>NC_064261.1:36159171-36784171 GCF_003254725.2 Canis lupus dingo
TTGTGTACTTTTGGTAAGAATGCCATGGAAGTGTATCAGAAGCACATTAGCACATTGTATTAGCACATTGTATCAGAAGGCACATGATGTTGTTCCGTTACAAGTGACTAGTTAATTTTAAGATGGTGTCTGCCAGGTTGCTCCAGTGTAAAGTTACTAATTTTTTTGTTTGTAAGTAGTAAGCATCTTGTAGGGAGATACTTTGAGACTATGCAGATACCCTGTTTCTGTTAAACTTGCACCCACAAATTTTGTGATTCACTCATGCTTCTTGCCTGCAACATTTACTGCTATGGTGCATACACAGTTTTGATCTGTTGTTTAGATTAAACCAAAACAAAAATAATCAGAACCCAGTTTAATGACTTCCTTATGGATATTTTGTTTAAATATTTAAAGTTTGTTGAATGGAAAAGGTGCTTTCTAAACTATCCCTGGTCACTGCCCAGTGAGCCAGCCATGCCTTGAACTATATCACTATATCATCTTCTCCTCTTTCTAAGAACAGCTTTGTATATGTAAAACAATACATGTATTTGTTGTGTATGTGTGAGATTTTTTTTGATAGGCTTTCTTTTTGCTTTTTAAAAAATGTTTTAAAATTAAAAGATAAGATTTCATAAAACACTGGACTTTTGGATAATTAAAGTATTAAGTGTGGTCACTTGGCAGACAGCACATTAATTTAACTGTTTTTAAAGGCTTACTTAAATGTTTTTGAGAGTGAGTTAACACATTAAGAGAATCAGTATTTATTATGCCTGTACTATAAAGCCTGTATTATATTAGATATTTTAGAACATTAAAAAGTATAAGTAATGTGTTTGCAGTTTTCAAGGGAGTTCTTGATTTTAATTATTATACGAGCTTTATAAAATGAAACCACTAGAGAATAAATAATACTGTGTTTAGGGACACCTGGGTGGTTCAGTGGTTGAGCGTCTGCCTTTGGCTCAGGTTGTGATCCCAGGGTCTGGAGATCAAGTCCTGCATTGGGCTCCCTGCATGGAGCCTGCTTTTCCCTCTGCCTGTGTGTCTGCCTCTGTGTGTGTGTATCTCATGAATAAATAAAATCTTAAAAAAAAAATAATACTGCTGTGTTTAACCACGTAAGTATTAAATCAGTCTAAAATAGAAGACGAGGATGAAAATTTAGTGGAGGAGGTGGAGGATGCTTTGTGGCAGAGGGGGATGCTTTAACTGGGCCTTGAAGATGGTAGAAGAATATATATTAAAGATGATACGTGGCAGGGGAGACCTGGCTTAGAGATGGAAAGAAACCAGTGTCAGGTGTCAAATTGTTTATGTAGAGAAAAATAGGAAGTAGACTTCAAAATTAAAAAACAATGTGCTACTTATAGGAGTTTTAATATTATAACATGCATGTTTGGCTAGATCATTGGCTGTTTTTGCATGTGTTTATTAACTCTTTAAACTTCTTCATAAAAAAATAAATAAAAAATAAACTTCTTCGTAAAAAAAAATAAAAAATAAACTTCGTACTGGAGGAGAAGTAGGCTATACTTTATCTTTCCATATTTCTGAACTTCTTGAAATAGCATCTGACACATTGTTAGATTTTAAGTAAGTGTCTGTTAAATGAGTTAATGAACAAATACTTTAATTCATTATGTTGATTTTTACAGGTTCCATTTGGTCTCTCGTTGGAGCCATGCTCTATGCTGTCTATATTGTTATGATTAAGAGAAAAGTAGACAGGGAAGATAAGTTGGATATTCCAATGTTCTTTGGTAAGAATATGTTTACCTGTGAGGCTACTTTCTTTGAATGATTAACTTAGGGTTTTGTTTTTGGAAGGAATAAAGAAGCCTTTCTCTTCTCCATATGATTCTTTAAAACACATCATATTTTAATGATTATGAAGTCCAAAATCAGTGTTTTTCTCATATCTTGCCCTGCAAAATTGTGCGCCTGTGATGGGATGCTGGTTTCCTCGGTGTGAGGTAAAGAAAGAAATTCTTTCTAAAGCCTTTTTCACATTTATGTTTTCAGCTTGTGAATTCAGATATTTTCTTCATTGATATCACAGAATTATGCTGTTATAAGAATGTGAGAGTATACCTGTTGTATTACATATTTTGCTATTTTTGAATTGTTAGAAGCATAGGATTAGAGAAACTGCCCCCAAATGATAGCTTATAATACTATTTCTAGTGTATCTACTGTTCATTAAAACTCATGGGCCACTTAAAGGCTTTCCTTTTGCACTTTAAGATATAGACTCTTAGAATATTTTCAAATTACCCAGTTATAGTTTCTGGCATCAATTCTTAATTTTGATAAACAAAATGCCTAATATGATTTATAAGTTCTGTTTGCTAATATCAGCTCAGTAGCTCAGTAAAAACCTTGTACTCTGTCGGATATCTGTAGATGCCTTCCAAAAGATACTTGAGTATCAATAGATAAAAAAGCCTGGTGATGAAAGTTCAAATTACAGCTTATAGGGAATCAGGAGACCAGGAATATGGCGGTTATAATTTCATTTATTTCATACTCATCTGCAAAATGAGGAAATTGGACTAGATGAGTATAGCTTTCAAACTGATATGCAGAGGATCCTGGGAAGGGGAGGAGTAGGTGAAGTTGCATGCATGGTTCTGGTTCTTGGAGTCCTTTGCTACTTCAGCTGGCACAGCTCTGTTTTTTGGCCTTTTGCATTGTAATTGAATTTGTAAAAAGATTTTTCTGCTAAAAAAAAGTTGAATATCTTCACCTAAAGATTGACAGAAATAAAGCATTTGGAAAGCCTCAGACCAACTGATCACTTGAGTTTAAGTATGGAATTCAATAAGTATACTTTAAATATGAAGTTAATTTTAGTGATGTTTTATTTTAGCATAGAAAATTCCACTTGGAATGAAATGAAATGCCAATATTTTTTGAGTGTGTGTGTGTGTGTGTGTGTATGTGTTTAAGATTGGCAATTTTCAGGAAAATTTGTTCAATTTGCTCTTATTACAGTATACATAGACATGTAACTTGATTGGTTTTCCTCATATGTGATGTGATATGTAGCACATTATTATTTTGACCTGGGCTTTGCAATAGGCAGGACTAGAAAAGAAGTTAAGATTGGGTTGTGGAGGGTTCTTTAGGCATAGGGGTGTGAGCAGAGGGTAACAGGGAACAGTGTCGATCTGTGTGATTGTGGTGGAGGTTCATTTTAGAACATAACAGGAGGATATATAGGCCAGATTCTGGGGGATCTAGAGAATAGATAGAAGCAATTGAGACCTTTGTCTTTAGGTCCAAAGGTTGTTAATTTATGTGGGATTCCATAGGCTTGATAGTTCAGGGACCCCAAACTAGATTGGATTTTTGGTAATGCCAAATTTTGGTGTTATAATTACAATAATTTTTTAATATTGTGTAGACTTTTCAGGTCATGAGTCTTTTCTGTATGTCATTTTATTTGTTTTTATTTTTATCACTAGATGTCTTAAATTGGGTATCCTAGAAGAAGCAGGATATGAGACCAGGATTTCTTATGGGTGCTTTATTGAGGGGGTGCTCTCTAGGAAAAACTGACAAGAGAGTAAGAAAAGAGGATAGGGAAGGGGAAAGAACCATGTGGTCTCACGTATAGTGAGGTTTGGCCCAGTTTGTGGCATGGCAGGGGGCAGGAGGTAGAGGCGGGGGAGAAGAAGTGGTTTATTTCTAGGTATTTCTCAGAGACCTTCTGGCCCTGAGCCATTAGGATTTCAGCCATGTGCATCCTTCATGGGTTAGTTGAGGGCTGCAGAGGATGTGGGCTGATCAGGTTGTGAACTTCATAGAAAGGGCAAGCTTGTTTACTCTCCAAGACAGCTCTTCTTCAGAAATGGTGGATGCTGTGAGTCTTTAGCAGCAGATAGAGAGTGGGTGTTCCAGTCCTGTTAAGATTTAAGTAGGCATCCCAAATACTAGCTTATTATTTAGCAACAAATATAAAATATATTTTTACTGTAATGTAACTTTCTTTTAAGCAAGCTCTATAGTTAGCTAATGGATTTGTGATGTTCAACTGTATAGGAAGTGCACTAAAAATGACTATAAAATTGTAAATATTTTCCTTTATGGTGTTTGTATTCACACGTAGTAATATGTAAACTTACATTTCTATAATGATAGCAGCTTACCTTTACTAACTTTTTATCAGGTACTATGCTATATTTAAAATGTTTCATCTAATTTTCCTAATAACCTAATTAAATATGATTTTATATTTATGGCTTAGGAGTGGCTTTTGCATCTTGCATAAGGTTTATACTTCTAGTGAATGGTGAAACTGGGATTGGAACCCAGGGCAATCAGATTGCAGAGCACACGTTTTGAACTACTAAATGTTACAGCGTACTTTACAGGTAGTCAGTCTGCACTTAGTTAATATGCTGAGTCATTTGTGTGTGTATGTTACCTCACCAACTAGTTTATGAGTGCCTGGAAGGCAAGAACCAAGAATGTATCTGGTTTGGAAACTTCGTCCATTATTTCCAGCAATATCACAGATGCTTTAAACATAAATATAAGTTGAATCAGAGAGCAGACTACTTCCTCATAATTAATTTAGATTACATATCCATACACAGACATATTTCTTTTAAGTTTGAAGATACTGAATTATTAGTAGCTAAACCTAACAACCTTTCTTTTTGAATTAAGTAATTTATTCCTTAGTAGTTGCTCCATGCAGTATAAATAGTGGAACCTTGAAGACTCAGTGATTGCAAGTTGTCAGTATAGTTTTTTTCTGATGTTGAGCTGTCCATAGGTCTGACCAAAAGAAACAGAAGTTTCAGTTAAGGAAATCTTTTGGAGCCCTTTGTGTAAAATCTGTGTTTTCTAATTGTAGAGTTATAAGATTGAAGAATTTAAATAAATTTCAATTACTAACTGTTGTCTCTTTTATGCATATCTAGGTTTTGTAGGTCTGTTTAATCTGCTGCTCTTATGGCCAGGTTTCTTTTTACTTCATTATACTGGATTTGAGGACTTTGAGTTTCCCAATAAAGTAGTATTAATGTGCATTATCATTAATGGCCTTATTGGAACAGTTCTCTCAGAGTTCCTGTGGTTGTGGTATGTACTATTTATTATGCTATGATTTATTAGATATCAGTTTTTGGACTTTTGGATAGGTTAAGCATTTTTATTTCTTCTGTCTTCAGATGGCTCCTCCTGTGCACCTTTCCACCCCACACACTTCACACTTTTAATAAAGTAACTCCACTAGAGCAGGAACTTTGTGTTGTAACTTCTGTGCACTGATTGTATAGAATAATACCTTACATATAGAAGGAGCTCAATAAATATTTATTGAATAAATAATTTTAATGAATGGATGCGTATAAATTATCTAAATTTGTACAAGGGTTTTAAAAGAATGTTATATAAATGAAAGGTGTCCTCTATTGGAGGTTTATATTCTAAATATGAACAACGTGAGTTCTTAGTGAGAATCTAGGGAATTTTGCTAATTTAAGAGACTGGAATATTTGATTGTTCATAGAGTGTTTTTGTTTTGTTTATTCTTAAGACTTTTCATATAAGTGAGCTAGATATGTTACCCTAAACCCTGATTAATTTGAGATGTTACCATGCTTGAAAGGTTATATCAAATATGTTGATCCATAGATCAACAGATAGATAATGATCCGAAAATAGTTAGACGACAGTATCCTGTATGGAATTTAAGAAATCTTTCAAATACAGATTTTTTTTTTTAAGATTTTATTTATTTATGATACACAGAGAGAGAGAGGCAGAGACACAGTCAAAGGGAGAAGCAGGCTCCATGCAGGGAGCCTGATGTGGGACTCGATCCCGGGTCTCCAGGATCACGCCCTGGGCTGAAGGCAGGTGCTAAACCGCTGAGCCACCCAGGGATCCCCTCAAATACAGATCTTAATACTTAGTCCTATTTCCATCTAATAGGAACTGAAAAACAACCTACAAATTGTACTTAAACTCCTAAATGGATTTTATGATATGCCAATTAGAACTGCTAACTAGTTTTCCTTTGCAAAACACTGTGACAAAAGTAGCCTTTCCATGAACATTTCCTTAATGCTCTGCCTGTACTTTTTCCCCTCCTTAATTAAGGAAATTTCTGTTTTCTTGATATTCTTCCACACTTACTCCCTTTCATGTGGTAAAGATTTACTTTATTTTGTAGTAATTTTTACTTAAATTCCTTTGCCTGATCTAACATTCTGATATTAGAATCTCTACATTTACTCATTCATTCTTCCATCTTTCATTACATGGATTTTAGGTATTCAGTTTTTTTAAGCAAAGAGTTACATACTTTATTTTCTATATTAATTATATCATATACTCTCATCCTATTGCTTCCTTACTAGTCTGGTATTTCTTTTTTTCTCTCATTTCTCTACTCTTGGTTCTGGACAGATAGAACTACTTACTGATTGTTTTTTGATTGAACTCAGTTGAATCATGAGGAATTGTTCATATTCAACCATTTTTGACTACAATTTAAATAATTACATACTCCTTGTATTTTAAAGATTTTTTTTTTTAATTTTTATTTACTTAGGCACACAGTGAGAGAGAGAGAGGCAGAGACACAGGCAGAGGGAGAAGCAGACTCCATGCACCAGGAGCCCGACGTGGGATTCGATCCTGGTCTCCAGGATCATGCCCTGGGCCAAAGGCAGGCGCTAAACCGCTACGCCACCCAGGGATCCCTACTCCTTGTATTTTAATGAAGGCTCATGTTTTCTAGTCTTCTGACTTTAAGTTAGACAATTTCAAAGCAAATTAATATATTTGAAAGCAATAATTAAATTTTTCTTTGGGAAAGATTTGGTATGATGCTTATTACATTATTACATTAAGACTCAGAGTAAACATGGACTGTGTCACTTTATTGAGAGCTTTAGGTTTATTTATTTATTTATTTATTTATTTATTTATTTATTTAGATTTTCTTTATTTATTCATGAGAGACGCAGAGACACAGAGAGAGAGGCAGAGACACAGACAGAGGGAGAAGCAGGCTCCATGCAGGGAGCCTGATGCAGAACTCAATCCCCAGACTCCAGGATCATGCCCTGGGCCGAAGGCAGGCGCTAAACCAGTGAGCCACCCAGGGATCCCCGAGAGCTTTAGTTTTAATAAACATATACAGTAGAGAGTTTTCTTATGTTTTGCAGAATATAATGTAGGCTTTAGGGAATGATCAAGTAGGAGTTGTGACATGTAATCTATGTGAGCTTTTTTAGTTTGCTTCCTTGGAATACTTTACATTTAAATAAATAATAATATATTTTGCAACTTTTTATTTAACTTTTTTAGAATGAAAAAAATAATAATACATACATTTTTTTTTAGAAAAAAAAATAATAATACATACAAAAGTCTACAATATGGAAGGGTGTACAGTGAAAAGGAAATCTTATCCCTCTTTCACTCTAAATCTCCCTTCATTTTTCCCAGAGATAACTACTATTAGCTTCTAAACCTTCTACAAAATTTTCTGTACAGGCAGAAGTATTAATCTCCTAATAACCCCCCTCTTTTTTCTTATTTTTAACACGCAAATGGAACATGCTATGGATATTGTTTTTTTTACATTGCCTTTTTTTTTTTTTTTTTTTTTTTACTGATTGTCTTGTAAATCTCTATATATCAGCACTTAGGTTCAATTCATTTTGTAAAGCCTGTGTAGCATTCCAATACATTATGTTTCTCAATCTATTATGTAACTAACATACTAGATAGAATATAATATGTTTTGCCTGTTCCTTATTGAGAGACACTTTAAGTTTCCAGTCTTTTGCTTTGTAAATAAAATAGCATTGAATATCCTCCTGTATCTCTTTGCATGTATATGTAAGCATTCTATAAGATGAATGCCTGTAAGTAGAAAAGACTGAGTCAGTCATATGGACTTCAGATTTTGGTAGAGAATTGCAGTATCATTTTCCACAGAGGGAGCACAATTTATATTCCCAACTGTGTATATGAGTATGTATTGTTGAATAGTTAAATTGGACACTCAGGGTACTATATTATGATAAAACTATGTTTATCCTTACCTAAGATGGTTTTTTCAGGACCTCAAGAAGGTTTATTTTTCAGATATACTTCAGTATTCAAGTGTTTAAGAGTACTAATGGTAATAGCTCAGTAGCAGTAAATCAGTCAGTAATGAAACAAACATATCCCTTAAATTCTGGGAGTTCTTGACAACAAAACAAGCATAAGAAGCATATCTCTGTATATTTCATATCTTTTTAAATCGTAAGAAAATGCATCATTTTATATCAGAAGTCATAATCAGCATGTATGATGGATGATTCCCTTTTTTGGGGTGGAGGAGCTGAGTTATTGTGTGTTTAGCTATAAATGGAACAGTAAACTTCAGCATACGTAATCAAGTGCTGAGTAGTAATAAACTACAGATTTTAAAGTGTGATTGTGAACTTTTTTTAAAGATGTGTACTTGACACTCATTGTTTATTACTAAAAAATGAGGTGCACTGTTAAGCCCATATACTGTACCATTTGTATAGATGTTGAATGATAGCATCTAGTTCTCTGTCTCAGCATTTCCTAAAGTGTGTCCCTGAAATGATAATAGATGACAAAAGGATTCAACCATCAGCTAAATTGGGAAAAGCTGGTGTAAGTCAAATAGTTTTCTTTTTAATACTTCATCTCAGACTCTTTATTATTGTACTTTATATTATATAAATCTCTAAGAATATATGCCGCATTAAAAAAAATTTGACCTCCTGAACCGTCTTTTCACAGAGCAGACCTTATGTAGTAGGAACCACTAATGCTTGAGTTCCCCTTATTGCATTAATAAGAACTAATGGTACAGCCTCTGTTGAATATGTTGAGTGACACTTTATCAAGAGATAGGCTCTTTAATTGCAGGACAGCATTATTAATTCTAACATAGAATTTACTAGCCTAGAATTTCCATGAGTCTGTAATCCTAATTATATACAATATGGTTTTATCTTTTTTTTTTTTTTCAATCTGCAATGTGGACTCAATATCATGACCCTGAGAACAAGGGTGTCATGCTCCACTACTGACAACCAGCCAGCCGCCCCTGTTTTCTTTTTATGCACCCAAATTAATTCTGTATAAATGGTTCATCTACTTGGTATAATGCTTCCCTTCATTTTTTTCCTTCAACTAAATAAAAGCATGCCTGGAGTGATATTTCAAAATTTGATACAAACATTGGTAGTTCAAGGTGAAAATAAAATGAAGAACTTAGGTTGTGGTTAGGACAATTGCTAGAAAAAAAGGAAAGCAACAAGGAAGTATCCTTAAAAAATACTCAGTTATTTTCAGTGCTAAGCCAAACCAAAAGAGCAACACAAATCTTAAAACTATTTTAGTTTTCATGAGGGTGAGATATTTTTGCTTTAGTGGCAGACTCACAGGTTGGCTTATCACTTTCTTAAAAGCCTTTGTTGTGAAATATCATCCTACAGTTTAATAAAGCTATTTCCTTTGTTAGCTAAGGATCATCACAAAACTATAAGAACTCTTTTGAGTTTTATAAAAAACGTTAATGAAATAGAAGCTATATATCTGAAGTTGAATAATATCTGTAAGCAAATCTTGAAAATAGCATAGAGCACTTAGAAAGTTTTATTTTTATATGTTTGGATTTTTAATACTTGAGGGTAAACTTTAGGAATTCTCCTTAATTGCTTTATTGTGTCTCAGTCTGTCTTAAGCTTTTGTCCTTGTGCCTAATCTCTCATGCCTGTATTTTCTTTGGTTGTTTTACTTTTTTAATACGAAAATGTATATTTTCTTTTTTTCCTTTTTAGGGGCTGCTTTCTTACCTCATCGTTGATAGGCACACTTGCACTAAGCCTTACAATACCTCTATCCATAATAGCTGACATGTGTATGCAAAAGGTAAGGCAAACTCTTAAGACATTTTAGATGAATTTTTTTTTTTTTCAGAGAGCATGATTTAGGGGAGAGGGGCCAACAGAGAGGGAGAAAGAATCTCAAGTAGACTTGCCGCTGAGTGTGCAGCCCCACACGGGACTCAATCTCTAGGCCCTGAGATCATAACCTAAGCCAAAATCAAAAGTCAGATGTTTAACCCACTGAGTCAGGTTCTCATATTTTAAGATTGATTGATTTAAAAGATTTCATTTATTTATTCGTGAGAGACACAGAGAGAGATGCAAAGACACAGGCAGAGGGAGAAGCATGGAGCTCCCTGCATGGAGCCTGACGTGGGACTCAATCCCGGGACTCCAGGATCATGCCCTAGGCTGAAGGCAGCACCAAACCACTGAGCTACCGGGGCTGCCCTAGATGAATTTTTTAAATGGAGATAATGAAAGTTAGGGCATGTAATTAAATTACAAGCATTGCAACCATGAATAATTTGATGCCTGCTCTGCCTCTCTAATTTGCTTTACTATTTAGAGATATAAAAAGTACCAAAGAAATGGATAGTCTTACATTTTTAGCTTTTTTTCCCCTTAATTTCTAAGTTAAGGACAGTATCTTTATATGTATGTAGTTCTCCAGTATTGGAGCTGATTATTCCACATGTTCATTGGTAAGTCAGTGGTATAGAATAGGGGATAGGATATATTTTATTATGTAAGTAGTGGTGTTTTAATTTTGTAAGATAATTCCAAAGAGTCCTTAATACCACAATACTGTTATAGATAGGAGCAGCACAGGAATAAGGTTTCTCAGCAAAAGCCCATTTCTGTCTGAACTTTGTAGGGAAGGTTTTCTGTCCCTCTTCTATGATGTCCTTGTCTGGATGCGGGATTTTTATGATAAATAGTGGCAGTGGTAATATAGCAGAACAGAGAACCCTTCTCCACATCTGAAGGATGGAGTTTCTTTAGTGCTTCTGTGTGTAACTGAAAGAGGCAAGCCATATGTACACTACTAAAGAGGCAAGCCATATGTACACTACTAAAAGATGTTGGGTAGTCATTTATCACTCAGCTCAAAGTTTACAAACTTTTTTTTTTTTTTTTTTTTAGTTTTTTTGGCGTTCTTGTTTTTTGTTTTGAGAGGGAAAGAACAAGAACAGGGTAGGGCAGAGGGAGAGAGAATCTTAAACAGGCTCCACACCCAGTTGGAGCCTGACACAGGTCTTGATCTTGACATGGGACTACGGGGCTCAGTGACAGCCCTGAGATTATGACCTAAGCCAAAACCAAGAGTCTTAATTGACTGAGACAGCCAGGCTCCCCTCAACTCCCAAGTATTAAGTAACAGATTTGGGGGTGGGGTGTGGTTTGGTTGAATAAAATATGAAGAGGAAATGCTTGAAAGCCCAAAGGCTTATAATGTAGAGAAGTTATAATCCGATTTTTAAAGCTGTTTTTCTTTAGATCTTTGTGCAGTTCTTAGGATAAAGGCAAAGTACTCTCAGTGATATGTAATCTCTTTATTTAAAAAACCATTCTATGCTGATATTTACTTTGTTTCATGGCTCAGTAAATTCTTATTTATTTGTCATGGTTAAAAACAGAGAACTCCTTAATTGAGAATTATCTTATGTACCATACATTATTAAAGAGTATGAATATTATAAATGTACATAACACTAAAGTTATACATCATTAGATTCTTTAAAGATTTAAGTAATATCTAGGTCCTTCTACATCTCAGATCTTGAATATCAACCAAACTTGATCTTGTGAAACTGGGAAGTGCTGTTATTAGAGAATTTTGGTAGATTGCTGTGTAAATGAACTTTTCTGTACTGATATTTTGAAAACATCAGCTTTTACAGATTTGAAAAATAAAAATTTAAGGATTTATTTTAGGATTTTTTTTTAAAAACTGCCACAGGTCATCTAATTTTATTAAATAATTATGTAACTTCTTTATTTATTTATTTATTTTTATTTATTTATTTATGATAGTCATACAGAGAGAGAGAGAGAGGCAGAGACACAGGCAGAAGGAGAAGCAGGCTCCATGCACCGGGAGCCCGACGTGGGACTCGATCCCGGGTCTCCAGGATCGCGCCCTGGGCCAAAGGCAGGCGCCAAACCGCTGCGCCACCCAGGGATCCCTGTAACTTCTTTAATCAAATATTTTAAGATAGGGTGAAACACAAGAAAAGGGAAAATGAAAATAAATGATTCATTGATTAAAAAAACATAACTAGGGATCCCTGGGTGGCTCAGCGGTTTAGCCCCTGCCTTCGGTCTAGGGTGTGATCCTGGAGTCCCAGGATCGAGTCCCACATAGGGCTCCCTGCATGGAGCCTGCTTCTCCCTCTGCCTGTGTCTCTGCCTCTCTCTCACACATCTCTGTGTTTCTCATGAATAAATAAATAAAATCTTAAAAAAAAATTAAAAAACATAACTAGTCTTTTCTTGATTGTCTTCACATCTAGAATTAGACAACCAGTTAAGTAGTTTGGGCCTTTGGTGGGTAGGAATCAAGGGTAGGAAGATACCTTCTGGGAAGAGTGGCAGGATGTGTTCCAGATGTGTAATAGAAACAGGAGAGGGACGCCTGGTTGGCTCAGTAGGTTAAGCAGCTACCTTCGGCTCAAGTCATGATTCCATTGTCCTGGGATCCAGCCCCCAACATGAATCGCTTCTCAGCAGGGAGTCTGCTTCTCCCTCTCCCTCTGCTCCTCATCCCCCAGCCCTTTTTGTGCGTACTTGTGCACATGCTCTCTCTCTCAAATAAATAGTAAAAGCTTAAAACAGAGGAGAAATCTACTTTCATGGTTTTTTTTTTAATTCTAATATAACTTCTGAAATTTTAGCATGTATCAGCATCTTTTATTGTGCTTAAAATAAATTAACCTATTTATAATTGATATATAATAAGAACCTCTGATTATATTCAGATTTATATTCAGATATATTCAGGTTTTAGGTATTCTTTGTAATATAGACAATATTTAATTCATTTTAAAAATTGTCTTCATACCTTGTTGGAAATCAAATTAGAAGTTTTTTATTATATAGCAACACATAAATAACTGCATTGTTAAAGGTGAACTTTGCTTTTAAAAGTCAGCTAGGAAAAAAAATAAAAAAATAAAAGTCAGCTAGGGTTTTACCTACCTTTACAAAGTTTGCTTTTACTCAGCTATAAAATAGGGTTTTAGTTAATATTCATGAAACTATCCTTGTCAATCGTATCAACATTTTTTAAAAAAGATTTTATTAATTTATCATGAGAGACATAGAGAGAGAGGCGGAGACATAGGCAGAGAGAGCCTGATGTGGAACTCCATCCCGGGACACCGGGATCACAACCTGAGCCGAAGGCAGACGATCAACCACTAAGCCACCCAGGTGTCCCTATTTCTACATTTTTAAATCATTAGTCATAAGTTTTCATACTTTTTTCTGGTCTTGGGTCATTTAAATGCATCATGGCTTTCCTAGATTATAAATATTCTGGCAAATATTCCAAGAGTATGGTATACCAGTAATCTAATAACAGTGTGAAGGCTTTTTAGTTTCTTTTACTGACTGCTCTGTGTGTATATCATACAAGCAGGACCTGCATGTTAAAAGTTGTCAGTGATTATTCTTGTGTTATGCATTGTAAGTCCCTCATAAAAAATATTTTCATAAAACCCCTTTACTCTGACTAATGGTGATATGAAATGGAGTAGTATATGTTTCCCACCAGAGGGAGTCTTGCCTGTGATTATAAACCTCACTTTTTTTTTAAACACTTAAAAGGGCAAGCATAGTTTTTCTTTCCTATTTTAAAGATAGGAGTTACTTTCATCACTATTCGAAAGCACATCACACCAGTGGGTTGCAGTAAGTCAATCAGTGCAGCCTTCTTTGACAATTATTTTTTTGATCCTTTGTTGAATCTTAATGGTAAAGGTAAACTCATGAAAAGAAAGAATTTTTTTTTTTTTTTTACTTTATGGCATCTCATGATTTTTAATTTTCTTGACAACCCTGATAAATGATGGATTGATGATGTCTGAGGGGCTCTTTACCACTGAGGCTCTCTGCTTGCTACTTGTCTTCTCTGGTTCACATTTCTTAGTAAAAGTATTTCTATTTGTCATCTTTATTTTATTTAGCCATGATTTGCTTTTGAAATTTTTCATTTGTTACTACAGAAACAAACTAGTTTTAAACTACTACAGAATTATAATTTGTTGCAAATTATTAATAAAAGGTTTGTAAAAGTTGCACTTAGAGTTTATCTGTTTTTGATGCAGTCTTCAAGAAGGAACTGTAACATAGCACAACATATCACAGCATATTCTAAAATAACTTTTAAAATGTGAGTTTTTAAAAACTTGAAAGGAGGATTTACTTGAATCAGCAGTAATCACTAAAGAAAAAATGGACAAAATGATGTGGAAGACAAAATGTTTTATAATTCTGCTCCTGGATGTACTATGCCTAATAAATGAAGAGCATGCCTCCTGGCTTTCCTTTAGGCCCTTTTCTTTTTTTTAACAGATTGATTGATTGATTGATTATTTATTTATTTATGAGAGAGAGAGAGAGAGAGAGAGAGCGCATGCTCAAGGGGCAGAGGGAGAAGAAGAAGCCGACTTGCTGCTGAGCAGAGAGCCCAATGCAGGACCTTGATCCTAGGACCCTGAGGCCATAACCTGAGCAGAAGGCAGAGGCTTAATCGACCGAGCCCCTCAGGCACCTGGGCCCTTTTCCAAGTCATATTTTTGTTGGGAATTTAAGAAAGTGGAGTCATATGTTGTAGTTCTGAATCCTCATATTTGATAATAATGCACTTAATATACTGCCAGTGCTTAATATTATCTTCTTGGTGTTTTTAACTTAACCTATGTTTTCATAAATGGAAAACTTACATTAAAGGAGAAAATTGTCTCAATAATTGTGGGCTGTTTTTGTTTTTCTATCTTTTATTTTTAGGTGCAGTTTTCTTGGTTATTTTTTGCAGGCGCTATCCCTGTATTTTTTTCATTTTTTATTGCAACTCTCTTATGCCATTATAATAATTGGGATCCTGTGATGGTAGGAATCAGAAGAATATTTGCCTTTATATGCAGGAAACATCGAATTCAGAGGTAGGCTTGGTTCTAATATAAGTTTTAAAAAGTATATTCCTTGCAAAATAAACTGGAAATCATATGCTGGCCTAATTTTCATATGTGAGGAATTATTGAAATACTATAATTTATATATGTACTATAAAATTATGTATCTATGTACTGTAAAATTAAACTAAGTTGTTCAGACCCTTTGGGTGGTAAGACAGTTTCTTCACAACTACTTTAAAAAAATGTTTTGATGCACAGGTTAAACCAAAGTGCTTACTATTTTGTGATAATGAATTTAAATGTAGAAAACTTTCACTGGTATGAATAAAATTTATAATAAAATAATGATAACACTGCCTCAGATTCTTTCAGTTTCTTTCTTAAGAGGGAAAGATTTTTATGTTTACATCCTACTGAAAAAGAACTTGGGGCAAGTTTTTGGGAAGTCTTAATCTTAGTTCTGACCTCACAGATTCAGCCAATGAAATAGATAATTTTTAAGGATTCCTTTCAGTTCTAAAGCTGTCTTTAACTATTGTCTTAAAAAAAAATTTTTTTAAGGGTTCCAGAAGACAGTGAACAGTGTGAGAGTCTCATTCCTATGCACGGTGTTTCTCAGGAGGATGGAGCTAGTTAGCTGTTGTCTGTAGTCCAGGTTTGTATGTCAGCTAGTATTATTATTGAATAAGGCTCTTTATTCCTGTAATGCTCAAATACAGAATTGATTTTCCATAATTAGCTTTTTCAGAGGCAATATAGTCTAGAGGTATGGAACAAGCTCTGGAGTCAAACTGCCTGAGTTCCAACTCTAGCTTCTCCATGTACTAGCTGTGTGACTTTATGCAGCGTTCTTAACCTGTGTGTGCGTCAGTTTTCCTATCTGCGAAATGGGGTTACAGTAGTCTCTCTCTCTTAAGATTATTGTAAGTATTAAATACTTGGTAAATTTATATTGTGCAATTGAAGTGATCCCAAGTTTAACTCGTCATGCTGAGAATCATTTTACGTAATGATATACTTTAGAAAATTTTTTTCCTCTAGCATAGAAGTAAAAAATAAATGTATATTTTAAGATTTTTATTTATTTATTCATGAGAGACACAGAGAGAGAGGCAGAGACATAGGCAGAGGGAGAAGCAGGCTGCCTGAGGGGAGCCTGTGACTATGCTTTTCAACTTAATGTTTCAGGAATATTCCCCATTCTTGAAAAATTTTAAGAAATACTTTATATTTCTGACATGACAAATGAGTATATGATATTTTATCTTTCACTAAATGAATGTTTAAAATACATCTGACATATATATTTGGCATGTATTAAAGTGGTTATGTATTAGAATCAGAGGTTACAGTAAATTACTGAAATTTGAGAGATTCAGGTCCCTTTCTTCTGAGATAACTTTAGGTGGTTTATATTGAAATATTTCCTGATTGCAACTGGGCTTCCCTTCCTCACCTAGAACATTGAACAACTCCTCTCAACTCCTCACACTCAAATTAGTCTTTGAGGCTTAAATGTCATTGTCTTCATGGCAAACTCACCTCTAACCTAGGGCTAATTGTCTTCGTTTCATGTGTTTCTTTGGTAATTTTTTATTCTAGCTTTCATTGTTGTGATGATTTTACATGCACATAGTTGAGAGAGAATTCTACAAGATTTCTTGTTGTACAAAGCAGCTGTCACTGCCTGTCCTACTTTCGTTCTTGTCCTACTCTAAGGAATCATTTTAAATTCGTAGTCAGTTGTTACTGATCTGTGTTCCCCACCCCCATGCCACACATAGTCTCTATAAGTACCCTGCTTCTACTTCTGTATCTTGATTTCTGAGTTTGAGGCATCATCGGTCAGTTTTTCCACTCTCATTGATAAGGATAGATTACTTTCAAGTTTCCCTCTTCTCTGTCCCCACCTCACTTGCCTGCCTTCCCACCTCCTCCTAATTCCAGTGTAGTTATTGCATAATTCTGGATAGATCTATAAGTAGTGCTAACGGTGTTATGACTATATAAATGTTACTTTTATCTAAATCCTGTTGGATGGTGCCTGGCATTTCCCCAGTCCAGAGACCCTCTATTTATCCTTCTTAGAGAATACACTTCACATCTTCTGGGATGGAGAAGAGACACTTGACCAGCTGGGAAAAGTAAAGCATCTGAACGTCTAACTGCTTTTTCTATAACCCATTCTAATTTTCCTGTTTTTAGTTGTTTCTTCACCCGTCCTTTGAGAGATATCTGGTTGGCTGTTGTATTCTTATGTGTCGTTTTTCTTTTTGTGTGATTTATTCCTTTAGAAAAATCCCTTTATTGTCCATTTACTGTGTTTTGGGGACAGAGTAGAACTAAATATGTTTACTTGCCATCTTCAAATTAAAAATACATATAGTTATTCTTTAAAGCTTTTTAGTACTGTAATTTATGCATGCTGTCCCCAGCATGCCATGCCTTATTCTCATATTCACACTCATACCATACCATCCCCACTTAGGCAAGGACTCTATGCTTTTGGAAGTGAGAGCTGGATAAAGGGGAAAAGTGAAGATGGACTGCAATAGCATGTAAAGGGTGTGGCAAGAGTCTTTGTCTCCATGGGGTAATGGTGGGGTATGCCATGAATGAAACTGTTACTGTGCAGTCTTTAAGCAGTGTTGTCTTTCAGCCTTTGACATTAGTATGAAACTCACTTCCATGGGTTCTTAGTACTTCTAGTTCCAGTATCCAGTTGTTAAGAATATAAACTGTATTTGATACATATTTCAATGTCGAGATTATTTGCTTTTGCAATACAAACTATAGATAATTAAAGCTATGATAGTTGTAAACTAATGCTGATTTTGTGTTTGTTTTTATTTTTAGCTTGATAATGGAACATTATGCAGCGAAGAGACAATCTCTGGCGTTTTTGTAGAAAATATTTCAGTGCCTAGTCTGAAAAATAATGGTTTCAGTTCTTTGGAACTCTAAAATATATTTTCTTCATATCTGTTTTCTTCATTTCATAATGAAGTACTTTGCTACGTAGCCGTGTACATATCACTACAGTTATAGGAAGTTCCAATCCACAGTCCCTGTAATGACCAACCTGCCTTACACATCTCAAGGAATTCAGCTGATGAAATAATTTGAACTAATCAAGGAATAAAATTCTAATGTTCTGCAGACTATTTTCACATATTATTTGTTAAATGCTGGACTATATTATGAAAATGTTTTCAAGAAATCATTTAAATGTATAGATCAGTGTTTCTTAACAGATTAAATGATAAAATAAGCTACCTATAATAGGTACAGATTATATTTTTGAGTTTTGTAGAGTATTGCAAATTAATAATACAGAACAAGTGTTTAATTTTATGTAGGTGTGTCCATGTAAATTTAGTGGGACTTTAAAAAGAATATTTGAAAAGCATCTGTTTCACTTACACTACATAAATTGTATTATCCTTTCATAGCATTAGGTGCCTTGTATTTTAAATCTGTGACACACTATGACAAATTTTTAAAGGGGAAGTATTATGTAAAATGAAGAATTATGTATTTCTAAAGACTGTATTGCTGTAAATTTAATTGATAAAGCTCTGCTTAATTTAGAGTTTGAAGAACTATTCTCTCTTCAATTAAGACATTTTCATAATGGAATGATTTAAATTGAAGTGATAAAGAGTATTATTAAAATAAAATGTTTATATATATATGTATTTGTGTATGACACATCTATTAATTGGTTTCCATTTTTTTTTCATACATAAATGTGCCAAATTACTCTAGAACTGGATGCCTCTAGTTTTCCTAAATAAATGTTTAATGGCTAAAATACCAAAGAAAGCAAAAAAATTCTACTTTAAGATTTTCATTTAAATTTTTTCTCTACCTAGCTTAAATTAAATATAAAATACTTTTTTTTTTTTAAGATTTTATTTATTTATTCATGAGAGAGACAGAGAGAGAGGCAGAGACACAGGCAGAGGAAGAAGCAGGCTCCATGCAGGGAACCCAACGTGAGCCTCGATCCCGGGGCTCCAGGATCATGCCCTGGACTGAGGGCAGGAGCTATAAACCACTGAGTAACCCAGGCTGCCCAATATAAAATACTCTTAATAACAACTCTTAAACTTTTATATGTACTTATTACACAATTCCTCTATTTACTGCAGGCATCAATGGATGAATATATCTCAGGATGCATATAGAGTTTTGATGAATTACCCATTTCCTTTTCAAGTTACGTGAGCACAGTTCATTTCTCTTCAAAATTTTCTGACAGATTTGACTTTTTAAATTCTCTTTGCAGTATTTAGCTTCAGTTTGTCTTACTCACATTCTTAAAGTTGCTTTGGTGTGACCATGAGTCTAAAATGGAGTTTAGCCATCTTTTTGCTTGTCCTGAGAACTTCTATATTAATTTAAAAGTCTGTTTTTTTATGATAATAAGTTTAAAAAACAAACAGCCATTCTTCTATTTGGTGCCACCAGTAATTCTTGTTAAGCTAAAAGTAATAATGATTTTGTTACCTTGACTCCTGGGAAAGGCATGCAAAGAATGTGGACTTCTAAGGAATTTTTTCTTAAAAAGAACTTAAGTAACATTTCAATTGCTCAGAGACAAATTTCAGTTGTGGTTTATTATCTGGATACCTTTCTGTTTTTGCTGTTGACAGCTCATCAAAACCTTCTGCAAGTTCCATGGTAAAGTAGCTGTAACAGTGAAAGTAGAATTCAACCTTTAAATTATTGTGTAAAAATGGTAGGAGACGAGGTTGAACTCAGGGTTTTTTGGTTGTTCATATTCTCTGTGTTCATACAGATCATGTGTTGTCACTCAGGACTCAACCATAGTTACCGCATAGATCGTGCAGAGGACTTCTTCCACTAGGCTGCTGGTTTCTATCTAAGAACAACCACTGTGGAGGAAAGGATCATTGAATTAACTGGAATTATGAATTATTGCTGCTTTGCTCACCTCCCTGTTAATTTCAGGTTTTATTTGAATGATTTTTGTTTGTTTGAATGTTGCAGCCATGAAGTAAGTGTAAGCAATTGACTTCTTTTCTGCACCTTTGTAGTTAAGGGTTCATCTTCTCAAGAAATAAAGTTGTGGATTACTCCCATTCTGTGATTTCCCAGAAATGTAGGTATCAAGGCTCTCGGATCACAGCAACCACAATGCCAGCCTTTGGAAATGTTGGGAGGGTTACATTCCCCTAACTACTCATGTCCTTCCTCTGTTAGAACAGTGTTGGCCCACAGTCCTATATTTCTGAATCTTAAGACCAAATAGTGATTTCTGATAGCTGCTTTCTCTCTTCTACTTTTCTTCCCAAATGTAATTTAAATCCCACTATTGAATAATACTTCAAATTATGACCGTAATTGAAGGAAGATGGTTGATTTGTCAGACTTTATGTTTGATGAATCAGACTCTACTAAAACAAAACTAAAAATGAAGCAGCCCTACAAGTGCTTAGATGAATGCTTTTTGGAACTCAGAAAAACTATAGGTGTATGCAGTGCATCTATACTTACTCGTTTAAGTAAATTTTGAGTTTTTAAGGAATTGATATATTGGTTTCTATCAGCCTAGCTTAATTAATTCCTTACATTAAACTGATTCTCCCCTGGTAGCTGGTGAGTAAAGTTTATTGTTTCTATAGAAGTGAGCTCACAAGGTTAAATGTGAATGTTCCCAAAGGTATACAGCCTTGTTTCAGGAAGAATGCTAATAACCCCATTACAATCAATCATGCAGAGCCAATTTGACGTTGCAAGGTATGACTTCTCTGGAAGCCAAGGGTTTTCATAAGTCAGTATAGTAAGGTATGTAGCACTAATCCTTAGTGTGCTGGTTGAAGAGACAAAATATCTTTAAAGAAGGATAAAGTAGGAATTAATTAGAAAATGTTTTTTTCCAGAATCATACTAGCAAATAAACGTTATTTTTATTTTTTTATTTTTTTAATTTTTTTAATTTTTATTTATTTATGATAGAGAGGGAGAAGCAGAGACACAGGCAGAGGGAGAAGCAGGCTCCCTGCACCGGGAGCCCGATGTGGGATTCGATCCTGGGTCTCCAGGATCGCGCCCTGGGCCAAAGGCAGGCGCCAAACCACCGCGCCACCCAGGGATCCCCATTATTTTTATTTTAAGCAAGTTTAGTTGTTATAATCCTGCTCCATTTCTCCCTCCATTCCTTTTGAAATATTCTTTATTACTAAATAATATTTTAGGAAGAATTCACAGAAATACATAAATAGTATTTATGATATCTGCAGATGTAATTTATATACCTAACGTGTTTTTTTTTTTTTAATGGTGACATGGCTAATATAAGACTTTCAGTTTACAGAATTAGAAATTAGGGTTCTGTTTTATTAGTATGTCTGTAGTGTACCAAAAATTTCATTTAGATAAATTGAGGTATATTTTTTTACATAGACTTGGAAATTTTGACTGCTCCCCCATTTCCTTTTTTAAATTGTATCAGCCTCATCTGCCTCTACAAAAGTTTTGTTTTGTTGTTCATATATGGTATGTACACAGGAAATGTCCCTTTAAATCTTAAGAGCTTTAAAGAAACTGGGGGCAGAAGAGCAGTTCATTATAAATTAGAAGCAAATAATGACTGTTGTGAAATTTACTGTTAACACGAAGCTTTTCTGTTTTGCCATCAGGCATTAAGATTGAAATGTTTACTTTAACCCTTAGTAGATGATCTTATTTTCATTCTGATTTTTGGTTATATAGAAAAATTGTGATTTATTTTAATGTCATTATATTTAATTTTTTAAAAAGATTTATTTATTCATTTGAGAGAGAGAGTGCAAGTAGGGAAGTGGGGGGAGAGGAGGAAAGGGCAGAGGAGGATGGAGGATCTCAAGCAGGCTCCATGTTGAGCATGGAGCCCAAGGCAGGGCTTGATCTCGGGACGCTGAAAGCACAACCCCAGCTGAAACTAAGTCAGTTTCTTAACTGACTGCACCACCCAGGCATCCCATGTCATTGCATTTAAAACAAAGCTTTCCCATAAAATTTCTCATGTGCAATATACATTAACTATTGGAGTGTCAAACAATGAAATCATTGACATATTCTTTTTTTTTTATTGACATATTCTTAATTTTTTTTTATTTTATTTATTTATGATAGGCACACAGTGAGAGAGAGAGGCAGAGACACAGGCAGAGGGAGAAGCAGGCTCCATGCACCGGGAGCCTGACGTGGGATTCGATCCCGGGTCTCCAGGATCACGCCCTGGGCCACAAAGGCAGGCGCCAAACCACTGCGCCACCCAGGGATCTCTCATTGACATATTCTTAAGGAAAAATTACTTATGGAAAGTAATTAGTATTCTCTGGTTAGGCATATTTGCTGAAATGCTAAAAATACCTAATGAAAACATTTTGAGTTTTTGGTAAGATGGCTATGATTTTTTTTTTTTTTTTAATTTGGGAGTTTTCAATGGAGAAGTATGCAGATGAAGACATTTCCTGCCTGATATTTCAAAGTTGGAAAAGAAAAATTTCCAAATTGGAACTTTGGTAAGTACCTTTGACAAGGTATTCTATGAAATTTTTAGTTTTAAATTTTATAATGGTTTCATTTTTCAGTTACTTTTATTAACATTAACTTAGATTCTTATATACTAAGCCGTCAGTATTTCTCTGCTTGGTTTTTCTATATATAGTTTTAATTATAGCAAGTAATAATAAAGTCAGGCAGGTGAGAGTATTTATTAGTTTCAGTGGGTCCTTGAAAGGCAGATTTTCTGTTTCAAGAATCTTATTTTTGATACAAAGTGAAAACAGTTCTTGAGAATCTTACTACCAGTATTTGCTTATTTGGAACAGCTTTCACCTTTTTTTCCTTAGGAAAATATCCAGTGTCAGCTAAACCATGTAATATTAAAACAAATTTTAAGGCTATCCTTGTCTTAATTATTCTGGTATAAACGATAATAATATGTTTGTAATCGCTTGGTATAAGATTATTCTTTATATTCTTCAAATTAAACTTAGCCACTGCTAAAGAGCAGTGACTCTCACTGTGCATGTGTCAGATCACCTGTAGGGCTTGCTGCCGTCCCCAATGCATAGGTCTGGAGGGAGGCCTGGACTTGCATTTCAAATAAGTTTCCTAAGAATACATCTGGGACTGGTCCCAAGGCCACCCTTTGTGAATACTTATCCTGAGAAAAGAGCACTAACTTTGAATTTGGATTCTCCCCTTTACCCATTATCAAAATCGGGGAGGAATTACATAATCTGAAATAAGATAGTGAAGTCAGAAGTGCCCAGTCGTGTGTACCTGGGTGCTTTATAAATGCTGACTTCCTTGATTAGTACCCAAACACTCTTCTCAAGTGGAAAGTGAGGAGTTACATTAGTGCCTTCTAAATTCTTCCCAGCTCTCAAGTCCTGTGATTCTAGAAGTTCTCTAGTTCAAAAGAGAATGCCAAACACCTATATATATGTGGTACTTGATAGAGTAGTAATATCAGTAATACTCTGTAGACCATAGTTTGGTTTTGCTTTTGTAAGGGCTAAGCAGCTGGACTCCAAGAAGCTTTCAGTTAGATTTATAAAACAGCATTACAGAAGTTAAATTCTAGCACAGTCTGCATCCATGACCATTTTACAGAGCCTGAGTATATCAGATAAATGTGCTAACTTTTCTGAGTGACTGGCCTTATTAGAGTCTCACTACATTGCCTCCTATAATGCATGTTCAAAATATGTAGTTTTCATTACCTGCTTGATTTTTAGACAGCATTAAATAGGCTGCGAAACAAATCCAAGCTGAAATTGTAAGCATATGATTTTTATAGCACATAATTATTGAGTGTTTTATTTAAAAGTAGTCACTAGTGTATTCACTATTGTGAATTTATAATCTTAAAAGCTGGGATGCTTAATACTGAGCTAAAGTACTATTAGGTTTTCTCATCTTTTATTTCCATCTTGTTAAGGAAAATAATCACAACTAGGATCCTTCTTCCTCCACTATCTTAATCTGCTATACCATAAATATGGAGAAGAGCTTGTGTAACTAATTGGTTGGGGTTTGGAGACATAGGTAGAACTTGAATAAAGCATTTGCATCCATCCAGCATGGTCTCCCTAGATTATGGACTGCTGAGTGTCTGCAAAATGAGCCCAAGGGGCATGGGTTGGGAGGGCTTTCTCCACACAGTGGGTACTGGAACTGCATTTGAAACCCCTATTTTTGAAAACCCAAGCTAAAGAGGCTAGAAAGAATGCAGACAGGACATTGAAAATGTTAATTGCTTTTATTAGTATAACATGAAGTATGTGATAATGGCTTTCAAAAAACCATCAAGACAATACCCCGCGCCCTTCCTTTCCAGCTAGGGCCCGGCAGAATGGCTCCCGCAAAGAAGGGTGGCGAGAAGAAGAAGGGCCGTTCTGCCATCAACGAGGTAGTGACCAGAGAATACACCATCAACATTCACAAACGTATCCATGGAGTGGGTTTCAAGAAGCGTGCCCCTCGGGCACTCAAAGAGATCCGGAAATTTGCCATGAAGGAGATGGGAACTCCAGATGTGCGCATTGACACCAGGCTCAACAAAGCTGTCTGGGCCAAAGGAATAAGGAATGTTCCATACCGTATCCGTGTGCGGTTGTCCAGAAAACGTAACGAGGATGAAGATTCACCAAACAAGCTCTACACGCTGGTTACCTACGTACCTGTCACCACTTTCAAAAATCTACAGACTGTTAATGTGGATGAGAACTAATTGCTGATTGTCAAATAAAGGTATAAAACTGCAAAAAAAAAAAAAAAAAAACCATCAAGATATAGGGTAGGGTAAAGTTCAACTAGATACTCTAAAGTGGGTCTTAATCAGATATTTATGTGGGGGCAGGTATGTATATTTAGTTTTCATTTCTTCATAGTCATTCTGGTAAATTCTTGTGCAAGTTGGTTGACATCTGTGATATTTCCTATACTAAAATTTTATAGTATCTTCTTAATCCCTCTAGGCTAGTAAATTAAAGCTGAAGTTATTGAGTGTCAGCATATTGTGATTTGTATTTTTATGTAAGGCGAGAGTGCATCATTCTGATCAAGTTGCAACATTTAATTTTATATGATAGGTCTGTATTGAGCAATCAGGAGCTATGTGGAAATACTCCCAGGGAAGTAGTAGTTGGAATAGGAGTGATTTTCTATAAAAGATTCACTTACCAGACCCAGAAGGCCAGATAGAATGAAAGAGTACTTCAGAAAGATGAAATGTTTTTGATAAATTAAGAATACACTTTCTTAGTTATATTTTTCTTGGTGTGGATAATTTAATGTAGATTTTTACCTGAAATTTGTTATTTTAAACTTAGTAATTCTATTCCTCCATCTCTTTAATTAAATGAACATTTTAAGATCATGGAATATTTGAAATTAAATAATTATAGAATAATTATAAAATTAATTCTAATTACTGCTTATGTAACTAATTCTGATACAATATGGGGCCCAAATTATCCTGGTTTTGAAGACCATTTGAAACATTGCTTATTTTTATACTATATTTTTTGGGAGAGATGATAGATGACGAATTAGCCTAATGTAAAATAGGTGTGATTTCTTTTAATGCATTTTTTGTGTTAAAATTATTTGCATACTCACAGTGTGTGCCCTCTATTTCAGTAAAAATACATAGAATGTTTGAATCTTTTCTTGTGTAGACAGGTATTTGATTTCTAAAGCTTCCTTTTATTAAAACATTTCTACTCATTCTGTCATAACCTAAATCTCTAAATGTATCTCAGGTGTTTGATAAAATAGATCCTGCTGTGGAACAACATGGTTCAGCTTGGAGAGACCACACATTAAGTAGAGTGAGTTGCATCTTATGCACAGTCAGGTCTAAAGCCAACATAAAAGGTGAAATTTTAGAATAATCGGATTACTCTGGGGAAGGTTCCAGGCAGGAGACCTACATTCTGTCTCACCATAAAGCCCTTCCAGTGAGTTTTTCCTCCACATTTAGAACAACTCACTATTTTATTGAGTATAATAGCAGTCAGGGTTCCACCAATAAAATAAAAGCTATCCTTGAGTATTTTAAACAATTTAGGACAGAATTGATAGTTTAGGTATTAAAACAGTTGAGAGGACAAAGGACTGAGGCAACTCGTAAATTAGCAAGAGCAGGATGCCAGTGTGGTCCCTAGGCTGATGGGGCGAAGGGAGGAAGTGGGGCAAAGCCCAAGGCCAGGGTCACCCAGAGGAAGCCAAATCACAGCCAAGAGGAGGAAGCTTAGAGGTGATGCAGCTAGAGGCAAAGACGGCAAATACCCTGGTTTTTTGTCTTTCTGCCATTCATTCCCATTGTCAGGACTTGAAGCCAGCAACCAAAGGAGCTGGAAAACAGCTTTCAGGTGTCACCTCCTCAGAGTTGGAGAGGAGCGCATTGGTAAAAAGCACTGAGTGGCTAGCTTGCATTTGGTGGCCAAATTTTATGGAAAACATGCTTAAATAATGGAGTAACAGCAGGTGAAGATGGCATAGCACAGTACAGGAAATACCCAGGAGCTGCTGTTGGTTTTGTCCATCTCAAAGTGCACTCCACAAAGAGAAATGGAGGGAAGATGCCTGCCCTAGACTTCTATTTCTCATTCCCATTCCTCTTCCTCCACTTCTCACCTCCCATTTTCCTTTTCTTCTTCCCCTCAGACTGGGCTAACGGCAAAGATGAGCAACAGGGTTGCTTTTTAAAAACCAAATATGAAAATAGGACATGAAAAATATTTTTTAGAATTTGAGAGGAAGAGCTAAAGCACTCAGGATAGCATCTTCATGGAAGTGTTGGGAAAGAATAAGAGCAGTAATTTAATAGAAAACTCATGAAAGAGAGATAGGGACATCGTGTTCTAAACCTTGCTCTTAGTATATAAAACTTCTGTCTTCATCAGCCTAATAATTTTGAAATGTCACTTAATCATTTGTTGACCCTAACCTTTAGATATAAAAATTTAAAACAATGAGATCACTGTTTTGCAACTGGTAGGGTCTCTAGAGAATATTTAGGGGCAGAATTTGAATGACCATGTGTCTCATTTTGCTAAGGACAGTTCCAGTTTACAACCGCTGTCCTGGTATAGTCACTGACGGTGTCTCCTATCACTTAGGAGTCACAGTTTAGATAATTATGCGACCACCCTAATACACATGTTTCCTGACAACTAGGCTGCTGACAAATTTCACATTTTGTGACTCCAAATTTATATTAGACCTGTGTGCTTGTATAAATGGGAATCAGTATTGGTCAACAATTAATCTTGGGTCTTTTGATCAGGATGTTGAGTCCTACCTTGAATGCATTTTCCTCCTGGAATGGGTTGCTAGGGTACTTCATGGATGTAAATGAAGAACCAGATTATCCAGTTTACTGAACTGGCTTGAGTTTTCTTTCCTAAGGAAGGCCACACACCAGTTGTTATTTTCAGGAAATAAAAGTTAACAAATTATTTTTTTGTTTTTCAGGTATAATTGGCAAAGTAAGTGTTAATATATTTAAAATGTAGAACACGAGGGCAGCTCGGGTGGCTCAGCGGTTTGGCACCACCTTCAGCCTGGGGCATGATCCTGGAGCCCTGGGATCGAGTCCCACGTCAGGCTCCCTGCATGGAGCCTGCTTCTCCCTCTGCCTGTCTCTCTGCCTCTCTCTGCGTGTGTCTCTCATGAATAGATAAATAGGATCTTTAAAAATAAATAGTAAAATGTAGAACATGATAACTTGAAATATGTGTACATGATAAAAGGGTTTCCACCATCAGGTGAATTAACACACCCAACACCTCACATAGTTCTTTTTGTGTGCGTGAGAGAATGCTTAACTCTATCCTCTCAGAAAATTTTAGTTACACATAAACTTATTAACTATAGTCACAATGCTATATGTTATTAGATCATTAGAGCTTATTCATCTTATAACAAAGTTTGTATCCTTTTAACAACCTCTCTCCATTTTCCTGGTCCCTCAGCCCTTGGCAATTACCATTTTACTCTGTTTCTATGAGCTTGACTTTTTTTTTTTTTTTAAGATTCCACATATAAATGATACCATGCAGTATTTGTCTTCTGTCTTATTTCATTTAGCCTAATGCCCTACAAATGGCAGGATTTCCTTTTGTAAAAAGTCTGAATAATATTCCATTGTATAAATATACCACATCTTCTTTGTCCATTCACATATCAACAGACATTTATAATGTTCCCACACCTTGTCTATTGTAAATAAAGCTGCAGTGGACATGGATAAGAGTACAAATACTTCTTTGAGACAGTGATTTCTTTCCTTAGGACATACACCTGGAAGTGAGATTGCTGGATCATATGGTAGTTCTATTTTTAATTTCTTGAGGAACCTCCTTACTGTTTTCCATGGTGACTGTCCGAGTTTACATTCCAACCAACAGTGTACAAGGGTTCTCTTTTCAATACATACCAGCTTTTGTTATCTTTTGTCTTTTTGGGAATAGCTATTCTAACCGGTATGATTGCTCTCCTGATTGTAAGCAGCTGTGCCACGGGTGGGGTTTATGGCAGGAGTGTGTCTCAGCATTTGTTCATTACAATGTGGGGATTTTCTGTGTCACCAAGTGTGTGTGGGCCACCAAATTAGTTTCTGGACCTCATTTGGAGGGAATTGATTCTTTGTGTAGCTTATATTTGGTGCATGATGGGAGGAGGGAACACTGAGAGTCTCCTATCTAGCCACCTTGGTGGTGTCCTCTATATCGCATCCTTAAGGGGAAATATCTCTTAATTTGGGTCGTGCAGTCTTTCCCCTTGTCTGAGCACCTCTGTGTGAATCTTGTTGGACACTAAAAATATTTAGTGTCAAATTAACATTAAGGAGAAACAACTAGAATCAAATCTAATCTCATAGACCCAAATGACCCCAAGAGCTAAGAGAATCCAAATGGTACAACACATAACTGCTTCCATAAAGGTTAAGGAAAAAGTCCTAACGGATACCTCAACACTGTACCTTCAAACAGAAAATAGCAGGTAGCCATGATTTTGTCAAATGACTCAACTACAGCACCATCTCAGAAATGTCTTGCATTAGTCTAAAATGACCTGAGATCTAATCAAAATGACAAGTCCTAAAACAAAACAAAAAATATGACTTTGGTAGATGCATTTGAAAAATCACTTTAATGTGGGAGCCCTATTCACTTCTTGGTCCAGAAAACATTCCTGGTGTATACCCCCAAATAAGCGAGTAGGTGGGCCTGTGTAGGGAATGATAAATTATGTGAGCATAGGCAAAAAGCCTGACAAGGAAGGTACTCAGTGAACAGTGTGGAGAATGGAGAATGCTTTAATGAACATCGATTATGAATGTTCTATAAAGGTGAGGGAGAGAAAATGAAGGCTGGTCTTGACCAACAGCATCCACCTATGCTGCACTAAACCTAGTCTGAAGATATCCCAGAAGTTCAACTGAACGTACACTGAAGCACTTCAGCAACCAAAGTAAGGCTTTAACTATGCGACCTTTTCTTTTGGACATGCTTGATTCAGAACTGTTAACCCAATTTTTGTGGATAGTGTTGAGAACCACTCCATCTTGGATGTCCTTGTGTGATTCTGAATTTTCAATTCTGATCATTTTTTTTTCTTGACATTTATTTTAAATGGATTATTTGAGCATACCTGCATGAAACTATTCCAAATCCTGCTGAATATTAGTGTCTCACAAGATTAACTTAGGAGCGGTTTCCCCTCAAAAATTTGTAAAGGCCGATTCCATGCCTTCCTAAAAAATTAGGAAACATGTTGCTATGTTCCTGCTTCACTGCAGGACCATGCGAACTATTCAATATCCTATAGGAACTATGACCCCCTAGAGAGGATGAGGTCCAACTTGCAGGTTTTTTTTCCAATTTATCCAATCACTGATTCCCCCCACTGATTTTTAGTTAAATCCTTATCCTTATATGTGGAGACCCTTACATTCCACAGAATATGGTTTGGAAAATGCTAATATTGAAGACAGAAAATGGCTGACAAAAAGTCAGGAATCCTTAGGTATTTTTGCTGGCTTTGAGTTTTTGCTGCAAGAAATGTTTCCCCTCCTGAGATAATGAAGAAGCTGAATGGATGACATGTTTTCCCAACACAGACAGCCCATTTGAGGATTTGAGGTGCTCTGGCAAGCAACTTTGTGTCCCTAATAAATACAAAGTATTTTTACCTTCAGCTTGTATTAAAACATCACACAGCATGAGATTGATAAGCAGTTAAAAAATAATGTATCCTATCTTTTTAAAATTAGATTCAGAAAAATCTAAAGAAGCTTTGCAATTACTGCTAAAATGTTTCAGAGGGTCTTAGGTTAGCTGTAGCTGGATGGGAGTGGAGACAGAGTCAGGTGCTTGTCATCAAGAATAAGGACCCCATTTGCTATGAGGATTTGCAGCGGCAGCACTTTGTCACTGAGGTTTGGTAAGTGTATTTGTTTTGAAATTGGAATTCCATTTTGTTGAATTTTAATCAGAGGCAGGCAAGTGCATTTTTCTTAGTATAAGAATATACATTAGCTAATTTGGCCCAAAATTGTAAAAATCGCCCTTAGTACATGGAACGCAACAGGAAAAATAATAACTTTGTGATACATTGTTTTCCTTTGGGAAAAGAATTTTGCTTCAAGACTTGTTGGGCTTAGCAAGGGATAGAAAAGGATGAAGATCAAGACCTGGTTAATTTCCAGATGACTACAAGATATACACACAGGTTTACTGAACTTTGAGTTTATTTTATCCAGCAGGAACCTTTGCTATTGGAAATAATTCCACTTGCATCTTGATTTTGCTTCCTCAAGGGATATGTTAAGTGTTTTGTAAAGTCTACCTTTAAAAACATCATAAAAATATTAAACAACCATTCTCTAATTGAGAGTGCTAATTTAATTCAACAGCTACTTGTGTGGATAGCTAACTGTAAAGCTTCAGTGAATACACTAATCAATAAAATAGTCTTTCAAGGAGTTTATGATCTTTAAGGGGGAGATAAGAAAAGTAGAAAGAAAAAATGAAAATCAGCAGGTTACAATGGTTGCCATTATGGAGATCTGACAAGAAATATGAATATGACTTCTAGACCATCAAAGAATGAGGAAAGGCTTCACACTAGAAGTGGCATTTGAGATCTTCTTTGAAGGTTAAGGGGTATGGCAAGTTTCTGGACCAGAGCAAAACAACCAGAGTGGTTTTTATAGTGTGAGTGTGTGTGTGTGTGTGTGTGTGTGTGTGTGCGCGCGCGCGCGCGCGCGCGCGCGTACATAAGAATTCTGGCTCTCTAGGGTATTTGTCATAAATGTAAGTTCCAGGATTCCAGAAAGTGATTCAGCAGGGCCCAGGAATCCACATTTTAGGTAAGCAGCCAGGTGAATAATGTGTAGATGTTCCGCAGACCTCAGTTTAAAGAAATTCTGCAATAAAGAATGAATGGGAAGCGAGCAAGGGGGGTCAGGGAGGGAGGGAGTGGCGGGTTGTGTGTGGATGCCAGTCCAGGTGCAATGTGGGCAACACAGATAAGTGGCCAATGAAAAAGCCAACAGGCAGACCAGAAGAGGAGAACAAGCAGAACCAGAATTGCAGAAGAAAGAGGGAAGGAAGACAGGCCCAGGCAGCCAGGAAACCGCAGTGAAAGCAGCCAATCTCTAGGAGGCGAAGTATGGAGGGTCTTTGATCTTCACTGAGAAGTAGGAGGCAAGCTTATCTGATAGAAGAAAGAGTTGAAAACTCGAGCAAAGAAGAGAAATAATCAGGTAACTCTATATTTAATGTTTTGAAGACCTGCCTAACTGGCAGGAAGTGCAATGCATTTAAAGTGGCTTTTTGGGGAGGGGGGAAAGAGTCGACAAAAACCTAGCACAGAAATTCGTTTTGCATTGGGTCAGCAGGGGGCGCTATGGCAGCACACAAGCTGATAATTGGCGATGCCAGCGCTGCTTGAAAAGGCTTATTAACCTGACCCACAGTGCAGCATTGGGGGAGCTTCATTTATTACATTTATAGCTGTGAACCTTCATAGAAGGAACTCTGAAGGTTTCTCTTTAATTATTAAGGCATCTCGTGCTTTTTTTTTTTTGAACTGCCAATTCCTATAGTCAAAATGAAATTAATTCCAAAGTTTAAGGGAATTATTACCCATTATTACCCATTTTTTGACTTCACTTGAGGGGCACAGAGCCTAAGAGATTAGGAGAGCAGAAAAGACTGAGGAACAAATGGAATGTAGCATGAGTCCCAGAAGGGGGACCGCTGGGTCACAGGATATGGGCAGCGCATGTTGTGTTAGATGCTGTCCCATTGTCTTCCAGAAAGACTGTACCAGTTTCCTTTTGCACCAATGATGCACAAGGGTCTTATTTCTTAACACCTTGTAAGCTTTTTAATATCTGTCACTCTGACAGGAAATACGGAATTTGGGGATACTTTTACCTTGCATTTTTCTCTTATGAGAGGATGGGCCCTTTCTCACATTTAAATCTTATTTTTACATTCCCCCCCCCCCCCCACCGTGAACTGTATTGTCATGTTCTTTTCCCAGTAGGTCACTGGTCTTTTATTTACTGATTTTTGTAGGAGCTCTTTTTATGAGGTCAATAAAAAGATTACATTAACAAAATAAATAAAATGTGTTTTCCACAGATGAGCAATGAATGGCCTTCCAAGTGTTCTGCTGCCCACCTCCTCCTTGACCCACTAATCACATGACTTGTTGGCACCTGTCTAAAACTGTTTTAAATCACCTTTGGGTAGTCTGCTCTGTGGAATAGTTTGCTCCAAGAATGACAAATTTTGGAATCCCTGGGTGGCGCAGCAGTTTGGCTCCTGCCTTTGGCCCAGGGCGTGATCCTGGAGACCTGGGATCGAGTCCCACATCAGGCTCCCGGTGCATGGAGCCTGCTTCTCCCTCTGCCTGTGTCTCTGCCTCCCTCTCTCTGTGACTATCATAAATAAATAAAAATAAAAATAAAAAAAGAATGACAAATTTCTTTCATGTTATAGTTTACTTCAATCTGGGGAAAGGCCAAGAGTTAAATGGTGATGAACTGGGTGAATGTGGTCTAAAATCATCAAATGGCAGGTGGTGCTTGCAGATCCCCAGTGGTTCAAATGGAGCATTTTCAGAGAATGTACTGAACATGCTAGACTGTGATAAATGTCAAGAGTGATCTGGCCCTCAAGCGAGGGTAATCATGAGCCTGACCATTGATATACCCGTTGCTACTGGGCATTCATTCCTTAGTAGTTAGATTACCTTTGTTTTGTGAATTCATATACCACACAGTTCACCTATTTAGAGTATACACTTCAACAGTTTGTAGTGCATTCACAGAGTCGAGCAACAGTCACCTCAGCCAGTTTGACGACTTTGTCGTCATTCCCAGTCTTCATCCCCTCCCTTTGCTGTTACCTCCATGCCCCCAACCTACTCAGCCCTCAACAACCACTAATCTACTTCCTGTCTCTATATTTGCCTATTCAAAACACTTCATATAAATGGGATCATTTGTGGCAGGTTGTGGCTGTTTCCCTTCACTTAACATGATGTTTTCAAAGTTCTTCCATGTTATAGAGTGTATCTGTGCTTCTTTCCTTTCTATGACCAAGTAATATTTCATGGTATAGATATGACACATTTTGTTTATCTATTTATCAGTTGATGGACATTTGGGTTGGTTCCATCAGTTGTCTGGTATAAACTATGGTGCTATGAATATTTGTGTATAAGTTTTGGTGTGGACATATATTTTCATTTCTGTTAAGAGAATTCTTGAGTCAAATGGTAACTCTATGTTTAATATTTTGAGAACTGCCCAAATGTTTCCTACAGTGCTACACCACTTCACAATTTGACCATGACCATGAATGTACAAGTGTTCCAATTGTTCAACATCCTTACCAACACTTGCTTTATTCTTTTTTTTTTTTTTTTCTGTTATAGCTATCCTAACAGGTTGAAGTGGTTTCTCATTGTGGCTTTTTGTTTTTGTTTTTGTTAGTGTCTATGCTTTAATATTTTTAATGCAGTAAAATATTCATAACAAAAAAATTACCATTGTAACCATTCTAAGTGGATAGTTCACTGTCATTAAGTACATTCACATTGTTGTGCATTGTTATGGCTTTGATTTGCATTTCCCTGATGACTAATGACATTAAGCATCTTTTCTTTTGCTTGTTGGCCATTTGCATATCTTTTTTGGAGAAATGTCTTTACAATCCTTTATTCAAGTTTTAATTGGATTATTTGTCTTTTTGTTGCTGAATTGTAACAGTTCTGTAAATATGTTCTGGATATTACTTGCTTGTGTTTGGTATCATATCTAAAAATTCAGTGCCAATTTTGAGATTATGAGGATTTACCCAAATGTTCTAAAGAATTCATAGTTTCAACCCTACATTTAGGTCTTTCTTTCATTTCTAGTAAATTTTTTAAAAAGAAATTTGGGGTTTTTTTGGTTCTTCAAATTGACTGATTAATTAATTGTGGATATATGTGTGTAGGTATGTAATCTCTATACCCAACATGAGGCATGACCCCCAAGATCAAGAGTTGCATGCTGTACCACCTGAGCCAGCCAGCTTCCCCTTAAATTATTTTTTTATGTGTTATGAGGTCAAGGTACATTGTTTTTAAAAATTACATGTTATATGTTGGGTCACCTGGGTGGCTCAGTTGGTTAAGCATCAGACTCTTAAATTAGGCTCAGGTCATGGTTTCAGGGTTGTAAGATGGAGCCCTGCCTCAGGTTCTGCCCTCAGCACAGAGTCTGCTTGAGATTCTCTCGCTCTTCTCCCTTTTCTCCTTCCCCCCAACTTGTGTGAATGCTCTCTCTCTTAAATAAATTAATTAATTAGTTAAATAAAATTGCACAATATATGTTAAGGAAGTAAGTAACTCCTATGAGAGGTAATTTTGTGACCTCTATTACAAATGTATATCCCTCCCAATTCCATTTCTAGGATTGTATCCTACAGAAACAGGTGAAGGCTGTTTCTGGCTATTCATTACACATTGTTTTCAATGCAAAGCATTTCAAATAACCCAAATGTCTACCAATATAGGCTGTTAAATAAATTGTGGGACAAATGAAATACAATGAGGCCATGAAAAAGAATGAAACACTCTATGTATTCATTTGGAAGTCTCCCCCCAAATCATTGTTCAATGGAAAAAAAAAAGATTAGAACCTAGTCTTCTTTTGTATGTGTAAAAAAATGGGACAATAAGTATCTATGTGCAAGCCTTGAAGTTTTGCTTGGATTCCTATGAAATCAAGAATTATAGATTATTACAGGGAGGTTTGATCTTGGATATATAAGATGAGTGAGGTAGAGTTGCTCCTTCTACATTTGACTTACTGTTCTTAAAAGAGGGAAATGTATTTTTTTTAAAGATTTTATTTATTTATTCATGAGAGAGGCAGAGACAGAGACATAGGCAGAAGGAGAAGCAGGCTCCCTCCGGGGAGCCAGATGCAGGACTCAATCCCAGGACCCCAGGATCACACCCTGAGCCAAGGGCAGATGCTCAACCATTGAATCACCCAGGTTCACCATGTATTTTCTTCTTTTTTTTTTTTTTAAGAGAGAGTGATTAGCACATGTGCATGTAGGGGAGGTGGAAATCAAGAGTCTTGACACTCAACCTACTGAGCCACCCAGATGTCCCAGAAGATGGAATGTATTAAGAAATGATTGCAGAAATAGGTATTAAAATTTTAAAAGGACCTTTTGAAGAGGAAAAGTAGAGGCTGGGTTAAGAAAGTCACATTCTCCTGGGTATTGCATGTATTTTTTTTCCCCAATTAAACACAAACATTTCCATGTAAGGAAATGTTTCTTGTGATTACTCACATACAAAACACAGTCACACTCTTGCTGACTGAGGTTAGAGCTGTGGTCTGTGGACACCGAGCAGGGCAGAAAACTGGTCCCCACGATGCTGAACTAATGGCCGTGACCTCATTTACAGGGTAATAAGCCAACATCACATGGGAAGGTTTACACATCAAGAAGTCTAAAGGAAAGCCTGTTCTAGAACCTCTCTCACTGAAAGAATACAAACCTGTACAAATACGTAGTTTCATTCTTTTACCGGTAAGGATCTTGTCACTGAATTATGGGCTGTAGGTGTCCTTGGAAATGTCTGTCCTTTAGCCTGGAGAAATCAGACACAGGTGATGTCCACCCAGGTTGACTCTAATAGCAATTTTGTAGAGATTGCTCTTTTCTTTAAATGTTGCAAAAGTGTCTCTTGGCAGTTTTTTCGTAGCCCTTTGAAAAACAGTTGTGGCTATAGTTTGTTTTTGCTGAAAGAATGTTCTTCTCTTCCACATAAAATTCTCCAATGAAAATATATTTCCCCTTTCTGACTCCTGTGGTTAGCTGGTCAACAGGAGCAAAAGTGGTCTCAGATATGTGAACTTGAGACAGGAAATCTAAAAAAAACACAGTGGTCACCATGTGCCTTGAACCTTTTCAGGGCATGCTACACCAGCAGATCCGTGTTCATATGCAGTTCTGACGGATACTACAAACAGGACTGGCATTCTGGGAACAAATGTCTTATGTTCAAAAACTGGAGGCTCACAGTGTGAGGAAGGAGGTGAGTCAAATACCTCCTGTTTTGATCTTCCTTTGAGTATGGACCGAAAATATCAACTCCTTAAATAGGAAACCATGAAGAAGCACAGGCCTCAGAAAAGTGGAGAAGGAGGTGAGATGGGAGAAGAAATGATCAGTATAATAAAATCAAACTTGAGAAAGAAAGAGAACTGCAGCAGAAAGAAAAAAAAAACTTAGAAATATAATAAAAATAAATAAATTAAAAATATCAAATGCCACAGAGTCCCCCCCCCCCTTTTTTTCAAAAAAACTCTGGACAAAGACACATCTTCAAACAAAACAAAACTCCAGAATGAAACAGAGTCACCAGAAAAACTCTCAACGAAATAATGGATTCTTATCGCTTCTCGACCTTTTGGCTAAGATCAAGTGCAAAATAATGGATTCTTTAAAAGACCCAGGATGCATCTGTCCAATTGTAACTAGAAGTTGAAAGGAGAGCCATCTGGCTCAGCCTGAAGATGCTGACCTTGGCATTGCAGAAGCACTGGACGCCCTCCACTCCCCCCATCGCGGCAGTGAGGACCCAGAAACTAATAGATGTTGAAGTCTTGCTTTGCTGCTGCTAGGAATCCCTTTTCTCCTCAAAAAATGCAGGAGCTGTGAAGGAATAGAGCTGCTGTGAGCCAGGTGACAGTGAGAAGCTCCATTTTGAAAACTGGGAGGGAGCATTGGATGCAGCGAGGCACGCAACCTTCCTGTGTTGCTCCTGTCTTGTGGTGGGAGCAAGACATCACATGCACTGTTTCTACTTCAACTGGAAGTAGAATTGGATTTTCTACTTTATTTTTTGAAAAAGCCCAACCATTAAACTTTCACACTAGAGACCATTTTACCAACGGTATGCCATCCTCTGGGTTTGAGAACTTGGAGGCAACTTAGAAACATTTCTTCACCCCTGTATCTCCAAAAGCCACTAAAGTGGAGCTAGTTCTCTCTCAGCAGAGTTAAGCTTTCCTTCTCAGTTTTGCAGAGGCTTAAAAGCGAGATTAAAGGGATTCTGGTTTAACCTTCTACTCCTTGCTGGCTCCCTCTTATCTACCTTTCTTTCTTTTCTTTCTTTCTTTCTTTCTTTTTCTTTCTTTTCCTTTCTTTTCTTTTCTTTTCTTTTCTTTTCTTTTCTTTTCTTTTCTTTTCTTTTCTTTTCTTTTCTTTCTTTTCTTTTCTTTCGATTTTATTTATTTATTTATGAGAGACACACAGAGAGAGGCAGAGACATAGGCACAGGGAGAAGCAGGCTCCCTGCAGGGAGCCCGATTGGGGATTCAATCCCAGGATCCCAGGGTCATGAACTGAGCCAAAGGCAGATGCTCAGCCACTGAACCACTCAGGTGTCCCTCTCTCTTTAATAAAGAAATTGTCAGCCTCTTTTTAAAAGAGGCTCACCTCTGCCAAAGAGAAGTTCAGTTCATTGTTAGGTAGCTCTTTGGTGTAATGAGCTTCCTTGCAGTTTGCTAATATTTGCTTCCTTAATAACTTCGTGTTGCCCCACTGAACGAGACTGATTCCTCTTTCTCATGAGAGCCTTGTGATAGAGAAGATGGTTCTCATCATCTGTCCACCCTGTGAGGTATTTACAGCCTGGGCATGTCGTGCCTCTCCCTATGATTGGGGTCCCATCTGCCACACTGGTTTTCAAGTTGCCAATCTCACCTGCAATCAGTCTTGTCCAAAAAACAGCATCATCTTTGTTAATCACTTGTCAAAAAAATCCCACAGGGTCCCTGTTTAATTAAAACAAATTTCAAGCCAAGGTTTTGTTTTGTTTTGTTTTGCTTTGGTGGTGGTGGTGGGGCGGGGGGGGGGGGTGTTGTCATTGTTTTGTTTTGTTTTTTTGCAACTAACCCTAATTGGTCTATGAAATCCTGTGCCTCTATTTCCCAGTAAAGCCACTTTGCTCTGGTGAGGCCAGCATTTGCAATGGTTCCCCCCACTTATTTTGCCCATCTGTATTTTTAACCTTAAGCTTTCCCGGTGGCTCTTCACCTGGCAAACTGTAAGTTGGCTTCTCCAAAATCATCAAGTTTGTGTAGGCTTAGAGATTTGCCTTCTCCATAAGGGCTACCCTAGACAACATTGGCTTACAAAGATGCAGCATGTATTTTGAGTTCTTTCTCATAAGTAAATGTAACGTCTTAGGTCAGATCCTCTGAGAAACAAACTTTGAAATGGAGCTTTTCATACAGGAGGCTTATGGGGGACGATTATCAGATATAATACTTGGGAGGGGATTACGGAAACAAGACTGGACAGGGGAAACATTTGAACTGTGTGCAGGTTCAACAAAGGCTTCAGCCAAATCATGGGGTGCCCTGGAACTGGATTGAGCCTTTAGCATGGTCCCCACTGATGCAGGAGCCAGCCTTTGTATCCCTGTATGGACCAGTCATTGGATGTAGGCTGCCCCAGGAAGGAGCCTAGCCCTGAAAAGGTAGCTTCATTCTGCAGACAATAATTCCTAGGGCCTCTCTTTCTTGAGTCCTCATCAGGCAACACTTCCTGCACCTAAGGAAAGGAGTACTTAAGCACTGGACTGACTCTAGGTGGCAATCCATAGCATCTCTTCAATGTCCAACTAATAACAACCTACCTAGCTTGCACTTGCATAGGTGATTCTGGTAAAATCCCTGGTAAGAACCATTGTTCTAGTCCTTTGGGAGTCATTGTAGGGGCCAAGGATTGGGATATTCTTCATTATTACCATTGCAATGCATATTGAGAGGAGACAGATGGATATGGGTCAAAATAGTTGAAGAGGGTTAAAAATGGAAATGCTACTAATATAGTATGCAGTTTGGATGTCATTTTGCCTTAAACATTAGGAAACTCCTATAATTTGATTGTGAGAAAACAATGTCTGAATATAATCCACTTGATTCTAGGCTTTATTGTAGATCAGTTTAGTTTCATTAGTAGTATTACTGCATGTAGTATTTTTACATACTGACGTACAAATACAGAAAAATGCACATGTCTAAGGGCACAGCTTGATAAACATTCACTCAGTGAATACATGCATATATCCAGCACACAGATCAAGAAAGAGAACTTTGCCATACCCCAAAAGTCCCCAGGTACCCATGGCAGTCCCTATCCCCTGAGAAGGGTAGCATCTATCCTGACTTTGCTTGCTCTGGATGTTTCCTTTTTGTAAATGGATAATCTATCATCTATCATGAATAATGAGGCTATCTATGCTCATTCTTGTCCCTTTGTTTTAGTGAACACAAATATGTACTTCTGTTGGCTGTCTAGCTAGGATTAGAACTACTGACCTCTATGCATACATATGATTAGTTTTAATAGATAGTGCCAAATAGTTTTCCGAAGTGGTTGTACCAATTTACAGCCAACAAGCAATATATGAGGGTTCTGCTGGCTTCATATCCTTGCCACGACATGCTTTTATCTGTCTCATTCATTTTAGCTATTCTGGTGGGCAGTCATGGTTTTATTTTATTTTATTTTATTTTATTTTATTTATTTTTTTGCAGTCATGGTTTTAATATGAATTTTCCTGACATGAGTAATGAAGCTGACCATTCTTTTTATTTATTTGTTTGTTTGTTTGTTTGTTTTATTTAGAAAGAGAGAGAGAGAGTGGTGCCTGGGTGGCTCAGCGGTTGAGTGTCTGCCTTTAGCCCAAGTTGTGATTGTGGGGTGCTGGGATGGAGCCCTGCTCACAGGGAGCCTGGTTCTCCCTCTACCTCTCTCTTTCTCTGTGTCTCTCATGAATAAATAAATAAAATCTTTAAAAGAGAGAGAGAGAGAGAGCAAGTAGAGGAAAGGACAGAGGGAGAGGAGAGAGAATCTCAAGCAGACTATGCACTCTCTGTGCCAAGCATGGAGCCCAGTGTGGGGCTGAATCTCATGACCTGAGCTGAAATCAAGAGTGGGACACTTAACCAGCTGAACCACCGAGGCACTCCACTGAGCATTCTTTTAATATTTGCTGGGCATTGTCCTCAAAAGGTTGCTAAGGTTGTTGGCCTATTTTTCTATTGGGTTATTGAACAAAGATCTCTCCGTAGGATGACATCATGAATTTATATTTATTAACATGTAAAGATGACCTTGATCAAGTAAGAGGAAAATAAAGATCGTAATGGCTATAAAGCAGCTTCTTTGGTATAATCATATTTTTATTTATGATTATATAAACTTGAAGGCTAATGGACTAAAATATGAACCCTAGCCTTCCCCGGTTGGGAAGGTTATAGAAAATTTTAGCTTTCAACTTTATAATTGTTTTTGTCTAAAGTTGCCTTAATAACAAGCATAGATTCCTTTTATATTCCAGAAAAACAATGAAGCTGTTTTCATCTGAAAACAAATAATCAAAGCACAAATGAAACAAAAGCTTCCCAGCATGTGCTAGTTGGGCTCAGCTATCGGCCTTTTCCCATCTGAGCTACTGAGAGTCACTGAGGAAAAGTGTCCTCTCTGGGCATGCTTTGAAAGTTTGAGTTAGAAGATGAGAGTGTAAAAATGAAGGATAGCTTTTATTGCATAACAGCCTGTGCTCCCTTGCACCCTGCAGAGGCTGGGAGATGATCCTGCCATAAAGACTGGCTAATTACTTAAATTGCCTTTCTTTGTGGGAGCCAACCTTCCCAGCGCCATTGACTAGGCTTATTTGGTCTGATTACTGGAGTCCTGCTGTTAGCTGGGATGAGGAAAGCACATTATTACCCTGTGCAAGTGTAATGCCTTTGTTTACACTTTCAAGGCAAACAGGGTTGCTTCCAGTCTTACATAATCCCGACTTCTGCAAAAACCAGGGCTGGAGGACATGTACCTCCCTCCCTTTTTCCATTCCACTCTGTTGGGTTTACTAATCCACAGTCCAAAAACATAGCATCAAACCAACCTACGCACTCACACAGTCTTTTAAATATTTTGAAAGAATTTCAAATGTATAGAAAAGTTGCAAATATAGTACAAGAACGTTTTCCCCCAAAACCATTGAGAGTAAATTGCCCCCATGATTCTCTATCACTGCAAATATTTTAGCAGTTCCTACAGAGCAGGGAATCCTCCTGTCTAACCACCATATTACCACTGAAATTGGAACACTAACACTGACACGTTGCCGCCATCCAAATTCAGGTGTCTTCAATTATCCCAATAATGCTCTTTATAGCATTGAGATCCAGTTAGAAGTAGGCATTACATTTAGTAACTGAGTTTCTGGTGACTGTGTTGAAAACTAGCACTTCTTGGGTACCTGAGTGGCTCAACGGTTGAGCGTCTGCCTTTGGCAGGTCATGATCTTGGGGTCCTGGGATCAAGATCCCGCATCAGGCTCTCTGGGGGGAGACTGCTTCTCCGTCTGCCTAGGTTTCTGCTTCTCTCTGTCCTCATGAATAAATAAATACAATTTGAAAACTAGCACCTCTTTAAAACCTGAGCTGCTGTTGCTCTGGCCCCAGGGAGCGAGGCCACAGGCAGAGATGGGGGTACCCACTCTTGAGGGAACAGATGCAGGAAGAGGATCAATGTCGCTGTCCCAGCAAATAAGGTCAGGCTCTGCATGGGGAAAGAGGGTAGAGAATCCTCCAAGGATGGGACCCAGGGAATGTCAACTAAGCCTCACCTAAAATTCCCCATCTCCACCATTTTGTTTTCTCCATGTCCTTCTTCTATCCCTGTCTCCCCTTCCCTGTCCCCTGGACTTCTTCCTTCAATTTCTTTTTATTTTCACCCCCTTTTCCATAAGTTTACTCAATTCCTGTGTTTCTTCAAAATTTCTTCCCTAAGAAAAGGAGGGAACTATTGCAAGTTGTTATCTACTGGGAGGTGGGGAGGTGCTCTGGCTTTTATACATTGTCTTTATTTTAAAAACCACATTAATTAATGTATTACCTACTTAGAGAGACAATGCATACTAACAACAAAACCAAACTAAAACCAGAATGTTTCTTCAAAATAAATCTATTTTATGAGGTTAGGGAAAAGGGCAAAAGCTATCACATTTTCGATCTTTATTATCTAGAAAATACTACAGCGTTGGCATGTGTATTGCCTAACGCCCGCCTGTGTCTCTGTGCGAGTCTGCCCTCATGAAGTGAGTCTCATGAAGGCACAGATTTTTTTTTCCCTTTTAAATTCCATAGCTAAGTCTGTTCTAACTTCCTCCTCAGGCTCCTTAGGTGTGGGTGTTCTGCAAGGTTCTATCCTGTCCTGCTTGTTCTCAATATTTTACCTCACACCCTCATTCACCTCCATGATTTCAACTCTGTGGATGATTTCCAAATCTGCATCCTTAAAACTGACATCTCCCTGAGTTCCAGGATTGCATTTGCAATTGCCTATCAAATTCAACCAAAATTAGTAGTAATATTTTACATCTTAGAGCAGCTTAGGAGGCCAACTGTGGTGTGAACACCGGTTGTACCTTGAATTCCTTCTTTTCCTTCGCCCTCCAGTTCCAAACTTTAGCAAAGTGTCAGTTATTTCTTTAAAATATTTTTTTTCTTTCTGTGTTCATTCCCACATTGCTTGTTTCTGCAGTTCTTAGTAAACATATATTAATATTCCTATTCCTATTCTAGTACTTTTTTCCTTTTAAATTAATTAAAGGCTTTGTTCAGATATAATTTATAAGCAAAAAAAGTAAGTGGGTTTATTTTTGCAAATGTGCAGAGTTGAGTTGTGGAACTATCTAATTTTATGACATTCCATCAACTCAAAAAGTTCCCTTCTATCCATTTGTTGTTATTTTTTGCTCTCACCCTCAGATTCAGGCAACCACTGAACTTCTTTTTATTTTTATAGGTTTCCATTTTCTAGCAATTTCATATAAATGGAACCAGGCAATATATCGTCTTTTGTGCCTGGCTTTTTTCATTTCGCATAATGGTTTTGAGGTTTATTCATATTATGTCAGTAGATTGTTTCTTTTTAGTGCTAAATATCATTTTGTTGTATAGATACAGATACATAGATATATCACATTTAATTTATCTATTCACCAGTGGATGGACATTTGGATTAATTCCAGTTGCACAGTAAATAAATGTTACTTAAAAGGTTCATAAGTCTTTGTGTACACATACGCCTTCATTTCTTTTTAGTAGATACTTAGGAATAGAACTGCTACATCACTTGTTAAGTGTATGTTCTACTTTTTTTTAAAATGATTTATTGATTTATTTGAGAGAGAGAGAGAGAGAGAGAAATTGAGTGCTTCAGCAGGGGGAGGAGCAGAAGGAGAGGGAGAGGAGAAGTAGACTCCTGCTAAGCATGGAATCAGCCCAGCTGGATCACAGGACCCCAAGATGATGATCCAAGCTGAAACCAAGAGTCAAACACTCAGCCGACTGAACTACCCAGGTGACCCTTTTTAAGAAACTTCCAAACTATTTTCCTAAGTGGCGGTACCATTTTAGAATCTCACCACGACTTGGCACTATGAGTCTCTCAGTTATAGGCATTTGTAGTATATGGGCAGTGAATGGTATCTTGTGATTTTAATTTGCATTTCCATAATGATTAATGATGTTGAACCATTCATATATTTCCTTGGTGATATGGCTACTAAAATCTTTTGCATATTCTAAATTGCCTTCTAACCACTGAGCTATTAGAATTCTTTGCCTATTCTAGATATAAATCCTTCATCAAATACATGATTTGCAAATATTTTCTCCAAGTACAGGATTTATCTTTTACTCTTCTTGATAGCGTCTTTTGAAGAGCAAAAGTTAAATTTTAGTGAAGTGCAATTTATCAATGCTTTCTTTCATGGATCATGTTTTTGGAGTCAAATCTAAGAATATTTGTCTAACCCAAGGCCACAAAGACTTTATCCTGTTTTCTCTTATAAGTTTTATAGCTTTGGCTCCACTTTGAAGCCTATGGTCCATTTTAGGTTAATCTGTGTATGGTGTGACATAAGTGTCTAAATTCATTTATTCACATATGCATATTCAATTGTATTAGCACTGTTTGTTGAAAAAATGATCTTTTCTACAGTGGATTGTTTTGGCATCTTGCCAAAAATAAACTTCATTAATGTAGGGGTATAGTTCTATACTCTTTGCCCTGTTCTATTGATTAATACGTCTATCCTTATAATAAAACACTTTTTTGATTACTGTGTTATATAATAAATTTTAAAATGAGGTAATGTGATTTTTTCTTTTTATTCTTTTTTCTTTTTAAGATTTATTTATTTATTTGAGAGAGAAAAAGAACATAACAGGGGGAAGGGGAGAAGCAGATTCCCTGCTGAACAGAGAGCTCAATATGGGACTTGATCCCAGGGTCCTGAAGGCAGACACTTAACCAACTGAGCCACCTATGTGATCCTCAATTTCCATTTTCTTTTTCAAACTTATATGGGCTAGTCTAGATCCTTTTGCATTTTCATACACATTTTAGGATCAACTTGCTAATTTCTACAAAAACAAGTTTGCTGGAAGTTTGAGTAGGATTGCATTTGAATCAGCAGATCTTAATAATTTGAGTTTTCCAATCTATGAATATGGTATGCTTCTCCATTTATTTAGATCTTTTAAAAGCATTGTTTTAAAGTTTTCAGTGTATGTGTTTTACACCTATTTTGTTAACATTTCTTTAAGTGTATTATTTTTTTTCTCACAATCGCAAGTAGAATTTTTTTCTTAATTTCATTTTTAGATTGTCACTAAAATACAGAACTAGGTTTTTTTTTTTTTTTGTTTTTTGTTTTTTGTTTTTTTTTTATTGGTCTTGTACCCTACAAACATGTTAAACTTACTCATTATTTCTAGGAGATTTTTGTAGATTCCATCAGATTTTCTATTCACAATATCTGAATAAGAACAGTTTTACTTCTTTCTTACCAGTCTGGATGCCTTTACTTCTTGTTCTAGAATATTCCTAGGTAAAAGCTTCAGCAACGTTTTGAATAGAAGTGGTAAGACTGGGCATCCTTGTCTTGTTCCTGATCTTAGGAGAAAACTTTCAGTCTTTCACCATTAAGTTTAACACTAAGCTATAGGTTTTTTAGAAGCTTTTTATCAGTTTGAGGAAATTTGGTTTTTGCCTACTTTGTGGAGAGTGTTGATATTTTTTTTCTTTCTATCATGAATGAGTATTGGATTTTGTCAAATGTTTGTCCTATGTCTGTTGAGATGATCATGTGATTTTTAAAAAAAATATTTTGTTTATTTGAGAGAGAGAGCACATGCAAGCATGAGTGACAGGGAGGGGCAGAGGAAAAGGGAGAAGCAGGCTCCCCACTGAACAGGGAGCCCAATGTAGGGCTCAATCCCAGGACTCTGGGATCATGACCTAAGCTGAAGGCAGATGACTAACTGACTGAGCTACCCAGGTGCCCCAATGTTCATGTGATTTTTACCCTTTATTCTATTTAGCATATAATATTAATTTATTTTCAGATGTTAAATCAACCTTAACTTTCCTGAGGTAATTTCCAGTTGATCACAGTGTATAAATAAAAATATAAACATATTTATGTATTCAGTTTGCTAATACTATTTTTTGAAGAATTTTTCTATCAATTTTCATTAGGAATATTGGTCTGTAGTTTTCTCTACTTCTTATACCTTTGCCTTGCTTTGTTATCTGGATGAGAATATGGCCTTCATAGAATGACTTGGGAAGTGTTTGCTCCTCACCTATTCTCATGAATTAACTTGTGCCCCTCCCCCAAACTCATTTGTGACCTTACTAACTCGTATCATTTTCATTCAGCCTAAAAGTCTTCCCTTAGTATTTTTCATGGGACAGTTCTGATTGCTATACATGTTCTCAGTTGTATTTATCTTTGAATGGCTTTATTTTGCCTTTACTGTTGAAAGATAGTTATGCTAAATCTACTGGCTAACACTCTTTCAGCTCTTTTATTTTTTCAAAGATTTTATTTATTTATTTATTTGTTTGTTTGTTTGTTTATTTATTTATTTATTTATTTGACACAGAGAGAGAGAGAGTCAGAGACATAGGCAGAGAGAGAAGCAGGCTCCATGCAAGGAGCCCGAAGTGGGACTCCATCTCAGGACTCTAGGATCATGTCCTGGGCCAAAGACAGGCGCTCAACTGCTGAGCCACCCAAGCATCCCTCTTTTAGGTCTTTGAGTATATAATTCTATTGCCTTTTAGCCCCTGTTTTTTTCTGATAGAAAGTCAGCTGATATATATATATCATATATATATTGTCTTCTGTCCATGACAGTCATTTTTATTTTACCCAATTTGAGATTTTATCATTGTCTTTGGCTTTCAGCAATTCCAACTGATGTGTGACTCTCTTTATGTTTATTCTACTTCAGTTTGTTGGGTTTCTTGAACCTGCCTATGAATGTTTTCAGCACATTTGGGAAGTTTTCAGGAATTATTATTTCAATTGTTTTTCTGTTCCTTTTTCTCTTCTCTTTCAGGATTCCTGATACATGTATGATGGTATTCTTCATGTTGTCCCAGGGGTGTCTGTGGGTCTGCTTATTTTCCTTCAATCTTTTTTCTCTGTGTTCCTCAGAGAGGATAATTTCTATTAATCTATCTTTAAATTTATGGATCTTTCTCTTCTGTCATCTCACATATTTTCTTAAGCTCATTTTTCATTTTATTTGTTATATTTTCAACTCTACATTTTCTTTGGTTTTTTTTTTATAGCTTATATTTTTATATTCAGAATCCCTATTTCAGTTGTTATAGTTTCCTTTAATTCTTTTGGCATATGTTTCTTTGATTCTTATCCATACTTCTTATAATAGCTGCTCTGATAACTTTGTCTGCTACTTCCAACATCTGGACACAGTCAGAATTAATGTCTATTGACTGATTTTATTCTTGAATATGGTCACACTTTTCTATTACTTTGTATGTTTCATAATTTTTGTTTAACACTGACATTTTATTTATTTATTTATTTATTTATTTATTTATTTATTTATTTATTTATCACTGACATTTTAGATAGTATTTTGATAATGTTGAAACTCTAGGTCCTGATTTTCTACTCCGAGTTTCTCTTTTCTTTCTTTTTGTAATTTTCTTGTACTTAATTGTAGAATTTATCTCCTTTTTATTTTTTTTTATTTTTTTTTTAATTTTTTTTATTTATTTATGATAGTCACAGAGAGAGAGAGAGAGAGGCAGAGACACAGGCAGAGGGAGAAGCAGGCTCCATGCACTGGGAGCCCGATGTGGGACTCGATCCCGGGTCTCCAGGATCGCGCCCTGGGCCAAAGGCAGGCGCCAAACCGCTGCGCCACCCAGGGATCCCTTTATCTCCTTTTTAGTACGTGGCCACTAATATCTTTGCTCAGTATTTTACACACTTTAACAAAAATTTTTTAGCTTAACTTCCTATGTTTACATAGCTTAGTTATCAACCAATGATTTATGCAGAAGTTGTGCTCAAATATCTTGAGTTTATAAAAGTTCAACTCTGCCAATGAATCTGTTCCTGGGTTGGAGAGTTCATTCAAAGTTCAGCCAGTTCTCATGTATACCTTGGCTTTCCTTTTATACCAGGTTCTCTCCAAGGATGTGGAGAGAGTTAATGTAGCCCTTCGATAGCTTTCTCATTTCTAGGATCTCCCCATAAATTTCTGGCTGGCCTGCCCCTTGCCCTAAATGGGACCACCACCTCAGGCTAGTAGAGCTTTAAGTTTTCCCCATTCTTTTTGTAACAGCTATTTTATTTTTTTATTTTATTTTATTTTATTTTATTTTATTTTATTTTTATTTTTATTTTATTTTTAAAGATTTATTTATTTATTTGAGAGAGAGAGAGGTAAGCAGGGGAAGTAGCAGAAGGAGAAGGGGAGAATCTTTAAGCAGATTCCCTGCTGAGTAGGTAGCCTGATGTGGGGCTTGATCCCAGGACTCTGAGATCATGACCGGAGCTGAAATCAAGAGTCTGATGCTGAACCTGCTGAACCACTCAGGCATCCTCCAGCTTTGCTATTTTAATTAACAACACTGCCAGCGAGAGTTTTTGCTCTCTGCTCCAAATTAAATCTGGGAGCAAGGCTGCTGATGTTCTGAGCTAGACCTGCTCTAGTAGTAAAACCTAACTAATATTGCCAAATGAACTAGGATGGGGGTTAGAGCCCCCCTGGCAAGAAGCCTCAGACCTCTGTCTGCCATCATTATAAAAAGTTTGAATAGGTTTTCACACATAAAAACCTTTCAGTTACTTGTCTTTTGGGGAGAGGATCTTTCAACCTTTTCAGGCCGCCATAGCTAGAAGTATCATCTCTAATATATTTGTAGTTTTTTAAAAAATATTTAAGTCTGTAATCCTCCTGGAATTTTAATTTTATGTATAGTTCGAGGTAGGACTTTAACTTTATTTTTTCCCCAAATGAATGGACAATTTTCCAAACAACTTTTGGCTGATTGACCTGTCTCATTTGGTTTGAATATAATTTTTAAGTGAGACTAATGTTTGAATATGTGTATGTCTGTGTATTTTTTTTTTTTATGTCTGTGTATGTTGGTGCAGCTGTGGAAGGAAATGGCATGTAGGTCCTCAAACTTAATCACCTCAATATGTCATGATAAGATATGAGAATCTGCATATGATAGATGAAACCAGCTTGCAGAAAACTTCCCAGAAATTACTAATGTTTAGACTATATTAGGCACTGTATCATATCTGAATTTGACCCATTTATGACCTTTGTACTTGGATTTTATATCCTGTCTACATCTTTTCCTGTATCTAACCTCAGCCCCACATTTTGATTTTCACTTTTCTATTATTTTGATATACTTTTGATCACAATGCAGCAGTCTTATTATGAATCCAATATCTCTTTCCCAGCTAATTGAGCTATGGTTATTTTTTCCAGTAGGAGGAATGAGATAGAAGCTAGTCTTGACACTCAGATTGCATTGGGCCTTCTCTATTTTTTGATAAGCATGTTGAATATCTCCATACATACATCAAGTGTTTCCATGGATCCAGAGCCAGTTCTTGGAAATATTTTTTTCTCTAGAGGGCATAGGAGGATGGATTTATATTGGCACTTTCACTCTTCCTTATTTTGCCATCTTTTAGAACCAATGGCTTCTAATTGAAGTGCCACAGTTCATTCCTATTGTCATGATCTTGCTTTACAGAACCATCGAAAAGAGGCTAAAGGCTGCGAAAGAGTGGGTGACTTTTGACTTACTTTGCAAAAAGTTCCTATCTCTACTTTTTGGAATGAGGTTGATTTTGGTTGCTGATATATAAAAAAAAGATGTTGCTGCACTACATAGTAAGAAGTGATACGGCTCTCTTGGCCTAACACACTGTTTTTTCCCAAAATACCAGTACAAAAAATTGTCAAAATCAAGGTGCCATACCTAACTGCTTAACTCTTCCCAGTAGTATCACATATTGTGATCGAATTTGTAAATAACTTATTACATGATGACACAGACAAGATTTCTCAAAATCTTACCAGATTGTTGCCTTAGGCATCATAGCATAAGTGTGTGGCATCACTATTAAGGAGTACCAAAGGGGAAAAAAATAGCCGCTCTAGATTTGAGTACCGATTATCATATTACTAGCTCTGATTTTAGACAAAGCTGTGAAACACTTATAAAGAAAAATAAACTTTTGGAAATTATCTTTCACTAGGGAATATTCACTAAATCACTGCAGAATGAGGTAAGACCCTTACCTCCTCCATAACAGTTCTTTGTTCACTTTCTTTAGGATACTCTTAAACACCACAATTCAACATGAGGCTGTGTCTTAAATGGAAAATGGGTTTTGTCTCCTAGGTAAGAAGATCTATCTCCATAATAATTAAAGGTAATGACTGCAAAACACACCATACATAACATATATTCAATAAGCAATGGTTATCAGTATTATCATAATTCTTATATGATTATTATTTTGTGTTATGGCTAATGCAAATTTATTTTTAAGGACACAAGCTACCCTTGATAGAAATGGCAGGGTTAGGTTTTTGACGCTGACAAGCTAGCGGCCAGACAGACCCAATGCAAAGTTGCCTCATGTGGCATCACTGTACTAAATAAAGCTCAGCTCCACCTGGAAGCCCCAGCTGACTTTTACTAGTTGCAGTGTCTTTGGAAGCAGCTATCTAATGCTGTGAGTGGGATGTTCTGTGGGAAAGATAGGCCTGCTTGAGGGGCCCATATCTGATACGGTGTGTTTAAGTTGGAAGAACATCTCTGGCTGTCTATAGGGACAGCATTATAAGGGGAAGTACACAGGCTTTGAGATTTGAATCCAGCCCCATCATTTCTTAGCTATGTGAGTTTAGCAAGTTGCTTCATCTCTTAGAGAACCAAGTGTCTTATCTGTGAAACAGGAATGATGATACCTTGCAGGATTTTTGTGAAAATCAGAGATAATATATAGGAAGTGTTCAGTACACCATAAGTGCTACATATGGTATTATTTAAATGCTTTAGCAGCATCTATCTATGATCCTTATTTTGGAGGTTTTATGTAAGGATTAAAAGAAAAAATATGCATGTAAAGTACCTGATACATAATAGATCCTTAACAATCAGCAAACTCTTATGTAAATTTCAAAGAATACAGTTATTTAATGGGCTCCTTAAGTATAACTCTCAATTTGGAGTTAAGAGGCTTATTTTAGTCTAGGCTCTAGTGGTAATACATTCTGTGCTCCTGAGCAAAACACTCTGGGCCTCAGTCTCCTCGCTTGAAAGTTAGATATTTGGATAAATAGGAAAGCAAAATGTCCCTTTTTCTACCGAAAATGATACTTTCTTATGCCTTTTAAGGAAGAAGCATTATGATATTGGGGAACATTCCAGAAGCCCAACTAACACTAACAAGTTAGGGTCATTAACTTTGTGAAATGAATAAATTCATTGAAAATGAAAGTGAAAGCAAATGGTTTATGCACAGCCAAGTTCATTCATTGAGATGTATTTGCTGTGCATCTGAGTCCTAGAGAAAATTGCACTGGGTTCTGAGCTCCTTCAAAAGAGACGTTTGAAGGAGTCGTAAATGTTTTCTCATATCAGAATAGTTAGCTTTACTTTAAATTTAGAAGGAGCCTTTTCTCTGGGTGTTAAAGAAGCAATAAACACGTCACCTGAACCTTCTTTCTAGCAATATTAGCTATTAGCAATATTATTCTGAACCCCACCTATTTTCATTTAAAAAGATTTTTAAGAATAACACCTTTTTGACAAAGATCAAGATTACCTTTAAAGAACCTTTCCTCTTAATTAAAAGTCTATTGATAACATACTCTTCAAAGCGTTTCTTTGAATTAAATATTGTGGGGGTAGGGTGGTGGTGAATGAGAAAACTTCTCTGCTTCAGGGAATTTTTTTTTTTTTTTTTTTTTTTGCTTCAGGGATTTTGAAACAAATGTTACTATTGGGTTACACAGAGGCTTTAGCAAGCAGATACAATCTTCAGTCTTCATTTATTTGTTTTAGTATGCTCAGTGCCAGGCACATAGTAGCCACTAAAATGTTTGTTAAACAAATGGAATGAATAAAAAAAATATCTTTTCACAGTCTCCAACAAGAACAGTATAAACTGTCTTGAATGGGGTAATGGTAGGTCCTGTTTTTAATAGAAATTAACTGAGCAGGGCACCTGGGCTTTGGGAGTAGTTAGGGAAGGGGAGAGACCGGATTGTTTGGCACCTGTTGGGACCTCTTCCTTCAGACAGAGGATGGGATGGAGTAGTGTGGAGAAGAGGCAAAATATTCATTGTTGTGGGTTTTTGCATTCATTCTCCAGCCCAAAGAAGGCCTAGTGGCCTCCTCCATCAGTGGTTTGGTGTTGGGTGTGCATGTGTTGTGGGAATTGGGAAGGAATGGCTGAGCCTTGCTGGAGCTATTGGGAAGATGTAAAGGTTGCAAAAGGAAACTGTCTGAGACTGAAAAAGCTTTTATATATGAGATAGAGCATGTGAATGATTCTTGAACTCTCCTTTGGGACTTGATGCTGCCCTCTGTGCTGGTTTACATATTGACGATGACCCTTCCTTTCTAGAGGATTGAGAACTTCACTTGATCCCTAGCAGTGTTTGTTGCTTATGGCAGCAGAGGAGGACCAGACAAGGTCCAGGTGGTATGAAACAGAAGGTAGAACCAGACAAGGTCTAGGTGGTATGAAGTAGAAGGAAGAGTATTGTACTAGAAGTCAATGGCCCAACTGGTAGGCGGTGTGGCTTTAGGTAAACTATTTAACCTCCTTGGGTCTCTGTGACAGCATCTTTAAGGTCAAGAGATTGGACCAGGTGCCATGTGCTCTGTGCTAGGTGCCAGGCAGTGGCACCTAGAGTTGAGTCACACATAGGCTTGGTTCTCAGTCTTGCTGATAAGGGCTGTAAACAGAAGTTAATGGAAACTTCCAACAGGTAAAGAGAAGGAAATGACTAATTCTGTTTGGTAAGGCTTAGGAGCTGACATCGAAGAGTAGGAATTTACTAGAAATTTATTAATTCTGTCATCGTGGGACACCTGGGTGGCTCAGCGATTGAGTGTCTGCCTTTGGCTCAGGGCGTAATCCCGGGGTCCCAGGATCGAGTTCCACATCGGGCTTCCGGCATGGAGCCTGTTTCTGCCTCTGTCTGTGTCTCTGCCTCTCTCTCTGTGTGTCTCTCATGAATAAATAAATAAAATCTTAAAAAAAAAATACTGTCATCATTCACTAAATCCACAAATCTTGGCTGGGTGCCTACTGTATACAAGGAATGGAGAAATGTCTATGAAAAAACAGCCAAGATCTTTACCTTCATTCAGTGGAATCTAAGCTGGGGTGGTAGGGGAAGTTGGGAAGGAGGGCTATTTCTATATAACATTTGGTGAACATGTAGTCTTGTCCAGTACACCCACAGCCTAGATAGATTATATCCCCATTGTACATTGAGAAAGCTGAAACCTAACAGAATAAAACCATTTGCTGAGCTCACATAATAAGATGTCATAAGTACTCCAACCCTCCTTGTTTTCAGAGCTCAAGCATTTATTTTTTAAAAAGATTTTATGTATTTATTCATGAGAGAGAGAGAGAGAGGCAGAGACACAGGCAGAGGGAGAAGCAGGCTCCGCACAGGGATCCCGACGTGGGACTCGATCCCGGGTCTCCAGAATCAGGCCCTGGGCTGAAGGCGGCCCTAAACCGCTGAGCCACCCGGGCTGCTCCAAGCAATTAACTGTGTTGCAGTTCCACAGCTCACTGGGTAGGCACTGGCTGTGCCTGTCTAGCAGTCAGTCCTTCTCTGGGGGACAGCTTATCTATTTCCCTTTGGAGATCTAACCCCTCCCACTCAAAGTGCAGTTCTCATCCCCCACCCCCACTCCCCAGGCATCAGAGGCGAGGGCCTCACTCAGGCCTGGCCTGTCAGATCACGCATCCTTCTGGGCACAGTGATGGCCCAGCAGCAGGCACATGACAAGCCGCACCAGCTGGAGTCAGCGCCTAGGCTCTTGCTGAAAATATTGACAAGGAGTCTTGTTCTTTGGCCTAGGATTTTTAAACTGTGAACTGTAAGCCCAGAGCAGCTGACAGTCTTTGCTTCCACAAGGGGAGAGGGTGCCTGCCCAAGAACAAAGCTGACAGAGAGGAAATAGGCTCAGAGCAACAATTTCTAGACAACCAAATCTGAGCTCTTAGATCTAATTTTGCCTGAAATGGGCACTACTCCTGTACTTCTCAGTTCCATGAGCTAATCGGTTTCTTTTGTCCACATAACATAGTCTGGGTTATTGTCACTTGCAACCCAAGAGTCCAAAAGAATACAACCTCCAATGGTGTGTGGTAAAAATTTTTTTTTCTTTCTCCCTAGTAGATTCTTCACAACCCCTGCAAAAAACCTCCATCAGGCTCACCTTAACTTTGTTCTGGGAGGTTAACAGGATGTGGCCTTTGCATGAGTCTTTTGCACTCTGCTATCTCAGAACTCTGTCCCCAGTGTTGTCACTAAGTAAGCCAGACTCCACAAATGAAGGGATGGATTGGGCAGCCCCGTTTTTGAACGTTAACCAGTATCTCTTCCTTAGTCCACTTCAGGGCCTCCACCACCCAGCTATGGATCCTTTCTTCTCCACACGGGGACCCCAGACACCTGTCCCTCTCATTTTGGGAATGTCATATTGAGGTTATGTGTGATGTCAGACCAGGAGCAGCATGCATGGAGGTTAAGGATGACCAGAGGGGACAGCTTCTTCCCTGGTCCTAGTTTCTAATGTCTTTTTCAGGCTTTGAATCCTAGAACCCACCCCTGGATAGTTTGCCTAATGCAGCTCTTGTCCTTGCTGCCTGAAGGCCAAAGCAGGAGTGCTTCTTGCTTGACCAGCACAGTTCAGACAGGGACCTCAGCTATTAAAGAGAAATTATTCTGACACTGGTTGAACTGGTAATATTCAAGGTTATTGCAACAGGGGTCTTAGGTTGCAATAGGGGTCTCTCCCCTGAACACAACAAGGACAAGTCAGGATTTGTAAACAACAAGCACAGTGAAGGGGTCAATAGCTGGAAAATCTCCAAGAGGAGACATCAAGTGTAGGAGGATTCTAGCTCAAGACAGGAGGAGGACAGCCTTCAAAAATGGGTGATGAAGAACTTGGTCAGATATTAAGGGCAATCAGATATCAAGGATAGGGAATGGGTTTCACATGATTCTTCTCTGAGATTGGGTTAGTCTTGGGCCCAAGGATGAGGCATAGCCATAAAGAAGGACCAAGGGAGCCCGACTAAAGCTTGGTCAAGGAGAGAGTCTTTGTCCTAGCTGTGACCTTGGATGGTTTGACATTTTCCTCTGGGCATCTAAGGGCTCTCCTTCTTTCAGCAGGGTCTAGAGTTGAAGACTACAGCAAGCGAGTCAGCATGGGACACTCGGAACCACGTGTTGGAGGCACCTGTGTCCAGCGCTCTCTGTAAGTTACCAGTCTCATTACTTAAGCAGAGACTTTTAAGTCTACCCCTGGGTAGTGTTGAACATCTGAGTTGAACAACCCTGTGACTCTCACCATTCAACAAATGCCTCTGGAGACCTCAAACATTCATCCTCATCAACAAAAGTGTGGTTCACTTGAGGCCATAAATGAACTCACACGCTGGGCCTCTAAGGCACCCTTTCCATCAGCTGTCCCTTTCTCCCTTGGTCCCTACTTCCCTTGTAGCATCTAGTGTGCTCCTCCAGCCGTGGATGAAACGTGCTCTCTCTGCTGTTACAGGAGCACCCCTGAGACCAGTCTCACCTTTTTGTAAGAAGGAGCTTCCCAGGGCACCTGGGTGAATTAGTGGTTGAGCATCTGCCCTTGGCTCAGGTCATGATCCCACAGGGTCCTGGGGTAGAGTCCCACAACAGGCTCCCTGCAGGGAGCCTGCTTCTCCCTCCACCTCTCTCTGCCTCTCTCTCTGTGTCTCTCATGAATAAAGAAATAAAATCTTAAAAAAAGAGAGAGCCTCCCTTTGCTCCAATGCCTGCCTGAGGATATGGGGCTGAGCTCTGGAGGTGTTTCATGGTAACATTTGCGCTGGACCAAGACCTCCAAATAAAGTCACTCTAGAAGCTTGGCGTCCCTTTGTAGGAATGAAGCCATCCTTTTCAGGAGTGTTGTGTAGAGGTCAGCTTGCAGATCAACCTCCATAATGCCTGGGAGGGATGTCTGATGGAATCCAAGATTTAGGGAGACTGAGTGAGTCCTGGGTAAAACGAATCCAGCATGGGAAGCCATATTTTTTTTTATAATAATAGTAAAGGAGTAGGATTCCCCAAGGATAGCCTGATATGCACCCTGAAACTAGCTATGGGGAGAAAGCTGTCTGTGGCCTTGTAGTTCCATCATGCTGAATCCCAGGATCCCACAAATATGGGTGCTATGCATCTTCCTTAAGTGAGTTAGGAAAGATACAATTGTTAGAGTGAGGCTTCCTTCCCAACAGACCTGTTGAACTCTTCTGAGACTAGTGACAGGTCTGCACTCTCCACTGGGTCAGAGGTCAAGGCCACTGTGGGTGATAGCCTCCCTGTGGAAAGGGACAGAGCTGTCAAGTGATGCCTCCTCAGGGACACAGGCTCGCTCACATGTAAGACATACTGTGGGGGATTTTCAGGAGTGTGTGGAGTGAGGGAGAAGACCACTACAAGAATTGAAGTTCTTGACCATGCCAGGGGCTGCTTACAGCCAGAGAGATGAGGATGTTAATGTTGTAGTCACATCTGGCTGGCAGGGGTGGGGAGGAAGGAGCCCAGGCACACTGCGGATGGAGAGGGGGTCATGAGGAATCTGTTGAATCTCAGCCCAGTGTGGATTTGCACCAAATCTAGGATGCCAACCTTCTCTCCCTGCCTTCTCTGTTGCTTCCTTCTCAGTTCCCCCATTACTCCAAGGATGGAGCAGGAATAGCAAGAGGTTGCACTGAGCTTCATAGCTCTTAGGAGGGTCCCATGCAGTTAGGATAGGAGAGCTTCATTGGGACTTTTTTTTTTTTTTAGATTTTTAAAAAACTTACTTATTCATGAGAGACACAGAGAGAGGCAGTCACAGGCAGAGGGAGAAACAGGCCCCATGGAGGGAGCCTGATGTGGGACTTGATCCCAGAACTACAGGATCATGGCCTAAACCAAAGGCAGAAGCTCAACTGCTGAGCCACCCAGGTGTCCCTTCACTGGGACTTTTAAGAGCAATGGGTCCTGCATGCTAGATGTACCTACAGGGGTGTGACACACAAAATTCTGGGGGGAGGTGCCTGGAGCTACAGGAGACAATTGAGTTCTGCAAGGGTTTGGGAGTAGGACATTAACAGGACCAGAGGAGGAACAGGACCCTGTAGTAAATGTCAGGGTGCTCTAATTTATCTTCCTCACTGGTCTCTCAGGAAACCCCCATTATTAACTTCTCTACCAAGGCCTAAAAGACCTCTATTAAAATGCAAATGAGATTTGTGGAGGACATCCCAATGAGCCCTTACCAACAATTAACACCTTAGCTGACCCTCCTTTCTTAGGAGGGAATTAGCCCTAGCAGAAGGGGACCTAGGGCAACTAAATTTAGATGAGAAGGGTGAGAAAAGGATCTCAGTGTGGGTGGAGCTGGGAAGGTGGCACACCAGAAAAGCCAGCAGCAGCATGACAGCATGGAGGGAATGACTTTCCAGGGGACACAGAAGAGAGGTGAGCAGAGAAGGACTCAAATCAATGGCTTCGGCTTTCAGTTTCACGTGGGGTTGAAATTGTCCATATGACTTAGCACCAGCCTTTCCTGATACGAGACTGACCCCTCAGTAATCACGGTCAAGAGCATCAGAAGTCCAAGTAACACATGCCTTCTGCCCCCCCCCATTCCCCCCCCAACCCCAGCAGCGGTCCCCTTGCCCTTTCAGATAGACAATCTGTGCTCCCTGGTCTGCCCCAGCCAGCACTCCCCCCCACCAACATGACTTAGCTTTAAACAAAAGGGCTTCTAGAAGCCCCTTGCAGAGAGACAATCTCTAGCCTGCTCACCAACCACAGCAGGTAACAGACCGTAGACATACAACAGCACCTTATAAACAATATGAGAACTGTTGGTCTTTTAGCCTAGAATTATTTTCAGACTCAAACCAGGCTGATTATTCATTTAGACTCACTCCCCTTTTGAGTTTTCTGAGCCTTGTGAATGGCCCATGTCACCTGGGGGTGAGCAGTGGAACTGCAGGGTGTGTTTTTCAAAGCACTTGCTCAGCTGTTGGCCTGATTAATGGGTCTCAGTTTGGTACCCGATGGTTTATGGAAGAAAAGAAAGGTATGTTTCAGTCATTCCAAATTGACTTCTCCCCTCATCTCAGGACATCTAAATTGATCCTCTAACTGATTCTTAATTCTATAAATCAGACCAAATGTTTAATGCTTAACGCTGGCATATTCATTTTATATCGGATTTACAATAGATTTTATGGTTGATGTAACATTTTATAGAATGTTGGGGCCCTTTAGATAATCAATATATTAGGTTCATTTATGACTGTTTTTATAAGGATAGAACTATAATTTTGCTTTTTTAATATTATAGACATTTATAGTTACTTCATTGTATATTGCTGGTCCTATCTGTAATTTACTTGATGTCGGTTTCTTGGCCAGAGTTCCTACCCTCCCTCCTCTTCTCCTCCAGATCAGTGTCTCCTACATCTAGCCAAATTCTGCTTTCTCGTGTTACAGTGAAATCAAGGACTTCCTAGATTATCTACCCAAATTGGAATTTCTTGAAATATATGAATATTGTTTAAAAAAAACCCCACAAAATTCAACTGAATGAATTTTAAGGATCTCATTGGCTGTATTTGATGATTCATGAACTGGATGGCGTCCAATCCAGCACACAGAAAGGAACTCAGAGGAACAAACAAAATAAAAGACTTTTATAGGCAGAAGGGAGCAAGAACAAGGAATTATGCTGGGCAAAAAAGCGAACTGGTTATTGCAAGGTCACTTTCACATGGGGCAGATTACCCAAGTAGTGCTGATCAAGTGATTCCCGATTGGCTGGTTGAAGATTCCATTTCTGGGAGAGCCAACACCGTAATCAAGTTAAGTCTCAGTTTGGTGATGTGGGGTTTAGCATTAATGGACTCCATTTGGGGCCTATTGTCTTGTTTTTAACAGTATTAATAAATTCTGAGCAATGGAAGCCAAGAAGCTAATGTTTGTGAGACGTTCTTAATATCACAGAGTGTGAGTGAATTCTTAAAATGCATCTCAGCCCTCAGCCTTTGCAATCACTCCTCTGTGCCCAGAGTCTGGGGCAGGTAGAAGGCTGTGGCCAACTCTGGGTGGGAGCACATGCCTCTGCATCTGCCCACCTGCTGTCCCTCTGCTTCTCTTGTTTTGTTTGGTTTGGCTTCTGCTATGCTTTTACAAAACAGCTGATAGGTGTATGTTCACAAGCAGTAGCAAACAAGCAGGCTTAGTGGAAACCTGAAAATTAAAAAATGAACCCATCCCCTAATGCGGGCTGTTTTCTGTGTGGTCACCTCTGAGCTTTGCTTCTGTTTTATTTTCCCATCGTATTACCTCAGTGGAGATCCATTTCCATAAGACGGGGAATCCTTTGTTTATCTTTGAATCAGGACAGACCTTGAAGTTCCCTGGGGATGTGGATACCATCACTTAACTTCTTAGCTCAGGGATTTCATGGCAACTGGTGACAAATATGAAATGGTGGAAGCCCTCTGGAGACTAAATTTGGAATTAGTATTTAGCAGTGCAAAAAAAAAAAAAAAAAAAAAAAAAGCCAAAATAGGTTCTTCTTTTCCCTTAGAGATTAGTTTGATGTGAGATTTTCATGGTTCCAGAAAGCCACACGCTAGGCTGTAATTGAGCATAATTATTGCCCTGCGTGCTGCCAAGTGTTGGACTTGAGGCATCCTACAGATTCACATTAATTTCTTGATTGGGCTCTAAAAATCAGTGCTGCCACCGACAGGGCCAGAAGCTGTGTGTGATCTACATGGTCTGTAAATGGAGGAGCCGATGGCTTTCTGGCTGGCCTGTGTTGTTCCTCCTGACTCTGGGGCCTGCATCCGTGATCCCAGGCTCCATTACCAACATACTTTCTTGGAATTCTGTAGTGGTATCCTCTTAGCCTCGGAGGAGCTCCACACTGGAAAACAGAAGTGGACAGTGGGAAAATTCATATAAATGATTCAAACACACACCCCAAATACTCCCAGAGTACAAGATAAATCTTTTGTAATTATCTGGTTATTTCATGTGAGAGGTTTGGAACAAGCCTCAATTATCTGGGTAATTACTTTTTCCTTTTTGTTCAACGTGTTTAATGGGCCAAATTTCGGAAATGCCACCCAGCAGGCTCTCATGAAGCCAAGGTTCTGCTTCTCCCCCTGGCATCATGTGGGAGACTCCCTGGGAGTGTTCCTATTCACTCCTAAATATCACCCTCCAGAGGTTAGGTGTATTTCCCCAAGACGACTTAATCACACTCAATTGTTCCAATTGTCAGTGTTAAAAAAATACCTTTCCAAAATGTTTGTGTCTGATGTCCTGTCTTCATAAATACAATCCATCCATGGAGCAGAAGTTAATTTTTGCTGATTAAATCTGTCCAGATTTCTGGGATAATTGTTGCGAGCATTAAAACTTGTGGTTCGGGCTGGAACTAGGAAAGAAAACTGGGCAGAGTGTGTGCCATCCCCAGGCTTTTTCTTCGAAGAAGCATGTTTTAAACAAGCCTAGATTCTAGATATTTTTTCTGTATTAGATTTATCCCTTTCTCTGAGTAGAAACAATGCCAATTTGGCTGAGAGTCCTTATCATGTACATTCCAGTGAATTTAAATATTACTGAATTTTAGGTGGCCCATTAAAGTCCAATAGCTGCAAAACTCCCATGTCATCTTCTACTGCAGGGAATTTGTCCCTGTCACTTTAGCAGAAAGTTCCACCTCTCGCCACCTCTGGTAGGGGCAGCAGGGGGATTTCCCTTATGCCCCACTTGCAGGTGGAATGTCTGCAACACTATAGATTTAATAGGGTACTAAATCATTCTATCTATGGGAAAGCACATCTGGAGTTCCAGTTCTGCATGTGAGATCCTGGGAGCCCATCTCTGACCCAGCTTCTCAGTCAGGATGGCAAGAAAAGTTTCCTATATACCCAGCATCATCCATGCCCCACCCTACCCTTCATCATGCCTACCACTGGGCTGTACGCGTGGTGGCTTCCCACATCATGACAGGGACCACAGGTCTCTAGTCACAGCCGAGTCCACGCCCTCTGTGGTTAAGTCACACGTGCTGGAAATATTTTCCTCTAGCATGGCACTGCCGTTTAATGCTATTCATGGTGACTTTTATCATATAGAAGTTTGCAAATATTATGAAATCTAACTATTCAAAATTCCCTTTTATGGATTCCGGGTTCCATGTCTTCTTTAAAGAATTGCAGTCCAAACTAAGATAATAGAAAGTGTAGGAGGAATCAAAATAACTTATTTCTGTAGGTGTTAGTTTTCTGTTGCTGTGTAACAAATTACCACTAACGTAGCAGATATAAAGAACATGGATTTATTATTCGATTTCCCTGAATCACGCGTCCAGCCACGGCTTAGCTAGGTCCTCTGTTCAGGGTCTCATGGGGCTGAAGTTCAGGTAGCAGCTGGGGCCAGGGGCTCATCTGAGGCTCAGTGCCCTCTTCCAGATTCCCTTGGAAGAATTTACTTGCTTGCATCTGTGGAGCACATGGTGGCTTGCTTCTTCAAGGCCACCAGGAGAATCTGTGGTGTCAAGTCTGACATCTTCCAGAGGCTCACCTGATTAGGGCAGGCCCACTCAAGGTCGTTTCCCTTTTGATTACCTCAGAGTTACTGACTGATGTTCTTAATCATATCTGCAAACATTTCTTTGCCTTTGTCACTTGAAATAGGAGTGACGTCAGTTCACCATATTGGCAAGTCCCGTTCGCACTCAAGGGGAAGAGATTACACAGGGTTTGTTATACCAGGATCGAGGAATCTTGGGTATCATCTCAGAATTCTGTCTACCACACTGTATTTTTATAACTTTTAAAAGAATGCTTGGAATTTAAATCATGTGTGTATGATAGCAAACACAAGAATTTCTGTTATAACACAATAAAATTTTCCTGAAAACTCTCATATTCTGCAAAATCATACACTAAAAAAGAACAGGGCTCATGGAAAAATATAAAGTCAAGGGAAGAAAACTCAAAACCTAAGCTACTTTGCAACCAGAGCACTAAAAAGACAATAAGAAGCCTAATAAAGCTACCAGCATAGTTTAAAAGACAGTTTAATTGCCCAATAAATAATGATATATTATAGCAAATATAGAACTCTACCTAACAAATCAAAACGAGCATGATCTGAACATCAGGGGAGTGAGAAAAGATGGGGACTGCTAAGTACAGCAATAATGGACAGTGTGCAGAGATTGGGGGCACCTCATAATGAGCCTGTTATCAAACAAAACCAAGAGAAAAGTGTAGTGAAAACAGGCACCGTGTACAGAATGGCCTTCCTTTGAAGATTGTGCATGGATGGGGTTTTATTTTATTTTATTTTTTTAAAGGTTTTATTTATTTATTCATGAGAGACACAGGCAGAGGGAGAAGCAGGCCCCATGCTGGGAGCCCCATGCGGGACTCGATCCCGGGACCATGGACGGGTTTTAGCATACGCTGTGGTCAGCGGCTAGCCCCTGATTGCAAACACTTAAGCCTGCTGGGGAACACCGACTCTGAAAATGACTTCCACATTACTGACTTGATTTCTTCACTTACCACGAATGTTTGCGCTAACCTGTGTGATAGAAACTCCTGTTACAGCAGAAGGGCCTGTCAATAATTTAAATCTCTCTTGAATTGTTACAACACCCTTTATTGGTGGAATAGGCTATTATTTCTCCTCTAGTATTTTTTTAAAAATTGAGGGTTTTATTTTATCAAAGTATACATAGTGCACATAGTCAAACCGTTCTTATTTCAAGACATCATCTTGTGTATCCACCGCCATTCCCTGCTCTTCGGGGCAAGCACTTCAACTGTTTTAATTGATTCCTTTGGCATCTAGTTCTATATTTCTAAATACTGTGTTTACGTTGCTGTTATTTAAAAACTTTCTCCCTAGTTTTAGCCATTATCTATCGACTTCCTATGAGGGAAGATAAAGATTTAGCTCATGTTCACTCTTCTGACTTACCTCCATCACACGAAACCCACCCCCCCTTCTTTCTTTGTCCCCATGTGATTCTGTTATAATTTTTGTTTGAGCTGGATACAGGATTTACATCACTCTGACTAGGGAAATGCTGGTCACACCCAATCCATGTAGTAGCTTGGGATTATTTTTCTTTTTTTGCCTAACATCTTGTATTGTCTAGGGTTAATAATTGACTTAAAAATTGGTTCAGTTTTCATGTACATATTAATACAACCCTCACAAAAAAAATAATAATACAACCCTCACCTTTCCCTTGGGTATATACATCTCTTTCAGTACATTAGATAGTCTATTAATTTCTTTTTCTTTTTTTTTTTTTTTCTTTTTCGTTAAGAATCTTCATTGGCTCCCTCTGACTTGCTTTATTCTGGATTGTCTACCTTTAGCCTTGGCTATTCTTTCTCAAACTGTCACCTTGAAACTTTTCTTCATCATCTTCTGGGCTGTGTACATCTGGGCTCTGTTTTATTTTACATGGACACTTGATTGAGAATTTGACCGGGTATAGACACTTAGCTTTGAAAGCTTTGAGCCATTATTGTCTTGTTTTTAGCAATGCTATCAAGAAACCCGACACCATTCTGAATCTTGTATCCAAATATATGAAACTAGGTTTTGAAATTTTCTTTCTGGAAGCTTATAAGATCTTCTCTTTGTCTCCAGTGTTCCAGAATTTTATGGTGCTGCTACCTTGCTGTGGTACCATTTCAGTCTTTATGCTGGGCATTTGCCAAGTCCCTTCAATATAGAAACATGACCTTTCAGTTCTTAGAAATCTTCTGGAATTATATCTTGGATGATTTCCTTCTCTTCATTTTCTTTTCTCATTCTAGGAACTCCTGTTATTCAAATGACAGACCTACTAGACTGGTCTTTTCTTTGTCTCTTTGTTCCCTTCTGGGATACTTTTCTCTCTGAGCTTCTATTTCTTGCTCTGTAATTGGTAATATAGTAAGTGCTGGGCTTTTCTCTACATTCATATCGCTTCCCCCATTTGTGTAGCAGCACTGACTGACTCCTATGGTAGTTATTGGTGCTATATCCAAATATTCTGATTCTCTCTCCTTCTGGGCACTAGGTTCCCTTGTAGTTGAGTGGGGCAATATGCTTAGTCCTGGATGATATATTGTGAATGAGTTGATGTGTGTTACTTCTTTTTTTTTTTTTTTAAAGATTTTATTTATTCATGACAGAGAGAGAGAGAGAGAGGCAGAGACACAAGCAGAGGGAGAAGCAAGCTCCATGCAAGGAGCCTGATGCGGGACTTGATCCCGGGACTCCACAATCACGCCCTGGGCCAAAGGCAGGCGCTGAACCACTGAGCCACCCAGGGATCCCTGATGTGTTACTTCTATCTAGGCTGGAGAATTGAATCTCCAGTGTTAGACCTTCCAGAACTCTCTTTTCCCCTATGTAGTGATCAGCAGTGCCCTAGAAGTGACTTCTCCTTCAGTCTGGGTCCCACAGTGTGAATGATATTAAGCAGGGTCCCCAGTGGACCGTAAGGGAAATGAAACCTGAAGACATCAGAATTATTTCTTACCAGAGCAAACCTAACCTGTCCTCAAACAACCTCAGTTCCAGAAGAAGGGCCTGGAATTTCCACCTCTCTTGCTAGTGATTTGTTCAGAAATATGGGCCTAACACAAGGAGCATTTCTCTGATCCTCTATTTTCTAAAATTGTCTTCTTCAGCCTGAAGGAACAGTTTGATGATTGATTGAAGGAGAATCTTCTCCCTGTCTCTCTGTCTCTGTGTCTCCCCAACCCAGTTTATTTACTGAAAACATACATAAATGCTAGTATGGGGAGAAATCATCCTTAAAATTCAAAATTCAATCAATAGTACAGATTGGTGGACCTACACCACCCCCGCAGCTGGAGGGAGAGCTAATTAAGATAAGATGCACACAGCCAACACTCAATAAATTAGTTGATTTCTTTAACCTAGGCTTCCTGTTTAAAGTTAAACTTATCCACTAAAGTCATTAAAGGTGAGAAGTGGTAGATTAAAGTTAGTAAAGGATGTCACTCGCGGTGTTGCTTTGTATCATTTGCATATATTCATTTAATTACACTCACCCTGTTTCAAAAGGGCTTCGAAGCCGCTTGCTATTTGATTAATCACAGCCTTGGATTTGGGAAGGATTTCCCTAAAGGAAAACCATGAGGAAGCCACTGGAGTAGTAACTGTAGTATTAAGATTCCCAGGGTGCTGGGAAGTTAACTTAAGGCTTCTCTCCCATTTCCCAGTTTCCCATTTTGTGCTTGCTTGTCAACCCATGCCACAGATGCACCTATGTCGCAGAGAGACGTGCCCGCCCAAGGTCACGAGCTAAGTGGAAGCAGAGTCACGATGATTAAGAGCAGGGATCAGTGAGCTGGAGCCCGTGGGCCAAATCCAGCTGGGGACCCAGTTTGATACGGTCGGAGAATAAAGCCCACCCGTGTTTAAAGACTTGCAAAGACGCAAAACCAATCATCTCCAACCCTTTACAGGAACAGCACCCTTAACGCCTTGGTAAGAGCCGAGCTTTTAGTACCAGACAGGCCTGGCTTGGAATCCTAGTGAGATCTGTCAAGCTACTTAATGACCTCGAGCCTCAGTTTCCTCATTTGTAAGATGAGGATAGTGCTTCCAACTGTTCAGGCTGGTTGTGAGGATGGAATGAAATCGGGATGGCCGAGCCTCCTTGCAGAGGCCGGACAAGTGTTCCACCTCAAAGCCTAGTTATTTTTATGATTTTTTATGTGAGCCCGTCCTCCTGGCTCCTCGTAGAGCACGCTGCTCGGCCGTGCGCACGGCCTGCTGTGCGCTCAGGGCCCGGGGCGCCTCGCTGCTCCCCAGCAGTCAGGCAGTCATCGCCTTTGCCCTGGCGCCTGAGCAGACAAGTCTGCCGTTTCACACTCAGACACTGTGCGCCTTTCAGACTATTTTGTGAAACCCATATATTTTCATTAAGAGTTGATAATAAACTCTAGCACTGGAAGTTTTTCCCAAGTTCATGATTGATGACAGTGCGACCGGATGCTGAGTGGCTCTTGTCGCCAGCTCCAGGGAGAACCTGCCTGGGCAATTGCAGAGCCTCCCCAGCAGCCCCTTCCAACCCTACCAGCTTCCCACCCAGAGCCGCCTGCAGACAGCCCCCTCCTCCAGGGACAATTGTGCAGTAAACAGCCTGGGCTTGGGTATCTTTGTGTCTCCCTCTTTTTTCAATACCACTCAGAAGGCAGGGTTTTCAGGCAGAAAGCAGGTTGTGATCATATCCAGGAGGTCTAGAAATTGGATCACCTTTATTTTTATGCAGCTCAGTGATAGCAAAGAACAGAAAAACAATCTGTGGGTTCATTCTTCCTTCCTTTAAAAATCTTTTTCCTTTTTAAAAAATTTGGCTCATACTGTGAGTCAGAGTGTGTTGCATCCTTAAAGACAGGGTGGAGAGGGTCCCTGTAGAGGTATTTTTCAGGAGCTGGGAACTAGAAGCCAGAGGACCAGGATCCCACCAGCAGTCAAGGAAGTCTTGTGGGGAAGGGTAGCTGGTGCCTGAAGCCTTAGTGAGGGCAGGACATGGCCACACCAATGAACTCCAGCCCAGCCTTTCTTTGGAGGCAACACCTTACACTAGTTCCCTTCTGCCAAGGCACCAAAAGACGTGGGAATACTTTAGGGAGCTGCCCATTCCCTAGTGGGAGACAGCCATTTTGATGGGAAGTTGGAGGCAAAAAAGAGTTATGGCACAGAGAAGGTCATGGCCACCCTCGTTTGGGGAGGGAACCCAGCATCAAGACTGTAAAGGTGGAAATTGCCAATTTCTGCTCATATGTACATAATTGAAAGCTCAGAGAAGTTTTGAGAGGTAAAGACTTTGGTGACCTCTGAGCAGAGGAGATGACAGTCTGTGAGCATGGGTGCTCTTCAGCTCTGATTTAGAAAGAGAAGGAGTGCATGTTCCCTTCCCATGACACCCCCTTGGTGGGTCTCATGGCAGGAGCCTCACCCTCCTCCATAAATGGGACTTTTTGCCACTCTTTACCTGCATCCAAAGGTGAGACCCTTGATGGGACCAGTCTGCTCAGCCCAGCTGAGGGAATGAAAATCTGGCACTGACTGACCTTGGCTGATTGATGCAAACTCTGTTCACAGGCAGCCCTGGGGCATTCAGATGGGTGGTATAGAGTGAGGGGAAGTGATTGGAATTTGGGGGTCAACTAGATATGCCCTTTTTATCCTTAAACTTGGGCCATTTTTCAGAAAGGCATTTCAAATGCATTGTTTTCATTCTTCCTATTAGATTTTTACTTATTCATGTGCTGAGTCACTCATCCATGGGGAGGGGGGGAGATAGCAAACTGCCAAAACAGGTTACCTCTGTTCCTCACACATTAGGAGAAAAGAGAGATTTACTTTTCAATCTCCATAGCAAAACCTTGGCATCGCACCTAGGAAAGTGAATAGAATGAGAATGGGAGAGCCTTGGGGTGCTCCATCCAGAAAGATCATCAAGGACAACAGACACAGGATGAGACTCTGAGAGATGACCGGAAAGCCGGAAAGCCAGGGTTGCCTTGCCAGAGCTACCATTTTGCTTTGGGGTATCCTGGTTTGGTTTCCTTGCCTCAGAGATCCTAAAGCCCTAAGCTGGACCTCACCTTTGTTTTTAGCTTGTGCAGCTTCAAAACTGTACAATCCCTCTCTGCTTTCATAGCCTTTCTTCCCCTCTTCTGTTCCAATTCTGCTTCTTCCACAGCTTACTGGAAGAATTCTGTGCTTTTTCTTGCTTATGTGCTTCGGAGACTTCTTAATGTTCCTGCTGTCAGGGGAAGGGAGTGTTTCCTCTAAAATATAAAGGACTGATAGTTCTTCTTTAAAAGACTTGAACAGAAAGAAAGACATTCAGAAGTGTCCTCCCTGGTGGTCAAAATTCCTGGTGGTCAAAAACAGCTATTCCAGTTTTATACAACGATGATACTGGAATTAAATGAGAGAGTTGCAAAGAGGAACAATTGCAGGACTCTTTTGCTCCCACCTCGTCCTAATAATTCCTCCTGTAACAGGTAATCATATGTTTGTCTGATGCAGAATCAGACCAGGTTAAAACATAGGACATCACAAACCAAAGATGTGTTTATGGAAGGAAGCACAAAAACATTTTCTTGTTGTTCTCAAATGCATTCAAATGGACATCAAATCATCTGCAGGGGTTGCTTTAACAGAGATTGCTAGGGCTTGAGGATTTGCATCTCTAGCAGATTTCTAGATCTTGCTCATGCTGTGACCCAGGGATTGCTCTTTGAGAACCAAAGTTTTAAAAGGATTGAGTATTTTCCATTTCATTTTTTTTCCCCTCAACACAGCCCATCAAGTGCTTTCTTCACTTAAGTGTTTCTAAAAATATTTCCAGAGGGCATACCTTTTCCTTTCATTAATGTAGAACATAATGCAAATACTGAATTAAACATCTGTATTGTCAACTTTGTGGTTGCTTGCCAAGGTAAGACTGCCCTGAACCTGCCTGGTTTGAGGACACGGCTGGCAAATAGGCCCTGCTAGCAGGATGGCTTCTAGAAAGTTAAAGAAAGAATGGTGTGCTCGTTTGCTTCTCAGCCATCGCTGGGATGTTCCAGGAATTCTGAAAGTATCAGACTTTCTCCTTGCCATGCCCAAAGCAACCCTCCTCGCCTGGCACCAGTTCCAGGGAGGGTGGACCAGCAGGAGGGGAAGGAAGGTGTTCTGTGCTGAAGCCTCTGGAGTAGAATCTTCCTATCATAACAGTTTACTTTCAAGTCCTTCTTGCTTCTCATATTCCCCAGTATTCTTTCACTGGCAAGTAAGAACATACACAGCTCAAACTATCTTAACCAAAAGAAGAAAACACATCAGCTCAGATAACTAGAAAGGCCAGAGGAAGGCTTTCAAGCTGTTCTCCAATGAGATCTCCACCATCTCCCAGCTCTACTCTGTCCATATTGGCACTGTCACCACCTGTCACCTGTGTACCCACAATGAGCAAAGAATTGCTCTTGTGGGCACTGGGAAGAGGGGTCCCATTTATATTCAAAAAGAAAGCAGAGAGAAAAAGGCAAGATAATGATTTGCCATTTTTTTTTGATTTGCCATTTTTATGTTTATTCCTTCATCATAAATGTCTTTGTCTCCTAATTTGTAACTATCCAAAGCCCGTAAATCTTTCATTGCCCACATCCCATGAAACCTTCCCTGACTCCCCTAACATGAAGTCAGGTCTCTTTTTCTGAATGCCACCAAGTCTACTTATGGAAGGCAGAGTGATTATGTTAGATATCTGGGCTCTGCTGAGCGCTGCCTGGACCCTTGCTGGCAATCTGTCTTTTGAGCAAGTTACTTTAGCTCCCTGTGCCTTCGTTTTCTTTTCTCAACATAAAATGAGCATGATAAGTGTCCTCCTGCAGGTGTGAGGTGAGAAAAGCTAACCATATTCAAAGTCTAAGATGGTGTCTGGCACAGAGAAAGCCCTCAACATGTATTTCCTCTCATTACTTCATTTTTCTTCTGTGCTATTACCCACCTTCAACTTTGTATTATTAATTCTGGTAAGAGATCCTCACTCCCTCCCTTTTTATAGTCTGGGCCCCCTTGGCTACAGAAACTATCCTAACCTATGCATTGTAGATTTTGTTGATGTCATGGTGTCTGGTGACATCTCATGACTGCTAGTCACACCCTGACTGAAATGTGGTTAGAGAAGAGATTATGGATGAGTCCTTTTAATTTGTGTCTCATCTCCTCCAACCAACCTCCTTTGCCACCTCCATTTCCTCCCATAACTGCACCTTACCATGATGAATAACTAAACTTTTTTAAAAAAGAGACATCTCAGGTTGGTCTTTTCAGGGTTCGTCTTTCCATCCCAAGACTTCTTTTCTTTTAAGATCTAAGAGGTAGAGAGAGAGAGAGAGAGCACAAGTGAGGAGGGAAGAGCAGAAGGAGAGGGAGAAGCAGACTAGCCACAGAACAGGGAGCAGATTCTGGATCTAATCCCAGGACCCTGAAACCATGACCTGAGCAGAAGACAAATGCTTAACTGACTGAGTCACCCAGGCACCCCCCCCCCAGAATTCTTAATATATCTTTATATTTACTGCCAACAATTAAGATTTTAAAATCCTTGAGAGTCTAAGCATTCTAGTCATGGGGCTGGTGGATTCTTTAAGTGCTTCCAACTTCTCATCTCTACATGTGAAAATATGTGTTTTTATATTACAATTCACATTTGATAACAGAAAAAAACAAATGCCTCCCCAAGAATTCATCTTCATGTGGAGAAACTGGAACCATTGTGCACTGTTGGTGGGAATGTAAAATGGTATTGCTACTATGGAAAACAATATGGTGATTCCTCAATTTAGTCATAGATTTACCATATTGATTGAGTAATTCCACTTCTGGGTATATACCCAAAAGAATTGAAGCAGGCTAAGAGATTTGTACCTCCATGTTCTTAGCAGCATTATTCCCAGCAGTCAAAACCCAAGTATCCTTTGACAAATGAATGGTTGAAAACATGTGGCATATCCATGTAATAGAATATTATTCAGCCTTAAAAAGGAAGGAAAAATCCTAATTCATCCCATAATGTGGATTAACCTTGAGGATATTAGGCTAATTTGGCCCAGGGCGCGATCCTGGAGACCCGGGATCAAATCCCACGTCGGGCTCCCGGTGCATGGAGCCTGCTCCTCCCTCTGCCTGTGTCTCTGCCTCTCTCTCTCTCTCTGTGTGACTATCATAAATAAATAAAATTTAAAAAAAAAAAAAAAAAAAAAAAAAAAAAAAAAAGGATATTAGGCTAAGTTAGATAAACGAGTAATAAAAGGACAAATACTGTATGATTCTACTTATATGATGTAACTAGAGTAGTCGGATTCACAGAAACAGAAAGTAGAGTGGTGGTTGCCAGGGGCTGGAGGGAGGGGGCAAGGGGGAGTTGCTTAATAAGTATAATTTCGGAAGTGCCAGGGTAGTTCAGTCAGTTAAGTCTGCCTTCAGCTCAGGTCATGATTCTGGGGTCCCAGGATCAAGCTTCCCATAGAACTCCCTGCTCAGCAGGGAGCCTGCCTTTCCCTCTCCTTCTGTCCCTCCCCCTCCCGCTCACATTCTCTCTCTCTCAAGTAAATAAAATCTTTGAAAAATAGGTATGGAGTTTCAATTTCAAAAGATAAAGAGTTCCGGAGATTGGTTGCACAACAATATAAATATACTTAATTCTACTGTACACATAAAAATGGTTAAGGTAGTAAACTTTATGTTGTTTGTATCTTACTACGCTTTCAAGAAAAAGAAAAATCATACCTTATACCCTGGTTTAAGAAATACTATCTTAAAAAAAGAACCTCTAACTCTAGAAGTTTTGTGTCCATCGAAAGATGAATGGATAAAGAAGATGTGGTTTATGTATACAATGGAATATTCCTCAGCCATTAGAAATGACAAACACCCACCATTTGCTTCAACGTGGATGGAACTGGAGGGTATTATGCTGAGTGAAGTAAGTCAATCGGAGAAGGACAAACATTATATGGTCTCATTCATTTGGGGAATATAAAAATTAGTGAAAGGGAATAAAGGGAAAGGAGAGGAAATGAGTGAAAATATCAGTGAGGGAGACAAAACATGAGACTCCTAACTCTGGGAAATAAACAAGGGGTTGTGGAAGGGGAGGAGGGCGGAGGGTGGGGGTGACTGGGAGACGAGCACTGAGGGGGGCACTTGGCGGGGTGAGCACTGGGTGTTATGCTATATGTTGGCAAATTGAACACCAATAAAAAAATTTAAAAAAATAACTCGAGAAGTTTTTCACTTTCCAGGCTGATTATTGCTGTTTAGAGAAGTTTTCTTACTATAACTGGCCAAGGAGATTTTTTTTTAAAGATTATCACTGAAACAAAAACAGAAAGTAGTTCTCTATCAAGACGGGCTATGCACACTGTCACAAAGGGAAAATGCAGATGGCAGGGGAGAGAGCTCCAAATTTTTTGCTCAGGGAAAACAAAGGACACCAAGGCAGGCAATTAAGGTGTGAAAAGAGCAGCTAGGGGCTGTTAGCATTGGAGACAATACTGAGCTTGACCTGGAAGTCTCTTTTTAGAATATAGAAAAGGGCAAAAGGGCAGAAGAGAGAGCCTGCTCCCATCGCCTGTGTACTCCCACTGTGTGTGGTGTTGGGTTTCCATAGGGTGGATTTTAAGCCTCTGTGACATGTTCGTTTGTTATTTATATACATTTCCTCTCTTCCCAACTAGACAATATACTTGAGAGCTGGATCTAGATCTGATTTAAACAGAACAAGCCCCTTCCTTTTATTCTGTTTAGGTGAGAAGTGATTGTGATTTAACTTTTTAACTTTTTTAATTAAAAAAATTTCTAAGTAAACTCTACCACCAACATGGGGCTCAAACTCATGAGCTTGAGATTGAGTTGTGAGTTCTACCAAAATGAGCCAGCCAGATGCCCGGTGATTGTGATTTGAAAGCTATGTCAATATTGCATATAGTTGAAGGTTCTGTTCAGAATATATGTTCCAGGTAGAACCTGAGGAGCAAAGACAGGAAAGGAAAGATATGTCTGAAGCAAGTGGCAGAGGGATTGAAGTTAGCGCAGAGGCAGCTTTGAAAGACCAGATCTAAGAATGAGGAAGAATGTATTTATTTGGGAAAGTAAGTAGTATCAACACTCTAGAGGCAGTTCAGAGTATTTTTTCCTCTAAGTTAGCTAAAAGATTGGACTTTCCTTAAAGTACATTCACAAGGAGGATTGCCAACATGAGATCTGTTATTTCCTCTCTTCTTGGTCAGTAGGATTCAATATTCGTCAAGGCACCTGGGTGTGTCAGGAACGGGGATGCCCGTGATGCAGTCTGGCTTCTGCACCTGGTTTGGGGTACCTCCAAACTGCCCTCACTAAGGTCCCAGTAAGCAGCCAGTGGCAAAATCCTATGGATATTTGTGATGCTTTGGCAATCTTCTTCTGGAAAGGGCCAGATAGTACATATTCTAGGCTTGTGGGCTACATGGTTTCTGTTGCAACCACTCAGCTCTGCCATTATAGCTTGAAAGCAGCCATAGATGAACGAATGGATGTGGCTGTGTTCCAATAAAACTTTATTTATAGGCACTGAAATTTGAATTTCATATAATTTCACATGGTATAAAATATTTTTCTTTTAATTTTAGTGAAAACATTTAAAAATGTAGAAACCATTCTTAGCTTGTGGGCCATAGAAAAACAGGTGGTGGGCTGGATTTGGCATGCAGGCCACAGTTTGCTGGCCCCTGTTCAAAGCTCCCTAGCTCATTCTAACAAGCAGCCAATGTTGAGAACTCCTAGCCTGTACTTTGAATCTCTTGAACCATAGAACTAGTTTATCATTGTATCTCCATATGGTAGGTTGGTGCTTGATAACAGTTGAATGAATTTATCTTTGTGGATTCCCTGAACCCCTTTGCTGGTGGATATTTGTTAAATGGTTAATAAATGAAGAGAATTAGGGAGCAAGGTAGGTCATGTTTGGTAAAGATGAGAAATAGAGTGGCAGCAGGTGCTTCTGGAATTCAGAGGAGGCAGCAGTATCGGGCAGCTGCAGTGGCCATGGAGTTGTGCCATTCAGACCTCCTTCCAAAAGAACCTACTGTGGGAGGTAGCCGGTGGATAGTCATTAGCTGCTGCACTTTTGGGTTTGTGCTGAGACTATGTCCTCCCCACTCTGCCCCTAGCCAATGTGGAACATGATGGAGGCCTAGAGCTGGTCTGCTCATGGCAGGTGTAGGATCCTTCTAATGGCCCGTCTTTGCTCAGGGGCTCTGAACCAGGCTGTCTGAGGCTTTCTCGAACTGCACTGCGGGATGATGCTCATTCCAGCCCCTCCACCTCTTTATCCTTTCTCCTCTCTCTCTGTTCCCTGGTGTTGGAGCTGCATCCTGCCTTAAAGTCATCCCCAGCTGTACCTATTCCCTCCCTCCTTTATCCTTCATAGGTTTGTCCTCTAATACATCTCTTCTCAGAGGGGTAGGACTGATGCATCTGTACTGGGAAGGAGACTTAGTGAAAAATAGATCCATCCCATTTTATTTCAAATTTGGGATTTCTTTTATTTTCTTTTTCTATCCTCTCCTATTTTTCTGAGGATAGAAGCAACAGGGTTGGCAAAAGGCTATGCTGATTATAATGAAATTGATGAAAGAATCGCAGTCAAGTGTGAAATTTCTTCCTGAACTCACAGGTATTCTTGGCTTGAGACTGGTAGCTCCCGAGGGATCCTCTATGTTCAGCTCTCAGCTTCAAGTAAAAATTAATCCTAGTTCTGTTCATTTGTGCCCAAAGGCATTGGGTTGCCATATCTTTGAGGCATGTGGACAGCATTCGGATGCGGCCCCTGGGAGCTTTTCTTGAGAGTCTAAGTGTGCCCATCTCCGACAGCCACACTGACAGCCTGGTGGGGGGCGCTGGGGGGGGGTGCAGCACTCGCAGCTCCTGGCTGGTGTGATGCCCCAGGAGACAGAGCCTCCTCACGGATAGTTTCAGTCAAAGTCCTTAGGAGGGTGTTGATTAACTAGCCTTGGTCATACGTCCACCACTTTGTCCAAGAGACGTTTATGTGGATGGAACTACCTAGCAAAGATGTGAGGATAGTGTTTCCAGAGGGGGAGAGAAAGCAATAGCTACCACTCTGTTCTACATGCGACAGGCAACAGGTAAAAGGTCAGGTCTTCAGATGAGATCGGAAAGCACACAGATTTGGAGAGTAGTTGTCCAAAGTTCAGGTAAGCATCCTGCAATGGGAAGCCGTGGGTCAGGGAGCAGAAGAAGAATAGTTAATATAAAATATTAATAGTGAGCATGTACTAAATGCTGTATCGGTTGGGATGCTTTCACTTACAAATAACACAAAATCTTACTCAACAAATTTAAACAACTAAAGACTGAAGGTAGAGTGGCTCTGAGTTGCTCAAGTCAGCAGTTGGTTGAAGTCTTTCAGTACCCCGATCTCCTGCCTTCAGCTTTACAGGCCTCAGCCCGGGTGGGCCCTCGTGCTCATACCATGATGGCAGCAGCCAAGTGTCACCTCCGGCATAACCATATCCTGGGGCTTCTTTTAAAAATTGTAGTAAAATACACAGAAATACACAGAACCTAAATGTACCATTTTAACCATTTTTAGGTGTACAGTTGAGTGCTATTTACTACATTCATATTGTACACCCATCATTACCAGGATTCTTTTCACCTTGTAAAATTAAAATTTTGTCCCCATTAAACCCTAGCTTTCCATTACCTCCATCCTTCAGTCCCTGTCACCCATCATTGTACTTTCTCAATGACTTTGACTACTCTACTTATTCAGATAAGTGGAATCAATCATTCAGCATTCATCTTTTCGTTCTACCTAATTTTTGTATGACCCATGAGTTAAAAATGATTTTTACATTTGCAAGTTGTTATATTTTATTGTATTTTATTATTTGTTTAAGTCGGCTCCACACTGGGTTGTGCAAGACTTGAACTTACAACCCTGAGATCAAGACCTGAGCTGAGACCAAGAATCAAATGCTTAACTGACTGAGCCACCCAGGCACCCCTTAGGTGGTATATTTTAAATGGTTATGTAGGTATCTACATAATATCTTCCATTTTGCCTTTTGGCTTGCAAAACCTAAAATATTTCCTATCTACCCTTCACAGAAAAGTTTACTAATCCCTGAGCTAGATCAATGGTTTGCAACCTATTCTCTGGTGCCAACTAATCTCTGGTAGAGAAGGAAAGGGGAGGGATAGGAGTTAGGGCTCTAGGGTTCCCTTCCAAACTCCCATCCCAGACCTCAGGTTTGCCTAGAGGAGTTTATCCAGTTTGCATGATGGCTGTCCACGTCAGCCTTCACTGGGAGACAGCAGTCCCAGAAAAAAACCTTGGAAAACGTCTGCACCGAATGTGTTATGCAGTTTCTCACAGATCTGACATAGCTAAGTCCTCTGTTTCCAGCTAATTCAACACAGAGGGTTGGAGTCAAAGTTCATTTGAAGATATTTTAGTAATTTGATGTTTAAAAAATCAGAAGTAATATATACAATGAAGAAGATATTAACTGTGTAAATAAGAAAAAAAATCTTTTTTAGAGTGAAGGGGATCAGGAGATGCCATCTCCTGGGACGCCTGGGTGGCTCAGTGGTTGAGAGTCTGCCTGCGGCTCAGGGCATGATCCTGGGGTCCAGGATCGAGTCCCATTTCGAGCTCCCTATGAGAAGCCTGCTTTTCCCTCTGCCTATGTTTCTGCCTCTCTCTCTCTCTCTCTCTGTGTGTGTGTGTGTCTCATGAATAAATCAATAAAATCTTAAAAAAAAAAAAAAGGGAGATACCATCCCCAAACTGTGCCACTTTGGCAAAGGAATTGTTTTGAGCTGAAGGCATCTGAGTCCCTGAAATCCCTTATCTGCCGAAAAGCAGAGCCTCCCCAAAGAACTCAACTGTCATAAATCCCCTCCCAGGAAGAAACTCTAATCTTTTCTTCTTAGAGAGAGTGGCCACCACATCACAAAACTCTCAAGTCTCCCACCTAATCTCCTAAGGGTCCCTTTACCTTTTAAAAAGTCATTTGTGTTGTCTTATGTGCCCTTTCTTAAGTCATTTGTTTCCCCAGAAATACCTTACTGCCCTTCCCCATTCCCTATTAAGATGATATTGTAGGGGAGGAAAATACCTTTTTCTTCTACCCTTCTAAATTCTCAGCTGAAGCCTCTATGATGAAAAACAGATCAACAAGAGAAAAACATACAAATTTATTTAACATGTTTTATGTGACATGGAACACTTTATAAGGAAATGAGGACTCAAAGAAATGGTTAAACCTGAGCACTCCTAGGTTTGATGAAGAGTAGACAGTCATGGAAAAACTTTCGGTGATAAGACCAAAAAGGGTATGAGCTATATGATAGTAAACTGGGGGAAACAGCAAAGCCCGTTTATTCAGATTCTTCTTGGGTGTCTCGGAGATGAGGATGTTCCTTTCCTCCATATAGGGGAGCTCCTCTCACATGAGGGTTTTATGACCTGCTTCAGGAGGTCACTAAGTCTTCCTGCACATGCTGTTTCATAAATTCCTTCAACTTAAAATACTCAATATGCCAAGGTGCCATATTTTGGGGTAGCATATCCTGAGTCCCATCAATATATAAATCCAGATTTCACATCTCATTTGGGTATTCACTTCCTTCTGGGATGCCCCTATGCATAAAATTAATAAATTCATGTGCCCTCTCTCCTGTTAATCTGTCCAGTATTAGTTTAATTCACACACCCTCAATTCAGGAATTTAAGGAAATTTTGTCCCTTACAAAAGCAAAATACATGTGAAAATATCTTCCTGGGAAGTATTTTGAAAATTCATTACAACAGAAAGCATGTTTTGAGGAAAATCTTGAGAATTGCTAGCCTAAAGTTTTGGTACAGACACACACACCCCACTTCTATGGCTGGGTGCTACATCTATGGGCAGAGCCCCGGGAAGGGCTGGCAGGGTTCACCAAAGTGGGATTAGGCTTGTCAGAGTGATTAATCTCTTCCCTGCTAGGAAGTGAAAAAAACCTTCACTTTTAAAAAGAAAATAGATTTTCAGATTCCAAGTATGTTTTTTTGTTTCCCCTTAAGGGTGAATCGTGCACTTGGAGTCCCTTTCATTTTATTTATCCATTTACTTCCCTGACATTTCTGACTCCTTATGTCGGCTCACAGAGCCCACCACCATTCATATTTAACTTGTCTCCATAATAGTCTCATTTACAATTGAGGAATGCACCCAGCCAACCATCACTGGGCCTTCCTTTTGACTTCTGTCTGCAATCCAACCCATTTGTGAGTTGCCAGGTAACAGCAGCAGGGGAGGGCTCCTCCCAGCTGTAAAACCCCGGCTTTCAAACATTTGAATGGCTGCGGTTAAACACTGTTATCAGAGCAGTGGCATTGTCCCAGAAGCTCCTCACAATAAACTTCTGTACCAAATTAATTAAAGAAAGACTTGATAATTCCATTCCAAGGCATTCCAATGAAAGTAATTTTAGATACATAATGCATAATTTGTTTTCCCACTTACCTTCCAAATGAAACATTCAGGATGTTTAGTACCGTTCACATTAATCAGCAAAACCATCAGATCCTCAGGCAGAAGAGAGAGACCTTGCCGGGAGGGTGGGGAAGAAGGTCTGTGTGAAGTGTGGTGGTCATTAGACTATTTAAATTAAAGATGAAGCAGCTCTGGGGCTGCTTGTGATCTTTCTTGAAAAAAGAACACTTTCGGAAAGGACTGCTTACCAGACGTTTGTTAAAATGGTAGGGAAGACTTTATGCAGGACTTTTGTAACATGAGTCAACACTATCACTAGAGAAGAGAGAGACTGAGCTCAACTCTGGATACAACGAAGGTAGTTGGGGTATTACAGCCAAGGAGCAGAACAAGGGCACCCGTGGATGGAAAAATCACTAAGTGGAGACATCAAGGATAGGGGATTCTTGTTAAGCCAACCTGACAGTATTCTTGCTAAGAACAGGCCAAGAACTAAGGGTTGTCAAGAGTGGAGATGGGGATCTCAGGTAATCAGATATCAAGGGTTAGGAGTTGACTTAGCAGGATTCTTGCTAAAACTAGGCTCACTAAGGAAGGACATGAAAGCCAAGGTGGAGGCCTATTTGAAAAGAGGGTCCAAAAGAGCCTAACTAAAATTCCATCAAGGGGAATCTTTGTCATTGCTGTTCGTCTGATTTGTGATGGAATACTAGAAAGTGGGCTTATGGGGAAATTGGAAGGTAAATATTAGGACCAGGAGGAATTTTTAGTAAAGGTGGTTGCATGTAAGAAGAAGGGAATTTGTGTCTACTACAGAGCCCTCACCTCCTGGGCAGCCTTTAGAACTTCCTGTGCCACATGAGTCAGTGGGGCCATGCCTAAAGACACCTGTGATCTCCCCTCTCAACAAATCTGGGCTTGGAGCCTCCAGTCCCTTGTCGCCAGCATTGTCTGCCAGAAGCTGGGCCTCCAGTTGTTCTGCTCATCATGGGGAGGCTGGCTGAGCTCCCACTGGTTCCTATACCAGCAGAAGGCATGAAGAGCTCCAGGGAAAAGCGGAGGTCTGACCCCAGTGCTCTTACACTAGCATTTCACAGCAGTGTCCCCCCTTGTCTAGCCCTGTGCTATCCCTTTGGTTTGCAAGTCTCCTATGCCCAGTTTCTGTCCTTTATTCAACTAACTATTCTTCTTTTCTATTTAACTAGCTTATTCAGTTGGTCTTTGCTGGGTTAGCATGGATTTCCAGTGCTTTGGTGCAGTCAAATGCTCTACCACGGAGCAATACTCCCTGCCAGTACTTTTGTGAATATGTTTCTAACGCCCAGAAACTCTGGATCAGATATGTTTCCTCTGAGATGCTCACAAGGCCTTACACCCTATTCCTCCAAAGCCCTCATCAATAAAGCACAAGAAGGGCATTAAATGATTAATTCGCCCTGCTGAAACTAAATTCTGACACGGGGAGATGCTACAGGGGACAGGTTACATAGTCAGGTGGAAGGCAAATGGACGTCACATCTTTAATCCAGCCCTCAGACCCTGGGACTGAGAGCTATGGGGTCAGTGACCCTGCTGTCATGGGAGGCTGTTGTGATGTATTATTAATACGCTGAGGATCAGAGTAGAAACCCACACTGGAAGTTACCCCGATTTGCTTCTTGCCACCATCTGTGTTGACTCCAGCAGCTCAAGGGGAAGCTCTGGGCTCCCCCAAATCTGCCAGTGGAGACCCAAGCACTGTTTGGAGGAACATCTAACAACCCTGACCTTTTATCTTCCAATATATCGTGCCTTTAGCTGGCCTGTCTGGTTCTGACACTTGGCCTACCATTGACCTTCAGGATGATAATGGGCCAGACTGCAAAGGTGATTCTAGCTACCAATCCCTGTGGATTATTGTCTTTCTCCCTGGTCCTGGGTTCCTCTGTGCCTGTAGGTTACCCCTGAAGTCACATGGTATTTATCCATAGGTCTCTAAACCTCTAGCTTGGAGTTTTCCTGATAAAGATGAACTCTCCTTTCTATTTGGGAATTTCATTATTCTACCTTCAAGCCTCTCTGAAAGCTTTCAGAGAATGGAAGGAAGCTCTCCCTCAAATAAACTGTGGGACTGCTCCAGCTCAAGTCTGTGGGGGGCCTTAGTGCATTTGGCTCCCTCTGTTTCTAGCAGTGTTGACTTGGTATCACTGAAGGTCCTGTGTGCCTAGGGGAAGTGCGGGGTGATGTTGGCAGGACCATGCTGAGAGGGCTGGAGGGGGAGCTGCCTCATTGTTCATCTTGGCCTATGCACTGTCTCATCATGCAGACTTTAATTACCGAATCTTTCAATTGATTTCATAAAAGATTATAATTCATTCCATTTTGCTGCCTTCTAATTTCCTTGTTAGAGTGCCGGCTGAATGTCTCAGTCACTCATGAAAATGGCTTCTGAGGAGGCACCTCTGACATTCTCTGGCCTGAGTACTTGGCATGTATGTTCCCTCAAGTTACCATCTTCAGATCCCTTTATAAGATAAGCATGTTTCACAGATTAAAGGGGCATCTTTTACACTGTTGCTGTCTTCCCACTTCTCCATCATGGTAGGAAAATGGAGTCCCTACTGGGGAGCATATTCATATTTCCTGTGCAATAATATCAAACTTTCTCCATTAGCAAGTTGTTCATGCTCAGTGTTGCAAATGAAGCACAAAAATATGAAGGATCATGAAAAATAAATTTTACCTAGATACCTGTGGTATAGAACCAGCTCTTGGTGTCTTCACACAAAGGCATGTGAGAAGACCAGCTTTTGACATCTGTGGTTATGCTTCAGTCTAGAGTAAGACACAGGTGAGTAAATGGATTGAAGTTATTGACGCTTGGGGAAGGTGTCAGAAAATGTTCTCACTTATCAGTGCCTTCAGAGCTCCAGAAGAAGCAGAATTCAGGGTTCTTAGATGCTCATTTTTTTTTTTTTCAAACTAGGGTAAAAGTTCAAACACTGTTTGGTAACAACACTTGTAGCTGAGAACTCAGAAGGCAGCCTAAATGGTATATCTGTTGAACATTGAAAAATGCAGGATATGTTTGGAATGTCCAGTGGGGCTTCAAAGAATGGAGGGGGCTTATGAGAAGGAATCTATCCTAAGGGAGACAGAAGACAAGCATTCAAACTGGGTCTAAAAACAATGGGTTAATGAGGAATAGCTTTATTGGGACATACTTTTTTGCAATAGCTTTATTGGGACATAATTCATATACTTTACAATTCACCTATTATTTTTTTAAAGACTTATTTATTTACTTTAGAGAGACAGCATGTGTCAGGGGAGGGGGGGGAGAGAGAGAGAGAGAGAGAGAGAGAGAGAGAGAGAGAAAGAGAGAATCTTAAGCAGACTCTGCGCTGAGCACAGAGCCCAACTCAGGGCTCGATCCCAGGACCCTGACATCATGACCTGAGCTGAAATCAAGATTCAGACGCTTAACTCACTGAGTCACCCAGGTGCCCCTACAATTGACCCATTTAAAGCTACAATTCAATGGTTTTTAGTATATTCACAGAGTTGTACAATCATCACCACAGTGAAATTTAGAAAGTTTTCATCACCCCGGAAAGAAACGTTGTAGCCTTTGCCTGTCAATTCCTCCAACCCTAGCAAATGCTTCTCTACCTTCTGTCTCTATGGATCTGCTTATTCTGGACATCTCATATAAATGCAATTAGACAATATGTGACATTTTGTGTCCTGTATCTTTCATTTAGCGTATTTTCCATGTTCATCCATGTTTTAGTGTATATTAGCACTTCATTCCTTTTTATGGCTGAATAATATTATTTCATTGTGTGAGTACAGCATAGTTTATCCATTTGTCAGTTGATTGGATCATCAATTTGATTTCTTTCTACTTTTTTGGTTATTAATAATGAGCTGTTATAAACATCAGGTTCAGTACAAGTTTTTGTGTGGATGCATGTTTTTATGTCTCTTGGTATATACTTAGGAATGGAACTGCTAGATCATATGGTAACCAGGAAAAATAATTTTGAGTAGAGTATGATATATGCAGCTCAGATTGTTCTCGGAAGCCCCAATCTTGGATTCATTTATGCTGAATCCTAGAAAGAAGAATGTCAAGGGAAACAGAAAGTCGTAGGACTGCAGTCTCTGCAAGTCATGGTAAGCACAGGTGCCCTGAACTGTGGGCTTGTTTCATGGGAGATGTTACCGACTGGGAGTGACTGGGACTGATGAGGTGGCTGAGGACCTACCAGGAAGAAATGTGAGCAGAAGGCACACAGGAGTTGTGTATATCATGTGTCAGGCCAGTTTACCTCAGAGAGGCAGCCAGGAAGCCCTAGGAGGCTAGCAGCAGATGGGGAGAAAATGGAAATGCTCAGGAGTAGCTCTAGGGACTTCCCAGACCCATATGTAAAAGCTTCCCTTGGGCTTTCCCAAGTTCAAGGGAGGGGTGTGTGTAGAGACAAGTTCTCCATAGAGAAGTAGAGAGTCTGTAGGTTTCATGAACATGGTCCTGTGACAGAACTCTGTCTGTGTGTCTGTGGAGGTGGTGGTTCTCACAGGGAGAGCAGCTTCTAGGCACAGGGCTTGCAGCCTAGGCAAGACACGGGCAGACTGCAGCTCCTCTGGCACGCCTGGAAGAAACACCAGAAGAGACAGGGCCATGAGAACCAGGAGAGTGGCCATCTTTGTGATCATCTTCACCATTGTAGTCCATCTCCCTACCTTCATGTTTTGCCAATGTGTAACTTTCCGAAGCCTTTACATTTTTCTAGGATTCAGGAGAATCCTCAGAATGACCGAGGAAAGTAGCTAAGGATAGAACATGTTGATTGATAGAAAGTGAGAAGATGTGACATTTCTCACACTCTTGAGTTTATGAACAAGACCCCCATTGGGTACTGATCCAAAGTGATATATTCCAGGGGACGAAAAGTAGATCTGTTCTGTTGGACTGAAGACTTCATGTAGGGAAAAGAGGAGTTGAGGATGTAAATCAGAGATTGATAATAAACGGCTTTTGATACCATGAATAAATTTTGATTTTATTCTATAGCCGAGGACAGGCATTTGAGGCTTCGTCTTGAGCACAATGCAGACAGAGCTTTATCCTCTAAAGGAGTTAGTAGCTTGCCAGAGCTCTCATGTTCTCAATAAGGAGGTTCAGTACAATGACATAAACATTTATTTTGAAATTTGAGTGTTATAGCCAAATAAGAATGTGGAAAATGCTCAGCATCATTAGCCAATAAGGAAATGCATGTCAAAACCACAACATGTTGCTATTTTCCATTTACTAGAATGATGATAATAAAAAAGACAAATAAATGTCAGCGAGGATGTGGAGAAATTCAATTCTCATACATCACTGGCAGGATGTGACATGTTGCAGTTGCTTTGGCAAAGTTCTGTGATTCCTCAAAAAGTTAAACACACGGTTACCATATGACTCCACAATTTTATTCCTAGATGACCACCTAAGAGAAATGAAACATAGAACTTGTACATGAAATGTTTCTAGGAGCACTATTTGTAGTAGCTAAAAAGTTGAAGTAATTTCAATGTCCATCAACTGATGAATGGATAAACAAAATGTGGTCTATCCATACAGTGGCGTATCATTCATCCATGAAGATGAATGAAGTACTGATTCATGCTACAAGATAGATGAGCCTGATATCATTATGCTAGATGAAGGAAGCTGACACAAACACCATATATTATTTGATGCCATTTATATGAAGATTCCAGAATAGACAAATCTAGAGATAGAAAGGAGACAGGTGAATGTCAGGAGCGGAGGGGGTGGGGTTGGAATTGGCACTGACCGCTAATGAGTTCTCTTCAGTGTGATGGAAATCTTCTGAAATTAGATTGTGGTGATGGTAGCACCATCTTGTGAATGTCAAATCCTAGAGTATGGAATTCGAAGAATGAGACCTTAGTGGGGCTCTCCTGGCCCAGAGATCCCAACTATGCAGGCAGGTAGGTGGAAACCATAGATTAGAAAGAACCCAGGACATGTCACCCATCCCAGGACAGGGAATGAAGCTGTTAGTCTTTGTTAACCAACGACACAGCTAAAACAGTGCAATGGATCTAAATTGCCCCCAAAGGAAGCTTGTAAGTGTGGCTTTGAAAAATGTGCTATGAGCACACACACACACACACACACACACACACACACACACACAAAGAGATCAATCCAGAATATCAACCTTACATTTGTTTTGCTTGTACCCATTGACTGATGGGGGTCAATGGTATCCCATAAATGTACTGGATACCAAATGAAAGTTCCCTTGGCCCTCAAGATAGCCCTTTCTCTTATGCTTTATTAAGTAGTGACTATCTTTATAGGAGTTATTCTTTTTTCTTCTTTTAAAAAATGGTTTGGATGGTTCCAAAGAGTAGTTAGCTGCTATTCAATCCCGATATGAACCCATTAAGGAAGGAAGTTGAGAGGGAAAATGAAAGGCCCTTGCTGCCTGGATTGTTCTTCTCCGTGACTGATACCCACGTTTTATCCTTTTATCAGAGTCCGTATTCACAAAGTCACTCAAAATGCCCTGTTTCCAGCCTTTGGCATCAACCTGCAATTAGAATGTTACCTTTGACCTTCCTCATAACATTCACTTCTCATTAGTGCCGTTTTTCTCTGGTAAAGTCACGATTTAACACTAATTACTTCTACCCAAAGTTCTACTTTGCCTAATCAGATCACGTCACAGAAATGACACATGAATTTTCCCCCATAATTTAAAAAAGTATACATGAAAAATTACAATTTAGTTTTGGGCTCTAGGACTCCCCAGAACCTTGGAAATTTTGGGGCTGATACTTATATTTCTTGAAGATATAAAGGCTCTTACCCTTTAGCTCTGAGTCATCAAACTTGTGCCTATAGGCGGCTTCCAAGCTGCTGAACTACTTTGTTGACAGAACATGAAAAACTGAGAATTCCATCTCCTTCTAAAAAATAAAAATTTGGCAACAGTCAGTTGACCTGAGTACTGGGCAGCCCCTATCTGACACACATGGGTTCTCTGTAGTCCCTATTGACAGCCACAGCATTTGGTGATGGTTATCCACCCTGGCCCTGGAGGAAGTTCATTTCATGAGTTTACAAAATGAGCACTTACGCAGAACTGCTTGATGAATGGTGGACAAATCATTCTGTCGTTTCTTAAGTCCCATTTGAAAAAATCAGAAGTAGGGTGACTATAACTCCCTTCCTGCTCACTTTTCTGGTTCTTCTGGGTTGTTTGGATTCTTCTCTTGACCAGTAAGTCCTCATCTTTAGTCATTGGGGTCTTGGTTTTCTCTCTAGATTTTCATCCTGAGATAGCTTCCACATTCCTGGGTCCCCCCAGCTGATTCTTGGCTGATGACTCCCAAATCTCTCTCTAGCTCACCTTTTCTCTCAAGGTCTCATTCCTGGATTAAGCTCAGAGGCTTTAGTATGTGCAAGGTAGCTCTGAGTCAAATCCTGGGTTAGTAGGGGGCCAATGGGCAAACATTGAATGTCCCTGAACTGCCACATGCATGAAATGGACACAGCATAACTTCTATCAGTGTATTGAGAGTATTTTTTTAAAAGATTTTCTTTATTTATTCATGAGAGACACACACAGAGAGAGAGGCAGAGACACAGGCAGAGGGAGAAGCAGGCTCTGTGCAGGGAGCCCAATGTGGGACTCGATCTTGGGACTCCAGGATGCCCTGAGCCAAAGGCAGATGCTCAACCGCTGAGCCACCCAGGCATCCTAGTGGTTGAGAGTATTAACAATAGATTGTAGGAGTGCCAGGTAATTGTTTCCCAAGCCCAAGACCACCGGATGACAATGCCCTGTCCTTTCCACACTCACACACTGCCTCAATCCCAGAAGGCCTTGTTTTCAAAAGTGACTTTTTACATTGAGTTGTCAGTGTTGTCTTTCTTTCAACTGCCAGAGATGAGGCCCACCAGGGAGTCAGGGATGGATGAGTGGGCAGGTCACCCTGAAAAATGGGACAAGATAGAACTTGCTGACAAGACAGATTGCTCAGAGAGCTTTGCGGGATTCTGCAAGTGCCAAGAATGGCAAACTTGCCCGGTGGCACCCTGCAATCCTGCCACATTACATCGGAGCCATTTATTTCAATCATTAGCAGCAAAGTAAGCAAATGAATGCTCTGGAGCTTCCTTATTAACAACTATGACCAGCAGATAAACAAAGGCAGGGGAGCGAAAAGTGTCAATGGCAACCCTGAGGCTTCCTCCACCAGCCATCACATTGCTTCCCAAAGCACAGTTTTCCCCTTCATGGTGGCTTATGAACACTTCCAGAAAAGTTTATATCAATGTTTTGATATACTCTCATTTAATTTTTAAAAATTTTTAGGAGTTTCACAGACGTGGGAGAGGGTTAGTTCAGGAAGGAAGAGAAAGAAAAGGCAGGTTTGACACAATCCTGGCACTGGGCTTGATGCGCTGCATTCAGTATTCCATTTTCTTTTACTTGGGCTTATCTTTATAATATCCTGGGTTGGGTTTGATCAGAGAAATACAAAGTTGTAAAATTTTGTGTCTTAGCTGATCTAATCTTTTGCTTCTACTGATGAGAGACACGTCACAGGACTGGTCAGTGATTAGAAACAGGAGAAGTGGTACGTCTTGCTCTCCTCACACCAGTCTCCCTGCTCCTGAGAACCAGAAACATTTAGCTCAGGGGACATTGGTGAAGATAAGTGTGCAGAAGATAAACATTTCCTTCTGTTCATAGAAAGAAAATTCTGTCTTCTTTGCATGTGAGCCAGTGTATATGTTCTGAGCCTGATGAAATACATAGGTATTAAAACCAATGTACTAAAATTTGTGCTGAATTTTTTTCTGATAAAAAAAGATACATAAAAAGATACATAAGTGGAAACTATTCCATTTCTTTTGCTTATTAGACATTATCATGTCTGTGCTAGGTGACTGAGACAGCCATCCGTGGCTGTTAGGGGTATTGAGCCAGCATTCTGAGATGGCAGCAGAGAAGGATTGTAAGATTCCAGGTTTCAGAGATGAATATGAAGAGGGACGTTAACCATTCTTGGAAGTGAGTGCTTCCAGATTTCTTTTTATGTGAGGTATTGATTTTTCCTTATTTTTAAAGGCAATGCAGTCAAAGTTTTATGTAATGCCAATGAAAGGACCCCAAAGAGACTCTGAACCTCTGACCCACCATCTGCTAAAGGGACATAACAGTAGTGTATTGGAGCTGGCTCATATGAGCCAATTGTTGGCACCTCTTCCCTACTTTACATTCAGTGACATCACAGTGTTAGTTTCTGTGACATCATGTTGGTGGCCTGAAATAAGTCATAGTGGGAATATTTATACCACAGAAATTGGCTAAAGATACAAATCAGGGAATTTTTTTTTTTTTTGAGATTGGTTTACCGGCACCTACTGGTAAAAATAACATCATGCAGAATCATTAAGATTATTAGAGATAATATGCCTAAAAGCATCTATTAGTGTGCTTCCTACAGGTAATAGGATTTCACATATGGTGGGTATTTTTCTTATGTATATAGCAGTGTAATTATCCCAGGTGAACAAAAAAGTTACAATACAAATGCATATGATTTCCCAGCATACACACATGTGTGATACGTGTTAGAACTGCATTCTAAAGGTTTGAAACAAAATTAGTCCAGTTCTTTAATGGGTTAGCCTTTTGTTATCCAGAATATTCTACTTCCACAGGGACTAGCACTGAAGAGCTATAGTATCAGATTTAGTCTCAGGGTGCAGTGAGCAAGCTGACCAAATAACCTGTCTGAAGGAGAGGCTGGATGTCATAATGGTGTCAATGCTGGACTAGAGTTGTGGTTCTGCCTATCAAAGAAGAGGGGGACATGGTTTCTGAAATGGGGTAGGTAGATGTCTTATTTTGGGTTTCCTGAAAAACTCACTTTGATGGATATTTGTATGCGGAATAAGACTTGTGAGAGTGAAAAGGAAGCCCAACTGCACCAGGGAAGCAGCTGAACTAGGGTGCTATGACATTCAACACTCAGCTGATCCCACAGAGGGGTCTGAAGCTGGGGGAATCCTTTAGAGCTATTCCCAAAAGAGAGTAGGACTGATGATGATCGTTGAATGTGAAATGTCCCTGGGGAGGATGCATTACCATTCCTTTGCCTTTGGCTGAGGTGAATCCCAGAGAGGATGCAACTGTGATCCATCCATCTGCAGTCAATATTCTTGGTAGCTGGGGAATTGAGTACCTTGGTTTTTAAGGAAACCTGGGTCACAGATCACAGCATCCATGACAGTGGGATTGGGGTAGGTGTTTTTATAATGTCTCTCTGATCCCTCTTGCATGTCAGGCTAGGCCTAAGTAATTAATCAGCCAATCTATTATTTTCATTTGTTAGCTCATACATTTAAGACCCAGCTAGAATCTCACCTGTCCTCATTCCTTCTGTAATACCCATCTAGACTGTTTATTTTCCTTGCAATAAGTATCAGTCAAAAGATCTTGGTTGCAAGGAATGGAAACCAACCATGGATAACTTAGGCATTAAAGGAATTTATGGGAAGAGTGGCCAGTAGCTCATAGGAGAAAAGCCAAGGGAGGAAGGACAGCAGAAATAATACCGATGGGAAATTGTGTAATTATACACCCTGCTGATCCTCAACCGACCTGCCTACTGTACACGCACTGCTTCCAAGCACAGCTCCCACTGTAACCTCTCTTGTGGCATTCAATCCAATTACCACCACTGTTATATATGGCTGCCACTGCGCATCCAATGCAATTATATCTATTATGTATCTGCCATTCATTTGGGATTCAGAATCCTTCTATGAGCCCTCAGTTGTCTGAGCTGAGGCCACATGCCCACACCCTTAGTACCAGGGCTTGGGAAGAAAGGTGATCTTTCTGTTATGACTGTTCCCTGCCCACCACCAAGATTCACACTTGCAGGGGAATCCAAGAACTAGGAAGGAGGTTTATGTGCTAAGTCAGAACAGAACCTGATAAACATCCACTACCCAATACTTCTGTAGCAAATGAGCCATATTATTGCTCTATTGATATGTGTTTTCTGTGGGTGGTATTCTAGGAGGTCTCGGGTCTTTTTACTCATGTACCTCTGCAGATAGTGAGTGCCTAGTCTAAAACGCACACCTGTTTCTCTCATAGAGAAGAGCAAACTTTATTCCGCTCCATGAAGATATGTTCTAAAATATCTGTGAAAGATTTCTCAGTTCCAAGAAACAGACTTATTCAAGCCAGCTGAGGATAAAGGAGCTTAGTGCTAGGAAACAATGCTACTATAGGCAAGAAAAAGGGTGGCTCCATCCACTCCATCCATGGCTTTTGTCTTCCAGAGTGGATTTGTCTTTCTTTTGTTACTCAAATGGTCTTTGTTACTTGGCATTTCTTGACTCATTCCACTCTGGGAAGTCTTCCTGGATGAAACAAGCCTGAAATAGCTATAGATGATTCATATGTATATATCATATATATATATGTGGAGTGGCTGGTGGCTAGCTTTGGAAAATAAAAGCTTCTACATGCGGTACCTGCAAGGTTAGAAAGTCGGGTGAGGACAGGTTGGAAGAGATCCTGAATGTCATTCTAAAGAGTTTGTTCCTTTCCTCTTTTTGAAGTGATTCACTTACTGGTTGCTGATTATCCTCCAGGGTTTCATCTGTGTAGCTGCATCATCTCCAGTGCCTGTAAGATTAACAGGCAGCAGCAATGGTGTCTTAGTATCTTTTTTCAAAAGAAAATCTTCCTAACTTGTCAGGGCTTTGCATTCGATTGCTCCTCGGTACATGAAACACAAGTCCCTGTCTGCCTAAGCAAGCAACGATGGCAAATCAGACCAGACACTACACGCTTCCTGCCTATCTCCAGCTGGCACAACCCACATGTGCTAGCACACTTGAGCTGGTGATAATGATGTGGCCCATGATGGGATATACTGGTGACAACACTGAGTAACAAACTGTCAGAGCACAACCAGATTGACTCTGGGCTTATTGCCCACCTGCTCAAAGAAGAGGCCAACCCTACAGTGTCGATTCCTGCAGAACGTGTAATACTTAGTGTTGATTCCATCTGCCAGGGAATACTGGATTCAGACCAAGTGCAATCTTCATAATCGTGGATCCCAAGCCACTAGTTGCTTCCATTCAAAGCCTTGGTCTCACCTTTGCAGGGTCTCCATTCAGTCAGCTCAAAGGGTGAGAGATGAGAATATAATTCGCTTGGATTGCTTTTTCTGAGACAGAGATGGGACAGAGCTGCTACTTGAGTTTTGGATTAATGTCCTCTATCCTCCATTCATTTTTACGTTCCCTGTTGCAACAGTGGGGAATTTGTTTATTGCTAGAAGACAGTTGTTGGAAGGAATTATGAGAGAATTTATTCTTCCTTATATTTGTTTAACCGCAGACATTTCCCATAGAGAGAAGATGCTTGTAAGAACAGGGGAAAATATTATAAATAATAAAGTCTTTCCTTTTGGTCCCAACCTGAAATGGGTTGAGTTCAAAAGTTGAGAAGTCAAAACAAACAACATCCCAAGAAGCACAGTGCTGGTCAGACCCACAAATGTACATTTCATTCATAATGTAAGCTGAGGGAGGAAGGTAGACCTCAGCCAGCAGGCAGGTTAGTTTAGCTAAAACACTGGAGGCAGCTACCTTAAGCCAGCCCTGCCTTCCACAGCTCAGGGGGAAGTGGATGTGACGGTGTTGCCTATTCTGAAGCCTTTTGAGTAGGCCAATTAACTGTACCAGCACACATGGATGGCAATGTGGCTAGGGCCACACTAGGAATCCCTCTTAGAGTGGCTGTTGCACTTCGCACTTAGAAAAAGCACCGTAAGGCCATGTTTATGCTGATCTGTTGCCACTTGATTGTTACCACCCCACAGACCACACAAAGCTCTTATTTAGGGAAGATAGAATTGGACAATTCAAAGTCCCTGTTGTTCAGTAAATTCTGTGTGTTGCATGGTCTGTTTCAAAACAGGGAGTTCGTGCTCGCTTCGGCAGCACATATACAAAACAGGGAGTTCTGCTGGGTGAAATACCTGGCTTTTACAAAGATTCCCTATGTGTCATACATGCGTCCTGATTTTCAGAGACTAGGAATCTTGTCTCTCCTGTGGGGACAGATGCCATATTTAAATATCTGTAGCACTTACTGCCACCACCAAGAAGCTGGCAATTGCTGTCTTATCATAGCTAACAATTTACATGCTCCTGGCTTGACTTGTAGATAAACTCCTTTAGAGAAGTGCCTGTGTTCCTGCCTTATATTTTCCATAGTACTTTCCAGAAAGGATAGGCTAAACTGGTTATCTGTTGATTTAGTTAGAGTAGAATTCAGTAAGATGTACTCGGCAATCAAATAATCTAGCTCACACCATTACGGTACCTGGAGTGTTTGGAATGGGCCTCAGGACCTTGCTGTGCCCCAGGTGCCACAGTATGAACAGCAACCACTAATGGACTATGGACATGACATTAATGATAATTAACTCCTGCCTTGCACTTTCCCTTCACCTGATGTTGTTCTAAGTGCTTTACCTACATTATGTCATTTGGTCCTGCAAATAGCCCTTTCAGGTGGGTGCTGGTTTATTTTCCTCAAGTTGGCAGATGAGAAACCTGAGACACAGAGGTTAAAAAAAAAAAAAAAAAGTGTCCAAAGTTATGTAACTAGGGAGTAGCAGATGCAAAACCAGACAGTTAGGCTGAAGAGTCTGCACTTTTACCCACTGTTCCATATTGTTTCTTTGATAAGAGCTGGTTATATGGGCTCATATGCCTGACATTCTTATGTAAACTCCTTCAATCCTCATAGCAAACCCAGGAGATAAATGCAATTGTTATTTGAATTATACAAATGAGGAAACTAAGGCATAAAGAAGCTACATGGAATGGCCCAGATACAACCCCAAGGGTTCTGGATTCCAAGTCTATTGTTTGAATCACTATGCTATAGCATTCTCAGAAGAGCCCATGGATGAATGCGATGTCAGTCCTGAATCAATCTGTGTAGGTTTACATAGCAAGAGCTGTTGGCTCATAGGCTACTTTATCAAAAGACATCCCTGAAATTTTCATGAAGGTTGAAAATCATGATATCCCTGAACAATCACTGGGGCCAGGGACCTGCACAATTTCTGCCTAAGTGGGCTGGAAAAATAGTCCTGCCCAAGAAAAGATAGTTTGTTCTCTGCTTGGAGTATTTTAAAATAAAAACACAAGGCCTGGAGGTATTTGTTTCTTCATAAGTGTTTGGATATGGGAGAAGCATGGAAAGCTGAGGCAGTGCTTTTTCCCTGGGCTCTGAGTGTGCAATGTGCAGAGAATGCAGCTAGGAGCAGTCCAGGTGGTAGATGTTTTTAGTCTGCACTGGCCTCTAGCAACCGTGCAAAAACATAGGGCATGGAGAAAAGGGGATGACTACAAGTACCCTCTGGATGGTTCTTGATTGAATGGCCACTCTCTCCCACCTCCCAGGGATGAAGAGTCTAACAGGTAACAGGGAGACTCCCTTATAGATAAGGAGCCCAATCTAAGGAGCTCAAAATATCCACGTTAAAGGAAGAGAAAAGGTATGTACTAAACTAAAACCATAACTCATTGGCTTACCCAAACCAGTGGGACTATTTTTCTTTTCTTCATCACTTTTTCTAGATGGGAGAAGAACAGGAACCTGTTAAAAGGTGAGGGAGGGGCAGTAAAAAGTATCCCCCAAACTGAGAAGGCTCTTTGAGACCAGAACATGAAGCAGCTGATTCTGTAGAGTTTACACAGTTTTATTTTATTCAAGATAACTTACTGACAGGGAGGATTGGGTGGGCGACAACCCAGGCGGCACTATTCACGAAGTCTGGACCTCCGTCCACAGATTTTATAGAGCTATGGGACACACAAGAAGGGCACTGTAGTGAGATCAGAGGGCTTGCACCCATCAAATCAACAGCTTCCCTTTAGTTAGATCTTGTGGTGCCATCTGTGTGTCAGAAAGGGGAAAGACTATTTTATCTTCAACAAATTTATTGAGGGCCAAAGCAAGCATCTCTGCTTCTGGCCTTGGTAGGCATTTCTAATGTATGCATATTAATCTCCAAGGGGCTGGAAACACATAGCCCCCAGGGAGGACATGAACAAGATGGAGGGCCAAAGATCACATCAGTATTGCCAGTCCTTTCACAGAACCTAACACATAAAATGTTTTTATTTTTATTTTTATTATTTTTTTAAAATTTCATTTATTCATGACACACACACAGAAAGAGAGAGAGAGAGAGAGAGAGGTAGAGACACACAGGCAGAGGGAGAAGCAGGCTCCATGCAGGGAGCCAGAGATGGGACTCAATCCCTGGTCTCCAGGACCACGACCTGGGCTGAAGATGGTGCTAAACCGCTGAGCCACCTGGGCTGCCCCATAAAATGTTTTTAAAGGAGAGAACAATTTCCCAGAAATCTGGAGCCTTTTGGCAAGGGCTCACCTATGTATTGAGGTGGTACAGCATTCATCTATTCCATGGACAGTATCTCAACCCTCTGAATTTGTGAAACTGGAAGCCTCCATAAAGATATACACGCTTCATAGAACCCCTGTCAGAATTGTTTTTGTGGTCCAGGAAGCTGGATCCTGTTTGCTAGATGGCTGTCCAGGGGTGAAGGAAGGAGGAAATCTTCAGGTTACATAATATGGCTTCTCAAGGCCCAACTTGTCATTACTCCTATACCCATCTAGATATTGAGCACTGTAAGGAATGAAAGACATTCAGGCTGTAAAGATACAGGCTGTAGCCATAGACCAAGTCCAAAGTCCAGGTAGGCTGGAAAGGAGGCATGTGATGGGTGATTTACAGACATTTACATTACATAGGAATAATGACAGTCAACTTGCATGATTATTTTGAGCATTGAATAAGCATGGTTTCTGGTCACAGTAGGTGTTTAATCATGCAACTTGTTACTATTATTATCACTTGAGAGTGTTCTGGCTGCAGCAGAATGGCTGCGCAACTGGCTGTGCAGGTTGACTGAACTTACCCAACTGGCTGTGTGTGTATTCTTCCTTTTTAAAACATTTCATTTTACAATATTATGAAATATACCACTCACAAAGTACATAAGACATAAATAACTGCATAATAAAAATCATAAAGCAAAGCATGATGCAATTACTATCATGTAATTCCTACCCAGGTTAAGAAATAGATATTGGGGTGTCCGGGTGGCACAGTTGGCTGAGTGTCTGATTCTTGGTTTCAGTCAGGTTGTGATCTCAGGGTCATGGGATTGGGCCTCAAGTTGGGTTCCCGGCTCAGAGTAGAGTCTGCTTGAGATTCTCCTTCTCATTCTTCTTCTGCTCCTCCTGCTTGTATGCTTTCTCTCTCTTTCAAATAAATAATTACAGCTTTAAAAAAAATGAAATAAATATTGTCAGCACTGGGAAGTTCTCACCTCCATTCCATAGATCCTTTCCAGGTCATGTACCTCCCCATCTCACAAGAGGTGACCTCTATCTCTTCATGGAAATGACATTTTTGCTTAATGAATTGCTTCATAATATGTATCCCCATATAATGTATAATTTTTCTCAATATTATTCTTTCATCTATGTCTAAACATTACATAAATGGGCATAATTATTTTTTTGTCTTGCTTCTTTTATGCATTGTTATAGTTGCTAGATTCAACCACATTCTTTTTGTAGCAACAGTGTATCTATTTTCATGGCTATATAGTAGCTCTTTATATAAATATGCTGCATTTTGCTATCTATTCTTCTACAGATAGACATTTAAGTGTTTTTTTAGGCTGGGGTAATTACTGACAATGTTGCTATATACGTACTTGTATATGCATTTTGGTGACATGAGCTGTAGGGTAAATCCCAAGAAGTGGAATTTCTGGGAATACATGTAACTTTAGTAGGCCCTGCCAAACTTTTTTCCTAAGTGGTTGCACCAACTGACTCTTGCAATGTCCAAGTTACCATTACTTTGCAGCTTCATGACAGATGGTACTGGTCATCTGTGAATGTTAGTCAGTCTGGTAGGTGTGTAGTTGTATTTAATTGTGGTTTTAGTTTGCATTTCCCTGACTGCTAAAGAGGTTGGATAGCTATTCATTGTTTATTGTCCATCTGGATTCCTCTTTGTGAAGTGCCTATTTATCTCTTTGGCTCATTTTTTCTAAATTGGGTTGTCTGTCTTCTTTCTTAATGAATTTTACCAAATGGATACTCAATTGTCTCAAATGGCATTTACTGAGTGGTGTCCTGGAACTCATGAGAGTTGATTGTTCTAAAATTTCAGGAATTTTGTGAGATTTTTAACGTTTGGGTAGCTTGAAATAAGCCATGCTGGGAGTATTTGCACTATGAATATTGACAAATGCTACAAATTAGGGCATTCCTTCACTGTCTGTCTTCAGAGTGAGGCAACTACTACACCAATAGAAAAGACCATCTCTTCTGCACTGCCCTTTTCATCTCTGTCATAAATCTTCTTTGTATACATATGGATTTATTTCTATGCTATGTCTTCTGTATCATTCTTTTCTTTGTCTATCATCATGTCAAAACTATACTGCCTTAAAAAAAAAAAACTATACTGCCTTATAAACTATAGCTTTATAATACATCTTGATATTGGGCAGAGCAAGTCTTCTTACCTCCTAAGAGTATCCTGCTCATTTTTGGCTCTTAATATTTAAAATTTTAGAACCAGCTAACCAAGTTTTTAAAGAAAAATCTGTTGAAATCTGTCACTTACCTTTGGCTACAGTGTTTCTTGCTTTGCAGAACTTAATTTTTATGAAATAAGGTTTATCAACCTCTTTCTTTATAGATTCTGGGAGTTATGTCATAAGATTAAAATCCAGCTTAGTTTTTAAAAATTCTCTAGTGCCTTATTCTATCATTTAATGCTTTCCTTAATGATTAAAATCCAAAGACTTTAATCTTTGACTCACCTGGAATTTCTATTATAATACAGTATGGAGGTAGGTACCCAACTTTCTTTCTTTTTTCAAGATGGCCAACCTATTATCGCAGTAAGAGTTATTGGACAATCTTTATTTCCCTATTGATTTTAATTGCCACCATTATCATGAACAAAATTCCTGTAAGTATTTGGGTTTTTTCTTGGACTGTCTCTTTTGTTTCATTATCTGTTTATAGTATCACTGTTCGATAGAAATATCCTGTTAGGCACAAATGCAAGACAAATACAATATAAAATATCCTAGTAGCCACATTAAAAAAGCAAAAAAAAAAAGATATGAAATTATTTTTAATAATATATTTTATTTAATCCGCTATAGCCATTGTATCACTTCAACATGAAGTCAATTTATAAAAACAAATTTACATTCTTTTTCACATATAAAGTCTTCAATATTTGGTGTGTATTCTATACTTGCAATATATCTCAGTTGGGACTAGCCATATTTCAAGTGTAGCTAGCTAGCTATGTATGGCCCGTAGCTACCATACTAGACAGCTGAGGTCTATTTTAAAAAAATGTTTTATTTATTTATTTATTCATGAGAGACACACAGAGAGAGGCAGAGACATAGGCAGAGGGAGAAGCAGGCTCCCTCTAGGGAGCCTGATGCGAGACTTGATTCCAGGACCCTGGGATCATGACCTGAGCCAAAGGCAGATGCTCTACCACTGAACCACCCAGGTGTCCCTGAAGTTTTCATTGTAGCTTAGAATAGTCATGGTGATTACACCATTAACCTTTCTAAACAAGATGTTACTCACTTTTCAGAGAATAAAATGTTGATTGAGTCAATGTTAACAATTTGAACATCTGAAATAAATTTAAATTTATAAAAGTACAATATATATTGTATGCATAAATGTGCATGTGTGTGTATATGTTTATGTATTTACTTTGAGTGCCACTGTAAGATTTCATTTTAAAAATGAGATTTAGTGCCAAAAAAACCACGTGAAAGCCACCAGCCTACATGACCTCAAAGGCCACCTAGAATGTGTAAAATGTGAGTATAAATTTCTGAAGACCCTAGAGTGACCCTGAGTAGAGATGATATCAAAAGTTACCTAAAGTATTCTTTTGTCTCACTTTCTATTCCTTTTCTTTTTTTTTTCTCTATACAATATGCTAATAAAAAAAAATCTAGATTACATAGATCCAGGCCAGGTGTTACACCAGTCTGTTATCAACAAGTGAGAGCACATTAAACAGTTATTAATTGGTCTTAGGAAAAGCAAAGGTGAAATGAAAATTTAATTCTCCTGGACCTTGGTTCAAATTGCATGTTTCCATCTGCACTGTAAGGCCCAAATTTTAATTAGCTTGATTCTCACTGTTTGGCCATGCATTTGTAATCTTTGTTCACACTTTGGGAACGAAATTTTTGATGAAAGAAATTGGACAAATAATGGAAATCTTGTATAAGCAGAACGAATTGCAATTAACAAATATGTTGTGGGATGACTGAGAGAGAAGAAAACAAATTCCCATGCTGCAACTGGGGAGAGAAGAAAAAAAATTCCTTTCCCTAACATGCCCCTGTCTAGCCTGCCACAGTCTGGTGCTGCACACAGAGAGAGCATTTCTGAGTGGAAAGAGTTGTAGTGCCCTGCCGACCTGAGTTCGAATCCTGCTTCTGACTCTAGTAGATCACTTAAGTCTCCTGATCGTCAATCATTTCATCATCGTATAATAATATCCTCCTTCTAGCCTCATGAGGATTGAAAGAAATGAATTATGTGAGAATGCCTTGCTCGGAACAGGGGCTCAGAGAATAACCAGGAGGAGCATTTCAAAGGAAGGGTCTACAGGGTCTCTGGTTGAGCATCCACGTTTGCCTCAGGGTGTGATGCCTCAGGGTGTTGATGCCTCAGGGCGTGATCTGGGGCCCCAGGATCAAGTCCTGCATCCAGCTCCCCACAGGGAGCATGCTTCTCCCTCTGCCTATGTCTCTTCCTCTGTGTCTCTCATGAATAAAGTAAAATTAAAAAAAAAAAAAAAAAAGGAAGGATCTACAGCTGGAATCCTTGTGAGGTTCCCAGCTTGTTTTCTATCGAGAAGAAAGAAGTGCCCAGGGCTGAGGATGAGGGTATCTGCTGCTGCTGCTGGTGGCGGCAAGGTTCTTCTTAGAACTTACTAGGCTCTCTGGGATAGCCAACAACCAGCACCTCTAGCAAAGCAGTCCATTTAGGACTCTGATGGGCAGTCATGAAAACTCCGAGTCCGTACTTACCCTATGTGTTTTGTGGGACAGCTTTAAGGCTTTTAGCTCAGCACAGTGCAGTAATTAGGAAATGAGTTAAGAGTTTCCCAGCCAGCAAGTAAGTCAAATAGCACATGTGGAGGGGTGGCTTGGCAAAACCTACTATTGGAGGAGCTGTGGAGAAGGAGAAAAGAGAGATCTTGGTTTTGGAATTTGTAATTTAATGCAGAGAGCACAAACGGACAAAATAAGAATATTATATTAATTGTAAGGATCCAGTGGCCATACAGCTTCTTTTTTTTTTTTTTTCTGAGACAGTGTCAAAATCAAACATTTGCTGAGATCCACAGACTGTGTGTCCAGGTTTGGGTTCAGAAAACACAATCCCTGTATCTCTACGTGCATCATTCAGGACTGAATCATTTCTGTAGCCCTATCCTGCTTCCAGAATTTCCTCCCTGTTAGGAGCGTAGACTCAGGGTTTGATAGATTTGGGCTAATTTTCAAGTTCCCCGCTGACTCTCTTATGGTCTTGGGGAAGCACCTATCCTCTGGACACCCCAGTTTTTTCATCTTTAAAGCAATCACATCATAGGGCGGTCGCTGTGATGTTTTAAGGATGGTTTAGGACAGGGCCTCAGCTAGGCCCTTAGGGTGGACACATAAAGGAGATCTATTTTCTTCCTTCAAGGTGGTGGTTCTCCCCCTGGGGTGATTTTGTACCCCCTTCCCCCGCCCAAATAGGACGTTTGGGATGCCTGGAGGAAGTTTAGGCTATCACTGTTGGGGTGGGGGTGGGGGTCACGTAGGTGCTGACCGCTCCACAGTGCCTAGGACAGGCCTCTGCTCTGCCTCCATTGCCTAGGATTTTGGAATTAGAAGCTGAAACGGGCCCATTAAAGGTTTTCCTCTCTCTCTCTCTCTCTCTCTGAAGGGAGGAAACATGACCTGATGCTTCGTGCCATTTTTACTCAGTGTCCCTCTTGGGGTGGCCTCGATGTCTTGGTCGCAGGTCCCTGCGCAAGGAGGCGTCTCCCACCAGGGGCCTCCCGGAGGAGGGTGACATCCTCGCCCGTCGCCTGCTCCGGGTTCAAGTCTCCCCGCGGCCGCTGCGGGTCCGGGCCCGCGCCCCCAGCGGGGCCCCCGGGGTCGGGGTGGACCAGGGGCGGGGCTCCTGGGGGCGGACTTCGGGAGCCCGGGGACCCCCGGGGGCGCGCCGTTGGGGGGACAGCGGGGCGGGGGAGGGCAGGCCCGGCGGCAGGTCCGGGGCGCCCCGGGGTGCGCGCGGGGCGGCGGGGGTGCGAGCGCGCGGGGTCCAACCCGCTGGCCGGGCCGGGCCGGGGCCGCAGCGGCGCCGCGGAGCAGGGCGCGGAGGTTAACGATTAACCCGGGGGCGGGGGCGGGGGCGGGGGCGGGGGCGGGGGGCGCGGCGGGCCCCGGGCGGGGCGGCGGCGGCTGCGGCCCTCCCTCCCGCGCCCTCCCCCCCGCGCGCACCCCCGCCCCCGACTCCGCCCCCGGCCGCTCCAGGAAGTCTCCCTGAAAGCACCAGAAAGTCCAAGTCACTTTTTCCAGGTGAGCGCGGGTGAGGAGGCCCCGCGGCGCGCACCGGGCGGGTCGCAGGAGCTTTGGCCTCTGCGCGGGGCAGGAAGGGGCCGCGGACCTGGTGGCCGCCGCCCTCATGGCTTCACCCCGGGGCCCCGGCAGTGACTGCTCCTCCGTCATCGATCACACCCACGTGCCCGAGTTCGAGGTGGCCACCTGGATCAAAATCACCCTCATCCTGGTGTACCTGACCATCTTCGTGGTGGGCATTCTGGGGAATAGTGTCACCATCCGCGTCACCCAGGTGCTGCAGAAGAAAGGCTACCTGCAGAAGGAGGTGACGGACCACATGGTGAGCCTGGCTTGCTCGGACATCCTGGTCTTCCTCGTTGGCATGCCCATGGAGTTCTACAGCATCATCTGGAACCCCCTGACCACGCCCAGCTATGCCCTGTCCTGTAAGATCCACACTTTCCTCTTTGAGGCCTGCAGCTACGCCACCCTGCTGCACGTGCTGACGCTCAGCTTCGAGCGCTATGTGGCCATCTGCCACCCCTTCAGGTATAAGGCCCTGTCGGGGCCCTGCCAGGTGAAGCTGCTCATCGCCTTTGTCTGGGTCACCTCCACCCTGGTGGCGTTGCCCTTGCTTTTCGCCATGGGAGTCGAGTACCCCCTGGTGCACGTGCCCAACCACGCGGGTCTCTCCTGCAACCGCACCCGCACCCGGCACCACGAGCGCCCCGAGACCTCCAACATGTCCATCTGTACCAACCTCTCCAGCCGCTGGACTGTCTTCCGGTCCAGCATCTTCAGCGCCTTCATCATCTACCTCTTGGTCCTGGTCTCCGTGGCCTTCATGTGCTGGAACATGATGCAGGTGCTCATGAGGAGCAACCAGGGCACGCTGGCCAGGAAGGGGCAGCCACCGCAGCTGAAGAAGTCAGAGAGCGAGGAGAGCAGGACCTCCAGGAGGCAGATCATTATCTTCCTGAGTGAGTCCTGGGGGGCGGGGGGTGCGATCTCGGAGCTGGCCTCCTCCTGCCCCACCCAGCGGCTGCCTGTGCTCCCCGTAACCAGAAATCTTGCCTTCAGAGTGCACAGCCCCCTTTGTTGAGCCTGAAGAGGCATTGATCTGAACCTCTGGATGTTTCTTTTCTATGTTTTGGGAACCTGGGTTACAGTGAGAAGAGCCCAGGGCCAGGAATCCGCGTGTGCGTGTATTCCAGAAAAGCAGCTCTGGGACTCTGGCAAGCCACACAATACCTGGAGTAGAACGGAGCTAAATAGACTGAGAAACGTGAGGGTCAAATTAGGTAATGTAGGGGAGGTGAAAGTCCTCCGGCAAGGACCAAGGTCTGTGGAGATAAAAGGGAACATTCTTATCTGGCCCATCTTTTCATCTTTTCCCAGGAGCCTGTTTCTCAGGCAATTCGATTTTGTTCCCATTTTTCTGCTCCTTGGAGGAGCAAGGCTGTCTGGGGCTTGCACTCCCCGGGCTGCAGCTGCCTTCCCCCCACAGTGACTTCCCAAGTCTTAAGAAACTGGAGCTCCCAGACCCACGCCCCGGGGTGCTTGCTTGGGTTTCTGCTGCGGTGGGTCTGGTCCTCACCAGAACTGGGAAGTGTGGCAGGGACTGCCCGCCTATTTGATCCAGAAACTCTGCTGTCCCGGATTCCTGGGACTTGATCGATCATCCGAAATAGTCGATTCTGGGCGGAGAAAGCTGTTTGCTTTCCAAACTTCCGTTGTAGTGCAAGTAAAGTTGGGTCCTTCTGTGTGTCAGGGAGGAAGGAGCCCACAGTCCCCCAGGGCCCTTGCCAGTGTGGCATCGGGGAAAAGGAATAAATCATGGTGCTGTTTGTTTTGGTGTGGGAAACTGGAGTAACAGGTTTCAGGGCCAGAGGGTTGATATGAAAGAAAAATTTGAAGGTGCATGAAGAGGGAGGGGAAGAACCTGGTCTTGTCCCAGCGCTGCCCCTGGCTCTGCTGTGTCTGTACAGCTGACTTGACCTTTCTGCGTCTGGGTGAAATGAGAGGAGCGAGCTTGCAATTTCTGGTTGCCTATTCTGCATCAGGAGCTGTGCTAGGTGGTTTCTATTTCCACTTCAAAGAAGAGGAATTTGAGGCTTAGAAAAGAAAAGATGTCCTTCAAGTAAGTATAGGTCCTACATTCTGACCTGGCTTCTCAGGGCCTGGAAGTGAGAGGCTCTCAGGGGCTTGCACAGGCTCATGTTCAAGGGAAAATGAAACAAAACAGGACTTGGACAAGGAAGGTGCTACCCGGATTAGATTGGTGGTGTTGCTGCCTCCTAGGGCCAGCCTTTGTGGAAGTTGGTGTAAGGAGTCTGTAGCAGGTGTCAACATCCGGGGATTTGGAAAAGGCACCCAACCCCCCTGTCACCCACCTCCTGCTGCCCAGAGTATTCCAGGAAGGAGTGGATATTAGGTTGGCTTGAACATCCATTGAAAGGCTAGTTCTCTCTTCCCCCATATACCCTTAGGCATATCTGGATCTTTTAGCAGTAATTTATACTTTAGTGTAAATGAATCCCCCTCCCCCCTTTGCCGAGCACAGCGCACTCTCTCTCACTCTAATTTAGGCATGAAGATTTCACTTGATCAAGGAAAAATAATTGATATATCTTTGTTCTCTGTTGGACCAATCTCTGTGTTTTTTTTTTTTTAATTATTATTATTTCTCTGAATAGTGTTTTTTGTTTTGTATTTCCCCCCGGTGGGTATTATTCCAAGTGGCAGTCAGTCTTCATTTTGTAGCATCAGATTGGAAAGCCACAGACTTTTACTTAGAGATGAATAGGATCTTGGGGATCATCTCATCCAGTTAGCAATTGCTTGGAATGAGTTTGTTCTCCCTGCTGCTCTCTTTCTTTCCTTCTAGTTCTCTCCTTTCTTATAACAAGTATGTATTAATCGCTCACTGGTTTCCCAGGCGTGAAGATTGTTGGCTGGCAATCAGGTGCTCAATGTATGATAATGTCTTAGGGGAATTTACCGCTTATATTTTAGCTCATTTCCTCTGCAGTGGGTTTTCAAAGCGGTTCTTGCAAATGTCCCCCTCTCCCTGTGAATTTCAAAGAGCTTTTAAAAATAGGAACCTCACTAATTAACTCAAGTTAGGAAATAAATTAATGGAGTGAAGAGGAAGAAATCATGGCCTGCCTCTATCAGATTAATACAATGCAATTTACTTTGTGGCTTTCATAAAATTTAGGCTTTGGGGCATTTTTAACCCAGAACAACTGCATCTATAAGTTGTTTACAAATCGCTGAATTTAGTATAGTGATTTAGCTCTCTTTTTAGCATTTCTGTTAACAGATGTATCAAATTAAAGCAAATATTTGCTCATTTCAAACATATTTTGCATTTAATGTGAAATGTAAATGACGACATAGCACAAGATGTCTTTGGAGCTCTTGAGGCAATAAAAAAACAATTAAGGATTTTTCCCCCTTCATTGTTAAAAATGCTAACTTCTGCATAACAAGCAAAATTCATAAATCTACTCAATTGAGGGAGTCTATGTAGAAAATATTAATTTTTCTTCCTGCATCTTTTGCTGTTGTGCCTCAGTCTGGTCGAGGTGCTGGGCTGAATCATGAAAAGAAACTTGGAAATCAGTGAGAGAAAAGATGCAGGGACTCCTCCTGGCTCTCAAGCAGTTTGCAGGAAAAACAATAATAATGTAAAAGTGCACATTCTGGAAAGCGTGAGTGTCTCTTGCCTCTAGTCAGTTCGGTGAGAAACCAGTACCAGGCTTGTTTCCTTTTGCAAGGTTATGGCTAATACAGCCATGGTAATACTTGCCTAATGCCCAACAGAGATTATTGGTTTGGAGAAGAGGAACTGCTGCATTTGGCTCTTTATTCCTTGGATGTTAAGGATATGCAAAATAAACTTTCCTTTCCAAAGGTTTTCCCAGACCTTCCATTATAATCATGGAGTTATTCACACTGCATGTGGCATCTGGGTCCTCAGGCTCCCATGTTGGTATCTGTTGCACATGTGGCCTGCTGTCAAATGTCACCCACTCAAAGTGGAACTACAGAATAGGTTAAAAGAAGTATAATTTTAAGTAGTAACTTTAAAGAGAATAGGCAGTTGGGACTAGGTTACAGTTACCTCCTAAAGATCTGTAGGCAGGATTGGCTTTCAACTATAGTCATATAGGAAGTTTTATAGATAATTATGAAATTGCAAAATTAAAGAAATATCATATAAGACTCAGAACTCTATAATAATCACACCCCTTTGCACTTTGATTTGCTCTCCTGAGTCAGGGAAAGGCTGAGTCAAATGTAGGGGCAGGAATTGCAATGTCACCTTGGGGTGCTCATAAGAGAATATCTTGAATGGTGACATCATCGTGTGTATCTGGGTGGAAAAAAGATTAGGGGTTGCTGCTATGATGGACTCTAAAAAGGTTGATGTGTGTTTAGATGGCCAGGGAGAAGCAGAAAGGAGGAGCTAAGAATCGCATCCTCTGGGTTTCAGAACCCAGCTTTGGAGGTCAAGTCATGTCTTCTGTATGTGCAAGTCAGAAAGGGCGGGGGGTGATGGGGAGCAGCTGAGATGGTGACAGTGGGTCCTCTTTATCTGAAGATGGTCGGTACCTAAAAAGAACTATGAAAGTTGGCTCCTTAAAATTGAGTCCCAAATTTCATGTGGAAAGAGGTTTGATTGAGACTTCATCGTGAAAAACAAAAGGAAAAATCATGAAAAGAAATTTGTCTTCTATTTTATGAAACATAGCTTATAATTAGATGTTAATTCTCATAATAATTTTTCCAGAATGAAACAAACGTGGCTTTTTTGAGGGCATAATTTTTCTGACAAAATTATGTGATCGCCTTTGTGTTCGATTTTCTCAGCAAGATGGGAAAGAGAGCTTTCTCCCAAGGGCTTCTCCGAATTCTTTGCTATTTAAATCACCCTCAGCGAAGCGCATCTCTTGGCATCATTCTTGTCAATTTTCTATTCTTTCAGGATTAACTGGTCTAATTTGGCCAGACCTTCTTTTGTCAGTGGCTTGCCATGTGATTCATGTGTTTCTCCAGCTCCCCTGTCTCTGACTTGATGAAGCTGTGCAACTTGTGTGTAGACCATACCCCCCAAATATAAGTAATTGAAAAATCAGTCCCTATACCCTAGTGTATACCAACTGATTACACGGAAACGGATGCCTTAAAATGCTTCTAAGAGGGGGACACTTGACGAGATGAGCCCTGGGTGTTATACTATATGTTGGCAAACTGAACTCCAATAAAAAAAAAATACGTATAGGAAAAAATGCTTCTAAGATGCCAAACGGATTTTGGGTACAGTTGACCCTTGAACAACACAGGTTTGAACCGCGCAGGTCTATTTCCATGTGGATTTTTTTCAGTAAATATGGTACAGTACTGTATGTTTTCCCTTCTTTATGATTTTCTTAATAATGTTTCCTTTTCTGTAGCTTACTTTGTTTCAAAAATACAGTTTTTAAAAAAAATCTATTTATAGAGACAGAGAGAGAGAGAGGCAGAGACACAGGCAGAGGGAGAAGCAGGCTCCATGCAGGGAGCCCGATGCGGGACTCGATCCCGGGTCCCCAGGATCACACCCCGGGGTTCCGGCAGCGCCAAACCGCTGCACCACTGGAGCTGCCCAAAAATACAGAGTTTAATACATATAACATAAAATGTGAGTTAACCAATGGTTGCTATTAGTAACCTTCTGGATAAAGGAGGCTATTAGTTCAGTTTTGGGGGAGTCCGAAGTTGAATGCAGATTTCTGAGTGTGTAGGAGTTGGCATCCCTAACCTCTGCATTGTTTAGGGGTCAAGTGTAGTTGCTTTTTCCTGATAAGTTTAAAAACTAGTCTTACAATCATGGTGCGATGAAATTTCTTATCAAAAGCTATTTCTTTGTCGTGAAGGCCCATCCCAGTGCGGTCTCACGGAGAGATAGTGCCAAAATTAACTTAGTGACTTTTTAAAAGTAAGATATTATTTTGACTCAAATGTTTGGATATTGCAGGAGAAAGTTTTACCTCAAGTATTCAGGTTACCGTCTCTACTCTGGAAGAGAATTTATTGGTGTAGATGTGGCTGTAATAAATAGTATTTCATGTGTATTTTTCTCTTCGTGATATCTGTCGTAAATCGCAAGTGTCCTGTGATCAGCCTGGCAGACAAATATAATAATGCCGCTTTATTTTTATAATCAGGCTGTCTCAAAGATTTCATTTCTCTGTTGGAGAGATGCATAGTTCCCGTGGAAGGGGATATTGGAATCCCAGTCCCCATTCATTAGCTTGGCTGTCCATCTGTCTTAGTTGCATGCCTCACGGGGGCTGCCAAAGTGTAACAAGGCAGCAGAAGCCTCAGTCGGGCAAAGTATCCAGCTTATTAATGCTAAAAGCACTCAGAATAACAGCCATTTGTGAGTGGAGACAGCACAGAGGAGGAATATTGAATTAGGAGCCAAGGATCTCCCCCTGCCCCACTAGCCAGCGTCCCCTGATCTGCCACTTGGATGACACTGTCATCTCTCACTGCCTCTTCCTTCTGTCCACAACCCGACTGACTCTCCACCTCTACCCCTTGCCTTCTTCACACTGGAGGAAAGACTGATCATCACTGCTGCTCTGAGGTCCTGCGAGCAGGTAAGTGTTCAGCCTCACCTCGGCCCTCTCTCTGGTGAGCACCTTCCTTTGCAAGAGGAGGGCACTTGACGGGATGAGCCCTGGGTGTTATACTATATGTTGGCAAATCGAACTCCAATAAAAAATATACATACAGAAAAAAAATGCTTCTAAGGTGCCAAATGGATTTTATAGTTGAACCTTGAACTTGGAAGAGCATGAGGTTCTGGAATGCCTCTCCTGCTTTGTTTCCGGCCTTGCTCTCCAGGTGAGAGACCCCGATGCCTCCGTCATCACTGGAGGAATGGCCCTTGTCCCGGATCGCACCGCCGCCCTCAGCCCCAGCCCCATCAAATCCAGACCTCTGAGTGGCTTTCCATGGCCCTTACATCAAGGATCAAAATCCATGGGATCCCTGGGTGGCGCAGTGGTTTAGCACCTGCCTTTGGCCCAGGGCGCGATCCTGGAGACCCGGGATCGAATCCCACGTCGGGCTCCCGGTGCATGGAGCCTGCTTCTCCCTCTGCCTGTGTCTCTGCCTCTCTCTCTCTCTCTCTGTGACTATCATAAAAAAATAAAAATTAAAAAAAAAAAAAAAGATTCAAAATCCTTAACATAAGGCCCCTCATGGGCACCTACTTCTCCAACTTTATTGAGGGCACTTCTCCCCTTCTGTTAGTCAGCATGGCTGTCATAACAAGGCACCACAGACTGAGTGGCTTGAACAGCAGATAGGATTGTTTTCACAGTTCCAGAAGCTTACAATTCTGACATCGAAGTGCTGGTAGGGTTGGTTCCTCGTGAGACTTCTTTGGTTTGCAAACAGCTGCCTCCTCACTGAGTCCTCCCTTGGCTGTTCCTCTGTGTGCGTGCACAGAGAGACACAGACAGAGACACCTCTAGTATCTCTTCTTCTTATAAAGACACCCATCCTGTTGGATTAGGGCCCCAGCCTTAGGACCTCATGTAACTTTGTTACATCCCTGAAGGTCCCATTTCCATATACAATCACAGTGGAAAAAAAAAAAAAAAACAATCACAGTGGAGGTTAGGGTTTCAACGTAGGTATTTTGGAGGGACATGATTCAGTCCACAAAACCCCCTAACTGCTTCACCCTCCAGACCCCCTTCAGTTCCTACAATGGCTTGTGGTCAGGCTCCATCCCACCACCTGGCCTGGGTGTATATCCTTTCCCCTGGCCAAGATGCTTTTCTGCCTTCCTCGGTGCTCTGTCTGCTTCCTCACGTGCCCCCCTCATAGAGTTAACATCTTCGGATCTGCTCCTTGGAAACCTGGCCCATCCTCCCAGGCTTGATTAAACTTCCCTTGCAACAAGCAAGACTCACGGTCAGAATTTTAGCTATCTCTTTTCTTCTGTACTTTTTCCCCCCTAATTTTTCTCTTTACAAGTTGAGTTGCGAGATTATTTGATTGATGTCTTTCTTCTAATTCCCTGAGGGCAAGAGCTCTCCCTAAGTTTGCTCGACACTGTACCTCCATCCCAGCATAGTCACTGTGCACAGTAGATATTCGATGAGTACCTGCAGGCCGCATAAAGGAGCAAAGGAGCCTCAGCTTGGAAGTGGGAAGGGATATTGTTTACCCCTGGGCATGCGCTCCTATAAAAGTGGATCATACCTCACAATGCTTTTGGTCAGTCTGAACCTAAAGATGCTCTCTTTGAAAGGAATCTGATTCCTCCCAGCCTCCCAGAAAGTCAGGCCATCATGGAGGGCACTTAAGATTTTCTCTCCCCTGAGCTAAGACAGCATCTGTGTTAATCAAGCCTCAAGTACCAGCTTTCACCGTATGTACCTGCTGGAGGTAACCATGGAATAAAAGTGATTAGGCTCATGTTTAACTGTCCTTGTTAAACCCTATTTAACAAGACGTTAATGCAGCGAGAGAACTTTCACAATGAATTCTTAGGAGGCCCTTTTGCCACCTGTTAACAGGGGGGCGGGGGGTACTCAGGGTTATGGGAAGAGAACGTGGTGGGGGTAATATTTAAAAAAAATATTTGGGATCCCTGGGTGGCGCAGCGGTTTGGCGCCTGCCTTTGGCCCAGGGCGCGATCCTGGAGACCCGGGATCGAATCCCACGTCGGGCTCCCGGTGCATGGAGCCTGCTTCTCCCTCTGCCTGTGTCTCTGCCTCATTCTCTCTCTCTCTCTGTGACTATCACAAATAAATAAAAAAAAAATTAAAAAAAAAATTCAACCCATATGTTTCTCTTTCCCCTGAAATTGCACACACCAGTAGTCATCTCCCTCCTGTCTGAGCCATGAGGCTTCTCGCCCCAGGGGCACAGGGCGCAGGAACCGCCTGGTACGAAGGTTTAGGTGATCAGCTTTTGGCCCGGGAGCTGGATTGCTTGACCTCTCCAGCTAGACAACTGTCGTGAAAGCCAGGCTTTAGTAAGTGATGAAAAGGGGCCACTAAACTGTATACATCTTCTTTACTGGATCACCAGCTCAGCCTGTGGCCCAATCAGCCACCACACAGCTAGTTTCAGGTAAGACCATAGCTAAGTGGCTTGACATTTCTCCTTGGAAGTCACTGGAGGGTATTAACGAGTAAAGTGGTACTCCAGATTGAAAAAGGGAAAGCCCTTCATTGGGCCACAGTCCTGGTAAAGCAGCTGCTGCCAGTTAATTCTTCCTGCCGTTAGACCTCTGGCTCTTGGGTTTGTCAAGTCTTGCTTCCGTTGCAGATCTCCTCGGCCAGGGACTAACTCTCAGCTTCTCGTGTTTTCCTGGCACAAAGGGTCCAACTGCCCAGCATTGCTTGGGCTCAAGTCAGGAGGCAGCTCCACGTTGCTGAGTGAGTAGCTCTGTCTCTGTTGTGCGATAGTCTGCTTGTTCTTCACAATTTCAAGTCCTCATTTCTTCCCTGAAGCCTCCTACACTGATCTTGCTACAAATGATGAGCCATCTCAGACGTTTCTCAGGTGGAGGCATAGATGTGGTCTCCCAACTATTCTTGGAGCTCCATGAGACCAGGGACGTTGCACGCTCATGTTTTTTCAACCTTCCCTACTTAGGGGCTGGGGATGTAGTGGCTGTGGGCTCTTTTGTGGGTTCAAAGATTGAAATCCCCTGACACTGGCTGCTGTTCCTGGGAAGGATGGAAACCACATCAACTATGATCCTTGGGAAGTCACTGTGGCTTTATCTGCCTTTTTCCTCTCCTTCCCTGTCTAGGTAGGCAGAAATTGCAGATGGCTCTGGAAATTCCCAGACCTTGGTGTCTATGCACTTGCTCCACTTACTCAGTTGAGGTGTTGCCATGAAGGGATTTTGTAGAAGTAATTAAGGTCCCAAAGTAGTTGACCTTAAAATAGAGAGATTTTCCTTGTGGGCTTAATTAAGTCACATGACCCTTTATTTTTTTATTTTTTTTTTGTTTTTCTGTTTTTTGTTTTTTGTTTTTTGTTTTTTTCACATGACCCTTTAAATCTGGGTCTAGAGGTCAGAGATAGGGAAGGTCAGAGACTCAAAGAGGTTTGGTAAAGGAGTTTGATGAGCAGGAAATTCTCCACACTGGCTTTGGAATTTGAGGGGACCCATTGTAGGTAATGTAGGTAGCCCAGAGGAGCTAAGAACCAGTAAGGTAATGGGGACCCAAATGAGCTCAGGTTTTCCTGAGGATTTCCCCTAAGAATCTCCAGAAGAAAACTCAGGCTGGCCACTAACTTGAGAGCCTGAGCAGAGGTCCCAGCCATGTTATGTCTGGAGTTCTGATCCCCAGAACTGTGAGCTAATAAATAGACTTGTTTTAAGCCACTAAGTTTGTATTATTTTATATGTAACATTTGAAAACTAATGCATTCCCTGAACACTGATAAGGGGGCCCCAAGGTAAACATATGGCCTACCTTAGTTATTTCTTTCAAGACAGGCCCAGTCTCTAGAACCTTATCTCTGATAAGTCTCACCTTCCAAGAACTACACCCTTGGCCCAGCCATTCATTGATTCACTTCCCGTTAACTGACGCTCATGTGAAGCACTCCGCAAATAGGAAGTTTATTAAGCCCCAGGGCACCACGGAATTTTCATTACACTTTAGATTCTCATTTGGGGAATTGGGAATGTATAGGTTTGGGTCACACCATCTGGAGTTTTGGAAACTTGGATACCTTGGTTGTCAAAGAGGAAGACTGTAGTGGATTGATTTTCTAATTATTATCCTTTTTGGTGGCTCTTTTTCCTCATAGCCTGGCACTTAGTAGGCACTGGATAAATGTTTGGTGAAATGATGAATGTCTAGGCTGCTTTGCTGCTTCCTGGAACCTTCCTCACCAGCTCCAAGTGGAAAAAGCGAGGAGGGAGCACCAAACCCTGTGCTGAAAACAAGTCTGAATGAGAGAGATGTCTTGGGCTAACAAACTTTACCATTTTCTGACATGAGGGTTTCTGCCAATTGAAAAACTTGACAAAATTTCCTATTTATACTTCCTATGTGTATAAGAGGCATTCAGGCAGCCAGAGGCTTTTGAGATGTCTCATCATACTGCTTTGCACATCTCGAGGGTGGCTGTATACTTGGAGAGCAGTGGCGTTCCCAGAATCTGACAGATGGGGATCAGGAGGCAAGGCTGCAGTGTCAGGTTGCTATTGTACTTCTGAAATGTCTAACTGGCTATGAAACCAAAGGCATGCAGAAATGGGAGTCAGGCCCAGTTGGGAGCAACGAGGTTCATTGAACTTATAGAGAAAAGCCATCTTCTTTCTCTAGTGAAGGGGGAAAAAAATCCAAATTACCTTAGAAATAAAACATCATACACAGGATGTTTGGGCAGAGCTGAAGTCATTTGGTCTTTGACTTTATGTATTATTATTCTTTGGAGGACATGATAAACTCACCAGAAACAAAGCTTTCTGGGAAATTTATGGATTTGCTTTTTATATGCTACAATTCTGAAGGATTAAATATCGTGTTGAGATGACAGCTGCATATTTTGTTTATTTAGAGGATAGCTGATGGTTGTCACAGTTTTTCAAGTTCAAGTTTGTCTCTACTGAGGAGGCAAGTGGGAGGCCTTGGTGACTGAAGGTTGTTTTCCAGAGCATAAAGGAAACTTCCGTAGAAGCAGGCTGTGTTCCTTCTTGGATTTGGGGTTTCGTGACTACCAAATCTCTTGGAAGGCCCACTTCCTCTGGGAAGCCTTCCTGGACTGACTTTCCCCTGTTCCTCCAGCAGGCCTTTGAGTTTCATTTTGGTGGTTGATCCATCAAGTATGTATGAAAGCCTAAAATATGCATGATATCATTTGGACTTCAGAGATCAAGATACTGACTGATTTTCCCCTTCAAGGAGCTTGGTATTCCTCTAGTTGGGGCATCAAGATATAGACGTGAAACTTTATAGAAAGATGCTGTAAAATGCTCTTGATGAAGGATGGGGGTAGTGGCTCTTTTAGAAGTAAGCCAGTTCTGGGCTCCAGAATTTTTAATAGAGTAATTAAGTGGACTTCACTCCACCCAGAGGTATTATCTGCAGTCCTGATAATCACACCGTGGTATATGGATTTGCAGCATCAACATCAACTGGGAAAATGTAAAATACCGAGTTTTGTGCTGCACTCATACCAACTGAATTACCATCTGTATTGTAAACAAGACCTGTGATTGCTATGCACGTCAAAAGTCTGAGAAGCCCTCATCTAGGACACTTGGAGGGGATTCTTTAACTCAAATAGAACAGAAAAAGATGAGCTGGGAATGGCTAAACTCACCATTTGTAATAAGAACTATGAAAGTTTGTTGTGTAGTTGTAACAGGTAGGAGTTGTTCTAGGACACTTGGCCTTCAAGAAACTTTACATTACTGTTTCTTTGTTTATTTTTAACACTGGATGTGGAGTGCGATCTGGGGCTTGAACTCATGACCCTGAGATTAAGACCTGAGCTGAGATCAGGAGTTGGAAGCTTAACTGACTGAGCCATCTAGACGCCCCTCATATACTCTATTTTTATTTATTTTTAAGATTTTTAAAATTCATTTATTTTACAGAGAGAGAAAGCATGAGTAGGCTGGTGCTGGGGGGTGGCAGAGGGATAGGGAGAGAAACTCAGGCAGACGCCCCGGTGAGTGTGGAGCCTCACACAAGGCTTGATCTCATGAACCATGAGATCATGACCCAATTGGAAATCACAAGTTGGATGCTTAGCCAACGGAGCCAGTCAGGCACCCCTACATTCCTTTTTTAAAAAATCTGGACCCCAGCCTCCATTTGCAGAGCAGTGAATACTCAATCTCAGTCAACACAGCCATGGTGTGTGTTGCAGGCAGGGGAGGCAATGTGAGGAGCATGGGAGTGCAAGTGGCACTGGTGCCATGGGTCCTAATGATGGTGAATGTATAGGTTTGACTGTGAAGTGTTATGACAGGTGGTAGTTGTCAACCCCGAACACAGAATCATGTGTGGAGTGTGAAGCCATGCCCCTCTCCATTTATGTCAAAATCTTTGGAGATGAGGCCCTGGGCATCTGTATTATATTAGTTCTGTAACTGATGCCAGTGGGGTGCCAGGACTGAGACCTGGGGATGAGGGACTTGGAAAAGCAGGCTGGGCCTGGAAACCTTTTTTGGTGGCTGTGCCAACATTCCTTGACTGCAAGCCACAAAACCTGATCCTGACTTATTCAGAAGAAAAAGATAGTTTCTGGAAGGATAAGGAGTAGCTCCCAGAGCCAGAAAGGCTAAAGAACCAGGCTTGATCTAGGGGAAGAAGTTTGTGGCCAGCCTGCTCGGGCTCTACCCTCAAGGTGACGTTAGCTTCCGGCATCCTCTCTTCTTTGTCGTCCCTGTATCCAAGGTCAGATTCTCAGGGGTGGCTCTTCCTGGACTGGCCTGGGTTGTGCTGTGCTCCCTGGGGAGGCTACGAATTAGGACAGTGCCAGCAAGACTTTCTGTGAGGGGAGGCGTGTTCCTCACAGGAGAGCCAGCGACAGAGCCCAGAGCAGGAACAACAGAGTTGAGTTGAGTTTTTCCCTACTCTGTTCTTGTGGGTTGAGTTTTGTGGAGTTTTTCCCTACTCTGTTCTTATGGGTTATCTCTCCGTATCTCCTCTTGTCCCTTACTGAGTCCCCAGGAGTGATGTTCCCAGGAGTTGGGTCATCTCAGTGTGCGAGCCAGCTGGAGGCAAGGGACAGAGCCTTTCCCTTCCAAAATGTGGCTGTTTGGCTGGTTAATGCCAAATCCATGAGGCGGGTTTCCTGCCTGCGAACCTGACTCATTCACCCAGGTCGCTGACCAGGTATTAGATTGTGGTTTGTCATCACCACAAAATCAGTTTCTATCTGAACCTTGGCCTGGAAAACAAAGGTCTCCAGCCATGCCTCCAGGTCACATATGCCCTCTGCTTCCTTGGGCATTTTCCAGTTAGGTCTTAATACTACGCTCGCCTTCAGCCAGGACTCCTTGTTCCAGTTGTAAAAGCCCATCTTTGATGTTCAGTATGTTTACCATGCAAAATAGGGAGGAAGTGAACCACATTCATTGCCTTCTGGAAATTGAAACCATTATTTGAGAAAGAAAAAAGTCACTTGGGAAGAGCTTTGTTTAGCAAATGTTTTAGTCTCATGTTGTAACCCTGATTAATCTTTGATTTTTAAATCAGCTAGATTCCGTTACTGGGGCAGTGACTGCCTCTCCCAGCAAGGTGAGGAGCAAGCGGGCTGCTCTCCAAGGCACAGTCTCACAGTCTCTCCTCCTGATGGTGTTTTGGGGGTGGGAGTCACAAGCACCCTGAGCCTTCTCTGGGGAGCCTGACTTGAGCTGCGTCTAGAGGTCAGGTGGTGGGAGTGGGACATGTGTGGCTTTCACAGTCAGCAGCTGGGTTCTAAGCGTGCAAGGACTCTGTCTTGAGTGGTGCGATGATGGCGAGAGTGGTGTGTTAGCTTCCTGTAACAAAGTACCACAGACCTGGTGGCTTAAAACAACAGAAATGTGTGCTCTCACAGTTCTGGAGGCTGGGAACCTAAAATCTGTTTTACCAGGCTGAAATCAAGGTGCCAGCAGGCCATACAATCTCTGGAGCTCAGAAGGAGAACCCCCTCCCTCTTGGGCTCCCCCCAGTGTTTGCTGGCTGCTGGCCTCCTTGGCTCCAGTTACTCCATGTTACTCCAGTCTCTAGGGCCAGCATCTTTGAATCTCCACCTGCACCGCCTTTACGTCATCTTCTCCTCTGTGTGTGTCAAATCTCTGTGTCTCCCCTCTCCTAGAGGTATTATCTGAGGAATTATGGCCCACACTATTAATTCAGGATCATCTCTCTGGCTTAGGATCCTTAGCTTAACCACATGTGCCAAGACCCTTTTTATTTATTGGGTAACGTTTATCAATTCTAGGGATTAGGACTCAGTATTCTGGGGGGACCTTCCTCAGTCTACTATAGGTGGCACATGGATGCAGAAGTATAAATTGAACGTGGTACGTGAGCATAATCTCCTGAGCTATGGAGAGATGCCACGGAACATGAAAAAAGGCATATGTTCCAATCCCCGTTCCATCATTTCCAAGTATATGTGACCTCGGGCAAAGTGGCTCAGAACTTCAATTTATCATCTCTAAGTTGGACAGACTCTGACCTCAAAGGCTGATATGAGCTTCAGTGGGAAGTCTGTGGGGGCTTCAGGGCAAAGCCCGGCAGAAGTAGGTCCTCAATAAAATCTAGTTTCCTATAATGACCTGGCCATATTGCAGAAAGAATTCTGGTGGGAGACTAAGGAGGACTTTGTTTTAGTTCTTGCAAGCCCACTGGTGTATGATTGTCAGTGCACGGAGGGGGTGAACTTGAGGAGTTTGTCTGAAAAGTCGCCCTAGAAATACACAAAAGGAGGATCTGGGTTCTAGTCTTTAGTACTCCATGGAGTAGAAAAACTGTGAAGTCTCCTCTCTATTGTAAAGATGCATGGACGTTTGCATTTCATTCCATCATGCAGCCCTGCCTGGTAGAAACATAAACATGTTTTCAGTTCCTTTTCACAGAGTAAAAGTGGCAGCCCAGGAAAGGGGATTCTTGATGGCTTTGAGGAGCCTCTGGAACATTCTCAGGTAGCCCTAGCTGTGTGCTCATCCCAGTTGGAGAGGTTCAGGCTCAGAAGCTCCCTGGAGTCCCTACACTTCTGAAATTGTTTGCCTTTGACCTTTCCTCTGTGGGAAGTTACTGGAAGAGCAAGAGCAGCTCCAGGCCCTGGCAGCCCATTCTGGGCAGGAGCTGTTGATAAATGAATGTGTTGATGTTTTCTTCATGCACCTGTAAGGCCAGGGCATTATTGGCCATGGCAATCGATATATCAAAATGAATTTTTGGAAGAGTGTCATCAAGCTGAGCTTTATTTCCAAAAACACACAAAAAACTCTGCCCCAGGGAGGGAAAGATGACTTTCATAGTGAAATAAACAAAGTTGATGGCTTAGACATTACTTACGTCGTGCTACTTGATCTGAGACGTAGGCGCTGGGGTGACCAATTGTTCCCAGAATCCACATTCCCGACACCCATTAAAACTCGTGGCGCTGAAATCATGTTCTCTCCATTTTGCCCGTTTTAATAATAATAATGAGAACGTTAAAATGACATTCTGAATTTATATTGCACTTGTCTGCACGGCGCTCTGAGCACTTTCCAGACAGTGTCTCATCAATTCTCGTCACAAGGCGGTAGAATGTTGGTGGCAGGTAACATTTGCAATTATATTCAACTTAGTAGAGACCCCTGGGCTGGAGGAAATTCCGGGGATATGGGATGACGCTGCCTTGTGGGTAGAGAAGAGGTGGAGACTCTTGAGTTCTGGTTTGGCTCTCTGCTTTGCCCTTCTCTCCCTGCCTCTATTTCCATCTGTCAGACAGGATAACAATACCCTTCAGCACCCCCCAGCAGTGGGATGTGGAAGGATTGCGAGGGCTAATCCTGTTCGCTAATTTTTGGTCTTTTGAGTACTTGCTTTGTGCCCCGTGTTCTAAGAACCCCTTGCGTATTCATTCATTGGATTCTCACAAAGACCCTACGAGGAGGGTACAGTTATCTACTCTACAGATAAGTAAATTGAAATGCAGGGAATTTAAGGAACCTGCCTAAGGTCCCACGGCAGTTAGGTAGCAGAGGTGGGTTTGACTCTAGGTGGGCGGCCTGCAGAGCCTGTGGTATTATCACTTTGTTAAGAGTTGCTTGGACTTCTAGATTGCAAACAGTGCACAGGCACACCTGTGTATGCTTGCACATGCAGCAAACAGAAGTTTCACCAAGCAGTATCCACCTGCCCTTACCTGAGAATGAGAAAGGCAGTTTGGTATTTTTTATTTATTTCATTAATAAAAACGCCAGTCTGAGCCACTAAATTGATGTTATGATTGCAGGTAGGGCTTGACCTACAGTTCGAAAAGCTCTGCACTGCACCGTATGCCTTACGGATGCTCAGAGGAATGAGCCTGGGAAGAGAGAGGTGGGGGGTGCATGTGGTGGGGTGCATGGAGGCTCAGAGGAGGCCCGAGAGTGTGGGCTGAGGCCCTGGGTCTGCCCCCCACAGTGTCGCCTCCTGGGGCGACCAGTTTGTGTCTGAAGGAGTGTACCCAGGCCTGTGAGGGGGCCCAAGTGGTAGCCACCTCACAGCCTTCTCCTGCCCTGCTCTGTAAGGGTCTTTATAGCGTCTCCTCAGCCTGCATGCCTGTGCTTCACCTCTGAGGGAAACCAAGGTCTTTACGGAGCAGCCATCATGGGCTGGGCCTGTAGTTACCAGGCTCTGTGTGGGAATGCTCCAGAGAAGCGTCTGAGGCCTGGTTTCTGACTCAAAGGAAATTGCAAGCCCTCAGGACGGCAGGCAGACAGGTGAAGGGACAACCAGAGGCACCTGAGAGGTAAAAGGAGCCAGATAGCCTCAGATTCGAGTCCTACTTGCCTCCTCCTACTGGTGAGACCTTGAACAACACACTTGGCCTCTCAGAGCCTCTCTCTCTGTCTGGCTACACTGAAGCTCTAGTGAGAGAATGATGGTGGGAGGGTTTGGTGGAGCATAAAGTGTTAGGAGGAGGTGAGCAGCCACTGTCATAAGCAATATTGCCACGTTCTGAGAACCTAGTGTACCGGGGAGTGGCAGGGGTGAGGGGAAGGGGTGAGTGTGCTGTAATAGTCCATGAAGACTTCCTGGAGGAAGCAGCATTTGACCTGAATCTGAAGAGGCATTTTTGGCCAGAAGGATAATGGTTGCACTCAAGGGGTGGACAGAGATACTCGATCTCTGGCTAGTCATGTGCCGTTCATGCTTATGTCTGCCTCAGATAAGAGGATCCTGAGCTGCTTTCCTGAGTTTTACATGCCCCATTGGCCTGAGGTCACTGGCACACAACCACTTAGTTTGTTTAGGCCAAGGGTCAGCAAACACACGGGCAAGGCCTGTTTCTTACAGTTCCTGAGACCTGTCATGTAAGCCTGATTTTTTTTTTCTACAGTTTTAAAGAACTGTAGAAAAAAAAAGGAATATGTGACAGTGAGTATGTGGCCCTATAAGGCCTAAAATATTTACTATCTGGCCCTTTAAAGAAAAAGTTGGCCAACTTATGCCTTAGATCCCAAAGTGCATGATCGTTGTTTTATATTGAAGGTCTTACTTAGTTCTGAATCACCCTTTACTCATTCTTCCTGTCCTTCTGCTACATCCTAAGGGCACTGGAGAGAAGGGAAAAATATGCACATAATTGCTCATTTTCTTGCTGCATGGCTGTCAGGAATTCCCTTGCTTTCCTCTCATGGCATATTAATATGTAGCACTGAGCATGTATATATTTAGTTCTTTTGACGTGTGGCACATCAGTGATTAGTGCCAAATGCCAAAATGCTGCTACAGCCGTGATGCCATTTATAATAACATTCATAAGAATATTCCCCCGTGATACAGCTTTCCAGTTCTCCAACATAAATAACCCGGGAGGCCAAATTGCAAACATGATTTCTCTTCATGCTCCACCTGGCCATTTGTAATAGGCAGGCAATGCGAAATTTGATCTTAAACAAGCAGTTCAACCTGGAAAATCATAATGTAGTCAGGCCCGTCATTTATTTTAAAAATCAAAAGAAAACCAAAGGTGAGTGGCTACTGTGTGTGTGTGCGTGCGCGTGTGCGCGTGTTTGTTTTAGCAATGGTGCCTTGATGACAAGCTAATGTGGGGCTCAAAATAAAGGTATTGTGGGTAGAAATAGCCTTTCAGACACACTGAGACAATATGCCAAGAGGCTCTTAGCAAATGGCCGTGAAGGAGGATAGATTACTCTAACAGCTCTGTTGAAAATATAGAGTTGTCCAGTGCAGGTGCCTCAGACACGGCTACACTTGACAACGGTGGGACTTTTGTTACGGGAAGATTAGATGCCTCTGGATGGGTTTGAGATTGTCCTTGTCTTTTCCATGTAGAAAAATGCTACCACTTAGAACACAAAGTCGAAGAAACATCCTGATTGAACGCCTTCAAGAAAAGGGATAGTTTTGGGAGAAACACTTTAATTTGCCTCCGACGATTGTTTGGGGGTTCGTTCCTGAAGTGGTTTCATTCCGATGTGGGCTCAGATGGCTCTGAAGAGAGAAGTGAATTGTTTTTATTAAATCCCAAGGAACACAGAGTGTTCGTTCGTGCATTTTCCTGAGTCCTCAAGCACGTCTTCCAGAGCACAGCCTAGAGACTAGAGGTGGCCGGGATAGGTTTGCTTGTTTGACCAGTGCTTTGCTGTCGGTTTGTTAAAGAATTTGAGGCCTCTCAGCTAGCACGAGCTGCCCCCAGCTTGCCACAGGTATCCCTGTTCAGAGGCACCAGACTGTTTCACACATTTGTCTATGAAGGGATTGGGAGTTCAGGATACACGGTCAGGGGCTGTGGGCTGCACCAAAACGTGGCACCTGCTTATGTCCTCCCTACCCAGCCAGCTCGTGACTGCGGAACCCCAGCAGGCGAGTCCAAGAGGCTCAGCCCTTCTTGTAGGGAAACAGCCCTGCGTCCCACTGTGCAGATGGCAACCCACAAACCCCAGCCTCCTCCAAAGGACAGAGTCCTTCTCTTGCTGCTGCCATCCCTGGAGGAAATGTTGGCTGAAGGGGCAGCAACTGTTTTCTGGCAGTGGCTAATTACAGGGGGTACTGTTGTGACAGAAAGTTGTGGAAAGTGGGGTGCCTAGGTGGCTTGGTCAGTTAAGCATCTGACTCTTGATTTCAATTGAGGTCATGATCTCAGGGTTGTGGGATTGAGGCTCTCATGGAGCCCCTGTGTCCGGCCCCATGTCTGCCCCATGTCCAGCCCATGTCTGGCTCTGCCTTCTGTGGGAGATCTGCTTCTCTCCCTCTCCCTCTGCTCCTCCACCTGCTTGCTCTCTCTCTCAAATAAGTACATCTTAAAAAAAAAAGTAAGTTCTGAAAAGCCCCTTCTAGCTGCTCCACGATAGGCTGAACTGTGCCTCTTGGCTTGACTAGGCCAAATGCTTGCTGAGTGGGGAGTGTGGGTTGCTGGGCCCCAGTCCTCTCTCTGTTCCTTCTTGGGAGTGTGAACCGAGAGGCCTGCACAGCTTCTCAGGGGAGGGGCGTGGTGGGGTGGGTGATACATTGCTAGAGGGAAGGGGGAATAGTAACTGGAGATGTCCTTGACATTAATGTGAGTTCCAGAAGTGGGCAACTAAATGCCAACCTGGTGCTTGGATTAATGACTTGATGGGCACAAGAAAGAGATTGACCAGTTAACAAAGCTTAATGACTACTGATGTCAAGGTCAATGGGGAGGAAGGGATTAATGGTGAACACAGTTTAAGTGCTTTAGAGCATATTCAGGTTTGGAACTTTTTCAGTCATTGGGATTAATAAAAAAATAATCGTAGGTTTGTCATTAGTGAGAGAGAGAGAGAGAGAGAGAGAGAGAGATGAAAGTGTCTCCATTACAGCCGGCGCCAGGATGGAGATGAGAGACACACGTGCCCTGCGTAGGGTATATTTTCAGCAACTCCAGGAGCCTGGGAGCTCTCAGAAGTAACGTTCCCTCTGGCCTGCCCTCCTCTGTCCTCCTGAAGGACACCGTCCTCTGCCTTTTGTCCCTGTGAGTGAAGGCCTTGGCAAACAGGCATAACTATTGCGATTAAAAGCCCCAGCAGGCTCACTTTTAGCTTGTGTGAAGCCTGCCTTGAGTGACCATTACTATTCTTCATTTCTTGATTCTTTCCCAAAATAAGTATGATGTTCCTGTTTCTTGCCAGCCTCTGCTCTAGGCCTCAAAGTGAGGGGAATATTGCCTCCCCGCCCCCACACCACCGTGTGCTCCCTAGAAGCTTCTAGTACAGGAAATGAGAAGTGTATATAAGTGACTAGGAAGCGGGTCCCCGTGTGGTATGGTGGTCAGGGCAGGCAGTTCCCTGCTTACAGATACACTGCATTCCACAAGTTAGTTTATAAACACTTGGTTTAGAAACGGGGCTCATTTTCCAGTAGAGACCTTGTTTCGTGCATGAATGTGTTTTTTTTTTTCAGACAGGATATTTACTGAATGCCCCTTGGAGGGAATTGAGAATACCAGGAGGAATAAGACTTGCAAGGTCCTTCAAGCTGGGAGGATATCGGCACTTAAGAAAGAAATGCAATGAACTGCGAGGGTTGGGGCTCTCTACGGAGGGGTCTGTGTAGAGGTACCAGGTGGGCTCTGATCCATGGAGTTGTTGATACACCTAAATGACTTACTTCATCTTCTTCCTCTTCTTCATCAACTCCAAGCTTCCATTTCTTCAGTTTATCCATTGTGCTAGGTGTTGGAAGGAAGTCAACTTGCTTAATTTGAATTGACACGTGACTAGGACTTATGGGGGTGTCAGTAACCCCCTGAAAGGGAATTTTCTGTGTCTTACTGATGTAAGACGCAGATCGTTTAAGGTCTAGGCCTGGAAAGAGACTCTTCAGGCAAGGGAAGAGCATCTATCCTGTGTTCTGACCCAAGCTCATGAATGAAATTGTACCTGCTTCTGATTATTTAGCTTCAGGCCCCATCACACCTCCTACTGGAGCGTTTCTCTGCCATGGAGGAGTTCTCATAATTGAAGACGAGGTTCTAAAGTCAGTGTAAATGCAAAAGGCCTGCGTGGTCGCAGTTGCTCTTGAAAGTCGGAAAGGCCCCACATTGGAAACCAGATTACCCTCTTTTGGTAAAGGCCAACCACTTTTCTTTTGTGTAAGAACAGATCTGGTGATTTTTCATGTGGAAAGCAGGCGAAATAGTTGGGTAGAAGAAACAAACAGAAAAATACCAATTGTGAAACACTAAAATTGCAGGCCGTGTGGTGGTGGCTCACACCACTGGAGGCCGTTGGTGACAGGAGCCTGTTGAGACCCGTGCTGATTCCCACGAGCCATCTCAAACTCACTCCTTGCCTCAGGTGTGGGGAGATTCTGCTGTGTAGTCCTGATATGTGGGTCTGAGGGGCTCTAGCCCTGGGCCTGTGCTCCAGAAGGCCCTACAACTCCAACCACCCCCCCCGCCCCACACACACACACACACTTAGTAAACACAGACACTGCCACTCAGAATCTGGTTCATGACCCATGACTTTAAACATTTGCTCTCTCGACAGTGCTCAGATCCCCTGGAAATGCCTCCCCACAGCTCTTGCTCTGTGTCCTGGAGACCTGGGGAGCAGGTCTGATTGCCATGAAGGTTTTTGCCTTATACCCTTCCAAGAGCCAGATGCTGCTTTGGAGAGCAGGGAAGATTTGAGTGGCAGAAGTGTTTAAGTAAGAGGAAAAAAAACAAATTAATTATCTTGTCAAATTTCTCCTTTCAGATAGAAGAGATGCAATGGATTCTTGCATAATGAATATTGGTTTTCTATGAGTGCTGACCGCCCCTCCCCCCCATTTTCTTGCTTCTCTTTTTGTTCCAGTTTGTGGTACCAGAAGTAGTAGGCTGGAAATAAAATTTGAAAAATCAGCATGCCAAAGTAGCACATTTTCGGGCAGCCTACCCTTGGCTCCTATGGATCATTTTTCAATATTAACAATTTCATATCACTCTGAACTCTGTATAGTTTTAGGTAATAATTGACATATTACATCAGCAACTAGAAAGGCACTGCTATAATTAGGGATAGTCTTTATTTTATTTTTTATTATTTTAAAGATTTATTTATTTATTTGTGAGATAGAGAGAGAGAGAGAGAGGGAGAGAGGGAAGGAGGGAGGACCTCAAGCAGGGCCTGATGCAGGGTTCGATCCTAGGACCCTAAGGTCATGACCTGAGCCAAAAATAAGGGTCAAACAGTCAACCAAATGAGCCACCTAGGCACCCTGGCATAGTCTTATTTTTAAGCTATTTAATTTGATTTAATTTAGATTAAAAAATAAATTACACCGAGCTTTATTTATTATTTTTAAAAGATTTTATTTGTTTATTCACAAGAGACAGACAGAGAGAGGCAGAGACATAGATAGACAGAGAAGCAGGCTCCCTGTGGAGCCTGATGCGGGACTCCATCCCAGGACCCCAGGTCACAACTGGAGCCAAAGGCAGATGCTTGAGCACTGAGCCACCCAGGCGTCTCTAACCCAATTTTATTTAAATAACCTTGATTTAAATTGTTGGTATAGGGATGCCTGGGAGGCTCAGCAGTTGAGTGGCTGCCTTTGGCTCAGGGCATGATCCTGGAGCCACAAGATCGAGTCCCTCATGGGGCTCCCTGCATGGAGCCTGCTTCTCCCTCTACCTCTCTATGTGTCTCTCATGAGTAAATAAGATCTTTAAAAAAAAGTTGCTATACATTCAATATAATTAATACTTTGTTAATTTCAGTAGAAAATTCAAATTTTGATATTTACTGTAATTTTAATTTTTGGAAAAGTATATTCAGATTTAGTATCCTGAGCACATATTAAAAAAATCATTTAGATCCTAGTTATTGATAAAGTACACATAGTACTAAAATGCTTGATTTTTTAAGTTTTTATTTAATTCAGTGTAGTTAGCATACAGTGTTATATTAGTTTCAGGTGTACAATATAGTGATTAATATTTGCATTCATCACCTGGTGTTCATCACAGCACCTGCCCTCCTAATCCCCATCACCTGTTTAACCCATTCCCCATCCCTTCCCTTCTAGTAACCAGAAGTTTGTTCTCCGCTTCTTGGTTTGCCTCTCTCTCTCTCTCTCTCTCTCTCCCTCTTTGCTCATTTGTTTTGTTTCTTAAATTCCACACATGAGTGAGATTATATGGTATTTCTCGTTCTCTAACTGGCTTATTTTGCTTAGCATTATACTCTCTAGCTCCATCCCTGTTGTTGCAAATGGCAAGATTTCATTCTTTTTTATGGATGGATAATATTCCATTGTATGTATATACACCACCTTTTCTTTATCCGTTCACCTATTGATGGACATCTGGACCGCTTTCATATCTCGGCTATTCTAGATCATGCTGCTATAAACATCAGGGGGCATGTATCCCTTGAATTGGTGTTTTTGTATTCTTTGGGTAATACCTGGTAGTGCAATCGGTGGATTATAGGGTAGTTCTATTTTTAACTTTTTGAGGAACCTCCATCCTGTTTTCCCATAGCGGCTGCACCAGTTTGCCTTCCCACCAACAGTGCAAGAGGGTTCCTTTTTCTACATCCTCACCAACACCTGTTGTATAAAACACTTAATTTTTAACATAACTGGCATTTTTACTGAAATGAAGGAAGATAAATGAGTTGTATGAAAAAATGTATAATCATTTATGAATTATTTATGCTTTTATTGTAATACTCATTCAGCATTGCTGGAGTATTAACAATGACATGTTAAATTTGTTCATCTTTGATATTTTGCAACTCTCAGTCCTATAAAAACAAACACATTTAAAATATTGTCTTTATGAAGGTGTATTGGTCAAGGAAGGGAGAACACGTTTTATCGAATAATTGGGCAGTTTGACTTGTAACTTGAATATTTATGTGGCTTCCACTTGTACTCTTGGTCTGTGACACCAAGTCAGAATCACTCAACAGTTCAATTATGCTCTCCTGTCACAGCAAAGAGTTGAATTCTGTTAGGGTAGGATTGTGAAATGCTCCTCTTACACTGATCCAATGAGCCTAGCAGCATCATCCATTTGCTAGAGTCTGGAATATGCCTACTTGTGGAATGGAGAGAGGGCATTTTGCAGCTACTTTTGAAAACTTGGTAAGCCTGGTGATTGTTTCAAAGCTGTGCATTGATGAACCGCCCAGAGCTGTCACCTGGGAGTGCCGTGAAGGAGGAGGGAATGGCGTCACCATCTCCAGTTTCTTTTGCCTTCACTGTAATTTAGTTCAGAGTAGCAGGGGACCTTCCAGATTGGAATCAGCTGAGAACATTGGGAAGGGTCCAGTGAACAAATGTTGAGTCAAGCCTTGTTAGTGAAGAACAAAATCTTTGGGTGACATATCCCACTTACTGAGAACCAGATGACTTGAGATCAGCTCTTGGGTTATGGTCTCAGGTCCACTTAATGACTTCAGCAGTCCCACTTCTTGGTCCACTTTTAAAAATTGGATGGCCCTATTACAATTTTTTTAAAATGATAAAACTGTCATTTCAAAACCATTCATGATTCATTGTCCTGACGTGTTGTTTTCATCGTGACATATTAACACGCACATATATATTTGTGTTATTCTAATCAGCCTGTGTATATTATTTATATTTTTAAAATTTTGTATGTTCTCATATATTTTTCCTGGTTCCCATGATCCCTACGATTTTCATTTTTAGAATCTGCATAATATGGTAGGATGATGTTAAATGTCTTTCTGTTAGATGGAAATTTGAGAGGAAAAGAAGGAACTAGTTCATATCCCTTAAAGAGCTTTGAGTTTTTATTAACCCTGTGGCATCCCAATCACTCCTTAAAACCCTTCCTGATTTAATTGTGGCAGAGAAAATGATTTGGTAATCAAAAGGTTAACTAATGAATGTACATATCAGAGCGGATTTATTTTCGGTCAAAATTATGATATAATAGACTTAACCTTAGTATATGAAGCCCTCATATAATTGACATATATAGGACATTTAAGCCTGTTTTCTAAGTCTTTTCTTTCATTGTTTTGTGAGGCTTTTAAGCTGAATACAGAGATTTATTGTTGTGTCTTTGGTTCTATGACAAATTGTTGGTCATACCTGCGATTTATTTTTTACTAATTCATTCTCAGAGAACAACCTTGAAAAGTAACTCTCCAATGCAACACTCACACTATGGGGAAATGAGGTCTGTGCTATGATGATCTGCCTTCTAGAAATTTCTGGGTTAAAAAGTAGCCACTGCCAATATTTGTACCGGGTACAAGTTAAAGACAGGCCCCCTGTACTGATGAGAAGTGATGGTTAGTGGTCAAGAGGAGCCTCAGAATTGTGTGGTATAGCTTCTTCCAGAAGCATTTCATGCAGTTGTAGGCATCTTTCAGGAAAGTATAGGAGGGAAGGCAAGCCAAGAGAGTTGGGGGCTGTTTTAAGGAAAGGAATGGTGTACAGAGATAGGATTCATTAGAGAAAGATGTGGGCAAGTCTTGAAATGATATGGAATGGATGGTGAGTTAGTGGATTAAAACAGATTTTTAAATCACATTTTCAAGATTGTCTTAATTGATGTGGGAGGCCTCTAGGCTGAGCAGTACATGCATGTATTGGGAATCTGTACCAGGTGCCCAACATAGTAGCACTGACATGCTGTGTTCAACCTTTCATTCACTCATCCACTGATGACCATCCTCTTTGCGCTGAAAATGTGCTTTGTACTGGAAATGGGCCTCTGAGACACAGATTCATTAAACCTCTACTTTCTGTTTTCTTCAGGTTTAATGGGACAGACAGACGTACAAACCAGATGCTACAATTCAGAATGAACAGAATCTTGACTGAAAAGTGCTAAACCAGAGTCTCGGCAAGGTGCCATGGAAGCACTTGTTCATTCAGTGTGGCTGTTGAGTTTCTCTTATGTCCAGGTACTGGGCTAGGTGCTAGGGATACAGGAGAGAACAAAATAGGTAAAAATCTCTGCCTTGTGGGACTTACAGCTCAGTGATGCCAGAATCCTTCCCAGAAAAAAGGATTTTTTTTGCCTCTGCCTGGGTCCTGTGAGACTTCCTGGACCAGATGCTGCTAAGGCTAGGTTTAAAGGGAAGTAGGGGCAGCCCGGGTGGCTCAGCGGTTTAGCGCCACCTTCAGTCCAGGGCCTGATCCTGGAGACCCAGGATTGAGTCCCACATTGGGCTCCCTGCATGGAGCCTGCTTCTCCCTCTTCCTGTGCCTCTACCTCTCTCTCTCTGTGTCTCTCATGAATAAATAAATAAAATCTTAAAAAAAAAAAAGGGAGGTAGGAGTGGAGTAACAGGAATGAAGGGGTAGGGGCAGGAATGAGGTGGCGGAGTCATAAATGGAAGAGGTGAGGCTGGAGGTAAAGTAGGAGGCAATAATAGAAGGATGATGGAGGTAGAAGTAGGATAGAGTGAGTGAAGGATATGAGTGAAGGTAGGATGGAGGTTGCTGATGGATATGAGGGGGGGCCAGGGGTGGTGGTGTGTTGGAGGAGCAGATGTTTTTCTAGCACGGTGTGTGTAATGGTACCAAGAATCAAGGCAACATGGTTTAGGCCTGAACATGTTCTACTTCTAAGGGGAGAGATGACCCGATCCTGGTTCCACGGGGTATATGAATGATGTTGGGCAGACAAGGGGAATGCATGAAACAGATGAAGTACTGTGTGGCCTGGCCAAGGAGGTGCTGAATTTTGCAGCCCTGTTTGTAAATCGTTCAGCAGCAGGATCCGAGTAGTCAGCCTGTTGTAGCAGCCCCTAACCTAGTCTCCACAGCTCAATCCTTACCCTGCCTATCCCTCCAGTCTTTTATTAAATGTCTACTAGCACCTCTGGAGTCCTGCATAGTAGATCCTGCCCACACAAAGATAGTGATAATTTAAAAACAGGGCAGCCCGGGTGGCTCAGCAGTTTAGTGCCACCTTCAGCCCAGGGCATGATCCTGGAGACCCAGGATCAAGTCCATGTCGGGCTCCTTGCATGGAGCCTGCTTCTCCCTCTGCCTGTGTCTCTGCCTCTCTTTCTCTCTCTCTCTCTCTCTCATGAATAAATAATTTTTTAAAAAAAAAAAAGCCTAATCTGGAACAAGGCCTTCACTCTCTTCAATTCTCTGAAGGCTGAGAGAGGTGAAGAAGCTTCAGAAGAAGAAATGGAAGCTAGCAGAGGTGGGTTCATGATGTTTAAGAAGCAGTCTCCAGGGCAGCCTGGGTAACTCAGAGGTTTAGTGCCACCTTCCGCCCAGGGCATGATCCTGGAGACCCGGGATCGAGTCCTGTGTCGGGCTCCCTGCGTGGAGCTTGCTTCTCCCTCTGCCTGTGTCTCTGCCTCTCTCTCTCTCTCTCTCTCTCTCTCTCTGTCTCTCATGAATAAATAAAATCTTAAAAACAGAATCTGTCCTTCTTGTGCCTTGTAGCTATTAGGAGACAAAGGTAAATGTGTACAATACCAAAGAGTTAAGAGCATTTTGAGGAATAGAAGCCAAATCTGAGTGGAACATAGAGGGGCTAACATTTTTAGTAGGGCTTTTTTGCTGATAACATGTGGTTTTAATTTCTTAATGCTTCATTTTTGTCTGTCGTTTGCTGAAGCCTGCTCTCCATCCTCTTGCTTATGGACATCCTTAGCTGCTGGTCTGACCGCAGTCCAGATTCACACATTTCTCAAAAGTTTAGTATTCTAATAATCGATTGAATTTATGTCCCAGCTAGACTGCAAGCTGCCTGAGGATAGGAAACTTCTTTCAGAGCCTTAACTGAGTACAGCACAGGTGTTGCAAAAATATTTTTGCACAATTGGAGTCATTAGGAAGAACTCACAAAAAAATCTATAGAATGTAGAAGTAAAACGATTGTCACTTTTTGATAAAGCTATTAATTAATTCTTTGATTCCTTTTGTTGAGTGCCAGCTTTCCAAGTATCACTAACACAATTAAATCTTTTTTCTTTTTTTTTTAAGATTTTATTTATTTGACACAGATTGAGAGAGGGAATAAGCCGAGGGAGGAGCAGAAGGAGAGAGAGAAACAGGCTCCTGGCTGAGCAAAGAGCTTGATGTAGGGCTCCATCCCAGGACCCTGAGATCATGACCTGAGCTGGAGGTAGACCTTCAACCAACTGAGCCGCCCAGGAGTGCTGCGATCTGTTGATAGGACACAGCTGAGTTTATAATTTGTGCAGGAAGGGACAACACCTCCACAGCTTTGATGGCATCTTACAGCAGGAAGCCTGGCTGGAATTTGCTGAGAGTCAGAAGTTTGGCTCAAAGCAGATGTAGATCTTTCAATGGGAAGACTTAACTGGCATGGGTGAGGATCCCAATACAACAGCTCAGGAATTGTGGAAACAGCGAGGCAAGGGTATTGGAAACAAGGGATGCAGAGTCTTAGGGCGTAAACTGTCTGTTGAGGAATGCTTTCTGTGGAAAAGTTGATAGGTCTTTCAGGAGGTTCCTATAATGAACAGTCATTGTATACCTGAGCAAGAGTCTTCTGGAATAGTAAAGTCATAATGATGACAGTGGAATGGCACAGTAATGCCAACATAGACAGTAAGCAGTGTGCAGGGTGGACAGCTTTGGATCTCAGCCAAGCACGAGGTAATTGATGGCAGGAAGACAAAAAGGCAGGAAAGGCTTTCTGGAAAGTTTTGTTTGGGATCTAGGTTTCTGCTTAGGCACACGCCGTGGCAGTGGGAGGCCTTCCGCCCTTGGAAGTGTGCTCCAGGGATGAAAGGAGATTTGTTGACACATTGCTGACCCCTGGAGGCTTGTCTTGTGTAAGTGGCAGCCTGACCTTCTGTCCTAACTCACAGCTAATGCCAGCCCGGCTACAGTTGAGTGATGCATGAGTCTCTGTCTTCCCTTGTTCCTGTGTCTCCTCTTTCTCATGACATTTATCCTTCTAGAGAATGTCTGCTAACGCAGAGACTCACTGGATGAAAATGTCTAATAACCTCAGGATACTTAATTTCGTATTTCATGAGCTCAGAACACTGCAGTGCCTCTTCCATTTCATGCCTGCTGACACCAACTCACCTCTCTGCCGGGAGGGGATCATTCCTTTCTTTAATCATATCACAAAATCTCACCCCAGGAATCTGAAATTGATTTTTTATCCTTTGTGTCCAGACAGTGTAGCCACCAGACACCGTTTTGGTCATCTCATGGTGAAATGGGAGGTCAGCCCCTTATTATATGGGCTGATGCAAATTTCAGGAAAACAAAAACAAAAACAAAAACGACTTTAACTCTCCCAGACCGCTGCCTGCAAACCCCTACAGGCTGTTTGCAAATGGCAGCTTTTCAAATACCACCACAGATGGTATTAAACCCTCTTCGTGCAGTCCAAGTGGAGCAGTAAATAGTCAAAATAAGTGCTTGAGTTTCTGAGTAATAGCAGGTGGGCAGTGACTGTGTGGCCAGAGCAGTCACCACTGCATGCAAGGTTTCTGCAAACATCCTTCCTCCCCAACAAAACCCATGGCCACTCTGCTTCTGCTCCTTTTCTGTTATAACGGGACTGTTTGAACTTTTATGTGGTTATCTGGGGTTGGAGGGCTTCTCACCAGCCCTTTTTTGTTATTTTTACTGTTCAAAAACATTCTATTTCAGTCCTCATCATCTTTGTTCCTTAGCTGCAGGGAGAGCAAGTATATTTTTAATGAAGCGCTGATCTTTTTTTTTTTTTTTTTTCGAGTGTTTTTCACCAGGCCTTGATGATTGGCATTATTATCCTTTTCTGTCTGCCTTCTGCCTAAAATATAGAGGAACTTTGGAAATATTTTCTCTCCTTTCCCAGAGGCCCAGTGTGTCTCCTCTTCTCTCCCACCCCCACCAATTTCTCCTACTTGTTTTCTTTCCCTAAACCTTTCAGCACCCCCTACTATAATTTTCTCGAGGCCCTTCATAATCTTTAGTCCAGCAGAAGTAGCTGGGCTGACTCAGATAGTTGAAAAAGAAAGAAGGTCCACATATGGGGGATTCATTGTAGAATTTGCTCCTTGTGGTTTGTGGCAAGATGCTATCAGGGCTCCCATTGTCCCTTATTGGTGTCACCATCCTTTGGTCATGAGGCAGGTTAAGAAAGGCCTGATGTGACAGCCTCTGGGGCTGAAAGTTGTAAGATTGTGCTGGAATCACAACTCATAGGAGTCTGGATGGAGCTCTTTAAGACGCTCATGCTCTACCGACTAAGCTAGCAGGGTGCTTGGATGGAGCTCTTTAATCCCTATGCTGTGACTTGGCCTTCAGAGACATCCACCATGGATCAGCACAGAATTCATGTGAAGCAGATGGCCACTACAGTTGTATTTTCTGCTGTCTTCCTCCCCTGGTTGTGCTTTTCAAAGTTAGTGGAGATGACCTCCATCTTTCTGCTGGCACCCACTTTGTATTTTTTTAAACTGAGAAAATAATATTTTAAAAATTGGGAGCATAAGTAGCATGCAGTGTTATATTAGTTTCAGGTGAAAAATATAATGATTCAGTAATTCTGTACATTGCTCGGTGCTCATCATGATGAGTGTGCTCTTAACCCTCTTTGCCTATTTCACCCACCCCACCTCCCACCTCCTTCTGGCAACCACCAGTTTTATGTATTTAAGAGTCTGGGGATTTAAGAGTCATTGTTGTCTGTGCCTTCTTTTCTTTGTTTGCTTGCTTTATTTCGTAAATTCCACATATTAGTGAAATCATATGGTATTTGTCTTATTCTGAGTCATTTATTTCACTTAACATTATAACCTCCAGGTCCATCCATGTTGTTGCAAATGGCAAGGTTTCATTCTTTTTTATGGTTGAGTAATATTACATTTTATATGTGTACCACTTTTCTTTATCCATTCATCTATTGATGCACACTTAGGTTACGTCCATATTTTGGTTATTGAAGATTATGCTGCAGTAAAAATAGGGGTGCATATATCTTTTTGAAATAATGTTTTCATATTCTTTGGGTAAATACCCAGTAGTGTAATTACTGGATCTTAAAGCATTTTTATTTTTAACTTTGTGTGGAACCTCTATATTTTTTTCCATAGTGGCTGTACCAGTTAGCATTCCCACCAACAGTTCACAAGGATTCCTTCTTTTTTTCTGTCTGCCTGTCTGTCTGTCGCCGAAACACAACGTGTTAGCTGATTCCTTCTTTTTTCCTCACATGCTCACTAAAACTTGTTATTTCTTTTGGTTTTGATTCTTGACACTCTGACACCTGTAAGGTGGTATCTTGTGGTTTTGATCTGCCTTTTCCTGATGATTAGTGATGTTGAGCATCTCTTCATAGGTCTGCTGGCAACCTTTATGTCTTCTTTGGAAAAATATCAATTCATGTCCTCTGTCCAGTTTTTAATTGGACATTTCTTTCTTTTTTGTTTTTTTTTTTTTTTTTGGTGTTGAGTTGTGTAAGTTCTTTATATATTTTAGATATTAACCTCTTATTGGATATAGAATCTGCAAATTTCTCTTCCCATTTTAGTATGTAGCCTTGTTTTGTTGATTGTTTCCTTCACTGTGCAAAAGCTTTTTGTTTGGATGAGTCCCAATAGTTTATTTTTGCTTTGAAAAGACATGTCTAGAAAAATGTTTCTATGGCCAGTGTCAAATAAATTACACTTGTGTTTTCATGGCTTCAGGTCTCACATTTAGATCTTTAATCCATTTTGAGTTTGTTTTTACATATGGTATAAGAAAGTTATGCAATTTCAAACTTTTGCATGTAGTTGTCCAATTTTTTCAACTCCATTTGTTGAAGACACTGTCTTTTCCCCATTGTATGTTCTTGCCTCCTTTGTCATAGATTAATTGACATTATATAAGTGTGGGCTTATTTCTGGGATCTCTGTTCTATTTCATGGATGTATGTGTCTGTTTTGGTGCTGGTGCTATTCTGTTTTGTAATATTAGTCTTGAAATCTGGGATTGTGATACCTCCAGTTTTATTCTTCCAAATATTGCTTTGGCTATTCAGGGTCTTTTGTGATTCCATGCACATTTTAATATTATTTATTCTAGCTCTGTGAAAAATACTGTTGGCATTTTAAAAAAAGATTTTATTTATTTGAGAGAGAAATAGAGAGAGAGAAGAAAGAACTGAGCAGGAGCCCAATGTGGGGCTTGATCTCAGGACCCTGGGATCATGACCTGAGTGAAGGGAGATGCTTAACTGAGCCACCCAGGCACCCCGAATGTTGGTATTTTGATAAGAATTTCATTAAGATTGTAGGTTGCCTTGGGTAGTATGGACATTTTAAAATATTGGTTCTTCTAATCTGTGAGCATGGAATTTATTTCCATTTGTGTCATCTTCAATTTCTTTCATCAGCAATTTATAGTTTTCAGAGTCTAGGTCTTTCACCTCTATGGTTAAGTTTATTCCTCAATATTTTCTTCTTCTTGGTGCTGGCACCCGTTTTGTAATAGCCATTTTATTATAGGAGCTTGGCTGCAGTGTTTTACATTTTTTGACATTAATCTTCTGAACTTCCATTTTCTTACCTGCATTAGTGTTATTAACTATGCCTGGGATTTGTAAAAGTTCGGTGGGAAAGCATACATTAATACCTGGTACAGAGCCAGGCACTTGGCAGCCTCTCCATAATTGTTGATTCCTCCCTCCCAGCTTTTACTTACACTGTTTGAAGCTCCAACCAGGCTGCTAGGTGCTAGTAGGTGCCTGGAGAATAGGCACCAAAGTGGGTGCCACTGGAGAATGGACAAGAAAGCTTTCTGTATTGTGTTTGAACTTCTTCCCTCTCCTCTGCCAGCCAGCTGAGCTAACATACGATCAATAACAGCCAGCCATTTCCTTTTAATTGGTATCTCCAATTCCAAGGCTTCAAACAGCTCCAGCAGACTGCAGGGTTTAGTTTTTAGTTTGCTTATAAAATACTCTGAAACCAATTTGGCAAAAATTGCCTAAGTTTTCCTTAGCAATCCAACTCTGTTTGCCATATGTGCTTGATTTTCTCTGATTTTCAGCACAGATTCTAGCTTTTCTGGTACTCACAGGTAGGCCCAAGGCAGGGGGCTGGTGAGTCTGTGAGCTGCCTCAGAGAGCTTGAGTAGAGGTGATGAAGACAGAGATGAGGGGACCAGGAAGCTGTGGGAATCGGGGGAGGCAAACAGCAGATTTCCACTGTGGAGGGTGTGAGTGTGTTCATGTGTACTTGCATATATGTGTGTGCATGCATGTGTGTGTGGGGGTGGAGGACTCACATGTATGGAGCTGAGTAAAGCACTGCCTAATTGTGGAGAGGAAAACACAGCTACCTAAATTCTGGGCCTGACTGGTTCAGGCATCTGCTACATCCTTATCTGCCCCTAGACGGTTGCCCTTGATGGTGCATTGTCATGGAAAGCTCACCTGTCCTTTCTAACCTCTGACAGTTTCTCACCACTAGCTTCTCATTATTCTCAGTCCCCCCCTGCTTTATTTTTCTTCATAGTGCTCACTGCGACTTGGCATATATTCCATAGCTATTTGTTTGTAATATGTTTCTCCCTATTAGATGTCTATAAGCTCCACGAGGGCAGGAATCTTGTCCATTTTGCTCATTGCCTGATTCTTAGCACTGGCACATACTAGATATTTAAGGAATATTTGTTGGATGAGTGAGTGGTTTGGTAAATGTTTGAGTGTCTGGGGCAGCAGGCAGCAAGGTGAGAGTATATGACAGAGGCTTGACAGCAAATGGGATGGAAAGCTGGCAGATTGACCTTTTTCTAGTAAATTCTTCATCTCCTTCCCTTTCCTTTCATCTTTCACTTTATGTTATGCTATTATAGTTTAATAGTTATACTATTTCTCTTAGGATTTACCTTTCTGCTGTTAAATAAATATATTTATTAGCTTTTTTTAAAACTTTTATTTATTTATTCATAGAGACAGAGAGAGAGAGAGAGAGGCAGAGACACAGGCAGAGGGAGAAGCAGGCTCCATGCAGAGAGCCTGACGTGGGACTCTATCCAGGGTCTCCAGGATCATGCCCTGAGCTGCAGGCAGCGCTAAACCTCTGCACCACCGGGGCTGCCCTATTTATTAGCTTTTAATATCTTCTCAACTATAGAAAATAATGAATATTGTAGGTTCTTCCTTCTTCCTCTTCTGTTAGTTAGATTAGATTGATGCTCTCAGGGTTTATGACATTTATAACCGATTATTTAATCATAAATCCAAACTTGTTTGAGTTCTATTCCTATGTTTTTAAATATATTCAGTGTTTCTTCCTAGAACTTTGCTATTATTTTCCATTCATCTCTTGGATAGTTGGAAAGTTCTCTTAGTTTCTTTAGGACAGGCTCATGGGAACAAAATGCATTATGTTCTTGCATGTTCCAAAATGTTGGTTTGTTATCAGTGTAACAAATGATAGTTTTTCTGGGTATAAAACTCTTGTTAGACTTTGTTTTCTTGAGAATAAACTACGAAGCTATCAGCCGGCTATCTTCTGAGAGTGAATGATGCAGTGTTAGAGTCTGAGGCCAGTATCTTTTTATCCTCATCATCAGTGAGGGATGCCTGGCTGGCCATAGATTCTTTCTCTGAAGTCTTATAAATGTACTAGATTATTTTGTCAATTTTTTTCCTGGATACTCTGTAAACCTCAATATATCCAAGTTTTCTATTTCTGGGGAGATTCATTGAATCTTATTTTATTTTTAAAAAAATATTTATTTATTCATGAGAGACAGAGAGAGAGAGAGAGAGAGAGAGAGAGAGGCAGGGGGAGAAGCAGACTCCCTGCAGGGAGCCCAATATGGGACTCGATCCCAGGACCCCAGGATCACGCCCTGAGCCAAAGGCAGGTGCTCAAACACTGAACCATCCAGGTGCCCATGAATCTTATTTTAAATATTCTTTTCTGCATTCTGCCAATCTTCCTTTTCTACCATTTTCTCTTTAACTCCTTTAAGTTCTTGGTGTATATTTACTTCTTTTTTTCACTCATTTTCCTATTATTATTTTTTCCTTTCTATTTCTTTCTGTTCTTAGGAGTGTCTTGTTTCCTTTGTGCTGCTTTCAAATTTAGCTTTATTTCTGTCTTTTTTTTTTTTAAATTGGCTTTCCAGATTTCAGCTAGTTTATGCTTTGAATTCTGTGTCTTACCTCATTTTTCCATGGTCTCTTATGTATTTGCTCTATTTTATGTATATGTTTTTGATTGCTTCATTAATTTTTAAAAAAATTCATGGCAAAATATTTAGTCATGTTTTTTGTTTCTGTACCATGGCAGTATTTTTCTCACAAATACCCTTTGCCATTATTTTTCCTCTTCTTTACCTTATTTTTCATGCAATATTTTAAATAGAACCTATACTAGTTTCTTCTTAAAAAATTATTTATTTATTTATTTATTTGAGAGAGCGTGAATAAGAGAGTGCTTGGGGGAGGGGACAGAAGGAGAAGCAGATTCCTCACTGAGCAAGGAGACTGATACAGGGCTCAATCCGAGGACCCCAGGATTATGACCTGAGCCAAAGGCAGATGCTTAACCAACTGAGCCACCCAGGCACCCTTAATTTTGACTTAGGTGATTTATTTTTGTTGTTCCAGACCAGCTATTTAAAATTTGTAGGAAGTTTCTATAAGGAAGAGATCAGTATTCAAGGAGAGATTTTCCTTCACTCCAGTGTTTTCTGTGAGCCCCTTTAGCTGTCACCTCTGTCCAGCCAATGAAGCCAGCAATTGTAGAACCATTCACACTGGTGAGTCTCTATCCTCTTTTGTCATGTGGAAAGACTGCTTTCTGCACACATGGCATGTCTATGTGGCTCCTTATTCAACCCATTCTCATCTGCTTCTTAGAACAAAAGTGGGTCTGGAGAGGCTCAAGCTGACAGTATTTTGCAATCTATTTCCCTTGTATTGTTCAAAACAAGGTATTTTGATTTTTTACTTCTTGAGTGCTCCTCACCTTATAGAATGCTATTCTTCTTCCACAGTGGCAGCCCAAGTGTATCTTCTCTCTACTTCTGGTTTTCCTTCTTAAGGTGTGTTCACAGTTCCTTGTCTTCTGGGTTCATCATGGGTGGAATTTGTGTTTGTGTCTTGGTTCATGGTTATTGCTGAAAGGGAAGAATGAATGCTGTGTGCTACCACATTCAAAGTGGAGGACCTCAGCCCTTTCTGAGTAGACTTCTTTTTTTCTATCATAACGTCTGATTTTTTACACTTCTGGTTCTCCCAAGAAGGAGCTGTTTTCTTCTCTGTTTCTGGCCCTCTTCAGGTTTCCAAGTGAGGTCAGATTTTTTTTTTGTCCCCAGAAAACCCTGACCATCTCCTTCTGGATCCCCATTATGCATATAGTCCATACTGGGTGTAACAAATACTGCCTTCTATTGTACCATCTTTTTACATGTGTGTATATTTCTTTAACTACATAATAGGGCATTTGGGGGCATAGTCTGCGGCATGAGTGCCCTATGTCCCTTCTAGTACTAGCACAAGGCATTGTGTTGTAGGTGCTAAATTCATGCTTATGGATTATTCCCTTACTCTTATGGTTTGTATTGATAGTTGAAGTACTTTAATTGTGCCTCATTAATTCTGAGTTTGTGTACTTTCTTCCTTTCTTCTTACTGAATTAGATATCTGTGTACTTGGCATGTATTATATATGATATAAACACAGTCATAAACATTTTATAACACATTACTGCCTCTGATTACAAACTGGGTAAACACCCTTCTTGAATTTAAATGACTTTGGTTAATGCCATTAGAAATAACTTAAGCTTTTAGTTGTCTTAAGGATTATGTAGGTCAATGTTCCTTTTAAAATCACACTGTCTAGAACATGAGAGACTCCTAACTCTGGGAAACGAACTAGGGGTGGTAGAAAGGGAGGTGGGTGGGGGATGGAGGTGACTGGATGACGGGCACTGAGGGGGGCACTTGATGGGATGAGCCCTGGGTGTTATTCTATATGTTGGCAAATTGAACACCAATACAAAATAAATTTATAAAAAAAAACACACTGTCTAGGTAGAGCCTTTGTCATCATGTGATCATGTTCCTTACAGACTACATCCAATAAATGTTAGTCACATTCCAAGTGTCATACCTAAAAGTAAAAGAGACTCACTAGACCAATGATTCTCATAGGGGCTCTCAACTCTCCTTAAGTACAGGTTTTCAGAATCTAGGTTTATAGAATAGATAGGTTGAAAAACAAACAGAAATTCTCCACGTGATCCTGATAAAACCTCCTAGGGAAATGTGTCCCCATCTCTGCTCCCACTCCCAGACTCCTAAAGATAACTGATTCAGTCTAATGCCTGTGCATTAGCTGCAGGAAGCAGCTAGGCACAGAGAAGAATTGACTTGTTCAAGGTAACATTTTCCCTGTGCATTCCTCCCAACCTGCTTTGCTGCCCTTGCCTTTCATATGATGATCCACAAACCACAGACAGTTTTTCCGTTGGATAAATCTGATGCATCTGAAGGTCAGTGCATGCTAAAGTCAGTCTTGGTATCTGGGCTGGGTTGAGTGGAGGGAGAAGACACTATTTTAGGAAAAAATGGAGCCAGTAGGGCAGAAGGGAAGATGTGCATTTGACACCGATCAATGAACCTGTGCTCAAACTGAGATTTTCAAATATGATAAAGGACTAGAGAAGCTAAAATGGTAATTCAAACCAGAGCAGCCTCTTTGACCTCAGCCAGTTGGAGACTCAGTGGAATAAACCATTGCTTCTCCAAAAAGGAAAAAGAGGAGGAAAAGGTTAATTTCTAATTTCTGGGAAGGTATACCTAAAACATGACAGATTTTAAAACTCTGCCAACAGTTTCTCTTTATTTGTCTTTTTTCCCCTTAACTTTAACTTTACTACTGCTGAAATACTAGTCTTTTAAATTGCATTTAATGTCAATAAGGCAACTACTACTGTAACCCCAGATGGGAAAAAGAGGCATAGCTAGGGAGCTTAGCCAGCTTGGGACAAGGGCTTGTTCTGGGTTAAGACTTTGGGGGTGTGGGTCAATGAAGCCAGTAACACGTTGCCAGAGATATCCTGGAACTCATTGGCACAGCTTGTGCATATCTGGCAGAGGAACACACTTGGGGGAGGGATGGAGCATCTAAGACATTTGGCCTGTATTGAGTTTTGGGATGGGGAGCTGGGATGTATGAGGAACAGAGTGGGTGCTGACCCTGCCAAGAAAATTCCAAAACCATCTGGCCTCCCTCCTTTGATGACTCTTGCCCTAGAATAATAATGTAGGACCCTGGTGGATATTATTCTCATTTTATAGATGAAGAAAACGAGGTGCTGATTAATGAGGTGGCTTGCCCGCAGTTACAGAAGTAGCTGCTGACAACCCCGTTTACAGCCCTTAACTCTGGGCTCTTACCTCCCAGTCTTCTCCCGTATATCACAGTGTGTTCTCTCTCTCTCTCTCTCTCTCTCTCTCTCTCTCTCTCTCCATGGCTAGGTATTTCCTAAGCACTTGCTAAAGCCTAACACCATGCTAGAGGTATTGTGATGTAAAAAGTTGTTACAACAATTCCAGCCTAAGAGGAGCTTACTTTAAAATATTATTGACTACATTTTCTATTTTGAAAATGACATACCACATTTTGGAAATTTTGGGAAATAGCAAGAACAAGAGGCATTTAAAATAATCTCAGCCTGCTAACACAACTGCTATAATTATTTTGGTCTATGGCCTTCTGGTCATTTTCGTCACGCGTTCGGCTTTTTAAAAAATCTAGTGGAAACTACATTGTACATACAATTTCATTTCTTGCTGTTTTCACTTATACTTTTTGTTATAAGTAATTCCCCCCATAACCACTTTAATGGCTGTAGGATATTTTCAGAGAGCTTAATCACAAAGCAGTTCCTAACCACAGTATTAAAGCATCTTAATGTATTAATTCAATAAATATCTATTAAATGCCTGGTACCCAGGCTCTACTGGCAGCCATCAACCTAGTGATTGTCCCCTTGGTGTGCCAAGGGATTGGGACACTTGGAATCGCAGTACTGGGAGCCTCATACAAAGTAATGGAAGCTCTGGATTTCTCTTTTGATCCTACATTAATGGGCTGCCTGATGGCACAGACCACACTCAGGCTGGTTCAGGCCAAGGTGCACCAAGACTATCATGGATCTATTGAAAGCATCATCATGACTGTTGTAATCACCTCCCATTGAGCTCTGTGGTGAGGGAGGGGTTCCCTGTCTAGAGTTATAGGGATGGTCAAACACACAATACCCAACACTAGATGGATGAGGTCAGCAGTTCACAGTCCTTACAGCTTGGTAAGGAGGACACTACCTGCCACTCAAGGCCAACAGGAGTTGGACTCAGGAGTAGGGGAAACAACCAGAGGTAGGGGAGGCAGACCTTGTAGGATCAGAAGGTAGGGTGTCCCCGGTTCTTCTGGGAGGATGCAATTTGCTTGTTTGAATATTCTTGTGGGCTGGTGCAAGACTGAAACCTACCAGTCAGCAATAAGCAGGAACTGCAGGTGGTCGGATTAATAAAGAGGATGGTTTGGTTAGAGAAAGCACCTAACAAGGAGCCTTAATTTTAGATCATATACCCCAAGGACAAAAACCGCTTTTCCTCCCTATTTTTGCCATTTTCTCCAACTCTTCCCTCATAGATACTGTTTTTTTTTTTTTTTTTTAAACACTGAGTTTTGCTGAATCATCTTTAAGAGACTATACGATGTGGTGGTGAGTAGTATAGACTCCAAGACAGCCTGGGCTCATATCCAGGCTTGGCCATGTGCAAGCTGGGTGGCCTTAGGCAAATCACTTCCCTTTTCTGTGCCTTGGTTTCCTCATTTGTGACAGGAGATGCATGTAATGCCACTACTTACCTCACAGGGTTGTTGTGAGGAGTTGAAGTTAGTATATGTAAAGCATTTAGGGCAGCCCCGGTGGCGTAGCGGTTTAGCGCCACCTGCAGCCCAGAGCATGATCCTGGAGTCCCAGGATCGAGTCCCACGTCAGGCCTCCTGCATGGAGCCTGCTTCTTCCTCTGCCTGTGTCTCTGCCCCCACCCCACTCTGAATAAATAAATAAATCTTAAAAAAAATAAAAAAAATATGTAAAGCATTTAGGCCAGTGCCTGATGTGTGCCATGTAAATGCTAATATTAATATCTTTACTTGGGTTCAGTTTATAAGTTTTATTGTGTTGTTTATAATAATATTATTCTGCTATTTTCAGCTTCTTTTCCAACTTTCTTTCTCCAAGGCCAAAGTTAGTGTCAACTCATTTCCAAAAATGTTCTCTGTCTGTTTAGTCATTTATAAATTCATCCACTTGTTCATCCATTTAGGCAACAAACATTGGAGAGCCTCTGTCTGCTGTGTGCCAGGTTTTCCAGGTGATAGGATTCATGGAAGAACAAGACAGATACATTCCTCAGGAACAAAGACTTATAACCCACTGTAGGTGGAGCTGAGGGTAGAAAATAGGCAATTAAATAAACATAAATAATTATGGCTGGCAATATGTATTCTGAAGGAAGAAAGAGAAATTAAAGGAGACCATCTCAGGGACAACTCCATTCCCTTGTGCAAGGCAGCTGGGAGAAAGAGAGTTTCTCTTTTGTTGGGGGCATTCTTTTTTATTATGGGATTGGTCCAAGTGCCCAGAGGGGCCATAGATCTTCTGTTTCTTCTCTTGTTTGGTGAGAGTGACAAGATTTATTAATATCCTCTTCCAAAGAGTATCTGTGTTTCTTTTGTCTTTCCTGACGTCATCCCTACACGCCCCCCCAACCCTCCTCTCACCCAGTCCAGGAAGGTTTTATCTTGTTAACCCAGTTTATGCTTCAGTTTTGGTATAGAATCAGGAAAATGGACAGAGGAGGTGAGGGATAGAGAGATAAGAAGAGAAGAGGAAGGACTTATTTGGTCAAGTTAAACTCTATTTATAAAAAAGAAGTTTTACAGAGGTACAGAGAAAGGCTGAAGAAAAACAAGCCCCCCCCCACATATTATTTATCACTTATTTATCACTATATAGCAAACCACTCCAAAATTTACTAGCTCAAAACAACAATGATTTCTTATTTTTCATGAACCTGTAGGTTGCTAGTTAATTCTGCTGATTTTGCTCGGCTCTTTCATTCAACTGCAGGATCCCTGGAGTTGGAAGATCCCAAATAGGCACACATGTCTAGGAGTTGGTGTTGGCTGCAGCCTCGGGCACATTTGTTTCCCTCCCCCGGGACCTCTCCCACAGGAGGCCCAGCCAGCTTTCTGTATGGTGGTGTCAGGGCAGCATTCTAAGAGGCAAAGGCAGAAATTGCAAGGCCTATTGAGTCTTCGGTTCTAGAACCCATAAATGTCACTTCTTCTACATGGTATGGGTTAAAGGAACTCATGAGGCCAGCTGAGATTCTAGCTTGTGAGACAGATATTCAATAAAATAAAATCACACAGTTCTTGTTATTGAAGCTGACATAAGAAAGCTGAAAGAGAGTGCTATATGGATATATCTACAAGGAGTGATATGCCAGTGCCAAGCCATCCACTGGATTGATCTTCCTCTTCTTGGTTGAGACGATATATGTATAGACATGGTTTTTGGTGTTTAGTTGTGCAAAAAAAGGTTAGCATAGCAGATGCACTGCTGATATCCTTAGGAAAGCCTGCTTGCACATTGATCCTTGACTGGCATCTGGGAACTTGGATTTCAGAAGGATTCCAGTTCTCTAACTGATAAGGATGGTTTACTGTGTCTAGACTCTACACACTAGATGGTTTATGCTGAACACCTCCTTTCATTATGGGAGTCTGGAATCTTGATATATTAAGCAGAGGGTATCCATATGACTAGCCCTCGTAAAAGTCTTAGGTACTAAGTTTCTCGTTAGCTTCCTTGGGCAGAAGCATGGCACACATGCTGTTGCATTTTGTTGCTGGAGGAAGAGTGGAATTGTGTGATTCCTTTTGTGAGGGAGGGAGGGAGGGAGGGAGGGAGGGAGGGAGGGAGGGAAGGAGCAGAAAGAAGCCCGTACATGGATTCCCCCAGACTCTGTCCATGTCCTTTTCCCTTAGGTTTGGGTGGTGGCCTTCCTACATTGCTGTAATGAGTCAAATCCATGAATGCAACTCATATGTTGTGTCTAATGAGTCCTTTTAGCAATTCTCACAACATAGGGGCAGTCCTGGGGATCCTGGCATGTTAATTATTCTCTTATAAATGTTCTCTTCTAAGAATATAGAAGCCAATTTCCAGGTTTCACGTGATGATACCAGAAAGTCACCTGAGGGCTTTTACACCCGGATAGAAAGTGACATCACGTTTCCTGGGAGCCAGGAGGTCCCATCAGGCCCTCTTATAGCCAGTGTTTTAAAGTGGTGATTTGATTTGCTTATTTACAGGATATGTTTGGATTTGTGAGTGTAATTTATTTAATTGGCAATAAGTAGGTGGTAATTTGGAATATGTGGAAGTGATTGGCTCCTTCTATACAGCATCTTCCACTAAGTGGGAAGAAATTGATTGAGACAAGAACAAAAACAGAAACAAACATAAAAGAAGTCCACTTACTCTGCCCAGAACTGGATAGTCATTTGGAACAAATATAGAAGAACAGTTTACTGGACCTGTCTCCCGTAATCTGCCTATCTCTCTGTCCCTAGCTCTTAAACCAGGTGGCAGGAACCCCGTGGTGGTTGAGATGTGTCACTACAATAGAGGGAAGGTCAGCCATGGAACTCTTTGCCCTGCATCCCCATACCCCATGTCTAGCCAGTTGCACTGCAATTTTTGCCAGTGAAGCTGGCTGTGAGAGCATTTGCACTTCAGGCTATCACCCGTCCATGTTGCACCCATTGCTGTTTCCTGGGGAGTTTCTGGTGGCAAAGAATCTGGTAGCCAAGAAGAGGCATATGGGCCTCCCTAAGCAGGTTTAGGGTGGGGTCTGTCCAACATGCTACAGTAGTCACAGCTTCTGAAGGAGTACTACTGAATGTTTAAGAATGAGAAGGTTGTATAAAAAGAGGACTGTAGGACATAGATTTTAACCAAGATGGGTTCATTCTTTTGCCATGCCACTTAATAGCTTTGTGACCTCTAGTAGATTAATTGATCTCTCGGATCCTTAATGTTGTAAACTCAGAGCAGTAGCGCAAGAAGAATGAGGTAGTGTATATAATGCATCTAAATTGGTGCCTAGCATAAGATAAATACTTCCTAAATTGGAGTCCCTTCCAGGTGATGGAAATCTAAGTGATATATTTTTCTTTGTGTTTCTATGTGTAATGTTGGCCACATTCTCTGTAATGAATAAATATTTACTTTATAATGAGAATAAGAGTATTTGAAACTTAAAGTGTAAAACCCATCTCCTTGCCATGGCTCACATCTTGTCTCCTGGGCTGAACCTTTCCTGGGTCACCCATGTTTAACATATACTTCACCTTGGGTCTCTCTGGGCAATCATAGTACATTAGTGTCAGTAGGACTCAGAAGGGTCTGTTAACTGAGTGAGTGAAGAACTATTTGTCATGGACATAGGGACGTACTTCAATTTTTTTTCCTCAATTTTTCAGTAATTATAATTTGAATTGATTTTTTTCACCCAGAATCATTTTCTCTTAGCAGGGTCACTCCTAGGATATTTAAAAAGGGGGGGTAGGAAAAGCACATTTCTTTTATAGAATTGTCCTTTTTTCCGACTTTATATTCCTTGTGATTTTGTTTTTGTTTTTCTTCCACCAAGTAATGAAATGCACTTTGCAGGAAAGGTCAGGGAGGGCTCCAGCAGGCTTTGCTGCTCTGAGGACTGTTCACGGGCTCAGGGTCAACTGAGTTCTGTGGAGTCTGCTAAGAAAACCTCTGGGGTGCCAGGCCTCTGGGCTGCCCCTGTCTTGTAGGGTAGGTACCAAGAGGGCAGTGTAACCCCCAGCCTGATAGGTCTCCAATTTTCAGGAAACTCAACATAGAGGTAGACTGAGCTGCGTAAGAACTCCTACTGTGTGTAAATTAGTCGCTGTGTCTCCTCTGGTATTCTCTTCAAGTCTGTCAAACTTTAGTTGGAGAAAGACTGGTGGAGGATTTCAGGGCTGTCTTTTTTTATGAGAAAATTCCAGAAAGTAGAGGATGGTATTTGTACTCAGCACTTGCTTTTTCAACAACCTGTTTGAGCTAAGCACACCCTGACTTGCTCTATTGGGTATGTCGGAGTTGTTCCTCCCATCCTGGACTATAAACTCTCTTGTCCTGCATGGCATGGCTGCCCAAAATCTGCATGTTTTGTAACTTTTGATGGATTGAGTGAAAAGTACCTGTCAAAAAACAGTGTTTACATATGTTTGTTAATTGACAGGGAAGCCCTAGTGGGAGTTGTAGTAGTTGGAAAAGCATTAGGCAATAGCAGACATCAAGAGAAATTTTTTTCCAACCTCTTCTGGAGCCAAGTGCAGCCACTATAGCATCTCAGTCTCTACGGGAAGCCCATGAGGAGTGAATGAGTCCATTGGTGGCTTTTGCACACAACTCACACCTAGCAGCCCATTGGTCACTGGGGAGCATTCAGAAGCTTCAGATGTAATCTCTCTGTAGTTAGGTTGGTGTGATGGGGTACTGCCTATGGAATTTTGATAGAGAACAAAGGCCATGTTTAATTTAGTTCTAAGCTATTTGGTCCTAAAGTCCATGAAGGCAGAGGACATAATGGCCCAGACTGTTATAGAAGGCTAGCATGAAGCTCGGGTCCAAGGATCAGTGTCTATACTGATCACCTCCTCATACCCCTTTAGAGTGAATTCACATCCATTTCTCTTAAGCCTCAGAGAATTTCCCAGGAGAATTTAGATGATTGATGGAGTAGCCCTGAGCTGATAAAATCTAGTTGTTAAATTCCACCCTTTTCTCACCTTCTCTCAAGTATTTTGTCTGCCTTTCTACTTCTCTAAGCTTCTGGTATTCTCTCCTCAGAAGTCTTGCCCCTAACGCTGCCTAATGCTTGCTGCACGATTCTTTTCTCAGCTAAACAAAGCCAACTCTTGTGCAAGCCCCACAAAATAAACACTCTTCAAAATTAAATTCTGCCCAACACACATCCATCGAGTACTTGTGGTTTCTGTATGTGTATATAACTCAGATGAAACAGTGAATAGATTTTTGACCTCAAAAGAGTGTGCCTTCCAGACTAGGAGGAGGAAAGAACTCTATTGCACGATAAAATGTGAGGGAAGCTATAACAAAGTAGAATGAGATTAACCCCAGAGGGTGAAGGCTTCATGGAGGTAGAGGGATTGGCACTAGTACATATGGAGCTCGTGAAAATTATGAGTACGGAAATGCAGAGTGAGGGCAGGAGTGCTTGGCCATTCCATCCAGAGGGCATGTTGTGAACAGGGGGACACAGAGCTCACAGGAGTAGGGTATAGTCCAGGTTTGGTTGGAGCCAGGGATGTGAAAGGGGGTCAAGGCAGTTAGGTTAGAGTGATAAATGGTGTTTGGAACATGAAGCTGAGAGCTTGGGCCCTATCCTTGAGGCCTCAAGGAGGATGCCAGCAGAATTCTGAGCAGAAAAGGGGCACAAACTTTAGGCTAGTTGTTCTGGCATGTGTGTAGAGTGGGAGGCTTGTGAATATTGAGGGTGGGAGGTGACCCACATGGGGGAGGAGGACAGGTTAGGGTTCTTCTATCGATCAGTCACCTGCTCAGGTAGTAAAGGAGGCTGGAAGTAGGGCAAGGGTGATGGGTCTGGAAGGGAGGGGACAAGTGAGAGCAAGAAGTCAGGGGAACCTTGTGCTTGTCTTCCTCCCCCCTCCCCCCCAGCTAAGGTGACACTGTCACTTAGGCAGTCATTTCAGGATTGCAGGAATCTGATACTTTTTCCCACAAAGAGAATGCTGCCCTTGAGAGACTTGACAACGATGACAACGAGGGCAAGAGTCTGTCTTGCTGGGAAATTATTTAATTGATTCAGAGGCCTCGGAGGAGCATCTGGGTGCCTCAGCCTCTCCCTGTGCACCTCTTCTAGAAGCCACTCCCTTGCCCTGTGGCCAGAGGCCCGCTCCGTTCGTCGGGCAGACAGCCCCTGCAGATGCAAGCGAGAGGCTAGTCTCCCATTTTTATCTTATCGCACTCTACAGCTTCTACTGACAGATCCTATTCAAGCTAAAATGAGTGGCTGGGGGCAACTCATACATAATTTCCTTCTATTTAGTGACTTCCTACACCATGGGGTCTGCATGATTTCTGTTCATTTAATTAAAGGTTATATTGGCAAATTGTTATCCTTGGGAGTGTGGGTGTGCAGGGAGTGCTTTTGGAATACATTATAGGGTAATTCCCTTTGCCCTTTATTGCCTCTGCAGGCCATGTGAAATTGAATCACAAATAACACATTTTGGAAACAGGGAGACCGAGGCCTCAGCTTCCTTTGGCTTTAATAAGACAGTGAGTGTGCGTATGTAAACGACTCTGTGGTTATGCAGCAGAGGTGGAGGATGGAGAGTTGTAGAACTAAGGGGAATGATTTCCGCACCCCAGACAGTGAGCTCAGCAGCTTTCCCTCCCACGGGAGGAGCCTGAATCCAGTAGTGGGCTCTGCCTCTGAAACATCCAGGGGGCCCATTACTGTTGATAGGAGCCTCTTATGAGTACCACTAGGAGATGAGCTCTCACTTATATTCTGACTGCAGGAGAGTCAGTTGACCCGACTTTCCCTTACAGATCTTCCCCTCCCTCTGAGGTAGCTGCAACTCCCAAAGCTCTTATGCATGAGGGATAGACCAACAGGTGAATACTCTTAATGCAAAGTTACCCCCGTCAGAGCAGATAACAAAAGTCTGTCAAATTCAGATAATCCAAGGTCTTTAAGTACTGAGAAGTGATGTGGTAGGGTGGAGTATGGGCTGAAGGCATGCAATGACCATACGAGATACTGTGGCTCCTTAGAACACTCACCTCCATGTGGCCAAGGACATGTGTGGATATGTTCCTGAGGCCAAGGGATTGGTGTTAATACCTTTGTGTCCTAGAACATCCTCAGATTCAGTGAGCAGTTCTATAGAGTAGAGGTGTGGGGCTGCCATCTTGTTTACGGTGGGGATTGGGAATGCCATGGAGGGTAGGCAAGTGTTCACGTTAAGTTGTGTCCGTAGGGTAGCCTCCCTGGATAGGTGACATGAGAACAAAGTCACAGAAAATGTGACTGGAGCAGAGAGGGCAAGGAAGAGAGGTCAGAGGTGCACTTGGGGACAGATTACAGTGTGCTCTACTGGCCTCTGTGGGGACTTTAGTTTCTACTCTGAGTACAATTGGGAACCATTGTGGTGGTTGAATAGTGGAATGATATGAAGCAGATATGAAAATAGATAATTTGGTATGAGGCAAATGTAGGGATCCAGCTACATGAAGGAATCATAGAGAACTGACACCTCTTCTGGCCTAAGAGGAAGAGACAGAGGGGTAGGAATGGCTTCCTAGAAGACGTATCCCAGCATTTAGCCTGGGTCTTAAATGATAACTGACCCATGACCTCCTTGCTCCTTCACATCTGACTTCTTTTGTGTACCTCTTATCGAGGCAACAGGGTTTCTCTCCTTTGGATTCTGGGCCTACCAAGGTGAACCTGCTTGCCTGTGCTTTGTCTAGAGTCTATCCAAGCCTCGTGTAGGACTCAATCCATGCCTGATGCTTGGAATCTCTCCACTGTCTCCTGGCAGGTCAGGACTCATGTAGCTCTCTCACTTACTCTGGATTCTGTACCTGCTAATGCTTTCTTGAGGGCTGTGATCCCAGGACAGTCAGTGTGTGGGGGAGAAAGGAAGTGAGGAAGGGAAGGAGAAGTAGAAACAAGAGCATCTGCTCCCAAGCTACATCATCACAAGAAGATATAGCTACTTCCTTGGTCACATGTGACATCTCTGAACAGGCCATACAGAACTCTTGGAATAGCCCATCAATGTGAAAGAGGAGGGGAAAGGGATCTATTTCTTGGCAACATCGTGACCTAAGCATTACTATTACTATTTCATCTTGGTCTTATAACACTGCGGATATAGTAATGCTTAGCTCATGATGGATAGCTTAGGTCACATAGGTACTGGGTGTCCCAAGGTCAATGTTAGTTTCAGCTAGGACCCAGGAACACACAAGGAACTATTTTAAAAACAAAGTATTTCTTTTCTGCAGAGGACATGGTCTTGTTTAAGAACTCTAGAGGTCTGTGCTGCTGATCTCGTGTTGGAACCGGCCCAGCATCCTGATCCACTGTGGATCCTGTCTGCACCACCCAGTTGGCTGCTACATTTGATTCAAGTGTCAGGGCAGTGTATACCACAGTCTGAACCTGCTATGGGCACTTCTCTTCTTCTGTCCACCTTCTAAGTCACCAGATAAAGAAATTTGAGTTTTTCCCAGTGTGCTAAGTGCTGCATTAAAACTCAAGGAATTCCAACAAGTACTGTGCTGATTTTGTAGTAATAGTTACACAAGGTGGACCAATTTCTCCTTTACTTTAGAGCCATGTCCAGGAGTGCCCCAAACCAGTGGAAACTCTAGAAATGTCACTGATTTGGCAGTCCCCAAGTTTTTGTGAAGTTTATATCTCATTTTCTGACATGTGTGTATTCTCTTATTAAAGTATCTAAGATACTCCCCAGGGCAATTAGTATGATAATCATCAAAAATAATGGACCAATGTGTTTTTCTATAGAATGTCAAGTTCCCCAAAGACTAGATTATGACAAAAGAATTAACAAGCCCTGAAGCTATTATGGTGAAAGTGTACTGTAAGTCAAAATTACTTTTGATTTTGTCTCTACTGAATATTGAAAGGAAAAAAAAAAAACATTCATCAACTCAGTAGCAACATACTAAGTACCGGAGTCCATATTGACCTACGTCAGGGATGCTACGTCAGGGAGCATTACAACTAACCCACCATTTAGTATTGGTTAATTTTACTGTAGCTTGTGGTCACCTAAAATGATACATCTGGATCCTGCAGAGGCCAGTTGGATAAATTGGGAGATATAATGTGGACCACTATCCTTCCCTCTTTTGTGTCTTTGATTGTGGCATTAACCTCTTTGGTTCCTTCAGGAATGTAATCTGGCTTCCAGTTTATAATCTTGGTAGGAAAGGAGGCAGTTCTAGGGGATACATTTGGCCCTTATTACCACAATGGCTACTATTCCACAAGTCACCGAGCAAATGTGAGGGTCCTGCTAGCTACTAAGTGTATCTAACCCAATTATACATTTAGTGAAGGGGGAAATAACCATAGTGTGAGTCTTGGGACTCATTAGGCCCACTGTGACTCAGGCTAAAACTGCATTTATAAGCATAAAACATGGCTTCAGTAAGTCCTCACTCTAACAGAAAGAGTATGGTGGCTTATCTTAGGTCCTTTTGTATCAGTGTCGCTTAAATCCTATAGTTAAGAGTTCTTGAAATTTTTGGGTGTTCCTCTTTCTCAAAGGCTAAGTTACCTAGGCACAGGGTCACAAGTCTCTTTCAGGGAGGAAGGAGAGGTATATTTTCTGCTTCAGCATATACTTATGCTGGTATTGTAGGGTTCTTCCTCAAGGAGAGCTAGCCTCCTTTTCCACCCGCCTCTACTACCCCTCATGGCTGCCAGACCAATAACCACTGCTAGGACTTACTACAGTGTGAACAGGGCTAAATGGGCCCTGTTCTAGGAAGTAATAGAATGTATGTATGTATGAGTATATATATACTGGACTTATATATGGCAAAGGGATTCTAGGGTACGGCTAATGTACACTTTGGGTATGGAGTTTTGGGTCTGTGGACTGGCTTAAATCTGGAAAATAGACAAGAGGACTGTTTCTAATTCTCCATTGTGGTTGATGTCAGCCTTCTGCTGCTCACCAGCTCTCGTATCTGTGTATGAATGTGTTTATTTTTGATTATACGAATCAAACAACACCCTAGTCAAGCTGCCCAGCTTTCCCCTGGGAACACTGTGATCTATTACCTATCACCATAGACTGCTGTTGGTCAGTGCAACCCAAATGCTCTTCCAGCCTTGCTGAGGATTATGGAGATCACGTCAAACGTGTCTCTCATTTTTGAGTTCCGCTTTCCGACCTTTGCTGTTCTGGGATCCCAACATTCTCTTTATATCAGGGATCTTGGTTCAATGGCAGCATATTCATGGCAACTCCTGTCTATAGGGGGCACCATCATAAAACATCTCAGCAACTCTTGGTACATTTCCCACTACCTGATTGAAGGAAGTGTTTTTTGAGCTCTCCTAGAGAATTTACTCACATGGTGGAGTTTCAGGTTTTATGTAGTAAATACATTCTAACAGTTCACCTCTCGGAGCCTTCTGATCCCTTCTTCAGAACGATGCCAAGGAAGGTCCAGTGTCTTCACCCCACCTTCTGTAGGCCACCAGTATACCAGTGTTTCTGGGAGTCATCCTACTACGGTATTAGGAATGGCTTCCCATGTCCTTGTCAGCTCATTGAATCCTCAGCCTGAGATGCATGACCTCATGTTAATCACCATCCCTTATCTGTCCCTAGACTCTGCCCTGTCTGGTCTGTCACACTCAAGATTCACTTCTGCACATGTGCAAAGTCCTGCAATTCATTTGGTGTATAGTCCGTTACTTCCTGGGGTAGGGAATCCCTACTTACACTGTGTGGTAAGCCCCGGCACTGGTAATTGACCTAGAGGTCATGAGTGGTAGTAGGGGGACAGATCTAGAGAAGAATAAATGTCATTTGCCATGCACCATTGCATGTGCATGGTTGATAGGAGGAGGTGAGGGGGGTTTCCTCTGGTGTGGTGAGAGGCATCTTCTACTGGCCAAGAGGGTCCAAGAATCTCAGGCTTAAACACAAAGATGTTCCCATCCCAGGTTTCACAGTCCCACTCTCACCTATGGGGGCCCTAATGTCAATGTAAGAGATATATTGGGGCTACATGTTTAATCTTTTTTGCAAATCTGCCACATGTAAAAATCATATCCTGGGACTGACTTTCAGCATAGTCTGCCCTGGACTTGAAGTCTCTTTTAAAATAATGTAGCATCTTAACACTTTTAAAACATGCCTTAAGTTGGCAATTAGATGCCAAAATTTTCTTTTTTGCAAAGCCACAAATGCCTTCAAAATAACTATTTCACACTGCCATCTTTTTAGTTATCATTATCCCCATCCATCAAGTGATATAGCCGTTTAACCTTTCAGGGTGGCACTTTACCTGGACCTCATCTCAGTCAGCTGAAGGAAAAAGCTTTATTAATTGTGATGTCACTGTATGCCAAGGCTTACCACCATCCCGTTGTCACCAGCAATGGGGTCCTTCTTTTTTCAGACAGGTGTGTGTCAGGAACTGTGAAGAGGAAGATTGGACTCAGTTGCAAGTCAACGACTTAATCTGACAGTTTCATGGATGTGGGCAAAAGACAAAATCCTTGATCTTTGGCCCAGCAGAGCCATGTTGTCTGTAACAAAGACTCATGGAGAGTTGTCTCCCGGCAGTGGACATTCCAGCTTCAAAGTCTTAGACTGAGGGTCTCCTCTTCCCAAGTTTACTAGCTCAATGTCCCTAGAAAACAAAGCCTGAGGCCAGGTTTATGCGTTCATGTTTTATTGAGGAATATAATCCTTAGGGCCCTGAGAATGTAGAGGGAAAGGAAATGAGGTGGGGCTGGAGGGAAGGCAGATGCTGCTTTACCACACTGGCCACAATATCACAAACAAAAACAAACAAATGTAAAATATTTCCCATGTGTAGGACAGCTGGATTGGAGCAGTCATTTGCAGGCAGGGAGGTTGAACCTGCCAGGTCCTTTCCATGGGGGCACTCCCTATCCTGCTCGTCCTGGATGTTGTTGCCTGCCTCTTGCATGGCCTCTGGGGAGGTGAAGTTCAGTGCCCCACATCTGATTCTGAGCCTGGTGGGAAGAACCACAGTCTCTGTGATCCATTCTCCTCCTGTTTTTCTGCTTCTGATTCTTAAGAGGTATTGCTTTGGTTTCTCATTCAGTAGGAATAAGAATATCTATCTGCATTGTCTACTTTGAAAGATTGTTGTAGGAAAGAAAAAATTCTGGAAAAGTACAAGTGCTGTAAAAAAAGCTAGTTACTATCCAAAGATTTCTTAAAATTGAATCAGAAGAGGAAGAAGGAGGACTTGAATAGGGCTTGGAATCATGGGAAGAAGGCGCCTCGATGAGGGCACAGTGAAGGGCTTCTCAGGCAGAGCGTTTAGCAGCAGCAGAGACAGTGATGGAGATGCTGTAAGAGGAGGGTTGGCAGACACGGCCCCCCGGCCAAATCTGGCTCTCCGTATCTTTCTATTGGAATATAGCCACATCCATTTGTTACTCATCTTTGGCTATTTTTATAGTATTATGGCAGAATTGAGTAGTTGGGACAGGGATCATATGGCCCATAAAGCCTAAAATATTTACCATCAGGCCCTTTGTAAACTCCTAATGTAAAAGAAAGTACCAAGTATAATACAGTGTAGGTAATTAATAAATGTGAATTGTCTTTCTTCTTTTTTAATAAATACTGATTAGAGGTTTTTGCTTTTTAGGAAGTATTTGATACTACGATTTTTACCAAGTAAAGAGTTAATTTCAACATTTTAAAAATTTAACATTATGACAATAGCCTGCAAGGAATGGAGGCAGTTTGTTCTATCCCTTTTGCACTAACCATCTTAATAACTGAAATACTGTGACCTCATTCCTTAATTGGGTATAGGACTAACTATTTGAAGTCAGACTGTTCTAGAAAATCTGGATTAATTTAGGCTCAGCTTTACAATGACTCTTAAAAAGCTGTAAACTGGGCAGCCCGGGTGGCCCAGTGGTTTAGCGCCACCTTCAGCCCAGGGCCTGATCCTGGAGACCTAGGATCGAGTCCCACATCAGGCTCCCTGCGTGGAGCCTGCTTCTCCCTCTGCCTGTGTCTCTGCCTCTCTCTCCCTGTATCTCTCATGAATAAATAAATAAAATCTTTTTTTTTTAAAAAAGCTGTAAACTATGGAATTTATTTTATTTTTTTTATTTTTTAAAGATTTTATTTGTCCATTCATAGAGACACAGAGAGAGAGAGACAGAGAGAGAGAGGCAGAGACACAGGCAGAGGGAGAAGCAGGCCCCATGCAGGGAGCCCTACCTGGGACTCCATCCCCGGTCTCCAGGATCACACCCCAGGCTGCAGGTGGCGCTAAACCACTATGCCACCAGGGCTGCCCTAAACTATGGGATTTAAAGATTATGTTTCCATAGCCACCAAGCACAAGTCTGAAACATTTCCTAGATTCCTTGAGGGGAGGAATCACCTCTTATGTGACTTAGAATCCCCAGTGCCTTGCAAAATGCCTGGCAAAGAGAAGGAATTTAGTAGAGGTTTGATAAATAAATAGAGTGTCTGGAACAGTGCCTGGCACAGTTCTTTGGTAAAAGTTTGTTGAATTATCTGACAAAATTCTGCATTCATGGGCAACCCCTGTGGCGCAGCGGTTTGGCGCCGCCTGCAGCCTGGGGTGTGATCCTGGAGGCCCGGGATTGAGTCCCACGTTGGGCTCCCTGCCTGGAGCCTGCTTCTCCCTCTGCCTGTGTCTCTGCCTCTCTCTCTCTCTCTGTGTCTCTATGAATAAATAAACAAAAATCTTTAAAAAAAATTCTGCATTCATTCAAATGAGAATTTTCAGGCCATAGAACACAGAACCATAGACCCAGGCTGACGTTCTCTGTAGGGTACAAGAGATTTAAAATCTACACCTCATTTATTTGTCAGAGTTTTGTATCATCATTGGTTGGCCCCAAGTACTAGATGAGTTATCCAATCAATACTATCTAACAGGAGCAGCTATATGGCAAAGATGGAGAGCTCAGTTGGGTGGGACCTCATGGCTAAGGTGCTTTAAGGTCAACTAACTAGTACCTGACATCTTCCAGTAAATCTAAATGAAACACATTCTTGTGAATTCTAATTTCAAGTGAGTTTACTTGAACTTGAGAGAGAAGCTACTATTTAGTGAGTAAAATGAAAATGAGGTAATTGAATATTTTTCCAGAATGGTATTTGAAATGTGCTCCATCAAATGTTTCAGAGCCCAAATGACCAGCTGCACGTGGTTAATATTTGGAAAGGAAGAAGGAGTATTGAAATGTCAGCCACTAGGAGGGTAAATGAAATAGCTGGCTGTCCAGTTACTAGACGTGGGCTCTACTTGGCATTCAAAAAGTTTTCTTTTTCTTTCTTTCTTTCTTTCTTTCTTTCTTTCTTTCTTTCTTTCTTTCTTTCTTTCTTTCTTTCTTTAAGTTGGAAGCTAAATAATGTGGTCAAGAGAATTAGGATGAGTCTGGATGACTGAAAAACAAAAATTAAAATCTTTCCCGACTCCTATATCCCCCTCTTCTAACACACACGAAAAGAGAACACCACTATTGATGTGAAATTATAAATGCTTTGATGGGTTTAGCTGGGTGGTTGCACATTGAAATGTGGAGTCCTTTATTCAGTAACTATTTATTGAGGGCCTACAGTGTTTTAGGCATTTGGGAGACAGATGATTGAACAGGTCTAGTCAATGAACCTTCTGTTCAGTAAGTAAGAGCAGACCCAGGAATAAATTGGGGTGGAAGAGGTAAATGTGACCCACAGGGTAAGTGTAAGCAGTGATAGCTGAAGGGATGTAGAGCTCTGATGGTGCAAACACAGGACTCCACTTAGGGGAAATGTAATCTGAGCTATAAATATTTGCAAGAGGAAAAGAAAACATGGGACCTGTTTGGAACACGATGAGGCATTTCATGGGCCTGATGTGGAAAATTTGTGGAATGAGAGATTATGAAATAAGACAGATATGGTGCAATTATGCAACGCCTTGAATGGATTTGTACCTTATTCATTGGCAGCCTCTATGAAGGGAAGGGGTTTGACCAGAGAAAGGGGACAAAAATGTAAATGCAATGCTTGATATCATTCATCATTAGAGAAATGCAACTTAAAACCGCAGTAACTACCACCTAACATCCATGAGGATGGCTATTGTCAGAAAAATCAGAAAATAACAAGTGTTGGTGAGGAGAAATTTGGAGCCCCTGTATCCTGTTGACGGGAATGTAAAATAGTGCAAGCGTTATGGCAAACGCTATGGAGCTTCCTTGGAAAATTAAAAACAGAATTACCATATGGTCCAGCAATCCAACTTCTGGATAGCCAAAAGAATTGACAGTGAGCTGGGAACAGATATGTGCACACCCTGTTTCATAGCATCACTATCCATGACAGCCACCAACTAAAAGCCACCTAAGTGTCCATTGATGGATGAATGGATAAACAAACTGTGATATACACATACAATGGAATATTATTTGGCCTTAAAAGGCAGGGAAATCCTATCACATGCTACAGTATGGATGGAATTTGAGGATATTATACAAAGCAAAATAAGCCAGTCATGAAAAGACAAGCACCGTATGATTCCGCTTATATGACATATCTAAAGTAGTCAAACTCAAAGAAACAGAATGAGGATTTCCAGAGGTTGTAGGGGAGGAGAGAAAGGGGAGTTGTTGTTTAATGGGTACAGAGTTTCAGACTTACAAGGTGAAAAAATCGTGGAGATGGTTAAGGTGATAAATTTTATGTTAGGGAGTTTTTACCCCAATAAACAGAGAATACAGATAGAGCAGGGTGGAATGACTCAGATTGGGATTGGAAGGGAGAGGAAATGAAACTAATGAAACTAATGAAATCAGTCATTAGTTTCAGTAGTTACCTAAGTGAGAAGTAACTAGGGCAGGAACAGGAGAGGGGAGAGGAGTTAATCAAGGTGGAATTAGGAAGAGTTGGCTCCTGCTGGACGCTGGAATGAGAGCATAGGAGTCGGGGGTGCCTTGGAGGTTCCCCAGCCTGTGCTAATGAGAACATAATGCAGTTTTTCCTCAGAAACAGTGACTTATGTGGGTACATAAGACATTTGGTTTGGGATGAATTCTGACTGCAGCCTGTGGTTGGTTGTGCAGGAGCTGGTCTGATTATACTATGTTTTAAGAGCTGTTGGAAACTCTTTTTTGTTTATTTTACATGTTCTCTCATTTTTTCCCCTGTGTTTGACTTTTGGTTTCATAGTTGACCTTGCTTGATGGTTTGTCCCTTACTCTTAAGGTTAAGGGTGGGTTACATATTGCAGAATCTGGATCTCAGAGGAGTTCTTTTCACCCAATCCTCAATGCAAGGTCGAATGTTCTGGAGGAGTTGTAAAAATTAGGGAGCTGTGAGGCTTCCTTTACTGAAAAAGACTATTTGTTAATCCTTAAATTTTTTTTCCCCATTCCTTTTCTTAGAAACTTTATTTCCAAGTTTGTCAAATGGACACAATACCCTTACCTTGTTTTTGTTTTTGTTTTTTTTTTTTTCCCATGGTGTCTCATTCATCTAAGCTGGAAGCCGCCTCAGAGGCGTGAGCTTACTTTTTTTTTTTTTTTTTTTTTCACTTAAGGCATTTTCCCAGTGACCAGAAGTTTACAAAGGTATTTGTGTTGTGTGTTAGAAGGTCACCACCTCCAGACTCCCGGAGTGGTGGTGCGAGCAAATGTGTAATTCCAAATCTGTGTGTTCACAGCTACAAGAATTGTATTGAGAATGGAAAGGAGAGCATTGAAATAGCCATGTGGATTGTTCTACAGAGATAATCATCCATTTGAGTCCAGCAAATTATCTTCTTAATGCTTGTGAGACTGGGAGGTGAAGGAAACATTTGGGATGTTTCAAAGGCCAGACTCTGAGATCGTAATGGAATGCGCTTTTGTGGGCTTCATTGTGTCGCTTATGTCGGAAAGAATTTTTATTCCTGATATTTGTGGACCTGTGATTACAAATGCCGAAGTGAGGTTGAGCTTTGTTTAATGCCTTGACATAAATATTTCAGCCCTAGAAGGTTAGAATTCTTAGAAAATTCACTGTAGGCTTTGGGGAACAGGTTATATGCTGAGACAAGAGTTTTAATAACCATATCTGACTGCAAGAAATTGTAAATAACTCTTATTTTGGAAATTGCAAATGTCTGTTACAGAATTTTTAGAAAATATAGATGAATACAAATGGCCCAAATCACCATCACTGAGCAATGACTCCTGTCAGCATGTGTCATCTGTCCTGGTATTACGGGGGTGTGTCTATGCCTGTGAGTATATGTGTATTTTGAGAGTGACCATATTATGCATATTAGCTTGCAATCTGATTTTTTCTGTTAATATATCAGGTATATCTTTCCATCTGACTGAGTTTTGAGTTTTCTCTTTTAATATTTTTTGTAAGGTTATATATATTAAAAAAGTTTTTATTTAGATTCAACCCAGTTAACATACGGTATATGTTAGGAGGAGAGGGGAGATATTTTAATATTTTTTGTAAGGTTATATATATTAAAAAAAGTTTTTATTTAGATTCAACCCAGTTAACATACGGTATATTATTAGTTTTAGGGGTAGAATTTAGTGATTCATCAGTTGTATATAACACCCAGTGTTCATAACAGCAAGTGCCCTCCTTAATGCCCATCACCAATTTACCCCATCCCCCCCACCTCCCCTCCAGCAGCCCTCAGTTTGCTTTTTTCAGTATTTTATTTGTTTATTCATGAGAGACAGAAAAAGAGGCAGAGACACGGGCAGAGGGAGAAGCAGGCTCCCTGTAGGGAGCCTGATGGCGGGACTCAATCCCAGGAACCCAGGATCACACCCTGAGCCAAAAGCAGATGCTCAACCACTGAGCCAACCAGGTGTCCCCCTCAGTTTGTTTCTTATAGTTAAAAGTCTTTTAGGGTTTGCCTCCCTCTCTGTTTCTAATCTTCTTTTATTTTCCCTTCCCCTGTGTTCATCTGTTTGGTTTCTTAAATTCCACATGAGTGAACTCATATGGTATTTGTCTTTATCTGACATATTTTAATTAGCATAATACTGTCTAGCTGCATCCATATCATTGCAAATGGCAAGATTTCATTCTTTTTGATGGCTGAGTTTTATATATATATATAAAACTTTATATAAAACATATATATATATATATATATATATATATATATCACTTCTTTATTCATTCATCTGGGCTCTTTCCATTGTTTGGCTATTGTGGACATTGCTACTATAAACACGGAAGTGCATTTGCCCCTTTGGACATTGCTACTATAAACACTGGGGTCTGGGATGCCTGGGTGGCTCAGTGGTTGAGCGTCTGCCTTTGGCTCAGGGTGTGATCCCAGGGTCCTAGGATCGAGTCCCACAATGGGCTCCCCTCAGGGAGCCTGCTTCTCCCTCTGCCCATGTCTCTGCCTCTCTCTCTGTGTTTCTCATGAATAAATAAATAAAATCTTAAAAAAAATACTGGGGTGTATGTGCCCCTTTGAATCACTATTTTTGTATCCTTTGGGTAAATACATAGTGCAATTGCTGGGTCATAGAATAGTTCTATTTTTAACTTTTTGAGGAACATCCACACTGTTTTCTAGGGTGTCTATACCAATTTGCATTCCTATCAATAGTGTAAGACGATTCCCCTTTCTCTACATCCTCACCAACACCTGTCATTTCCTGTATTGTTAACTTTAGCCATTCTGACAAGTGAGGTGGTATCTCATCATGGTTTTGATTTGTATTTCCCTGGTACCAAGTGCTGTTGAGCATCTTTTCATATGTCTGTTAGTAATCTGGATGTCTTCTTTGTAGAAGTGTCTGTTCATGTCTTCTGCTCATTTCTTGACTGGATTTTTTTTTTTTTTTTGGTTTTTGAGTGTTGAGTTTAATAAGTTATTTATAAATTTTGGATACTTGCCCTTTATTTGATATGTAATTTGTGAATAACTTCTCCCAACCTATAAAGGTTGCCTTCTAGTTTTATTGATTGTTTTCTTTGCTGTGCAAAAGCTTTTTATCCTGATGAAATCCCAATAGTTCTCTCTCTCTCTCTCTCTCTTTTTTTGCTTTTGTTTCCCTTGCTTCTGGAGATATGTCTAGCAAGAAGTTACTGCAGCCAAGCACAAAAGTTGCTGCCTGTGTTCTCCTCTAGGAATTCAATGGTTTCCTGTCTCTCCTTTAGGTCTTTCATCCGTTTTGAGTCTATTTTTGCGTATGGTGCAAGAAAGTGGTTTCTTTCTTTCCGTTTCATTCTTCTGCATGTGGCTGTCTAGTTTTCCCAACACCATTTGTTGAAGAGACTGTCTTTTTTCCATTCTTTCCTGCTTTGTTGAAGATTAGTTGACCATAGAGATGAGTGTCCATTTCTGGGTTCTCTATTCTGTTCCATTGATCTGTGTATCTGTTTCGTGCCAGTACCACACTGACTTGATGATTACAATTTTGTAATACAGCTTGAAGTCCAGAATTGTGATGCCTCCAGCTTTGGTTTTCTTTTTCAACATTCCTTTGGCTATTCAGGGTATTTTCTGGTTAGATACAAATTTCAGAATTGTTTATTCCAGGTCTGTGAATGCTGGTGGTATTTCCATTGGGATTTCATTAAATGTGTAGATTGCTGTGGTAGTATCGACATTTTAGTAATATTTGTTCTTCCAATCCATGGGTATGGAATGTTTTCCCATTTCTTTGTGTCTTCCTCAATTTCTTTCAAAAATATTCTATAGTTTTCAGAGTCCATATCTTTTACCCTTTGTTTTGATTCCTAGGTATCTTACAGTTTTTGGCGCAATTGAGAACAAGATTGATTCCCTCAACTTTGCTAAGTTCCTGTATCGATTCTACCAAATTTTTTGTGGCATCTTTTGTTTTTTTTTTGTTTTTTTTTTTGTTTTTTTTTTGTAGATTTTATTTATTTATTCATGATAGTCACAGAGAGAGAGAGAGAGACAGAGAGAGAAGCAGAGCGAGAAGCAGGCTCCATGCACTGGGAGCCTGATGTGGGATTCGATCCAGGGTCTCCAGGATCGCGCCCTGGGCCAAAGGCAGGCGCCAAACCGCTGCGCCACCCAGGGATCCCCATCTTTTGGATTTTATCAAGAAAGGATGCTGTATTTTGTCAAGTATTTTTTACAGCATCCTTTCTTGATAAAAACCCTCCACAATGTAGGGATAGAGGGAACATAACTCAACATCATAAAAGTCATTTATGAAAGACCCACAGTGAATGCCATCCTCAATGGGGGAAAACTGAGAGTTTTTCCTCTAAGGTTAGGAATACCAAGGATGTCCACTTTTACCACTATTGTTCAACATAGTACTGGAAGGCCTAGCCTCAGAAATCAGACAACAAAAAGAAATAAAAGGCATCCAAATCAACAAAGAAGTCAAATTTTCACTCTTCACAGGCAACATGATACAGGAATTTAGCAAAGTTGAAGGATATAAAACCAATGCACATAAGTCTGTTGTATTTCTATACACTAGCAATGAGTCAGCAAAAGAAAAATCAAGGAATCGATCCCATTCACAATGTGTATACTACCCACAACAGTGTGCTTCTTCATTTCTTATTACAGTCTTTGGTTTAAAATCTAATTTGTCTGATATGAGGATTGCTACTCCAGCTTTCTTTTGATGTCCATTGTCATGATAAATTGTTCTCTACCCTCTTACTTTCCATCTGGAGTTTTCTTTGAACCTAAATTATTCTTTTGTACGTACCATATCTATGGGTCTTACATTTTTTTAAATCTATTCTGATAACCTTTATCCTTTGATTGGAGCATTTAGTCCATTTACATTGAAAGTATTTTTAGAAGATCTGAATTTAGTGCCATTGTATTACCTGTAAAGTTACTGTTCCTGTCTCTGTTCCTTTCTGGTTTTTGTTACTTTGGGGCTCTTTCCACTCAGAGGGTCTCCTTTAGTATTTCTTGCAGGGCTGATTTAGTGTTCATGAATCCCTTTAGTTTCTGTTTGTCCCAGAAACTCTTTCTCTCTCCTTGTATTCTGAATGGCAGCCTTGCTAGATAAAATTTTCTTGGCTGCATATTTTTCCCATTTAGCACAGTGAATATATCATGTTAGTCCTTTCTGACCTGCCAGGTCTCTTTGGACAAGTCTACTGCCAGCCTTATGTGTCTCCCCTTGAAGGTTACGGACCTCTTTTGTCTTGAGCTGCTTTCAGAATTTCTTTATCTTTGTAATTTTCAAGTTTGACTCTAATATATGATAGTGTTGACCTATTTTTATTGATTTTGAGGGAAGTTCTCTCTACTACTTGGATTTGAAAGTCTGTTTCCTTTTCTAGATTAGGGAATTTCTTAGCTATAATTTGTTCAAATAAACCTTCTGCACCCTTTTCCCACTCTTCTTCTGGGATTCCTATAACTTGGATATTATTTCACTTTATGGAATTGCTGAGGTCCCTAAGTCTACTTTCATGATCTGGTATTTTTATTTTCTTATTATTTTCAGCTTATTTTCCATAATTTTATCTTCTGTATCACTCACTCACTCTTCTGATTCATTCATCCTCATTTATATGGTCTCCACTTGGGACTACATCTCAGTTATAGCATTTTTAGTTTTGGTTTGATTCGATTTTAGTTCTTTTATCTCTTCAGTAAGGGGTTCTCTAGTGTCTTTTATGCTTTTTTCAAGCCCAGCTAGTATTTTTATCATTGTTGTTTTGAATTCTAGTTTAGACATTTTACTTACATCTTCATTGATTAAATCTCTGTCTGTCATTTCTTCCTGTTCTTTCTTTTGGGATGAATTCTTCCATTTTGTCATTTTGGAAAGGAAAGAAAGAAAGAAAATAAAAAATGGAAAATAAAAAGGAAAAAATAAGAAATAAGATAAAATACATAGAAGAAGCTAGATCCTAGGTGTGCTTTGGTCTGCTTGTTACAAATAGCTTCTGCAAGGCATTTTTCTGGTTTGTAGGTGTGCAGCTTCATCCTCCAAGATTTCTGATCGATTTCCAAGGTTACATAGTTTTTATTTTACAAATTCTCCTTGCTGGGCATTTAGATTGCCTCCGTGTTGCACTATTGGTTTACACCTGTTACTCCCTGCCTTACTGATTAATAGCATTTCCTTTTTATCTCGGAAGTGTCCCAGTTTGGGCAGCAAAGAATATGGCTACCTTAATCATTAAGATAAATGTTGGAAACTGATACAATTTAATTTTTGTGTATATCTGTTAATATACCCTTAACATAAACCTTTTAAAAATAGAATGTCTTTGGTAAATGGCTTAAGCTTTTAAAGGCATTTGATGCATATCAACAAATCTCCCTTTAGAAATGTTAGAAGGAGCCTATAGCTTTGGCCAGGACTAATTAGCCTGCTAAATATATATGTATTCTAAATATGTACTTCTGTTGACTTAGCTCAAAGTCATTTTGATTCTTAGCTAGTAAGAAAATAAGCATAGATATTGTAGAGTGGGAGATGTTAGGGAGTGGAGTGCAGAGGGAGATAGTGTAAAGTATGTTGGAGGTAACGGGAGAGTGGCTCAGTTATAATCCTAGAGCTACTGGGTGGTAATGATGATGTCAGTCATCATTATCATAATAATGGCAGCTCTGTTTAAGGAGGGCTGAACACCTGTGATAAAATATTTACTTCTCAAAGCCACTTTGCAAATAAATGTTATGTTACTGAAGGGGGAATGGAGATACAGAGATGTTGAATAGGCATATGTAACTAGTAAGCAGTAGAACTGGAATCTGAACCCAGTTTGTCCATTTCCCACACACAATTTCTTTCTGTTTGGCCATGCTTTCCTTCTTGGTTCTCTGATCTGCCTTTTCTTCTGGATTTCCTTTTTTTTTTTTTTTTTTTTTTTTTTTTTTTTTACCATCAGACATTAAATATGGACAAGGAGAGAGGTTGATAAAGGGAGCCACCAAATCCTCTGTGCTAAAAAGTTGCTGCCCACAGTTCTCTCTAGGCAAACTCAAGAAACCCACTTCATTTAAAGGGCTACCTAAATTTCCTATGGATTGGTCACATAAAAAAACTCTATTGTTAATTCCTAAGTAGTGTTACAAAGAGGCAAGATGATGGGGAATGCTGAGGTCATTGTTTGGCTGTCTTCATTAAATAGCTGAATTTCTTACCTGTGAAAGGACAAATTGAGATTCTCTGTTCCTTTGAGAATCAGAATATTAAAAAATAATTGTAGTTCAGACATAACAGATGCCATTTATATTAAAAAAAAAAAGGATATGCCCTTGACAATCACAAGCAAGCATTTGTTAGACTCACACTTAACAACAGGTTGAAGATTTTGAAGCAGAGCATCAATTAGGTGATAGAAGTGGGTTTATATGCAGAGTAATAGAACTTTGACTTATTTTATTGCATTTTGATAGAATATCTCCCATGGAAAATTATCCTCCATTTATAGTCATTATCAAGTTAAATATTGTGTTAAAAAGGAGCCACTGAGTTATCATGTACAGAAAATGGTTGAAATGGGACTCTGAAATGGGTTTAGAGTTGAAGGGAAACTCTAAAATGAAAGTCAGGTTATCTTTGGATGCAGTTCCTAGCCAATGGCCTTCATGGTGGCTGCTCAAGCCAGGATAAGAAAATGACACTCACAGCAATGTCCCAGCCACAGCTGCTCTCCCTGACCCTCCTTGTAACCTTGTTGGGAAGTTATTCCTTGAATGAAAGCTATAAATACAGAATCTGGGCTAAGGGAAACTGTCTCATTTAAGCCTACCATATTGACACAGCAAAGGGAAGCTGATCATCTCTCTAGGCTGGACAGTGACTTGTGGATTCTTCGCTCAGTGTTGTTGATTTTCCGCATAAGATGGATCAACATTGATCTTGGCTACTGTCCCAAGTGGGGTCAGTGCTCAGCCCAGGTTCCTGCTCATATGCCTCTGTTTGCATCCTCACAATGATTCTCTCTCCCAGTCTCATGAACTCACAGATATTCACTGATCTTGTCCCAATATTCACAGGTCTTTATCCTTAAAGTGTCTCTGATTGGTATCCCTAAACTCCCCATTCACAAGATGTCTCTGGCATGTCTTTTCCTCCCCAAGATCCAGAATTATGGATCAGTCCTTTTTTTAAGAAGTCGCTGGGTTTTCTTGGGTGAGAGATAGACTGGGGTGGAAGCCTGGGAATGCACAAGTACACTGTGGCTGTTGGGAGCAGGCAGCTGGCTCCAGTGATGGTAAAGCTTAATTCCAGAATGGGGCAGGATCTTTTATGCATGGCGTTCATGGATTTCTATGTTTTTTTTTTTTTAATGTAATGATCAGTTTGCTAAGTTACCTACTAGATATAAACCAAGATCATCTCAGTTTTTATTCTTCTATTTTTGTTTGAGCTGTCAACTTTCTCCTAATATTCATGTACAACATCCTTACAGCAGATTTGACAAACTATATTATGTATCATCACGTTAATCTATGTTAATATATGTTAATCTATTGCTGTGTGACAAACCCCCCTAAAACATAGGGCCTTAAACCAACCATGATTTGTGATTTCTCATGATTCTACAACTTGGGCAGGGCTTGGCTGGTGATGTCTCTGCCCCACCATGGTGCCACTTAGCTGCCATTAGCTAGCAGCTGGGCTAGGCTAGAGGCCCAAGAAGGTTTCATTCATGTGTCTGGTGCCTCAGGGCTCCTCCATATGTCTCCTTCATGTGGCTGGCTTGACTTTCCTCATAGCATGGTGGTTTCTGTATCGCTAGGTTTCTTAGAGGATGGACAACTTCTAAGAACACGGTAGAAGTTGCCAGTCCTTCTTCAGGCTTACGCCTAGAACTGACACAGCATCATTTCTACCACAGTATGTTAGTCAAAGTAAGTAAAAGGCCAAGTCAGATTCAAGGGGAGGAAAAATAGACCCTGTGTCTGGATCAGAGAGGTCCTAAGGATGAGGAATTGTGGCCTTCTTTGGAGAAAACTATACTATGTATTGATTTCTTTGGAAGTACCAATATTTTGATACCCAACAGTTAATACCTTTTGGGTGCCAGTGAGTCAATATTTTCAAGGCTTTGATATCTTTGCCCTAGATTCCCTATAAATAGTAAGTTACAAATCAGATGGAGTCAAATTATAGCAATGCCAATTTCTCCCTCTCTGCTTTATCTTGCTTTAACAGAATAGAAAGTCATTCACATGTCCTCTAAAAGAAATACCATGTAAATGCTTAATGACAATTACAGCTGACCTATAGAGTTATCTTATGTATAGCATTTAGTTCTGCAAGAATATACCTCGGTGTATGGCATTGTAGTGTAGCAAGTGAAAACAAAGATGCAGGAACCATTGCCTGAGTTTGAATGGGAACTTTATCATACACGAGCCGCATAACCTTGAATCAGTTTCTTAAGCTCTTTGTGACTCCATTTTTTCATAAAATAAAGGAAATAATAATACAAGCATATGTCATTGTTTATAGGGATTAAATGTGGTCAGAGCAGTAGTGGACATCTGAGGAGTATACAGGATGTGCCAGCCATTGTTATTGACCAAGAATGGCCCCTTAGGGGCCGTGTGTGAGACAATTGGAACAGCCTCAGTACAAGGTCAGCTCTCATCCATCAGTAGAATCCCATGGATTAGCCTGTGTCCCATCCCTTTTGCTTCATCCAGCTCACTGGTGGGTACATGACACAAATGTCAGGGGTCTGGGCAGCCCTTTATATTGGTTTCACATCCAACTGATTATGGAGAGCTGCTGTAGTCATCCCACATGTACAAGTCCCTCTTGTGTTAGAAGAAGTCTATTTCTGGCACCCAGGCTGCGATCCACATTGGTTATATGGCCAATGCCAGTTTTTTCGTGCTACCCCAGAGCACAGTGCCAGGTAGTATATGGCTCTCAAAAAGATCTCTACCCTCAGTCGCCACTGACATTGTTTGACTCCAACACCTGATTGCTCTTCAGTGTTCCCCCTCGTGGAGATCATAAAGACTCTACACTGCATACAAATTGACCACTGAGAATTCTAGCTCTGCATTCTCTTCCAAGGCTTATGGCACAAGCCCAAGAAGGCCTTTCAGTGTCTGGAGAGCTGCTTCTTGGGGCAGGAATCACAACTTTCCTGGGTACTTTAGATAGAGGCTACTTTAGATAGAGGCTACTTAAAATTCTCAGATTAGAGATGGCTGGGAATATGCTGTCCTGGGAATCCCAATGGTATATCAGCTGCCCTCTTGTTAGTTGGTGGATCAGATGTAGGAGTTTCTCTTGACCTTGAAAGGAATGTCTCCACTCAGCCTCATACACTGAACCCCAAGGAACTGAGTTTCTAATGCAGGCTCTGGATCCTGTTCAGATTAATGACCCATCTTTAGTCCCTTAGGTCACTCTGTAAAGCTAAAAGTGTACTTTTTAGTGCAGTTTCACCTTCACTCATGATCACTGGTGTGTTGCACTAGCTACAGGCTTGTGGCCAGCTCCAGAGGCCAATATTCAGTGAACATGCCTATGGCCAATTGCATGATATTAACATGTCCCTGGGGCTGCATGGTAAGGAGAATTCTGTGTCTTCCTTATCTAGCTGCTTAACTGACCAGAAACCTTGAAAACAAATTCCCTGTTTAAAAGAAGTGAAAACTGCTGCCTAAACAACTGAGAAAGATTTCAGAAGGCATCGGTGAGCTGGCAAGGAGCAAAAACACGTGAAGGCCACAGACTGAATGGAAGCAGGTATTAGAGAGGTACAGTGGTCCCTTGTGGTTATTTGCCAGATTAGACAAACTTGACCATTGGTTTGTATGGGCATGAGAGACCCCCCCCCAAAAAAAGCCCCAAATTAGAAGTTCACTTGGTCTGTCCAAACTGGGAAGTCCAGTCAGTGACTGACTGTCCCAACATACATTAAGTCAGGATCTCAAACAGTTATAGCCTCAGAGTAAGGATGAATAAGCCCCAGGGGACAGTAGGAAGTCTTGTCTCTACTCCTGATTCTGAATGGAAGGGATGTATTGTCCTACAAGTGGTAGTACATCTGAATGTCCTCATGTAGGCTTGCAGCCTGGACTCACACTATATGGGACGTTTGAAAAACCTCAGGTGGAAAATTGAGTTTTAAGTTGAAGTCCGCATTGGTTGTACCACAGGCACTTGGCAGAAGGAAACACATCTTCTCTGGAGGAACTCGCCTGTAACCCAGGCCTCGAGGAATTCTCATAGATAACGTTCTGGGAAAAAAATGAGCTTATACTTTGAGAAGAAAATTATAAAACCACATATGGGAGTCAAAGTACTAAGAGTGAAAGCCTGAAAAACCAAGATGGCTGAAGCCTATCCAGAGTGGTTTCAGACATTGGTACTAGAAGGCGCAAATTATAAAATAATAAGCTTAAGGTGAGAAACCAAGTGGCTTAGAAAATAAAAAAGGAAAATGAGATTTTAGGTAGTCATGCAGATTTGACAAGGAACCAAATAAAAACTTTCAAGGTGAAAATTATAATAGTCAAAATTTAATAATTCTGTTTAACAGATTTAATAACCAATTAGATGTAGCTGAAAAGATTAGTCAGCTGAAATAAATTTAAAGAAATTTATTCATTAGTGCAGTCCAGAGAGGCAAGGAGATGGGAACATGAGAATTAGCAGTCATGAAGGATAGAGTGGGAGTTGCAGAAGAATACTGAAAAGAGACTATTAAAAGAGATAATGCGATGATTTTTCCCAAACTGATGAAATTAAACAGATTCAGGAAACTATGATGCCTAGATAGCTGTCCAGGGCAAATGTAATGTCAAAGACAAATGTAATTAAAGTAGCTCAGGAAAAAAATGTACATAACTTTCTAAAAATCAATCCATTTCTAGGTCCTAGTTGCTTTCCACATTGGCCAGCAGGGAAACTGAATGATAAGTAGGCAAATTACTCGCTTCTTCTGGACTTTCTTGTTTGTGTGGTTATAGTCTTAGTTATACCAGAGGAATTTCTGGTGAACATTTTTGAGAGCTCCTCGGACTTCACTTTGGCTCATTACAATGACTTGCATGTCCTGGGTGAGGAAACAGTCCCGTGTGTGAGGGTGGGAGGTAAGGTGGGGGGAGGGGGGGGCGGGACACCTTTATTTGATCAATAGTCATTGAATAAGAGTATTTTTACTAGGCAGATCAAATCTTTGTTCTAATCCTTTTCTTCTCTATGTGCACTACCATGCAACAAATTTTGCTATGTTAGGAGTGGCATATATTTTGTCAATTTTTAATACCTTATAAACCTAATCTGTCTCTGGAAGGTGAAAAGCTACATCAGAGGGTAGAAGAGGCTCAGACCCCAGTTTCTTTGGACACATACCCAGGGACTAGGAGCTCGTTAGCTCTGATGAGACCCCTGTGAGAGTCTGAGGGGAGCTGTGTGTCTCAGCAGGCAGTCCTGTGGGCACCTGCTTACAGCTGCCTGTTTGCCTATACTCTCTCCTGCTTTCCCTCCTGCCCTGTCAGCAAGCCACACTGTTTTGCTGAAGCCCAGCTCACTGAGGGTGCAGAGGCCTTCCCTTCAGTGGAGAAAAGCCAGAAGAACTCCTTCTCTCTAAGAAAGGAGGGGGAGAGAAAAATGGCAAGTTGGAGGTGCAGCACGCAGCCTCTTAATGCACATATACTTTGCTTTATGCTGGCATTGGAGACAGCCAGGAGATGGAAAAGGAAAGAAGGGCAGTTTTCAGGCCAAATCCTGCTTCTCCTCAGAAATCTCTAATCATAAGCTCTGGATTTAGACTAAGGGGATTTATGCAATATTTATCGTATATTTAATGGACTTCTGTTATATTCTGGGCAGTATTCTAGACAGTGGGGGGTGGGAATCATAGTGAAAAAATAGACAAAAATCCTGACCTCCTAGAGCTGATAGCCTAGTGGGGGAGCCAGAGCACAAGCCAGTAGCTGCTGGTGGCTGGTAAAAGCTGTGGAGAGGAATAAAGCAGGGAAGAGAGAGGAGGGTCTGGGGAATGAAGCTGGCTCTTTTCAGGATGTTCAGGGAAGGCCCAGAGGCAAGGTGCTGGGAGCAGAGCCATGCAAGAGGGAGTGCTGGTCCCAAGGTGGTGGGCAGGCTTGCCTCGCACTGGACGGAAGCCCACACAGCCTGTCCTCAGTACGGAGACTGCCCTGACCATGGGCCCCCAGCTCTAGGCAGGCGCTCCTGAGCTGGGGAGCTCCCAAACATCACCCCAGGGTGGAGGGAGTGGAGATGCGCTTGTGAAGGCGGACTGGCTGGGAAGGCTGGGGTGGGGTTAGGCCAACAACCAGGAAAACCAGGCCCTGGAGCTGAATCTGTAACTGGGTGCCAGCTCAAGTGTGAACCATCACAAAAGGAGCTGCTATAATTTGCGAACCTTGAACCAAGCTGAGCCCCAAATTAATCTTTTTTTTCCCCACTGAGCTGAGCATTCAACCAAGGATTTTTCAAAACAGCAACACCTAGTAAGCCAGTCTGAACCAGAACCAAGCCTATTCATTTTCTAAAAGTATTGAACTGGAACAATATAGGAATATTAAAGTATCTTTCAAACTAACCCAGAATTGAACGGATCATTCACAAGTGCCCAGCCTGAGATGGAAAAAAATCTCTTTTTAGAGAGACCATTCTGCGTGTATTAAATGTCTGGCTGAAGAGTCTGTCCTCTTCAGCACTGCCTTGTGACCTCTTTTAAATTGTAATCTTCAGCTTAATTCTTACATTTAACTTTTCATTTGCACAATTTGTTTGCCTGGTTTTTCAACATGGTCTTGACAATAGGAGCCCCATCTTGTATTGCCCAGAGATCTTAGCACAATTCTGGCTAGGTATAGGATAGGTGTATGAGTGTGTGTGTGGGTGGGTGGTGGGGAGGAGGGGCGGGCTAGGGGCATGAAGCTACTGAGTTTGAAATTTGTTTTGCAAGCCAGAGGAAGCCAGTGGAAAGGTTTTAAGCAGGGGGTGGTGTACTCAGATTTGAGTTTCAGAAATCACACTGTGGGGCAGAAATGTTGAGAAGGGGCAGGAATGGAGGCAGAGAGTCTGGTTAGGAAGTGATTGTAGTAATCTGAGTGAGGAGTGATAAAAATGCAGTGTGTGGTGCCCTGAAATCAGAAACTGGGTTGGAATCCTGTCTTCTTTTATTTATTTTTTAAGATTTTATTTATTTATTAGAGAGAGAGAGAGCACAATTGGAGTGAGGGGCAGAGGGAGGCTTCATATTTCCTTGCCTTGTGACCTGGGGCAAATCATACCACTTGTGCATGCATTAGTCCTCTCTCCTGTGAAGTTGGAGGCTAATCATGCTCCCTGCATCATGTGCATGTGATTTATATGACACAGTATGTGCAAAGTATGGAGAGCTTCAAAATAGTGCCTGACAACAGTGGGCACTTGGGTCATTTTCATTAGTGGCATAGAGAGAAAGTAATAAGTAGGAGACATATGTAGGTAGTAGAATCAATAAGATTGAGTATGGGTAAGAGTGAGAAGAAGTTAAGGATGCATCAGGTTTCTGATTTAGACAGTTAAGTAGATGGTGGCCACATGAGGGTAGGGGGATTTGGGAAAGGAACCAGATTGGAAAGGCAACAGTTGAACGTGTTGAGTGGGAGGTGACTTAACCTGGTAGGTCTGAGTTTTAGCAGAGCAGTAGAGGCTATAACTGGATACAGACATGGGCTTTATTTGCAGAGCCCCTGGATATGTTGAATTCACCAGAAAGAAGATGCAGAGCGGGAAGACAACATTTGGGGCAGGTTGATATTTCAGAAGCAAATTTAAAAAGACAAGGCTATAAAATAGAGGTTAAGGAAGCAGCTGAAGAGGTAGGAGGAAAACCAAGAACAAACCGGAATCGCAGAAGCTGGGGGAAGGAATTCCAAGTAGGGTGTGATCATTCAGAAATGAACACATTTCCAGGGGTGATATGGCTTCACTGGCCTCCATAGTCTGGTTTTTCTGGGAGGGAGTAGATAGATTTCAAGAGGCTGAAGAGCAGCTGGGAGGGAGGATTGGAGAGAGCATGAGTAGGCAACTCTTTCAAGACTCTTGGTCATAAGAGGTGGGGCAAGATATAGGCCCTCACAGAACTTCTTTCCCTGAATCAGGGTTTGGATTTCCTTGCCAAACCAGGCGACGTTACAGAAGTGGTCCGAATCTTTACCTGGCTGAGGCCTCTGCAACCCTCTGAGGGAGACCTACCCCTTTCCCAGTCTCTGTTGAACCAATACCGCAGGAACATGTTTATTGTCTCTTTTTTCGAGTAAAATCCAAGGTCCTCAAAGGCAGATATCTTTCCTGTCAGTTCTCTTCTGTTTCTCCCTCACTAATTAATGCCTAGCGTTATGTTGGCATTAATTCCCGTTATTCACCCAATCACACAGGGCTCCCATTGTGGGATCCAGGACAGAAATTTCCCTCCGGCTTTTATTCCAGGCATGATTTTCCCTGAGCAGTGGGATCGTTTCCATCACATGAACACTGCCTCGTTTCATGTTTCCCTCTGATTATGCTCCTCTCTTTGAGGAACTGAGTCAAATTGTATCCCATTTTAGCAGATGATAGAACATTCAAGCACATGTTGTAGTATGAATCATTCAACACATCCCTAGCTTCAGCTTTATTTTTCCTCACTTTATTTTTCATCTCCCTGGTTTCCTCATTTCCTAATATTTAGTTTCTTACCCTGAATGCGTTTTTCCAGGTTCTTCAAATACCTTCCAAAACAAAGTGAGTTTATACATCAATAATAGGAATGATAGGGCGGTAACCAGAAGAAGCTGTGAGGAATTCTTTTGGAGACTTAGGAGAAGTGAAGTAGATAAGAGGCTGAGATCACAGGTAGTGAGAGGGGATGTGATCCACATCCTTGGAAGCTCTGTTGGGCTTCCAAGGGATTTCAGCCTTGTTGGAGACAAATCAGAGACAGTAGGAAGAGAATAATAATATAACAAGGCCATACAAGAAGAGTATGTCTCCATAAATGGTTCAGGTGAGGAGACATATGGGTATCAGAAAGGAGAGGCCATCTTATGTGATTGGCATGTTCTAGAAGGCTTCATGGAAGACTTGGGATAAGTCTTCAGCCTTGAAGAAGAAATGAGATCTAAAGAGTGCACATAAACCTTATGTTCATTGAGAATGGGAGTAGCCACCATGCCAGATGGCTGGACATCTAGATCAACTCATGGCGGGAAGGAGGCACCAGCTGGCATTAGGACTGTGACCCGTAGGGATCAATTTGTGGACCTCGATTTGGAAGCCCTGGGTGGTGGTCTCTGCCAAGGTCGGAATAGGACAGGATCTGCTCTCTCTTTCCTGGTAGCTTGACCTGCGTCTTCTGGCCAAGGTTTGTGGATAAGTGTGCCCATTCCTGCCCATTCCGATCTGCCTTCCTCGCTGACCACAATGTCCATAGAGAGGGCAGGCTGGACTGCAGTTCTACCGAAGGCTCAGAGAGCACACCTTCCTTGCCAACTCATCCATCAGCAATAAACGGAACTTCTTGACAGTTTTAAATTTCCTGCCAGGAGCAGCTGGTGAGTATTCCTCCAGAGAAGCAGTCTTGGAGAAGTTTTAGCAGCATCTAGCTAGAGAACGTATTTTCTCTCTCCTCCTCCTTCCATCTCTCCCCCCACTCCCCTCCCCACTGGTCTCCTTCCCTTCCCCTTCCCTCCTCTGGTCTGATTTACCTTTAAAGACCCTGCTCTTCTTGGATCCCTAGTCCCTGGGAATTAATTTAGGGACAAGGGAAGGCTTTCTCTGCACAGCCAGCTGAGTTACTACTCATTACCATCTTTAAGATTCAGAAAGCAGCCCTCTCTTTAAAGGTTCTTTTAATGAGCCAGTCCAGCATCGGACTTCCAATTTTCGCCCCTGCCAGACAACAGCCGCTGGGAGGGCCTGGGAAACCAGTCTTGCTTCCAGACACTTGCAGCTTTTGGGGCCACAGGAGCAATATAATTATTCCCCATTAGTGCTCTATGAAAGTGCAGATGGTGTGCAGAGGCCGGATGCTGTTTGGCTTGCCTTTTTCCCTCACTGAAACATTTTGGTTTATGCCCCTTCATTTCAGAAAATAAGGGCAAGGCCTGGCTCAGCGTGTTTACCAGTCTCTCCTGCTGGACAGGTTAACAGCAGAGCGCAGTGCTGTAAATGTCCTATATGGAACCTCTAATTACTTATTTACCCAGGCACATGAAGATACGTGTTCTCCTCCAGCAGGAAAATGTGTGAATCAGAACTCCCTCTGCTGCTGCAGGAAGCACAGTCCAAAAACCTCCGTCACCTGAAACCAGAGGCAGAAGCCCGAAAAATAACCCGGTGATGATTTTATCAGCGATCGGCAACAAGACCCTGAAAACAGGAATGTGGATGTCCTGTAGGGTGGAGGTTTCAGGGCTCCCCCACCAAGCTCAGCCGGCCCCCCTCCCCCGAACCAAACCGTTTTTTGCTTTCTCTCCACTTGTCCCTGGCTCTGTTTGAGATTAGAAGTATTTCTGACATGCTGTGCAAATATATGCAAATTCGATGTGAGTTCTTGTCAACTCCACTTTGCCCAGTGTGGCTGGGCTGCTTGTGCAGCGCTGGGCGACTGGCCTCCCGGAATCCCAGCAATATGGCCTGCCCGGCCCGTGCCAGGAGCTATTAGCAGCCTTGACGAATGGGATGAAGGAGCTCAGAGAGCCCCACCGTCCCTGTGAGTAATAAATACCGGGGCGCTTAGGGTGCGGAGAAGCACGAGGTACTGTCAGAGGCAGGAGGGAAAGAGCTGGCTTTCTCTGATTTTTTAAAATATCTGTTTGGTTTCTGAGTCTTACTCTCATTTTTATGCAGCCTTGGTGGAAATTTGCTATTCTGACAAGAACAATTATTTGATGACATCCTTATTCCTGGGTCTTTTTTCAGAGCTGGTCTTCCGAGGCTGCTGAGGTTGTCCAGAGGCAGGCATCCTGATGCACGTGAGGCTGGAGGCAGAGACCGTGTAGAGATACACACTCTAATGTCTATCCTCACAGGGCCTACCCCTCATTTGCATCTGAATTCCAAATAGCCAACATATGGCACTTAAAATGGACATCCTCGAGCAACTGGAAATCTGTCTCCGTTTTCTTGGGATCGTCATGGGTCATCCCCCTTTTTCAATCTCTGGGGTCTCTCCCTCCTTTTTCAGTTACCTTAGTTGTCTGTTCTTTGTAGGCTGAATATGAGAGGAAGAGTGGGTTCTGGTTAGGTTGGGGAGGCCAGAGGAAAGGGGACAGGTGGAGAAGTCTCTGTACTCATGTGACTACTGCTACCTTCAAACTTCGCTCTTCATAAACCAGCCCTGCTAGAGAGCAGAGGATCCTTTGTGCAATCTGTGATCTTACCGTTCTTGCCCATGCATCCCTGTGCAAACGGTAAAAAAAAATAAATGTTGGACTCCTCTAGGACTTTTATGTAATTGTCATAACTAATTAAGAGTCATAATTATTTCCTACTTTGGAACAAAGCTCTTTCTCACACTCCACTTAGTATGCCAGGTCTGGAGTGTGTATGAATAAATTCCTGTTGCTCCTCCCCCTGAAGCTGTCCAAGGAAGAAACAGCTCAAACACACCTTAACCCCCCGCATTTGGAGTGTGTGCCCTAATGACTTACTAATGGTTCTTGAGAAATGGATAATCTCTGCAAATGTCTGAAAGAGAAATGAGTGATTTGAAGGGCTCAGCAGAATCCCAGGAATATGTTACGATAAAGGTTTCTTTCAACCATGTCCTTGAAATGCAGAGCTGTTAGCTGTAAAAGGATCTGTATTCTGGGTCCCTGAAATAGGCTCCAGCCTGGCGTCATCACTAAAGCAGCACCATGGGCAGCCCGGGTGGCTCAGGGGTTTAGCGCCGCCCTCAGCTCAGGGTGTGATCCTGGAGACTCGGGATCGAGTCCCACATCGGGCTCCCTGCATGGAGCCTGCTTCTCCCTCTGCCTGTGTCTCTGCTTCTCTCTCTCTCTCTTTCTGTGTCTCTCACGAATAAATAAATCAATTTTTTTTTTAAAGCAGCAGCATTTAGGCTCACATGTCAATTACAGGTGACCATTGTGTCCAATTTTTTGTGTGTGTGTGTCCAATTTTTAACATTAAATTTGTGCATGAGTCTTTTTTTTTTTAAGATTTTATTTATTTATTTATGAGAGACAGAGAGAGGCAGAGACACAGGCAGAGGGAGAAGCAGGCTCCATGCAGGGAACCTGATGTGGGACTCGATCTCCGGACTCCAGGATCACGCCCTGAGCTGAAAGCACTTTCCACTGAGCCACCCAGGCGTCCCTGGTGCATGAATCTTTAGCTACGAAGAGCCTAAAACCATCATTTGTGTTCTTTTGCACAACATCTAAACATTATTTTCGTGTGTCTATTGATTGGCAACAAAACATCTCTCAATGGAACTTTGGTTTTCCATTAATTGAAAGAGCAAAAGCCACTTCTAACTGGTGTCAGTTGATTCTAGTTTGGGCCCTGGTTCCAGAAACCTTGAGTGGTGACTGTCTATTTTTTGGATACCCGAATACTCCTTGGACTTGAAGCCCTCAAGAGAGACCATTTATCTCTATCAGCTTCAAAATGCTCTTCTGGCAGGTGCCGCCTATTCACAATTAGAAGGGCCTGCTTCTCCTAACAGGCCCTCACAGAGTTTCCTTTCCCCTCAGATGACAGTAGGACTCTCATCTTTTTCAGTTTCAGCTGTGAGGATGGCATTGTGTGTGGCATATTTTCCCTATGTTTCCACGTAAACAAGAATTAAAGCCATCGCTTAGAAGAATTAATGAACATTGGGTGACTCCCTGTCACACCCATAAGATTCTAGCACAATTAAAAAAATACATAACCTAGCTGTTGAACTCATTTGTTGAACTGTTTAGAAGAGTGTTTTCTTGATGTGAAAAACAATTGCAGTGCGTCACAGGTTCCCCAAAGTGAATTTTTTGTAAACTGCTTAGCCTGGGATTTGTCGTGACATCACCTCAACGTAGCTCTCCAAATGTGCTGAAATATTGTCCAGTTGTTTCTCTGTTACACGCTACTAAATAGGTATATAAAAAGGACATCATTTTATTTATATGTAGATATGAGATATAAATAGAATAATTGTATGCAGTGCTCGGCAAAATGTGAAAAGGGGTGCGGCAGCCCAGAATATTCTATATTGAGTAGGACCTTAAAAGAGACTAGGAAGTCTTTAGCAACTGGGAGTCTGAAGATAAGGAAAGATCAGGGCAAAATTTCGTGTCATGCAGCTTGGCAGCCGGTAGGTCTCAGTAACAATAGGTAACATTTATGAGCGCTTATAGATATCAGGACTGCTCTGAGCATTTTACATGTGTTTTCTCCCTTAAGTGATTTAGATGTAGGCACTGAGAATTGAAAAGGATAAGAAAAGAACTTGCCCCAGTGAATGGCACAGCTAGAAAGTCCCAGGGTCGAGGTTTGAACCCCAGGAGTCTGCGGTACAATTCTAACACTGTCTATCTGGAGTTAGGTCAGATTTCACAGGTTAAGGACATAGTCCCAACAAGCCTGCTCTCACGGCAGACACACCTTGGGGACTCCCAGGTCACTCACATCTCTGACTAATTAGCTACAAATTCTGGTATCCTCTGACTCCCTCAGGTTGGATAATTCACTAGAATAACTCCTAGAACTCAGGAGAGCTCTATACTGTGATGATGGTTTTATGATGAAGGGTACAAATCAGAAACAGACAAAAGAAATGCCTGTTGGGTAAGGTCTGGGAGGGTAGGAAACACAAACCTTCCACTACTCAGAATGTGTCACCCTCTTGCAGAAGTCTCCACTGAACCTAGAGTCCAGAGTTTTTATTGGGGTTTCCTTATGCAAGGTAGTTGGTTGAACCATAGGAGACATGATTTAATTCAATCTCTGCCCCACGCTCCTACTTCTTCCCAGTACATAGGTTAGGTCACATCACTTGGCTCTAAGTCCCAACCCTCTAATCACATGGTTGGTCGTTGGCACAACCAGCCCCCATCCTGAAGCTGTCCAGGGGCCCTCCCAAGAGCCACTTCATTATCATCAACTCAGGTGTGGTCTGAGGGACCCACCTTGACTAACAAAGACACTCCTGTTACTTAGGGGAATTCCAAGGGATTAGAGGCTTTCTCCCAGGGGCCAGAGACAAAGGCCAGCCAAATTCTTTATTATACAACATAGTCTAACTGCAGAGGCACGTCACTCACTATAGGAGGTCTCAGCTCCTTTCACTCCCTGGGTCCTGCATCAAGCCTCTGCAATGTGCCTCCCAGGTGAACATTGACTTTTCTGTTTCTGAGGTCTTGCCTGAGCCCTGGCCACTGGGTAAGTAGAGGGCTGCCTTCTGAGGATCAGAGGCTGAATGTTCAGGGCCCTGCAAGTTTTCTTTTTCTTTTAAAGGTTTATTTATTTGAGAGAGAGAATGCGTGCAAGTGGGGGGAGGAGGGGCGGAGGGAGAGAATCTTAAGCAGACTGTGTGCTGACTCTGGGCTCGATCTCACCACCCTGAGGTTGCCACCTGAACCGAAACCAAGAATCTGACTCTTAACTGGCTACACCACCCAGGCGTCCCTGGGTCCTATCAAGTTTTCTAATGAGAAGGTGTAGATTTCCCCAGCAAAGACAGGAAGCCACCCATTTGGATAACAAACATTGCCATACATTTAAATGCAGCAAGCTGCAAAAGTTTTTCCCAGAGACCAAATGCACCACCTTGCTAGGTGCAAAAAAAAAAAAAAAAACCATATTTATGTGCCACAGAGGGCAGTGCTGGCCTATTACCTGCTATCAGCAGCTGGGAGCCCAGAGACGCCCCTATCCCATCCTTTTGCAGGCAGAAGTGTTGGGGAAGGAAAATGGAATCACAGACCGCCCGAGGAGAGAAATGCCTTTTCACACTTTATGTTCCTCTGCCCACCAGTCCAGATAGCCTCAGACCATGGGACCCAGCTTCTCGGGTACAGGGCTCAGAGGGGTGCTTGGATCAGCTGTTAAGTCCCACAGGCCTCTCAACTTCCCAGGAGAGGGAAGGCAGATAGAGAGGGAGGGCTTCCTAGAAATCCAGAGGGACTGGACAGTGCAAGGAAGAGACAGGAATCAGAAACTGCTGGGGAGTCAGAAGATGGGAAACCAGAATCTTCCCTGATGACTCTAGCTTCTCCCCAGTATGATTTATACCCTCTCACCTCCAGGCTTCTCCCTGACAGCCCAGAGGCAGGACAACTCTTGCTGTGCTGTGATGGGACTAGGGGATGAGCAGCTTAATATATGGTGTTGTCTGGATATGCAGGGGGGAAAAAAAGAAAAAAAAAAGTTGGAAACCTTTCTGATTGTTAAAATAATATATGAACACTAGAGAGAAAGTGGAAAGATGTGCAGAGCAGAAAAAAAAAAACCCTAATTCCTGCCTATTCTCAAAGAGAGCCACTTGATAAATTTGGTGTTTTCCTATCTAAAACCAATACTGACCTAACCTCAAACACCTCACACGCGCGCACACACACACACACACACACACTCAGAAGGCTCATATGTATCCACACACATGTGAACATGCACACACGTACATGCTCGCATACACCCACATATGTACGCACACGTGCATGTGCACATGCATTTATACCTGCCATATGTGTTCATTCTTGTGTGCACACACACACACTCACATACACACACACTTATCTCCTCCTATCTGATTACTCATTTTCTGAACTTGGGAACCAATTACATGTAGAAATGGATACATGCTTCTAATCGTATTTGAAAAATTTTCATTACATTATATTGCAACTATGTTTGCATTCTTCATAATTCCTTGAAAACAAAGTTTTGGATAGCTGTGGCCTTGAGTGAATCTCTTCACTGCCCTGACTCCCTGGTTTTTTACCTGCAAATAGGCACAGGGATTCCCACCTCACAGACCAAATGATAAGAGGTCTTAACGAGATGGAAGGTGAGGAGGTGCTGGCGCTGTGCAGGTTGTACCGCAGGTGACACCCCACCACTAGTTCTCTCTCTGATTCTGTCCGCATTGGCTTTGACATTTTATCTCTGCCTCAGTTTGGCTTAACTGTCTGAAGACACCTGGCCAGGTCCTGAAGCATCTGAATGGAAAATGTCACACACAGCTCAGAGGGGAGAGGCTCTCAGGAGGCTGTTGGCCCTGGGTGCAAGAAGGGTCACCCAAGATGGGTAGGAGGGAAATATTTCCCAAACCAGTAACTAATTTTTAGAAATCTGTGCATCCCCCATGAGAGACTTCATGGCACCAATGATGTGGATCAAACGAATGGACTCACAGTCAAATCAGTTGGTCATGACATTTGTACACACAGTCCTGGTACGTGTGATCAAGTAACCTTGACAGCTTACTTGAATTTTGACTCCTTAAAAATTAGCCACAATGGTGACTTAAATTGCTCTATAGAATTAAATTCTTTTTGTTCTTGGTTTTATTGTTTGCTACCACAAGAGATCTAGTAAGAGAAGGCACACTGATGTTGAAATATGTGAAATGAATGACGAGCATAAACATGATGATAATTCTTCAAATGTGCCTCAAGATGGTCCTTATCTGACGGCACCTTGCATTCATCGGAACACCCGATGCATGCAGACCCGATGCATAAGGGTAGCTCTCCACCTCCAAAAGCCATTGTTAAAAGGAGAAAGTAGAGTGATGATTATATCCAATTTGGCTTTTGATTTATCCAGAATAAAGAATACCTTTACCCCAAATATATTATTTGCAGGTACGGTTAAAAAGAAACCCTAAAAATGAGCATTCTTTATCTCATTATCTAAAAGGAAAACACAAGAATCATAAAAATTAATGAGTTTACTTATAAAGTGCACATTGCAAGAATTCCCTGCGTCACATCGTGAAGCAGGGTTTGGTTCAAATGTGGCGATGAATTTTAATATATATTCAGTCCCCAAATCAACCCTGATATATTATAACACTTTGGAATTTATTGTCAACAAATCACGTTTTTCTTACATAATTAATCCAGAGTAAATTAAACTTTGTGCATCACTTGGTAAGTGCAAATATGTACAAATTTGACTACATATTATGAATATGATTAAATGTGATTAAAAGTAAAATTTATAATGCATTCTTTAATACTGTACTGATCTGAATGAGATATTTTAAACTTAAAATCCGTTCATACATAGAACCACACTGCTACGTATTTGTCATAAAACACACAGACCCATGGTATATGGTTTGTCACTTTTTTTCTTCACCTTTAACTCTCAGCCCTCAGCCCCAAATCCAATTCCCTGTCCTTGCCAGGTATAAGGAGCTTGTCCTGCATTAGCCTGGGCTCTGTCCTCTCCTGAAGGAATTAAGCTGTACTTTGGCTCTTTGTCAGTGTAGGGCTGTGTGTAAGTCAGGAGTAATTATTGTTCCTCATTCTTGCCTCTACAATTCTGCATGTATCAATTTTGCAGGAGCTGCTGAGTTGTAAGTCAATCCAAAGCATATAGATCCTAGTGTACGTGCTATACACTATTTACTGGGAGAATAGGCCTAGGCTAACTGGGACTAGCATAGCACACTACCCCAGCCTAGCAGTGGGGAAGATGGAAGGTTCTGGAAGAGTTACTCATGCAGTGACAAGGACACCCAAAGGATGACCCCCTTCTGTCTTGGCATTCTCTCATGACTTCTTAATAGCTCTGGTACTCTCCATATGGATATATTCCTGTCGTCCTTGGTGGTTTTGATTTGTCTTTGTGAAACTGAGGTAGTTTCACAGAGGTTGGGGACTCCAGCTTAGGCTTCAGGTTGGAATTTCTCTTCTGTCAACTGTGTGACCTTAGGCAAGTAGCCTACCTCTCTGAGCCTTTGTGATCTCATCTGTATTCTAGGGTTAATGATAGTTTTTACCTAACAGGGTTATTATGAAGATAATGAGTACCACTCAGAGTAATTATAAAGAGCCATTGTATACTTGTCTACCCTGCATTTAATTGTTTGCTTTCTCTAATATCTACATATAACACATCTGTACGCTGTAACACATCCACATCTGTATGTATGATGCATGCATGTGTTTCTTCTTTTCTATCCCTCTGTGTGCCTAGGATACTTAGACTTACCAATTAATATCTTCTTACAAAAACTTGACTACTTATAGCCTAGTGCTGACCGGAAGTGTTACTGATGACATAAACAGTCGATTGACACGTTTTTTTTGTATTGTTTATGTATTGTGTCCTGTATTCTTACAATAAAGTAAACTAGAGAAAAGACAATGTTAATAAAATGATAAAGAAGAAAAAATACATTTGCAAGACTGTGCTATATTTATTGGAAAACATCTGCATATTAAGTGGTCCCGTCCAGTTCAAACCTGTGTTGTTCAAGGTCAACTGTAATAGCTGCAATTGTGGTGGTAATTATCTCTCTTCAAGATCATTCGCTCACTTCTTGGTGGCAGGTACCAGCTCTGGTTACTCTGATAATGACCTGCTGTGTGACTTCCACAAGCCACCAGTAGAAGGTGAGATTCTGCGGATGTCTCTACCTCGCCCCCAGGCCCCTTCCAGCTTGCTGTCCCTCATTCTCTGTCGGCTGGCCACAGAGACTGCCACTGCCAGGGGGCAATGTGTAAGCAGATGGGAGCTGCTGACCAGCTGACACTTAGCAGAACTCTTATTTATTTATTGATGAGCCATCTCTCCAACTAGAATGTAGCCTCCCGAGGGCTAGGACTGTCACTGCTGAATCCTCAGCAGCTAAAACAGGGCCTGGCACATAGTGTACACTCAGGAAAAGTTTGTCGAATATTGAGCGAGTGTTGACTCCCTCCCGCTGGTCCTCCCTGGGCACCTGTCTCATGTGTACCTTTGTTTACACTTTCTGGGGCCAGGCCAGCCCACAGAGGCTCACTCCCGTGCCCTTTCTTGCTCACCAGGCTTTTGAGGGGAGTGAAATTCTCAGTGTTGTTGCCACTAGCTATCCTTTGTAGGCCTCCTTAGAGAGATGTGAGTTGAGGTGATGCCTCCAAGGAGGGTGGCACATTTTCTGGCTAACTCAGCTTCTCAGCAGATGGCTCATTTCTGGGGACTGAGTAATGGGCTCTGCTTAGACTTTGGTAGCAGGAGGATACCTGGAATGGCCCAGAGTTTAAGGTAGTACCTCAGGCTGCTGGTCAGCCTCAGGAGGAGGACTTGGCTATCTAATATGGGGCAGGAAACTACCTAAGAATGATAGAGTCTTTTGGGGAAATAGGAGGCACAGATAACTGATATTTCCTATCCGAATATTCTTCGACCGCAAGCACAGGACATAGAAGGTCAATGCTGGGGGCTTGTCCACAGACAAGTAGGTCAGAAGTTTTCCAATTTTTTTAGCTGACCACCACTCTGATAACCTTCAAGCAGAGTATTCTCCTATCAGTATCTACAAGGACCTCCTAGAAAAAATCTAGTGTGGGTTGTGGGTGATTTGCCCTCTGTCTCCACATATAACTCTACCCTCCTTTCTTCACTGAGTGGTAATGGGCCAATGTGACATAACCTTCACCATCTACTGGGGCGTCTTAGTGCAGCACCTGGCACAGGTGAACACACAGTGGATGTTTATGAGCGAATGAGTGAATGACAAAAACTGAAGGGAGAGAGGGAAGAAAGGAAAATTATTTCATATGGATGGTGTCAGTGCTAGTTTAGAAGGCCTTAAATTTTTATGATAGCAAAAAACTAAAAGGAACCCGAGTGCCCATCACGGGGGCCTGGTTAATTGCATAATGCCACATGATGCAGCAGTTTAAAAAAATGCAGTTTCTCTGACACTGAGAAATTTCCAGGCACTAAATGTAAAAAAGCAAATCACTTGTGTGTGTGTGCATGTGTGTGTGTGTGTGTGCACCCGTGTGTACTAAACTACTTTTATGAAAAAAAGAAATGGTAGGTGGGACAGGAAAATAAGACCTATGTATTTACATGTCTCATATAAGCAAAAGAGACTCTGAAAGACTACAGAAGGCCCAATAAAAATAGTTACTCCTTTTTAGGATGTGGGGAGCCTAGTGGGGGGAGAATAGGAGATAGGAAAGGAAACTTTTCATCATGTATGTGTTTTGTGCCTTTTAAAATGTTTGCACTTGGAAAATGTATTACTTCTTCAAAAAATACCTTTAAGTTCCTCAAGTCAGAAGCCCATTCTAGTCAACTTTTCTTTATCTGGTGCCCAGCATAGCAGGTGACTGGAGCTCTCCCTTGATCATGACAAAATTGATTTCCTTCTCATTCTAGCCAAGTCTACCTCATCTGAATTGTTTCCCTTCACTTAGAAGAGAAGAAAGAACAAATGGTCTGGCTTGAAGGAATTGCTTAGTTTCCGATACATCTTTTCACTTCTCAGTGGGGGTGAACTATGTTGCTGATCTTCAAACTCGTGGGAGGTTTCTAGCCTCCAGAAACACTCAGTTTTACAAGTAAATGTCTTTAACTGTTGGGGGAAAAAATGGTAAAATTCGGACGTGGATACCACTTGCCACACTTTCTGCAAAGATGCCAAATCAGAAACCAGCCTCCGTTTCAATACGTTCTCTGTCTCTGTTTCCTTCACGTTTCAATCTTTCTGTGAACAGCTAGGTGTTCAACATCTTTTACGGGAGCGACTTTAGAGAAACAAAGTCAGGATCCATGTGTGGGTATGTGGAAACCATTGATATGTCCATAGGAGCGTTCTCTTTTTGCTATGTTTTTGAGAGGAGGGTTTTAAATTATTGCGCTATAAACGTATTGGCATAATAAGCGGCTTATACTCTTTAGTGACAATTGGTAATTTCCTGAGTCATTATAATCAGGTTAACATATTAACTCAGAGAACACTTGATCAATGTCCTTATTGAAAAAATATGTTACGACCTAGCACATTTCCATCTATTACAGTGTTCTTGGTCAATAATCATAATTTTTATTGTAATTATTGAAAGCTAGTTTCCCCTCTTGTGCAGAAGATTGTGAATGCAGAAGCACACAATTGTGCGGGATCAAGGTGTCATCCATAATAGCACATTCAGCTGAATTTATGTCCCTCTCCAATTAGGGGACAATCAAGCTCAAATTAATTTAGCTCTCAGCTAAAGAGCAACAGCAAAATCAGCTCACTATAAAAATTGTTATTGAATTTTATTTCCTTCAACCTGACGCACCTCAGTGCATGGGGAGATAATACTGGCTTGAGGTCTGGGGGTGAGGGACCTTGGGATTGCATTACCTGCTCTGTCTGTGGGCTTCATGACAGCTCCGTCCCCTGGTGGACCAACATCTAATGAATTGTTAGAGGTCCACAGAGATGGGCTGCTTTTGTCAACTCCTCCTTCACGGCCGCTTTTGGAGTGAATTCTGTTGTCTAGACTGTTGTCCGGCGTCACTTGAATTCAGGCCACATCTGTAACTTAAAACTTAGATGGTAGCCTATTTAAAAGAGTTTAGAAAAACAGGTGAAATTAGTGTTGGTGTGCTTATTTAATTCAGTGAATCCAAAATATTATTTTAACGTGTAAAAAACTATAAAAATATTTATTTGTACCAGGTCTTCAATGTTTGATGTGTTCTTCACCTTCGCAGTATTTCTCAGTAACCTGGCCTGAGTTCAAGTCCTGTGTGGCTGGTGGCTGCCTCGCTGGATGGGGCAAGTGTGACTAAATTTCTTCAGTTGTAACAAGGTCATTAGGGTTTGCTGGGTGGGGATAGACGGGCATGCTTTGGGTGCTCAATGGCAATAAAACACACACAAAACATACAAGCAGGAGAAGATACCACATTTTCATTTTTACTGTTAGTCTCAGAAGTCGTTGGCAGATTTACAATCTCTATGAATTGGCTTACAGCTCCTGTCACCATCTACCTTCTACACTAATAAAGGCAGAATGGATCCTCATAAACATCCTGTTTCCTCATTATCAGAGCTTGGCTTCACCAATTGCTGTCTCATAAAAAAGAAGGTCTAAAAAATATTATTATTATTTGTTGCCCTGAAAAATGCACCTTTTATTTTTGAAGCCTGACTCTAGTGCTTCTGCTTTGATATCAAACAGAGCATGAAGCATATTGGCAGATATATGTTTGGGGAATAAGGAGCTGTGGAGTATTTTATCTCTCTGGCCGTGTTCCTGAAGAAAGCACAGACTTAAATCTAGGAGAGTATTTTAATTGTTTAATATTATAAAACTTTAATAGGCATTCTGAGGCGTAATGCATGGACATCATTTGTCACTGAACTTGATTCCTGCAAACCCGGAGATGTGAGATATAAGCCTGGAGCTCTGGCATTTTTGGCACATGGAGAGCCTCACGCTCTGATGAAATGGCCCAGGTGGGAGAGAAGCCACTTGGACGGCTGACCCAGTGGACGTTTATAACCTCCAATGAGGCTGCTGCTTGCCAGTGCAGGAGGCCCTCTGATGCCTCCCTGACAGGCTTCCACCCGGCACAGTCTCGCCACTGCTGTTCCTACCCTCTTTCCTCTCAAGTGAGTAGGTGTGCCAGATTCCTGACTGGTCTCCCTGTTTCCAGCCATGTCCTCCTCAAATTCATCCTCCAGAGAGATCTGTTTAAAGTGCAAATGTGGTGGTGGGGCTCTTGGTTTTGGCTCAGGCATGATCTCAGCATTGTGAGATCGAGCCCCACATTGGGCCCTGTGCTTTGTGCAGAGTCTGCTTGAGTTTCTCTCTCCCTCTCCCTCTGCTCCTCGCCCCCCATGCTTGCTCGCTTGCTCTCAAGTAAATAAATAAATAAATAATAAATAAATAAATTAATATTTAAAGTGCAATGGGAGCCCATCCCCCACTGCGAAGCATATTTTAATGGCTCCCCATTGCCCTTGGGTCATTTAAGTTATGGCCTTCAATTCTGCAGCTCCATGTTGCTATAACTGGATGCTTCTCCCTTTGCCCTCCTCAGGCTTCTTCCTCGCTGAGAACTTTAGTCCACCTCCTTCATGAGACTCTAGGCTCCACCTCCTTCAGGAAGCCATGTCTAGGGCTTCCCCACTCCACTCCAGGGAGGTTAAATGTCTGTGCCATATTCAAGGCTGTAATACTCTTAGCAGATTATATGTGCGTATATCATAATGCCTGTTTGTGCATTGTCTGTCATCTGAATAAGACCTCACCTTGCTAGTTTTTGGAGTCCCTTATGCCAGGTTCAGTGCCTGATACAGGTGCTCTGTTGGAGTCTGCTGGTGGGTTGGGCCAGTTCTGCGAGGCACAGGTTTCTGGGCCTTTCCTCTCTATTGGCAGTTGAGGCGCGACATCTCAGTCAGTTCCTGGGGAGGGCCAGCCGTTCCCCTTCAAGGCCGAGCCATCCAAAGCCTGCTTTACCTGGAGGCCTGGCCACATACAATGCATGGTGGTGAAAATGGATTGCTTTGGCTCAGTTTGATGAGGTCTCAGAACTTCACCAAGAAGGTAGTGTTTGGGCATGGACAGGAAGGGGGCGGGTGATATAAAGAGGTGATCCTTGAGAAGTCGGGAGTATCATCTCCATCTTAATGGCAATGGGAACATTTTTAGCAAGTAGGGGAGGGTCAGGCTTGCTGTAAGGAGCAAGGGGGAGGGTCAGCTTCTTAGAGCCCACTTTCCACTGCACATGTGTGTTTCTGTCAGTCTCTAATGGGGGGGATGAGGGGGACAAGGCCAGAGTTAGGGACTTATGTCAGTTAACAACTGCATTATGTTATGAGTATAAGAAAACCAAAAGACCAGTGCCTTAAATAAGATTGGGGGTTACATTTCTCTCATGTGGCATGAAGCCTGGCCATTCAGGGCTGGTACAGGGACCATAGTGTTTATCAGTGTCTGTTGTCCTCTGCTGTTCTGAGCACAAGGGGCTTTGTTCTCAAGGTCACAGGATGCCTTCCCCTTTCAAGCTGGAACAAAGCGAGAAGTGGGTGGGAGGGATTAAATTCAAAGGTCAAAGAAAAAAGCTGCCAAGTCTCTTTTCTGGATGGCCATCCAGTGATGTCCGGTGGCACCTCATTATCTGGCTTATGTCACATGGACACTATTCCATGGACACTGCTAGCTGTAAAGGAACCTAGGACATGTTGCCCCCCACCCCAAAACTGGGGTTCTATTAATCAAGAAGGAATGAATTAATATTGGGTGGGCAATCTGCCTTAACCCTAATTTTCTAACATCTTCCCATGAGGTCTTTTTATCTTCCCTATAACATTTGGAATTATCTTGCTTATTTATTTGCCTGTCTGTTGGCTGTGCCCACCCACTAGAACATATGTTCTGTGAGGCCTTGTCACGCTTGTTGAGTCCTGCCCATTTCGCCTCTCATACCATGGAGGGGGGCCTCCTGTATTTTCGTGCCTCCAGATCCAGAATAAAAATCCTTAACTGGGTTCCCCAGTGGGTTATTTGGAAGAAGACCCCATCTCCCAAAGGGTCAGGGTCTTTCTGACATTTTTCACATGATTGATTTTACCAGGCTAGTTACCTCATCTCCATCTCTGGGACCTCTCGCTCTCGCTCTCTCTCTCTGTTGTTACTGAACAAATTAGCCAGAGTGACATACTGGATACTGATTAGCAATGTGTATAGCAGTTTTGTTTTTTAAACTGGCAGAATTCCACTGTTTTGCTCTTTAATTCTTAATTTACATTTTAAACGCACTATGTCTTCATTCATGTGAGAGTGTCCTCTTCTGAGTATGTCCTTAGTGGGACAAAGCATCCTTCCCCCTCAAGTAGTTATGAACATTGATGAGTTACTCAAATTATTCAGTCATTTTATGATTTGAGCTGAGAATATTTATGGCCATTTCTCCCCTGTGAGGTAACAGTCACTTATGTAAGTGGGCTTAAAATGTAGAGTGGCATTTTGATACTTCTAGAACCTTTTTTGGGGCCCTGCATGCTGGAGGTTTTAGAGCCCTTGTTCTATTGGAGATCCTCTTTAGGCTTTTGGTTGGCTGTGCCCCGTGATGGTCAACACATATGTCCTACCTCAGAAGTCCTCACTGTGCCCATGTCCTCCTCCTGGCTCCCATGTTTTCCTGTGCTTCTACAAACATAGTTCTTACTTTATTTATTTTTTTAAGATTTTATTTATTTATTCATGAAAGAGAGAGAGAGAGAGAGAGAGAGAGAGAGACAGGCAGAGGGAGAAGCAGGCTCCATGCAGGGAGCCCGACGTGGGACTCGATCCCGGGTCTTCAGGATCAGGCCCTGGACTGAAGGCTGCACCAAACCACTGAGCCACCTGGGCTGCCCTAGTTTTTCCTTTATAATGAGATCACTCATTTATTTGTCCAGTGGAGGTTTTAGGCAGGGAGGGTCTATATCCTATCCATCTCTGTCTCCCTGAAACCCTCCTAAGGGTTGGTAGGAATCAATAAATGAGCATGAAGAACTGAATGATAATAAAAGCCTACATCCAAATGCATTCTGTATGACAAGTACTGTTCTTAGTTGCTTTAAATATATGAATACATTTTATCTTTATAATCACCCTATCAAGCAGTTACTGTTGCCTTGATTTAATGGATGAGGGAGCTAAATCAGAGGGAGCCACTGAGTAGCCTTCCTAAGATTACATGACTGATAAAGAGAGGGGCAGGATTGAGCCCCAGCCACGTGACACTAGAGCCCACCTGCTTCCACCCTGCACCACAACTGACTTCTGGTGTTAGTGGAAGCCACCACTCACGTACATGGCATTAGGGCTGGGAAGCAGTGCTTTCCTCTGATTCGGGGGCCTCTAAGTGGGGATACTGATACCCAAGGGGATAACTTGACTCCAACAGCTATCTGAAAATAGAAATTAGTAAAGATCCAGGAAGTTGAATTGATATGGACCTTTCCTAATGCCTGAAGGACTGCCTACTAGATGAGACTCCTCATACTCCCCCTAGGCCTATGCCTGTGGCTACCAGCAGCCCTGGTAAAAGGAGGATCGCCTCCATATGGGACAGGGCACTCTGAAGAACCTGTAATAGGACTAATGGGTAGAGGACTGGCCTACGGTGTATATGGCTCTGCTGCCACCTACACATGTGACAAGTCACTCTGAGTCACTCCATAAAACACAGGTGCTCATTAGCTGCTGGGAGGCAGCATGACAGAGGGCTTCTGCTAGGAATTTCACAGACCAGAAATTTTTTTTAAAAAGAGAAGGGCCTAAAAAATTAAAAAAATAAATAAAAAATAAAAAGAGAAGGGTCTGAAATTAGGTCTTTACATATTTATTTTGCCAAGTAGCTTTTAGAAAGGGAAAAAGACAAAGATCTCTTACCACCATCATTTGATTAAAGCATTTTAACTCCCCAAAATATGAGTAGGATTATCTTAGAGAAAAAGGCACAATTCATTAAACTGAGTTCAGGTGGTTAATGTAATGAAAAACTCACACTGTTTTTGTTTTATTCAATTCAACCCGGACCTGTGAAAATTCTACAGCCATTGTTGAGGGCCAGCTTCTTGGAACAAGCAATGGAAGAAAAAAGAGGAGCCCTGCTGCCCACTACTTGTGTGACCTCAGGCAATTTATGTAGCATTATCTGATTTGCAATTTTCTCCTCTATGAGTTGGGGACTGCTTTCCAGGGGCTCCGTGAAGCTCGAATGAAGTGCGTGTTGAAGATCCATTACGTGGGAGAAGTTCAGACCATGCTTAGAGTTTTTAGAGCAGTGATTCTCAAATGGTGGTCCCGAGCAGGAAGTATGAGTATCACCTGGGAGCTTCCTCAAAATGCATATTATCAGGCTCCACCCCAGGCCTGTTGTGTCAGAAACTGTAGAGGTACAGCCCAGTGGTTTGTATTTTAAGCAGTCCTCCTGGTGATTCTGATCCACGCTCAAGTGGGAGAGCCAACACTGTAGAGGACCCTGTCATCTTTGTAATGGTGGCAGCTGCTGCAGGTGGTATTTGGGCTCTGGCAAATCTCCCAGAGCACCTATGAGGAGGAACGCTGAGACTGTGCTGGTATTCCTGATAATTATCCACCTCAAGTTGCACTTTCTTCACCCATCCATCCCACCTGAAATGAGGCTTTACCTGGACATGTTAATCATGGATTACTCACCTGCCTGTCTCTGTTAGATTCCTCATGAATGAGCTCAGAACACCAGTGGCCACCTTCTAGTCTGGCAGTGGCTCTGCAGAGTGGGGGTCCCACCTCCCATCCAGCTGTCTCTGACTTCCATATGCCAGGAGTTAAGGCAGGCTACACCCTGCACTTTGTCGTTTATCATTTCTGCTGGATGAAGCTTGAAGGTAGGTGTTGTGGCTTGTGTTCCAATCCACACTCTGCTCAAATATGGTGCTATAGGACACTCTCAGAATCTTTGTCCCAATGGACAGCTTTGGTCATGCTTCTAATCAAAATGGTCCCTTCACAAGGTACCTGCAGAATAAATCCAAAGAATTTTGGGGGCACTTGGCACTTGGTTTCTCTCTGAACCACATGAACTTAGCTGGGGTGGCTCAAACACATATTTCTATCATATTCTGTTTGTCAAAGTGCTCTGAGGGCCTGACCAGGTTCAAGGGGGGAGGAAAATAGACCCCATCTTCTGATGGGCACAGCGGGATTGCATGGCAGGGGCACATGGGATGGGGGATATATTATTGTTTTTTTGAAAATACAGTCAGCAAAGGGGGCTTCCAGGCAAATCAGATGCCCATGTGGATCAATCTGTAATTCTAGTCTGAAGAATTATGATGGAAACAACTTGTGGTGCAGAGAAGGCAAAACAATATTGTTCTTCACATATGTATGGTTAGAAAAGAAGATAGTCAGTGTTAGGAGGATCAAGAAATTCCCTGTGCCGCCCTCTGGCCTACATCGTATTCCCTCCCCACCCCCACTTCTCCTGCCCCAATCCTCAAGGTGTTGAAAACACTCTAACACATGCAGAATATAAAAATTAGAATATAAAAGTTACTACTACAAAATATAAAAGTTAGAATTTAGTAATAAGGTCTGCCAAAGCTGATAGCAAGGGTTCCCCAGGGAGTTAGTTGTGCGAACAGGAAGGCAGCTTGAGTCCCAAAGCCCTGGACGATTAAGGATGAGAGGAGACAGTCCCGGCAGAGGGAGGTGGTCAGGAAGGAGGAGACCCAGCTGTCCCCATCTCACAGGAGCACCAAGGAGGTACTGCTGGGTCTAGTGCCTGCCAATTCCTCAGCTTCCCCTCTTCTCGGCACAGTATTACCACCTGACTTCTTTAGGGGAGCCCCCCATGTGCAATGTGAACCTCAGGATTGCAGATGTCTGTGAGCTGGAGGCTAGAGCATCATGTTTCAGAAATTTGGCTAGATTGACAGGCAGGAGAGAAACTCACCAAGGAGCACGTTGATTTCAGCGTGTTAAAACAATCCTCATCTGGCCACCTGGGCTTGTGTGTGGGGGGGATGGACTGTAATTTTATCTCAGCTGCTGCCCATCACTGCAAGTGTGCTATTAAAGGCAATCTTGCTGCCACTGCTGTGAAATGCCAGCTGAGAGCTGCCAGTTTCCTGGCTGACCGGTGACTGGGGCTCCCATATCCTTTCACTCCAGAGTGTGGTGTGAAATTGAAATTGAGTTCGGACTGGATTCTTTCCTCCAGATGAGCCTCCTTTGAAAGGAAAAGAATTACTTTAAAACCAGGGGATCAGTCTGACTGATGACACTCCCACACTGGCAGGCAACTCCCGGACCTCCCTGTGGATTATCTGCATGGTGGCATCTCTGGGTGAAAATCCTGCCCTGGCTGCCCTGCCATTCAGCTTCTCCTGTCCACACACACCACCACCCCGGCCCGACACTCCCACATTTGCCTCTGTGAAATGGGGTCTGCTAGTTTGGATAACGGACCCATTAAAATCATATCCCGAATTTTGGGGTCTACAGAAGCACATTTTCAATATTTTGTGGGTTTCTATTATCCATGCCACTAACTCTCTCCTTCATCACTGACAAGATTCTCATCGATGAAAAGCTAAGGAAAATAATGTGGTGGGCTGGCTCTGTGGACTGAAAACCCATGGGGCAGGGAAAAGAGCAGGAGTATGGGAAATCCCAGAAGGAAAATAGGCAGGAATGGGCCAGGTGATTTGGGGTGGAGTGTGGACAGAGGACTTAAATTTTTTAGCTCATTAATTGTTACACCATTTATGAAGGAGGTAGAGGCAGTTGGACACATTTATTTTTCCAATCTGGTCATCGGTGTTCTCAACAACAAAACAGAGATAATAGGAATATCTTTCATATAGGGTAGATTGGAAGATTCAGTGAGATAATATGTGCAAAGTGCTAAGAATAGTGCCTGGAAACAAAGGAAATAACAAAGGTTCTTTGTCACTGCTACTATTACTATTTGATAGAAGAATAACTGAAGGTACAAAGAAATGAATGAGAAAAGGAGCATGGTAGGACAGAAAGTCTGTGTGTCAGATGCACACGGGCAACCTTGGGTCTGTTGGGGAGGAAAAATTTTCCTCTGTAATTCAAGCTTCTCCTCGCTGGTCTAAGAAATTGACATGAGACAGATTAACAGGAAAAAATTAAATTTATGCATATATGGGGAATCTACATAAATATGAGATAGCAAAGATAGGCGAAATGAGGTATATATGTCATCCTAAACTAAGGAGAAGGAGGTGGGGGTCTGGGCTTCAAAGGGAAGGATGACAATTCACAAGGAGATGAAAAAGAGTAAATGTTGGGTAAGTAAATAATTTCTGGACCATATAGAAACTGTAGGACACAGAGAAGAATTTTAATGAACAGACTTTGCTAAATTCCTCCCTATCATCCCTAGTTGATATTATAATGTAGTTTTCTATGATGATAGCGCCTTTCCTGGAGCTGGCACTCTATTTAAATTTTTCTAGGCAGTTAAAGAGAAAGTCAGAGGTTCTTCCTGAGTCTTTTGGGCCTTGATTGTTTTTAGCATGAAATACTCTGCATGCCAAAGTGGCATATCATGGGGCAACTTGTTCTGGTCCTAATCCCAAATCATGTGACTTTGGCAAATTATTTAACCTCTTTGAGCCTCGGTTTCCTCCTCCTGCAAGAGAAGATTGGAGTCGCTGGTTCCTAAGCCCCTCCAGTAGAAATATTATGAACCTTCTATGAAGAATCAAGGTCAAGTAGGATTTCCCATTATATACCTGGAGGAGGGAGGAAGAAATGAGGGTGGGATGGGCATGGGATTCCAGAAGCATCTGCGCTATTTCTGGAGTTCTGCATGGTCTGAGATGATATGGCCCTGTGCAGGGGTGGACAGAGCTGGCTGTGTTTTGCAGTGTGTGTTGGGAGGGGTGGGCAGGATGGCTGTCTGGGAAACATCTTCGAGTAACAGCTTTCACCACAGACTCTGTGCAGTTGTTCTGAGATGCTTTTGAAATAACCTTGATTCATTGGGTCAGCTCGTCTCCCCCTTGTTGAGCACCGAAAGCTTCTGTGGAGTCCAGTCCTTCCTCTGACATCCTGAAGGAATGAGCCGATGCATTTATTCCTCGAGCAGGTTGTACTTCTGAGACCCTGGGGCTACACTAAGAGCTACACTTTTGGGGCAAAAGGTAATGGAAATGCTGGGTCTCTGGAGTCCGAGGAGGAGGAGACTGGAATTGGAATTCTCCAGACAGAGTTCACCGATGCTCAGCAGTAGCTTGGACAGGGCCCATGGAGGGGAAGCAGAGGAAGCTTCCTCAATGAAGAAGCCTACGCTTTCCAAGCCCAGCTGTCTTGTCACCCAGATAGGAAAACTGAACAAGTGTGGAGAAGATGCATAAATCTGCATGATCTGAGGGTTATGTGTGTATAAGGCTTTTGGGCACAGAAACAACAGTTTGATATTTGTTAATATAAAGAGTCATGAATTATATTCAAATGTAGAAGAGGGTCTGGTATCTCCTCTTCTGCAACCCTGTCCTGCTCTCTCTGTCCCATGTCATCCTTTTCACTCCATTAAAGCCTCAAACACGAAGCTCTCAGGTGGCCTCATCTAATAGAGAAATATGGAGCTGTGGGTAGACAGTGTCCCTCAACGTCTATTCTTCCTCCTTCTCTTATTAATAGGGTCCCCTTTGTTTGAGTTGGTAATAGATCATGTAGGTAGAGTGCATTTCCCAGCCTCCCGGGCTCGATGAGGCCAGTGACTGAGTCTTAGCCAGGGGCACGTGGGCAGATGTGATGTGTGTAGCGAAGGGCCCCATCCTCAAAAGGAAGTTGCTTGCCTTCCTCCGTACAGTTCTACCCTCCCATGGCTGGAACCCCAGCAGGGTATTGGAGGTCCAGTTTCCACCATGTGCATGAAATGGCATTGTAGGGATGGCAAATCTGGGTGGCCACATGGAACAGAGCTCTTTAACCCCTGGGTCATCTGATTTCTTGGACATTTTCATGAGACTAATAGAAAACTTCTGTTTTAAATCCCTGTTATTTGGTCTTGGGTTAGGTTTCAGCAGTCAAATAAATATCATTAATCCACGGATGCTGTGGGGTGGGGGTGGGTAGAAGAAGAATTTGTGCTGGGTGTTGAGACAGTGATAGTATTTAAAACATAGCCCAGTCTGAAGTCTGGGCTCTAGCCCCTGCTCTGCCGGCCTAAGAAGCCTGGGTGGTGGTCATTTCACCTCTCGTCTGTGACTTGGTAGAGCCTGACCTCCAGGACTAATGTCCTCTGACCTTCTAACTTTGGATCCTTCAAGATAATTCCATGTCAGTCACTTCTAAGTGATAGTCTCTCACTTCTTCTCCCAGAGAGGTAGGGGAGTCATCCAGGCGGTGCATGCCAGGGAGCTGCTTTACAGCCTCTTTGTGACCTCATTTGTGACCTGGCATGTAATGTGACTGAAGAGTCCCCATCCATAAACTCCCCAGTGGGCCTTGAAAACACACTTTTAGAGCTTATTCCTGGATTGAGTCATCCCAGGCTTCATAAGGCCCTCATTCAAAAAGAAGTCCTTGGGGCGCCAGGGTGACTCAGACACTCAGTTAGGTGTCTGCCTTCCGCTCAGGTCATGATCTCAGGGTCTTGGGATTGAGCCCTGTGTCTGGGTCCCTGCTCAGCGGAGGGTCTGCTTTTCCCTCTCCCTTGGCTCCTCCCTGCCCTTCTCCAACTCTCTCTCTCTCAAAATAAATAAATAAATAAATCTTAAAATAAAAAAAAAACAAAATAAATCTTTGATTCACTGCTGTCATCATTCACTGGACATGTATTCATGCTGAACGTGGATCTATCTGGTCGTACTCTAGATACCAGAGACCCAGCATTGCATAAAACCTCCAGACTGCCCTAAAGCTGCCTCTGTCCATGGAGTGTGTGTGTATGCACGTGTGTCTGTGAGTGTGCAGATAGCACCCAGCTATGACAGTTCTCCACCTTCAGTGTGTTTCTGAGTCAAGCGGAGGCCTGGCTAGATGCAGGTTCAGATCAGCAGGCCGGGGGTGAGGCCAGAATCCTGGTTTCTAACAAGCTCCCAGGGGACGCTGATGAGCAGGCCCAGGACCACAGTCTGCAGCAAGGCTGCGATAACTACGGTTGCCCATGCAGAGGGCTCACACAGGGCAGAGGGAGGGAGTTTTCCAGGCCAGTGGCTGGAGGATTGGGGCAGGTCTCTCCCGGGAAGTTTCACATTCACCCAGGCCTTCCCTGGATGAACTGGCCATTAACAGTAATCGGATTGGTAGGAAGAATAGTTTTTCAGCCCTCTTACAACCCCCTCCCCCCCCCCAATCTGCATTAATGAGACCTAGCCAAGAGTCATTTCTGGTTGGGAGGTGGCTCATGGAGAAAAATGGAAGATATTTACAACAATGGTTCTGACACCAGAGTATGCATCGAAATCTCTGGACGGCTCGTGCAACCTGTTTGGCTGGGCCCCACCTCAGAGTTTCTAATTCAGTGGGCCTGGGCCAGGGCCCAGGAAATTGCACTTGTGACAAGTCCCAATGAAATTTTGAGAACCATTGGCTTATAGTAAAAGCCCCCTCAGCCCATTCCCACAAGCAGGATTAGCATGCTGTGGTGGGGTCCATCACCGGGCGTATCAGGGGGTGGGCAGAGAAACTCAAAGAGATGAGTGTGTCGGGAGGGATTGCCGGCCGGGGTTTTGCTAAGACTTGTCCCAGTACAGTTGGGGTGGACAAGATGCTGAGGGCAGGCTGCTGAGTTGTGAACTGTGTTAGAGCAGTGGTGCTATCCACCCTGGAATTCCTACCTCGCAGCACAGAGGACGCATGATCATCCCAACCAAAATTACTCTTCCTCCTTCCCTCTGCTCTTTCTGAAGCACCTACCTTCCAGAGGCCTAGCTATAAAAATGGGGATCCAGTCCAGATCCAGGACTCCAGTCCAGTCACCAGGCCTCAGTGGACATTGGCGTGGTGGGGATTTGTTGGCAGGTTGAGGGGTTCTAGAGCTTGGCAGAGACTCCATCTTTAGAGGCATTTGAGATGCAGCAGCCTCAGCAGGAAGGAAGAGGCATCATGTACAGTTCTCAAAGGAAGGGATGGGAGGGAGTGACGGGCTGACATTTTGGCTATTACCGGATCTTCAGAGAAGGAAAACCATTAGTGCTTGAATTAGTGTTAACTCATGGAATATTCTCGTAAAGTGGTCCTTGGGGCAGCAGGACGACGTGTTTCATTCTTCTGCCTCTGGCCAGCCATGCTGATGGAGGGTCACAGGGGTTACTGTAGGAGGAATCCCACTAATTCCATTATAAGGGATGTTTGCCCATTAGCTCTGATGGGATTGTCTCCTAACAGAGTCCTTTGGGGAGGGTGGTGCTACTTCAGGTGGGGGATGGAAGGAAAGGGAATTGCAAAATAATCGGAATGTTTGCCAAGGGCATTTCTTTGCGGCCCTGACAGAATGGGTTCCATACATCCAGCGGGGGGCAGCGATGCACAGATGTTAATTCGGGTCATGTGAATCCCAGCTTGGAAGTCGTCAATTAAACAGCAAAGCAGTGAGCCTGGCTGAGGCCTCTTCCAGAACATCTCCAAGACTGGCAAAGCTGGGCCTGTCACACCCAGCCTTTCCCCCACAAGCAAACCTTCAGGTTTTCTCAGTATGCCGGGAAGTCAATGAATGTTTAGGTCTGCTGGGTTTTAATTCCGGAAATTTTCTTTTAATCTGTTGGCTGCTTTGTGTAATTTAGAGTTTCTGCAGCCTGACTGAAAATTATAAGTAAACGAGGATTAAGAAGTCGGCTTTATTAATATGATAGTTTCAGTTAATACACATTTAAAAATTGTCATGCCACCCATCTCCTTCCCCTGGGTTGAAATTTTATTAGGGCCATAATTGATATGACACTCACACTCCAAAGTGGGCAACTTACTTGTCGATATCCATTTTAAAGTTGAGGAAATGTGACTAACAAAATGCCAGAGAGCGAAGAACAGTTGGTTTTCCCGGATTTAGGGATAGAAAAGACCTATTCGTTTGTCCATTCCTAAGACTAGGATATGTGGCCCATAATGTATTTTCTAAGCAATTTGTCAAGTTTGCTTGTAAATGACTTTAATGATAGATGGCTTTGCCTGCTTTGCTGTGCTGGAAAATTCTGCAGCCCAGCACACTTTTCCTTTGGGAAGCTTCTCACATCTTGCATAATATTTCTCCCCACCATCCTCTGCCATTATCCCCCCCTCCCCAAGGTTAATTTAATCCTGTTGTTCTTAAATGAAACACCCTAAATCATCCTCCTCCCCTTCCCTGTCTTCCTCCTCACTGTTTAAACCCTTCAAGGATGTAATAGTCTGGAAAATATTTCAATCATCATGTCTCCTTTTCAGCCGGCCAATTCCATTTGGTGTGTTCTCAGCAGCTTGTGGTGAAGTGCAATTTTTCACAGCATTGTTTTTAGTTTAAATAACATGCAGTGCACAATTGCGAAAGGTCTTCTGGAACATTCCACTTGGGGTCTTGCCATTAAATAATATTTTGATGGAAGACTAAACCCAACTTTCCATAGGAGGAAATGCTATTGGCTCCCAGCACTAATTGGCTATAAATTTAGCTAAAGGTCCATCTGCCTTCAGAGTTAGACCATCTTCTCCCAGCTCAGAGGGTGCCCTGTATCAGACGTTTAATGGATAGACTTAGTGAATAAATATGTATTTGTAAGTGCATCATTTAGAAAACAGTCAAGTGAAAGGAATTTAACTCTGCTAAGCCAGCAAATGTAATTTTTCTCATTTCTTACACTATCTTGCCATATGTCAGCTCAATTTACCAGCTCCCTGACCTTGCATATATTATTCAACCTTGCTGAGTCTCAGTTTCCTCAATTGCAAGATAAGGAAAGCGAGATCCGCCCCATAGGTCTGTTGTGAGGATCAAATAGAGGTGTACAGTGTTCAGCAGAACATATAGTAAGTCTGCGAGACACAGCAGTGCCTTTTTTGCTCTTTTTATTATGATTGTCACTACTGCTCCTACCATCATGTGGCCTAAATCCCATGCTCGGATGAGATTTTTATCCAAGTCCCCACCTGCCTATATATACATTTTCATTTCTCAACAACACACATTTTTTTAAAAAAAGATTTATTTATTTATTAGAGAGAGAGAGAGAGAGAGAGAGCCTGCACAGGGGGAGGTGCAGAGGGAAAGGAAGACTCAAGCAGACTCCTTGCTGAGTGGGGAGCAGTGTCCACCCGTGAGACTACCGGAGAGTGACATCTTTGCTTCTGGGAAAGGTCTTACTCATATTTGGTGCCCACTGCATGTCATACCTGGAGCCTGTACCTGGTGGGCGTCAGCGGGGTTGCCCTGCTAAGGTTGTATGTGTACCAAGCTGTGCCCTTCCATATACTTCATACGTGGAAGTAGGTTTCCCCTTAAGTGTCTGTTTTACTATTTAACATGACTGAAAGGCAGCAAGACCAAATCCCCACATTATCTCACTTTGTGGACAATTTCCTTAATTAAGGGCTTTGGAATGACATTCTAAGGTACTTGCCCTAAGAATCTCATGAAACAAATGGCCCAGAACATGACTTCTTTTTAGTTAACTTATGTGGATGTCAAGAGATCAGCATGTCTTCTTGTGATGTTCACAAACAACCTGTTTAACAATCCATGTTGCATTTTTAAGGAGGACTTAGATCAGGATGAACTGGCTACACATTCTGGAATTAGCTTTTCTTTCTTTGTGGAACTGGGGCATTTGCTCAACTACTGTCTCCAGGCTTCTCCAGGAGCCCATGGGGGTTACTAACAGATTCTCTGAAATTTTTCTTGAATATTCCTCCCCACTTCAAATGTAATTTTGCTAATCTGGCACCAATCACGTTGCCATAACTTGACAATTCCTTACTATCTCCCTGCTTGATGAGGATTTGGGTTGTTTTCTAGGACTTTGGCTCTACTCTATCCAGTTTTCAGAATCTTCTCAGTGTCAGGGAACATAATAGCCTGGTTGGAATTATAACACTTTGTTTTGTGTTGCCTATTAATTTTGCTTTCAGCAATCACTGGGTCTGTCCCTTTGTTCTTCTTTCTCCAATTATTTTAAGATTTTCTGTCACTGTTTTTACTTCTCATAAGCCTCAATAACTTTTGGGCTTTTATCTGGATATGATTCTTATAAGACCTTGACATATTATAAAAATTTGTCTCTCTCCATCTTTCGCCCCTGACTTTTAAACACCCAAGCTGAACCGAGAGGACCCCGCATAGCTTCCTTGCTTCCTTTAGAAGTTGTCCCTCTCCCGCCTTTTCTTTCTTCCAGACTTAAGAGGGGTAGTATGGTCAGAATTACATTTTAGAAGCAGGAAATTCTAATTACCACACAGTCGCAGCTGGAGCAACTTATCTATATGGTCCTCCTGTCCTCCAAGAGCAGTTGCTAAGAGGATGATGATTGTATGGCATACATGGTATGAATTTTCTCTCCAGGGGGGCTGGTATGGGGAACAGGAGAACAAATGGGGATGGTCCTATTTCCCTGGAAGGAGAAATAAAGAAGGCAGTGTTCAGGGATCCCTGGGTGGCGCAGCGGTTTGACGCCTGCCTTTGGCCCAGGGCGTGATCCTGGAGACCCGGGATCGAATCCCATGTCGGGCTCCCGGTGCATGGAGCCTGCTTCTCCCTCTGCCTATGTCTCTGCCTCTCTCTCTCTCTCTCTCTCTGTGACTATCATAAATAAATAAAAAAAATAAAAAAAAAAAGAAGGCAGTGTTCAGGAATGGTCAGGCAGGGGAGACATAGCTACAGTAGGTGCCATAGGAGGTTTGCTTTCCAAACACTTGTGACCCCTGGCCTTTCTGCACAGACTCAGATGGCAGTTGGGGTTTGTGCTGGGCTTCCACACCAGCAGTGACCAATCACTGTCCCCAGGGAGCAGAGTCAGTGACATCACTCAGTCTTCGGTTCACCAGAGTTTCACCTGGGCCTGTTACCCAGTAATTCTGTCAGAAACATGTGGATTTGAATTATTTTACTGTCTTCCTGGGTGAGGTTCTGGTGTCTCCAGACTTCATTAAGATACTTCTCAACAAAAAAAAAAAAGAAAAAAAGATACTTTTCAAATCCCGGATACTCCTCTTTCTTTTCTTCTTTTCTCCATTCTTGGTTGTGTATATTCTATTTTTTTTCTTCCAAAAGGCCAGATGCTTCTCTGGGCTTATAGCCAGAATTTGGATCACCCAGAGTGTACAGTCTAAGAACCCTCATCCTGTTTCCCGATCTCAGACTCTTCTGTACATTTCCAGGTACTAATGTCTTCCCAAACCAAGACTTGTAGTTTCAGCTGAGAGAGTTCCTTAATTACTGAATCAGGAATCACTTCTATGTGTGCATATTGTTTTAAAGATTTATTTATTCACTTGAGAGAGAGACAGTGCATGAGCAGAGGGATGGGCAGAGAGAGAGGGAGAGCGAGTCTTAAGCAGACTCCACTCTAAGCATGGAGCCTGATGCAGGGCTCAATCTCACAACCCTGAGATTGTGACCTGAGCCAAAACTAAGAGTCAGATGCTTAACTGACTAAGCCACTCAGGCACCCCTGTGTGTACATATTTTTATATTATTTCTTCTGCTTTGAAGCTAAAATATGTAAGTAAAGAGGCAAGGTAGCAATAAATATGGAAGGAATGATCGAATTGGGAAAAATCCCCATTTTGTAGTTTCTGGTGAAATCATTGATTCAGGCAATTGTCAACTAATGGTAGATGAAACCATTAGTTAAAGATGGTGGGGTACTTCACACGGGGAGGAGTCTAGCTGTCACCTTTTGAGCGCACTCATTTATGGTAGCATCACTGAGAAAAGAACTGCAGGTCAACTGCCTCTTGAAACACAAACCAGTCAGCCCTAGGAAGTATTCTTGGCAAAATAAAGCTGAGCCTAGGTTTAATCAAACTGCATAGCTGAATTCCATTTAATGGAGAGAGAGGGAACAGAGGAACAAATAAAATGATACTACAGAGGCAAGTTGACAAATTTGGAATGTAAGTAATTCTACAGATGTCACTGTAGCAAAGGCATAAGACTTCAGAGTGTAACAACTACATGTAACCCAGTGTAACATGGGTCCTTGCCACGATCCTGATTTGAACAAGTCACTTGTGAACTAGACAGTTGTGGACATTTGGAATTATTGCTAATTTTGTTTGACATATTTGTTTTATTTTTACTTTTTTATATTTATTTAAGTATTCTCGACACCGAATATAGGGCTCAAACTCCCAACCCTGAGATCAAGAGTCGCGTGCTTCTCCAACTGAGTCCGTCAGGTGCCCCTCGACATATTTATTTTAAATTAAGGTGATGGGGATGCCTGGGTGGCTCAGCGGTTGAGTGTCTGTCTGCCTTTGGCCCAGGGCATGATCCCGGGATCTAGGATCAAGTCCCACATCATGCTCCTTGCCGGGAGCCTGCTTCTCCCTTGACCTGTGTCTCTGCTTCTCTCTGTGTCTCTCATGAGTAAATAAATAAAATCTTTTAAAAATAAAGAAATAAATCAAGGCGATGAGTATAACGGAAATTTATTGTTTATATTAGTCTATTTTTCAGTATGTTTGGAAATGTTTATAATAAAATATGCCTTTTGTAGATTAAAAAATGAAGTGAGCTGGACAGTTTACTTCCTAAGAGAGAGTGTCTAATATAAAATGACCACAGAGAGTAATCCTGCCTGATTTATATCCAATCTGTTTTTAATTAATTAGGATTCTGGTTTCTGAGTTTAAAAGGATGGGGAGGTAGACATTATTATTAGTAGGGTGATTGGATTTTTATAATAACGTGTTTATTTTACATAGCCTTGGTTTTATGATAGAACCCGGAGATTACATAACTGCTTTCTTAGTAGCAACCTGGGCATCCAGGTTCAGCCAGCCTTTCCTCTGAGCTGGACTACTGTAAACCATCCAGCAGTGATGGATCATAGGTATTCCTTGTAAAGTCTTCCAGAAAGGGGAGTATGTTATCTGCCCAGAAACCCCAAAATAACAGTACTCACTGTCAAGGAAGTCTTTCTGAGATACCAGATGCTTCGAGGAACCCTTTGTCTTATCCTGTCAACAATGAAGAGGGGAAAGAGCCTCTCTGCAATAACCCTTCACATCCAGAAAGACTGATACTAACCACAGGGATCTTGGTTTCTCTTCCTTCTCTTCCTTTTTTCTCCCTCCTCTCTGGGGTTTATTCTTTAGCCTTTTTAGCCATCAGGAAGGCTCTTCTCTGTGGCCCCGTGCTTTCCTTGTCCCTTCAGAGCTGTGGGGGCTGTCAGCATTGAGAACAAAGTACCAGTTCCTGGGTAGGCTCCCACCAGCCCCACACGTTCTGGCCACCCTCTTGGACTTGCCCTTTCCTGTCCACAGGTCTTTAGAGACCTCCTAGGAAGTCCCAAACACTCAGCCTCCACTCTGTTCATTTAGAATGTGTCCATATAGTACAAAGCCTTGGTTGTTTGGATCCTATACTTCCAGAATCCACAGGATTGTGAAACAATCCAACACTAGGCCTCCTCAAAGAGGACTTAGGAGGAGAGCCAAGGTGGGTCCCAGACATAGGGTCAGATGGCCTGGTGGAAGCAGGGCTAGCTGGTTGGGTAGTGGTGTCTATAGAGTGCTAGCTTTCCCCACACAAGCTGAGGAAGTGAGAGCCAGTGGGGAAGTGGAGAGAACACAGAGAAGACAGGTGGTGGGTGAGGCTGGAGTGTGGAGTTGAAACATTAACAGCTGTCCCTCTGTGAACACACTGGAATATGCCATCCTGCTCTATTCAAGCTCTCCAAATAATGGTCTTCCATTAGGGGGAGGAGAGCTGCCCTGATCTTCTCCCCAATTCAGTTAAGGAGCCCTCTCTGGACTTAAGATGCCCTATCCATACTTCTGTGCTGCCCTCACAACCTATAATATCTGTGTCTTCCACTTGACCATGGGCTCCTGAGGTCAGGAGGTGCCCCTTTGATCTCCGATAGCCCAGCACTGAAATATGCCCAGCCTGATGCCTGCATCTCTGTACAGTGACTTTGACAGGCTTTGTGCAGGTGTGTGAGACAAAAAGAAGACATCAGGGTATCCTTCTGAAAGCCCACCAGATGTCTAGTTCAGAATTCACCACACAGCACAAAACAAGTTAAATCACGGAATAATAAAACACTGTAGCCTGGACAATAATGAATATGCAAGCAGCATAACATAGTGAGCACTGAGAACATTCTATTGTAGATAGTTTAATCTTACTTTAGTGAAAGATCAAGGATAAAAGCACAAAATGACTGTGCTAATTTGAAAAAGAGAAAATGGATAACTAGCTAACATGGGCAGGGTGAATATAGGGAAATGTTGGATCAGTCCATACATGAGGTTTAGCAATTCTGGAGGATGGCAGACCTAAGTCTTTGAATACTGAGGAGCAGCACTGAATCTAAGAGGTACCTTCCATCTGGAAACCATGTTTGGACTCTGCATTGCATCTGTAGTTTGCATGGTATGAAGCCACCGCTACCTTTGTCCCAATGTACTTTGAAAAGATAGGTCATATTTATCACCAAATGCAAGTGGGCTTGTCCTTTCAAGCCTACACAAGATATTAGAATGTCAACTCTAGAAGCTGGAAAGCAGCCAGCAAATTAGGAGGCCACAGAAGAATTTTGTGAGCTTTTATTTGTTCTTAGTTCACAAAGAAATTACATAGAATGTCAAACCTGAAGGGGACCCCAGGGCTACCCAGTTAACTCCTTCATTGTAGAGATGAGAAATGAGGCCCATAGAAGAATAGTGACTTGCCTAGGAGAACAATGTTAGTAGTAGCTAGAACTTGAATTTATGATTCCTGATGCATGTATCAGGGATTGTTGCATTATGCGGAGTTGTACTTCCATCCAGAACATTTTTATAATGCTGATTAAACTGGGTTATTTGGTGAATTTTACCAACACATCCTAGATATCACTAAGGTTAGTTTTGCAAAGGTGACTTGTAGCAGTTTCTACTGTAGCAGTTTCCCTGGCTTAAGTGGAGAAAGAGCACTGACTGCATTTTCTGTTGTAGTAAGCTCGGGGGTAATATATTGCCATCGGTATTATTTAGGAAAGCTTTTGTCTTCACGAAACAGATAACCTGAACATAATTGCTCGAATGGGTTCATTTCTGTGATATGACAAGAAGTCTAGATGTAGGAGGCTTTGGCTTTTGTTCGGCAGCTTAATGATGTCAGGACTGATGCCTGATTCTCTTGGCCTTTCCCTCATGGTCACAAGATGACTGCTGCAGGTCCAGCCATCGTGTCTATATTTGATGCAGGAAGAAAGAGGAAGGGGTGGGGTCAGGTATATCTTTCTTGCTACTAGGAGAGAAAACACTTTCTCCTAAATGCCCAAGAAGTCTTCTGTTAGGATCTCATCGCCAGTATTGGGTCATGATGCAAAGAATTTGGGAAAATGGGAAACAGGATGGCCCTGATTGGCTTACACCAGTCATGATCCATTCCCTGAGGCTGGACACATAACCGAGGCTTTCTAATGGTGGGAAATAAGAGGAAATAGCTATGGGTATCCCATATCACTGTAAAACTATCAAGGCCCCTCATATGTGTATGATATGATGCTTTCAGACTACAAGTTTGGTGTAAAGATGGACAGTAGGGGCAGCCCCGGTGGCGCAGTGGTTTAGTGCTGCCTGCAGCCCGGGGCATGATCCTGGAGACCCTGGATCGAGTCCCACATCAGGCTCTCTGTATGATGCCTGCTTCTCCCTCTACCTGTGTCTCTGCCTCTCTCTCTCTCTCTCTGTCTCTACGAATAAATACAAAATCTAAAAAAGAAAAAAAAAAGATGGACAGTGGGATTTTTTTTAAGTATCCGATTCTGTAATCTTTCATGCCTTTAGTGGTAGATTATTTCAGTAACAAAGGCTTATCTGAGGATAACAAAGCAATTCCATTGCCAGACATTTATAGTGCTTAACCAAACAATAAATGATAGGAACACTTTTTGTCTTAACTGTAGTTCCACTTTAAGCCTAGGTTAAAGGAGAAATTTTATAAAAAGTTCATTAAGGGCAAAAACAGGACAGGTCTTTAAGTCTCATAATATAAAAGATCTGATTTTTAAATGTTGCTAGAGTCTGTTAGGAGAAATAACAGTAGCATATCAATGACACTTGAAAATTTTCAGAACTCATTCAACAGGTATTTGAGTGCAGCTGTGTGCTGGGTTCTCTTTAGGCACCTAGAGAGTTACATCAGTGAACAAAAGAGAAAAAAACTGGGCAGATGAATGGATAAAGAAATTATGGTATTTGTGTGTGTGTGTGTGTGTGTGTGTGTGTGTGTGTGTGTATGGAATAAATGGAATACTGTTCAGCCTTTTAAAAGAGAGACATTTTTAAATATCTGTGTATCATGGATCATAGATGAACCTTGAGGATGTTATGCTAAATGAAACAAGGCAGTCACGGACCGATACCCTGATTCTTTTTTTTTTTAAAGATTTTATTTTTTTATTCATGAGAGAGACACACACAGAGAGAGAGAGACAGAGACAGAGGCAGAGGGAGAAGCAGGCTCCATGCAGGGAACATGATGTGGGACTCGATCCCGGGTCTCCAGGATCACGCCCTGGGCCGAAGGCAGGCACTAAACCACTGAGCCATCCAGGGATCCCCCCAATACCCTGATTCTAATTATATAAGACATCTAAAACAGTCATATTCATTGAATCTAAGAGTGGATTGGTGATTTTCAGGGGCTGGGGGTAAGGAGAGATGGGGAGGTACTAATCAATGGGCACAAAGTTTCGGTGAAGCACGGTAAGTAAATTCTAGAGATCGGCTGTGCAGCATCATATCCCTAGTCAGCAATAAGAGGGAGATCTCATGGTAAGTGTTCCTCTCACAATGAAATAAAGTTGTAAAGGAAAAGAAAAATTCAGCCCTATGGAGTTTACATGGGGGGTGCAGATCTTGGGTGAGTACCTTATTAGGGTTCTCCATAGAAACAGAACCAGCAGTGTAGACACATGCACATGCACGAATGCGCACACACAAACACACTATTTTAAGGAACTGGCTCACACAGTTGTGGGGTTTTCCAAGTCTGGCATCTGCAGGGTAGCCTGGCAAGCTGGAGACGTGGCAGGCCCAAGTTCCTGTTCCTGTCTAGCCCAAGCTCTAGACCAAAGGCCATCTCAAGGCAGAATTCACTCTCAGACAGAAGGACTTCAGGCTGTTTGTTCTTAAAGCCCTCAACATATTGCCTGAGGCCCACCCACACTGCAGAGAGGCGTCTGCTCTACTCAGGGTTCCCAAATTTAAGTGTCAATCTCATTTAAAAAATACCTACACAGCGATGTGGAGGCTGGTGTTTGGTGAACATCTGAGTACTATGGCCTATCCAGGTTAACACATAAAACTAACCCTGAGACGGAACCAGACAATAAGCCTAATACATAAGCAAAGTTTGTAATACTTTAGAAAACATTAAGTACTATCAGGAACAGAGCAAGTTACAGTTTAAAACAAGGGAGTCATTCACTTTTCCAAAGAAGACATCCAGATGGCCAGCAGACATATGAAAAGATGTTCAATGTCACTCATCATCAGGGAAATGCAAACCAAAACCATGATGAGATACCACCTTACCCCTGTCAGAATGGCTAAAATTAACAGCACAAGAAACAACAGGTATCAGTGAGGGTGTGGAGAAAGGAGAACCCTCTTGCATAGTTGGCGGGAATGCAAACTGGTGCAGCCACTGTGGGAAACAGTTTGGAGCTTCCTCAAAAAGTTAAAAATAGAACTACCCTATGACCCAACAGTTACATCATTAGGTATCTACCCAAAGGATACAAAAATACAGATTGGAAGGGGTACATGCACCCCAATATTTACAGCAGCATTATCAATAATAGCCATACTGTGGAGAGAGCCCAAATGTCCTTTGACTGATAAATGGATTATACCATATAATCTCATATGTGCAGTATAAAAAATATTTTATTTGCTTATTCATGGAAGACACACAGAGAGAGGCAGAGACACAGGCAGAGGGACAAGCAGGCTCCCTGCGGGGATCCCAGGACCCTGGGATCATGACCTGACCCAAAGGTTCAACCACTGAGCCACCCAGGTGCCCCTCAATATGTGCAATTTAAGAATGAAAACAGATAAACATATGGGAAGGGGGAAAAGAAAGAAAGAAGGAAACAAGCCATAAATGACTTTTTAAAAAAGATTTTTAAAATCTATCCATTCCTGAGAGACACACAGAGAGAGGCACAGAGACACAGGCAAAGGGAGAAGCAGGCTTCATGCAGGAGCCCGACGCGGGACTTGATTCCCAGACTCCAGGATCATGCCCTGGGCTGAAGGTGGCGCTAAACTGCCGAGCCACCTGGGCTGCCCCATAAATGACTCTTAATGACAGAGAACAAATTGAAGGGTGATAGAGGTGGTGGGTGGGGGATGGGCTAGATAAGTGATGGGCATTAAGGAGGCCACTTGTGATGAGCCCTGGGTGTCGTATGTAAGTGACAAATCATTGAATTTCAGTTCAGAAATCAATATTGCACTAAATGTTAACTGGCAAAATTTAAATTAAAAAAAAAAACAAAAGGGAGTCATTAATAAAGAAGATGTGGCATATATATATATAATATATATATATGATTCCTATATATTATATATAACTGAATATTACTCAGCCATAAAAAGAATGAACTCTTGCCATTTGCAATGACATGAATGAAGCTAGAGAGTATTATGCTAAGTGGGATAAGTCAATCAGAGACAAATACCATATGATTTCACTCATATGTGGAACTTAAGAAAGAAAACAGATGAACATAAGGGAAAGGGGAAAAAATGAGAGGGAGGTAAGCCATATAACAGACTCTTAACTGTAAAGAATAAACCGAGGGCTGATGGGGGATGTAGGTGAAGGATAGGGAAAATAGGTGATGGGTTAAGGAGCGCACTTGTTGTAATAAACACTGGGTGTTGTATGTAAGCGATGAATCACTAAATTTTACTCCTGAAACTAATATTACACTGTATGTTAACTAACTAGAACTTAAATAAAAACTTGAAACATTTCCCGTAGGAAGAATGCTTGAATGTATGTAGAAAGATTTTTAAAAAGTCTTTAAGGAGTATTTCCTGCATGTCACATGCTGTGCAAAAGAGAGAGAAGCGGGGAGAAACACGGTCCCTGTCCTCAGGATGCTTCACCACCCTTGAGATGAACAAGTGAGAAGACCCTCATGATGCTGTATGGTGGGTGTGACTCTGAGGAACACAGAGCACACAGGGGTGTGGAAACAGGCACAAGTGTCCTCTCTGCTTTCATTATCCCTCTAGGGTAGGTCCAGTGTGAGGTCCAGAGAGCTGGACTGATTTGGCTCAGGTTCATACACCTGGAAGCTGAACCCGGACCATCGGGCTTTTTTCTTCCTGCATCACTTTCCAGTAAAGAAGACCCAGCAGGTGTTGGCATAAAGTCTCTCTGAAACCCCCAGGGAGGGCAGGTCCTTTACTCTGCATGGAGGAAAATAATCCAAGCACAGAGGAGAGTAAGCAGCGGGTGATGGCAGGAGCCTGGGGTCCTTGGGGCTGGCATTACACTGGGTACAGAGGACACTGGGGAACTGCTCACTGCCACAGGGAAGAGCAGAACATTCTGGATGTGAGGAAACAACCAGAGATGAGGCTGCTTCTGCTCTGCTTCCCTCATTCACACTGTTCTCAGCCCTTGGGAGAAAGGCTAATGATAGAACATCTCTAGGTGGACACAGGAGAAACCAGTAGCAGTGGTCCTCTCCAGGGAAGAGAACTGGTGGCTACTGGGGTCCCCAACTTTGATATCTTTCGGATTTTGTACCATGAACATATATTAACTTCAAGTATTTCGTTACACAAGGCAACCCCAAAGACTTTTCTGAAGGCAGTGAGTGCTCCTTGAAGGCCACGTGCTAGATTACAAATGGCTTGGGTTTTGAGACAGACTGTTCACAGCTCTGCCACTTATTAGCTGAGTGACCTTGCTGCTTTGCTCCATGTTGCAGCTTTCTCAGCAGGAAAATGGGACAGTGTAAGGACAGTGAGTCTGTGTGAGGAATGAACGAGAAGGTTTATGAAGGTTTATGAAGACTCCGCAAACTAGCATTTGGTCTTGTCCATTAGGCTCCTCAGTGTGCTGAGGGCAGCCACTGTCATGCAGCCCTGGGCCCCCAGCCATCTGCACTGACAGCTGAGATGACATCTGTGTGCCCTGAATAAGTAGTTTTCACAACACACACCTTACTTCATCAACAGCACTGACTTCTTATCCCTTCTGCTTAAAGAGCTCAGGGAGGGTATAGTATATTTAGAAAGGGGACAGATTAAAGTGCTGTTCGGGGGTTGCCAAGGGGCTGGAAAATTTGACTTTGCAGCATAGCTTATCTTGCAAAGAATTTGCAGGATCATTTTTTCCTCCTAGACTTGTGATCTCTTAATAAATAATACTTCAAAAATGTTTACTTTTAGTGCATATGTATCTTATCACCCATATAAGCAGGAAACTTCTTTTTGGGAAAGACCGGGTTTCATGAAGCTTTGTACCATTCAAACCCCTCACATATAGCTGCCTTCAAGCACTGTTAGTACAGTGCGCATTATCTGCTGCTGGTTATCTAGTGCTGTGTAGCAAATTGCCCCAGACTTAGTGTCTTAATTCCCACAGTTTCTACGGGTTAGGAATTCAGGGGGGACTTGGTTTGGTAGTTCTAGGCCACAGTCCCTCAGGAGATTGCAGTCCTATGTCAGCTGGGGCTATGGCAGCTGAAGGCTTGGCTGGGGCTGGAGGACCCACTTCCAAAGGGGCTCACTCACATGGCTGGCAAGCTGGTGCTGGCTAGTGGTGTCTCAGTTCTACTCTCATGGGTTTCTCCAGAAGTCTACTTGACTATCCTCATAGCATGCTGGCTGGGTCCCCCCAGAGACAGTGGCCCAAGAGACCAAGAGGGAAGCTATACACCTTTTGTGACCTAGCGTCAGAAATCATACATCAGCATTTCTGACCACTCTCTTGTTCACACAGACCACTGCTGATGCAGTATGAGAAGAGAGGTGAATACCAGCAGGCACCCTGGAGGCTCTCTCAAAGGCTGACTAAACACAGATGTTATAGCACATCACAGTGCTTAGAAAGTATGTGATAATTTTTCTTTCTTTCTTTTTTTTTTTTTTTAGAGATTTTATTTATTTATTCATGAGAGACACAGAGGGGGTTGGGCAGAGACACAGGCAGAGGGAGAAGCAGGCTCCATGCAGGGAGCCTGACTCGGGACTCGATCCCAGGTCTCCAGGATCACGCCCTGGGCAGAAGGCAGACGCTAAACTGCTGAGCCACCCAGGTGTCCCAATAATTTCTGAACTATGTAGAATGAGTGTGTACAGTGTGCATACGATATATAAATGGTAGAAGCCAAAAGTTTTACTTTTTCAGGACAGATACTGCAGTCCACTGTCTCAAACTTGAGTGTGCATTGCAGCCACTTGGAGGGCTTATGAAAGGACAAATGGCTGGGTCCCACTCATGGAGTAGACTGCTTCAAGCAAACACCTCCTTGGTCTCAGAACTAAATGACAAACAGTTAAATTCATTATGCATATTATTTTAATTTTTGCTGAATGATATGGAGGTAATATACAAATCAGAGAAAGGAGAGTATATGGACAGCTTTAAGCAATGGTGTGCTAGCAATTCTCCGAAAAGAAAAGAGAAAAAAGAAAAGTGAAAAGAGGAAAGAGGAAGGAGGAGGGAGGAAAGAGGAAAGGAAAAGAAAAGAAAAGAAAATAGAGCTTTGATTTGTAACTGTTGCCGATTTCCACAGTGTAAATGCTCCCGCCATGGCCAATTATCACCAGATTCCTAAATGTTTCACAGCTGACCCTCCCTTGCTTGTACACACCAGCTGCAATATACCACTAGCTCTGAGCAAATTCTTTCCTTGTCGTGTGTGATTCTGAAAAGCGGTGGCCCAGGTGAGGGCTGGGCATGGCCAGGTGACCCTAATAGCAAGCCCTCTGCCTGCTGAGGCTGTTAAGCACCAGGCTTGGCTTGCTTTCTACCCAGAGTGAGACTTTCTGAGGCAGCTCAAGTGACAGGATATAACTGTGCAGACAACTCTACATGGCATAGGCAAATGCAAAGTGGGGCTTCTCAAATTCTCCCCAACACTTGCCACCCCTACCTGGTACAATTTTAATGACAGCTCCAGCCTTTCTGTTCTAATCAGGCTCAACGGTTTGGCGACTCCTCTTCAAAGTCCTCTCTAGCTTTCCCTCCCTTCTGGCAAGGCTCATTTCCTCAGGGTGGGTGACAGGAGCTACTTTAGTGAATTCATATTTTGAGCTGCCAGGAGGCCCATTAGGGGTATAGTGTCGGAAGGCCTATAGAAATTATGTAGAAATTTCACTTGGCGATTCACCTTGTAGGTGAACACCATGAGCTATTCTGTAGATTTGAAGTGACTATTTAACTTGTAAGCTTCTTGAGGGTACAAGGTTTTGTGTGTGTGTGTTCCCCACAACGTCTATCATGGGCCCTTGGGAAAAATAAACACTTATAAACATTTAATGAGTTCTAGGTTGGAATTCTCATTACTGAAAACATTGTCATCCCAACAGAGAGCTTTCGTTGACTTAATACCAAAGAGTGAGTAATTTGGGAATTTCAATTACCATGAAAAATAAGTGGAGCAAGATTCTTTGGTAGGAAGTCCTTACATGGTATCCCATAATACTTCTTTTTTTGTCATGTAAAACACATAGTCTTAGAAAATAGGACTCAATGACAATTTAGTGCAATAAAAAAACAAAAACAGAAACAGAAACATAGCTTTCAAAGTAGGCAGAACATGACCCCTGTGGGAACTCATCCTTAATAGCCTTAAGAGCTCTCCTAATCTGGGTAATTTTCTTAGTCTTTCTGAGCCTAGTTACCTGGTCTCTAGAATGAGACTGGTAATAACCACTTTGTACGTCTTTTGTGAAGATGGAATTAAATAATCTGTGAAAAGTTCTGGAATGGAGTCTTGGGAGCAGAACTCATGGTAAGCCCCCTACCCCACATCATTAGTTGAAGGAAGCCCACATACATGTTCCAGATACAGCCAGGGCACCTTGACTGAGTCCCCTGACAAATTCTCACTTTTTGATGGTACATGCTTGGTTTTGCTGTGAATTTCTAAGGTGTGTGGGGTTTTTTGTTTTTTTGTTTGTTTTTGTTTTTGTTTTGATTTCTAAGGCAACATTAGTGACACAGAGATAAAGGTCTTTTCCACACAGAGACTGGCAGGTCTAATGAGCTGGGGGTGGGAAATGGGGAGGAGGGAAGCATCTTGAGTATTAGCATCTCTGGAAATGTTTAGGGGGAGGAGAGAAGCTATTTCTTCAGGGCCCAACCTGATTAATAAGATGATGGGTTTGAGATTCTGTGGGATGGATTTCTCTCCTTTCTACTTCGTGAGGTTTCTAGGTTTCCAGGTTATTTTAATGATATGGCAGGTATCAAGCAGGAGTGATCAGCCACAAATCCCAGGTCTAGAAAGCATATCTCTGAAAGATAAGGGCAGATCACTCCATTGGGTACTTAACAGATTGCCCCACAATTAATATATGTTTCCTGGTCCAATTTAGCTGTGAATGGTAAAGTAGGGAAGTAGCTCCTCTCCACTTGGTTGGAAACACATTGAGCACCAACTATGTGTCAAGCCCCAGAGGGATAGTAAAAAGGCAAAGGGACTTTATTTCCATACCCAGGACCTTACAGGGTAGATTAAAAGGCTATATATGTTTGTTATTTAGTTGATCTCTTCCTATATTAGAAAATGGGTTTCCTACTCAGAAACAAGCAGAGGGGTTTTCTTTCATTCTTGGAAAAGTAACTAATGGGCAACTTCTGATGTTTTGAAATACTGCATTTCTTTACAGCCACTAAAGAAGTTTGGGACCTAAGTCCTGACCTTCACGTGGCATGCAAAGAAATCTGAAAGAGTGAGATAAATGGCCTTTTGAATTTTTACAGAAAACGACAAACCCAATGCTTTCCCAAGTTTTGGGGCAATATCAGGCAAATGCACGGTGAGGAGTTTGAGGCTTCATCTACAGCTTTATTTGCTTATTATCTTTCTTTAATAGGCATGACTTTCTATGTGCACAAAATGGTCACAGTGTATGGGTTAGGACACAGGAGTGGGAATCAGGGGTCTGGGTTTCATTCCAAGAACACGTGAGCACCTTACAGAGCACTGGCAACCAGTTGGGTGCTCGGGATAAATGAAAGCAACGTGGCAGCACCTAGATGAGGTCTATGGAAACACATTTGAGGTAGCAAATAGTTCTTCTCAGTAGGGTCTTAGGAGGAATCAGAGAGAAGGTAAGATAGAGTCTTAAAGGAGGAGTAGAATTGGCTAGAATGAGTGGGAGACCAGCGTTCCAGGCAGAGTGAACAGTGGCATACACATTTCATGACATTGAGAAGGCAACAGGAACTATAGACGGGAGAGTCTAGACCAGTGGTTCCCAAGTGTAATGTACATTCCTAGGGATCTTGTTACGCGAGGTCTGAGGTGCCAGTTCTAACAAGTTCCTGGCTGATGCCCATACATAGTATAGGGTGGTGGTAGAGCGTGGGGTGTAGGAGTAAACATGGGGCTGGATAGAGGAAGGAGTGAATGGCAAGAGCAAGGGCCTGCCACCTTGGGCTGACTGCTCCCCCCTGGCATGTTTCAGCTGTCCCCACTGTCATACTGGTGATAGTATTTATGTCATACCCAACCTCCCATGGGCTCTAGTGAGGCCCTCAGTCAATACCCTCTTTCACTCCCAAGAGCAGTGACACTAGATTTTTAGCGTTTTCCTGAAATTTTCTGCCCACCCCCTACCACCATGGCCTCATCAAATACTCTGCCTCCTAATTCATAGACAGAAAAGAGAGATTATGAGATAGAGTTTTCTTAAGGTGCCAAAGTCCCTACCCAGAGCCCACCTGTGTTTTTCCTTTTTATTTTGTCCTCTTTACACCTGTCCTTCCCTCTGCCTAAGGCTGAGCCCTCTGCTGCGCCCTGGAAGGGGTCCTCTCTTTCCTTTCTTTCCTTTGGCTTCTTGTGGTCCTCCATTCACCCATCACTCTCCTTTTTCATGTGTGTCCCACCTCTCCCTTCCTATGCTACAGATGTGCTCAGGGCTCTCCTTTCTTGCACCTTCCCCCCCCCCCCCCTGAAAAAACAACCTTGATCCTCATCCTCCCCTAGATACACTCTGACCTCTCACCCTCCTCCCATAGCTTGATTTCCTCAGAGCAAGTCAACACTTGCTGATTCTCTGCTTCTCCTCATCTGCTCTCTGCAAACTACCATGATCTGACTTCTGCCTTCCCCACTCCAATGACCTGACTTGTCTGAAGTCAACTGTGCCTCTCCAATCGCCCAACCAAGGAATTTCAGTCCTGGCCCTATTTGTTTTTTAATTTTCAGTGTTGATCACTGGTGCCTTGTCTCCCATGCCTTGCTAGATGTCCTCTCTCTCTTTTTTCTAAAATTTAAGTGAAAAACAAAAGAGTTCACCCGTTTCTGTCACCTCCGAGTCCCTACCTCTGACAACCACCAATCTGAATCTGTTCTCAGTCTCTATAAGCTTGGTTTTTTCCCCCTAGATTCCACAAATAAGAGAGATAGTATGGTATTTGTCTTTCTCTGACTTATTTCACTAAGCATAATGTCCTCAAGGTTCACCCATGTTGTTGCAAATGGCAAGATCTCATTCTTTTCATAATACTCCATGGTATATACATATTTCTTCATCCATTCATCCATCAATGGACACTTAGGTTGTTTCTGTGTCTTGGCTATTGTCAATAATGCTGCAGTAAAAATAATGTGTGTATATCTTTTCAAATTAGTGTTTCTGTTTTCTTCCAATAAATACCCAGAAGTGCAATTGTTGGATCATGAGGTACTTCAGGGTTTAATTTTTATGAGAAACTGCCACACTGTTTGCCACAATGGCTGTACCAATTTACATTCCCATTGATGGTGCACAGTTTCCTTTTCCCCTATATCCTCACTAACACTTGTTATTTCTTGTCTTTTTACTAATAGCCGTTCTGACAGGTGCAGCTTTGATTTGCATTTCCCTGATGATCAGTGATGTCAAGCACCTTTTCATATACCTGTTGCCATCTCCATGTTTTCTTTGGAAAAATATCTGCTCAGGTCCTCTGACCCTTTTTAAATTGGATTGTGACCTTGTTTTAGTTTTTGTTTTGGCGTTGAATTTTATGAGTTCTTTATATATTTTGGATATTATCCCCTTATCAGATATGTAGTTGAAAATATTTTCTCCCATTCAGTAGGTTGCCTTTCCATTTTGCTGATGGCTTCCTTTGTTGTGCAGAAGCTTTTTAGTTAGTCTCACTTTTTCCTTTTTGCTTTTGCCTTTGATGTCAGAGTGAAAAAATCAATGTTAGGACCTATGTCAAGAAGCTTACCACCTATGTTTTTTTTCTAGGAGTCTTATGGCTCTAGGTCTTTTTTTTTTTTTAAAGAAAAATTATTCCTTTTATTACAAAACTTAGTGATTTAATTACTTCTGTACTTTTCCTTTTAAGAATAAGATATATAAAAAAAAATCACTACTGATGTTCAAAACCGGAAACCAGATAATCAGACCAAAAAAAAAAAAAATCACATTTATTTCAATAGTTCGAAGTACAAATACAGCAAGTCAGTTCACAATGTTTCAATATACAGTTTTAAGTATAATGAAAACTTGATATACAAAAATGAAAGGGTAAATAGCAGAAATAAAGCTCAATTTAAAAAAAAAAATTCAAGTAACCCGAAAACCTTTAGACTGAAATATGCCATTTATGACAATTCGGAAACGCCTTAATTTATAGATACCAGTAGCACATTGCCATCTGAAAGGGCTTCTCAAAGAAGGAGAATCACCCCAAACCAGTGAGCTCGGGACCAGAGTGGGGGCGGGCTATTCCAGATTTGGCTGCCTCACTCTCACTGTCGATCCATACGGTTTGACCTATGATACTTGGATGTTTAGGCAAATTCTAGAAAATGTTTAAAGTTCAATATGAGGCCAACACCCTGCTAAGAGATACTGAAATGGCCACTATATATTTACAAGATTTTAAAGACCCATCTTAGCTTCAGGTCTCTGGTGTTACGGGGGAAAGACAGACTGATACTTCTTCCATTACTTAGAACCTTTCTGTAAGGTTAGCAACATGGCCTTTACAACCTCCTTGCGAAAATCATACTTCATTATAGATTTACTTATTTCTACACATACAGAACTTTTATGTAAAGTAGAAAAAGTTCCCGCTAGGAAGATAATTAAAGGTTGTTAATGTTCTTTGTATCACTTAGCAGCCAAGACACAGGTGTATTTCTGCTCCGCAGAAGCAAGGTTAGCTATTCGCTTCAATTCAGGGAGGTGTGTGCTTTCAGGATGGTGGAGAGGAGATATTTATTGCATCTTTTTCTCAATCTTCTTCATCTTTTCATTATAGGCAGTAAATTGAGAGTCTGTTCCGAAAATTCTATCCCACCATGTAAATGTGGAAGCATAGTTTCCGATGAAGTTCATGTGGTGGAAATCATGAGGCCGAGAACCAGCATAGAAAGGGATCAGATTTAAAGGGTTCAGGGGAATGTCATAGCCACTATGGACATCAATAGTTTCTATCAAACGAATGGTCACCCATGCCCAAAGGAGAATGACATGATCACATAAAAGCATGATTGCAATGAAAAATCCAGTTCCAAGAATCAGAGTTTCCAAAGGATGTGCATATTCAGCTTCCATTCCAAATGGAGCCTGAAACTCATGATGAACTTTACGAATATATTTATATATTCTTTTGTGATGCAAGAGCCTATGCAGGAAATAGTGCCAGGTGTCCTCAATCACCGCACAGCCAAAGCATCTTGCCAAAAGCATATACCATCTTGGCATTCTTTCCCAATCATAAGGTATATTAAAATACTCTGTAAAATAATAAGTTCCACAGATCAAAGGAAGCTGGATACAAAAGTGATTAAAGAGAAGTACTTTAAAACATTTCCATTGGTTTTCCCAGGTTTCTGGTTTATCCTTTTGAATTTTGTACTTTTTCATGAAAGGTATAAATTGAAACAAAAATCCAGGTAAACAGAATAAGAAATAAAGAACTTCGTGAACTATCAAGGATCCCCATGTTGCAATCTGGAACTTTGTATAATTATTCAACATATAGTTCCAAGCATTTTTAAATGGTTCTTGTAGAGGGTTCTCAGGTAAAAGTGAATCTACATACTCCACAGGCGAGGATGCTGAACTAAAGATGCTGATACTTTCATTTGTTGCCATTTTTCAAATCTCTGCAGAAAGCCTTAGAATTCTGGCCGAGCGGCGGGAACGCCGGCTTTAGGTCTTATGTTCGAGTCTGTAATACATTTTGAATTTATTTTTGTGTATAGCATAAGATAAATGGTCCAGTTTTCCCAATATCATTTATTGAAGGGACTATCCTTCTTGCTTCCTTTGTATACTCTTGCCACCTTTGTCATAAATTAATTGACCTTACGTGCATGGATTTATTCCCGGGCTCTGTTCCATCGAGCTATATGACAGTTTTTATGTCAATACTATCCTGTTTTGATTATGATAGTTTTGTTGTATAGTTTGAAATCAGGGAGTATAATGCCTCCAACTTCTTTTTAAGATTGCTTTGGCTAATTTTGGGGTCTTTTATGGTTCCATACACATTTTAGGATTATTCTATTCTTGTGAAAAATGCCACTGGAATTTTGATAGGGAGTGCATTGGATCTGTAGGTTACTTTAGGCAATATGGACATTCTAACAATATTAATTCTTCTAATCCACGGACATGGAATATCTTTCCATTTCTTTGTGTCTTCAATTCTTTCATTAATGTCTTGTAGTTTTCAGTACATAAACCTTTCACCTGCTTGGTTAAATTTACTGTTTTTGTTTGTTGTTTATAAAATGCAAGATCCTGATTTCTTTTCGGCCCTTCTCAGCCTCATTTCCTGGTTCCTCTTTCTGTGTTCAGTCTTTACTAGTTAACATGTCCCAGATTTCTAGTCTCAGCTTTCTTCATTTCCAACCTTAAACATTCTCCCTTAGGCACCTCACTTACACTTGACACTCTCTCTGCTGTTCACAGGAATCTAGTCCTCAGATCCTTAAATCTTTGTGAGTTGGTCATATATGTGTATGTACCTCTCATTTTTTAAAAAACTGAATCTCCCCTTCTCTCCTAAATTTGGTTTTCCTTCTCAGTCGCACTCTAAGTAAATTGTACCCCTGCTTTCCCTTTATCATGAACCCCAAACTTGGGAGTTGTACTTGACTCCTCCCCTTGCCTCACCTGCCAGCAGTAATGGTCCTGTTTTGTGCTCCCTTTGACTGCTATCTCATTGAACGAGATAGCTTTACTCCATTAGTCAGATTATTTCTTTCACCTCTACATGACCTTTCTGCAAATACCCATGGCTTCTGACCCCAGCCACACAGAATCACTTGGAGAACTTTTAACAATCCTCATGCCCAAGTCACACCCCAAACCCATTACATTCGAATTTTCAGAGGCGAGGCCCAGATTATTCCAATGTATAGCCAAGGTTAAGGCCTTGGCTTTTGTCTCTTCTCCCTCAAATCCATCCTCCACACTGACATTGAGGTGTTTTTCTTAAAACTCAAATTGGGTTTTATTCAGTTCCCTGTTCAAAAAATCCTTCAATGACTTTGTTGCCTTTGGAAAAATTATTTAATGTGTTATACAAGTCTTTTTGGCTTGTTATATGAGACCTTTCATGATTGGCCCTACTTCGTGTCGGTCTATCAAAGGCACCTTACCCTGGCCTTTGTGATCCACCCCCACAGGCTTTCTCAAAGCTCTGTGCATGGGCACAGACTCAGTCCTCTGTCTGGAATGCCTGGCCAACTCTCTCTGTGCTTCAATATCCTGTTTAGGTGTTCTCACTTACAAAAAGCCTCTGAGACTCCCCTAGATTAGTTTGAATGTTTCTTCTCTGGGCTTTCTAGCAGCTAGGCTTCTTCTGCTGCAGAGCCTTTTCTCTTTCTCTGCCATTAGCACAGCCACTTGATGGTAGGGACTATCTCCTGTTTACACAGTAAGCACTCAGTATGCGTACAGTGAATTTATCCATCCATCTCTTCCCACATCTAATAATAAGCTCATGTAGCAAGAGAAAAACAGAGTTGAAAGCTCAATGAGTTGTTATAGCAATGACTTAAATCCAAAGCATAGGCTGTTAGGACATTTCTTCTTCTTCTTCTTCTTCTTCTTTCTTTTTTTTTTTTTTTTAAGGTTTTGTTTATTTATTCATGAGAGACACAGAGAGAAAGGCAGAGACTTAGGCAGAGGGAGAAGCAGGCTCCCCATGGGGAACCTAATGTGGGACTCGATTCCAGGACCCCGGGATCACAACCTGAGCCAAAGGCAGACACTCAACCACTGAGCCCAGGTGTTCCCTATTAGGATATTTCTCATCCTTATACAAGTGTGAACCTAACACAGGAGAAAACAGTTCCCCTTAAAGCAGCAGCATTATCCACAGAGGCCTAACAGAGCTGTGTTTCCTGGCACAGAAAAGGTGGTCCTGTCCTCTGACACCACTGTTATCAAATAGGTCCCATTACATCAAGAGTAACGTTTGCTCTGATTTCAGCTGTGAGGTTAAGAGCTCATTTTATATAGGAATGCAAACACAGATGCAACAAAATTTCACTAGTTCAGAACACAGTTTGAAAACAGACCAACTGTGTGGGGGGGTGATAATATTTACAAATGGATTTTTTTTTAAATAAATTTTTATTTATTTATGATAGCCACAGAGAGAGAGATTGGCAGAGACACAGGCAGAGGGAGAAGTAGGCTCCATGCACCGGGAGCCCAACGTGGGATTCGATCCCGGGTCTCCAGGATTGCACCCTGGGCCAAAGGCAGGCGCCAAACCACTGTGCCACCCAGGGATCCCTACAAATGGATTCTTAATTGTACTGAAGATCTATCAGCCCAGGTACCCTTTCAACCTGATGCTTCTCTTGAGCATTTAAAATTAGCATCCGGCTTACAAAAGTGTGGGGCGTGTGAAATTGCTCAGGTTCACATGCTTCACAAAAGAGATCCTGCTGGACAGTGCTTCCTCCACTTTGTGAAAATGGGTATGAGAATCACCTGGAGAGGTAATAAACTGGGCAGGGGCCCAGGCTTACCAAGAATGGACAGGGTCTGGACCTTCTTTCCAAGTTCTCTGGCAAATTCTGATCCTTGCCAAGGTTTTGGTGAGGGTGACCACCATTTGGCTATGGTCAGCTGCCACCCTCCAGCCCAGTGCTTTTTAACACTGGTTGCATATTAATATCCTACCTGGGGGACTTTCAAAAAATCCCAATATGCAGGTCTTACCCCAGGCCAATTAGACAAGTATTTCTGAGAGTGGGACATTGATAGTTTTAAAAGCTCCCGGAGGATCCTAATGGGTCACCTGGAGGTTTGAGGATCATATCTCTAGCTTACTGGTCCTCAGACTTGGCTGAGCATTAGGATCACCTCAGGGGTTTCAACAGCTATGTCAATACCTGGGTAGGCAGGGTATACAATAGTATCAAGAGATACTATTGTAATTGCTGTGGGATGCAACCACCCACATCAAGATTTGTGAAAGTTCTCTGGCAATTCTAATGTACAACAAAGTGTCAGAACTATGACTACAGCTCATCCTCCCACAGTTCCTAACAGAGCCCATTTACCTTGATAAAAAGAATCCATTGTCATGAGAAGATGAGAAACCCAACCTGTTGGGAACATATTTATCCTCCGGGCTTACCTAAAGTGACTGAGGGGGGAGTTCCCTCCAGAAAAACAGTTATGGAAAAGGAGCAGAGTAAGTTTATAGATTAAATTCATTAATACCAGGAGCCCAGCTGCCTGTACCACCAACTGAGCACCCCTGAGTTCCCCAGCTGCCTGAGTGACCTCAGTTGCCTTGGCCTTCCTGAAAGGAAGGTAGCCATGCCTTCCTGAAAACATGCAGAGTGGCTTTCCAAATAATAAACGGATACTAATGGACTCAATTATTGTAAATTTCTGAATTTACAATAATAATTTACAATGCATTCTAAATGCATTGCTAATGGCATTTTCCTCCCTTCTTTCATCATTGTTTAAGACACTTCTCCTTATACTTCCCTATTAACAGATGTCAGACTTGAGTTAGTGCCCTGTCTTGGGTAGGTAGGTAGCTGTCTCCACCACCTTGAAAAAAGGCATCTTGTGTCATCCAGAAAGGGTCCAAGTGGTACTACTCTCCATCTTATCTTAGAAACTTAACACTACAGGGATGTATTCACCTAACAGCTACAGTGAGTCACTGGTGAGGATTCTCATATAAAACTTTTTTGGGGGACATCTGGGTGGCTCAGCAGTTGAACCTCTGCCTTCTGCTCGGGGCATGATCCCAAACTCCTGGGATCGAGTCCCATGTCAGGCTCCCTGCATGGAACCTGCTTCTCCCTCTGCCCATGTCTCTGCCTCTCTCTCTCTTTCTCTCTCTCTCTGGTTGTCATGAGTGAATAAATCTTTAAAAAAAAAAAAACCCTTTTTAAAAAAAATTAAGGTACTCATTGGTTTACTTGGATGTTGAATATAGGATAGTGGTTTTCAACTTTGGCTACATACTGGAATTATCTGGGGAGCTTTAAAAACTATTGATCCTTATGACTGCCCCTTACAGATTCCAACTGAATGAGGTGGTGATGGGCTAGGGCAATGGGAATTTTTTTAAGGCTTCCAAGGTGATTCCAGTGTTTAGCAAAGGGTGATTACACTGATATTTATCAGTAAGAGAGACTGAGAAAAGAGAGGCAGAAAGACCCATAGAGCATCTCTCCTGAGGACTCTGTGAATCAACAGAGGCATTTGTCCTATTTAGAATCTTTATGAGCACAAGTGGTTGGGTGAGTTTTCTAGGAGACCGGAAGCAAGATTAGGCCACAGAAAATAATCTCAACCTGGAGTCTTTCTTTTCAGTGGCCTTTCATTCTTCTGGGAGTGTTCACCTAGGGCTGCTGTCCCATGGGTCCTGCTGGCTCCCCCCTTCCCCATGGCCCATCAACCTTTGTGCAGTGTTACCTGAGAGTCACGGATGCAGGAGAAAATTTTGGTATCCTACTGAGGATAAGCCAGGTAAGAGGGAAGTGTGAAGTGTGAGATCCTAAAGTAGCTCAGGATAAATGCTGGGGCCCCACACATGGTGTTGCCCTATCAGGGAGACACTCCCTGGTCATAGTTATGATTTTTCCTTCCATCAGCTTTCCCTCCTATCCCTTTTCCTTTCCATGAATGCTTTCCTGTCCTATATACAATATCTTCTGAGTCCCAATGATGGAACTGGCTGTGACGGCCATTGTTGATGACCTACCCAGCTCCCATATCCATCCACCTCTTTCCTGCCCACAGAATCCATAATTGTCTCCAGCCTCTGGGCCAGCAGCAGGTGGTGAAACTTGATATTAGTTCAAACAGGAGTTTCCTATATTGGTTGCATATTAAGAACACCTGAGGAGTTCTTGAAGCAATGCTGATACTTGGGCCCCACTCCCAGAAACTCTGATTTAATTGGTTGCTGATAGATATTCAAAGCTCTCAGGTGGTTAAAATAGGCAGCCAGGAGTGAGGCTCACTGGTCTGGGATAGTCATGGCATTTCAATTTCCCATACTACTGGTTGTTTCAGGATTGGGCAATGATGCCATTTTGACCAAAGGAACACGAGAACATAGAGGCGGGGTTGGGAAGATTTCGAAAAGATTTTGTCGGCATTAGGGAAGGATTCCTTCTTCCTCCTGCATGGTTTTAGGAGTTGTTGGGGAGAAGGAGATGCTTGGAGCCACTGCTGCTGTCCTCTGTGAGTATCCCTGCCAGACGGCATAGACTTTCAATATGAGTGTTGTAGAGTAGAGTGTTAGGAAGAACCGAGGAAATGTGAAGGCCCTGTCTTCCAGGCTTCTTGCTTGGCAGGGCTGGGTGTCTTCCAAGCCTGGGTCAGAAGCGGGTCGTGATCCCAGGTTCAGAGTTTCCAGAGAGGCATTTGTGAGCGTGCCCTCTTAGACATGCACAGCACCCCTGCTGAATGTAAAGCTCCTCCGACTCTGATGAAGCTGCCCACCCACCGCAAAGGGGCCTCCAGGAACAATGGTTTTGCTGGGCAGACTTTCTGGGGAAGGGAATTCTGCTGCCGAGAGCTTTGTGCCATGATTGAAGGCAGTTGGAAGTCTTGATAGAGTCTGGCTGATTTGGGCTTGAATCCTGGTTACTGATTGTGTGAATTGAGTCAGTGAAACCCTGTGTCTTGGTTTTACCATCTGTACAAGGGGTTAACCTCTACTCCCAAGGGTTGTTGCTGTAGTTCCTTTAATAGATTGAACACAGTGTCTGGAATTCTCTAAGTCTTTACTGTTGGTGGCAGTGTTGGCTAGTTTTGACCTATTGACTCTGTACTGCAATGAGCAAGAGGTAAAATCATTGAAAAGAATGAGAACAGAACTGGTTACTATTCCTAGACCTGCTTTAACTGCTTTTAACCTGCTTTTACTGCTTTAACAGTTTGGAAAGACTGAACAAGTTTTTCCTGTAGTCCTCTCTGCCTGAAATCTGTCAACATAATTTGAGCATGATTTGCCAAGTCAGCACAGATGCCGGGTCAGGTGTAAGTGAGCTCTGTTTCCAACTCAACCACTGATGGGCTTGACTGACACACGGAGCCCATGACCGCCTGCTGCTGGTTAGGCACAGACAGCGGCTGAGCTTGGGGTCACGCTTTCCCTGAGGCTGCACCCCACTGGGAACAGGAGCTGTGATGGAGAGAGAAGGCTGGGGAGCCTGTCAGGGTTGGGTCCTCCAGGTTTGGAGGTGGAGCCCTAGAATTGGGTGTCTCCCAGTTTCAGAGTGGAGGCCACACTGGGGCAACCACTTTCTCTCAGGGTTGACTCTCAACTCCCCCCTCCCCCACACACACCTTGAAGCAGGGCTGGGGATGTGGGTATCAGATCATTGTCTCCAGCTGGTTGTAAGGGCTTCACTGAGATTTCCCAGAAGCCTCACTGCCCTTGCCCCCTCCCCACCCAGACTTTTCCTTCTTCCTCCATGTCTGTGTTCTCCCTTCCCTGGGTTTCTCCCTAGCTCAGCTTGACTCTGGGATATCCTCTCTTTTGCATCTTTCTGTAGGCTCGGACCATCTTATTCCATGTCCCTTCTATCATTTTTGCCCCTCTTAGCTTTCTGTCTTTTCCAGGAAGCTTATTTCTGGTACTTTCATGAGCATCTTCTTGGGAATCTAAAATGTCCTTTACTCCCTGCCAGCCCCCGCCTTTCATCTTCTCTATTTGGGCTTCATTTCCCTGATCTCAGCTCCTGTGTGGTTTCTCCCTAGTTACATCTTCCCCTCCTCCAGCACTATCTTGTTTGTTTTCATCATTGTTGTTTTAAATTCCAATGTCTCTGACTTTGGTCTACATTTAGTTCCAATATTTTCCCCTTCCATCTTTCTGGGGATCTTACTGTATCACTTTATCAACCATCCTTTTTTCTCTAAAACTTTCCATTTCTTTCTCATGCTTTTTCATCCATTTTTAAATATGTTCAGGTTTCTCCTATCTTAAAAAAAAAAAAACACGCACCCCACACTTGTGTTCCCATACCCACTGGAGCTGGGTGTCTCCTTTCCTCATGGGACTCATCCAGACTCCTTGTATCCCCTTCTACTTCTCTCCACACACAGGAGTGTGGCATCTCCTCTCACTACTGCTGATAGTGCCTCTGCAAGGACATAGGGATTGCCTTGGGTTTAAATCCAGAATTTTCCAGAGGCAGTGCAGCCTAGGGGAATAGGTGTGACTCTGGACCACCAGCCAATTTAGAATCCTGGGCCACCGCTTGATCCAGGTTTGACCTCTGCTAAATTCCTTAATTCTTTCAGTGGGTTTGAACCTTCTTGAAGGGCTGGGATATTGTCTTCCCAGAGTCTAATAGTAATCGTGGTGAATATCTATTCCAGGCCCCCTGACAGGTCTTTGACTCGGTGGATACTGTGTGCTTTGTCAGTGGAAGCTTAAACATTTTTGCTGAATGAATGAATTTTGCCCAAATAGTCTTAATTGGATACTTCATATTCCTACTTCCACGTTTACCCCTTCCCTTCACCAGGTCCCTGGCATATTTTCTTTTTTTTTTTTTTTAATTTTATTTATTTGATAGTCATCACAGAGAGAGAGAGGCAGAGACATAGGCAGAGGGAGAAGCAGGCTCCATGCAGGGAGCCCGACGTGGGATTCGATCCTGGGTCTCCAGGATCGCGCCCTGGGCCAAAGGCAGGCGCTAAACCGCTGCGCCACCCAGGGATCCCCTTGGCATATTTTCTGATCAAGAGATTATTAAACAGAGACTGTCTTCCTCGTGGCCAAGTTTGAGCTGTCTCCTGAACCACCATCTTGTGTGGATAATTTGAATCTATGCTATGAAGGGAGCAGAGAGGTGCCTTTGGAGTGTCAGCTCATAGGATAGGCCACATCTTGATTTGGTATTTAATTTCAGGATAGCTAATATCACTCAACACTGAAAATTTGATCATTCTGGCGTGATCAGTTAAAAAATGTTTTAAATTCTAGAACCCAAGCCCTCCTCTGTAACTTGTGAACATAGAAAACTAGGTTGGAAAAATCTATCTCAGGGTCCTCGAATGAAGATCTTTGTGTGAGAAGGAAAACTACTCTGTAAAGATAAGCATGTAGACAGAATGGGCAATTAAAATCAAACAGTTGGGCATTTTAATGGAAATTTCATTATCTTTGTCCTTGGGAGTGATTATAAACCCTGGCTGAGAAATTGGGAGTGGGGTCTTAATCAGTGGGTGGTAGGGATTGCTGAGGCCCACTTAGTGTAGCACCCTGCAGGGGTGGTTTTGGGTAGCACCTAAGCAGTGGGAGCAGAGGCCAGATCTTCCCACAACTTTCAGCCTTTTTTTGAGAAGATTAAACTAACCCCATAAAAAGCAGAGCATTTGATGTGAGACAGTGTAACTAAGAGCTAAATCATGGCATAGGTGCTAAATGCTAGCAGAAACCGGATAAGAAGATCCATTAACCCTGGAATAGCCTATAAACTCCTAATGGGGATGAAGGATTCCAGCTGAGTCTTGAGGAATGGGTTAGGCTTCTATGACTCAGGACTGGACAAGCCAAAAAGACAGGTGAGGGGTGGTGGGCAGGTATCTTAGAGTCATAAACAATGTATGGTGGGGCTCTCCCAGTGAAGTGATGGGATGGGCTGTACATCCTTGGCCAGAACTCTGTCCACAAATCCCTGTGGGGTGCTGATGTGGGCTTCTTCAGCCTGTCCAGCTGCACTGGGGTATTTTCCTCTCCTGACCTACCTTCCGTGGTGGCAACTATGGGCTACTTTGGTGACCTCAGGTTTTCCAAGCCAACCAAGCTCATTCTGATCCTTTTGCCCCTCTTCGAGCTTCCCCAAGTCATGCTGGCCACCCATCAGTATCTCTCTTTTAACCTCCTGGTGATAATAAATCCCTTCTCCATAGGACTCTAGGACAAGCCTCTGAGGGGCTGGAAGTGCCATGGAGGGTCTTCACTAGCCACTTGATGTGCTCTTCCTTTTCTTCTTCCCCCTAGCTTTATGATCCAGATCCACCATTATGTATGGTGTTTGTAGGTGACTTGTTTTCCCTGAGAGGTTTTATTAGTCAGAACTTTTGGGGTTAAAAGATGAAAAACTCATTGTAAGCCAGATCTTGAAAAGGAGTGGATTTGCTGAATCTTGAAACCAAATATGGGATCCCTGGGTGGCGCAGCGGTTTAGCGCCTGCCTTTGGCCCAGGGCGCGATCCTGGAGACCCGGGATCAAATCCCACGTCGGGCTCCCAGTGCATGGAGCCTGCTTCTCCCTCTGCCTGTGTCTCTGCCTCTCTCTCTCTCTCTGTGACTATAATAAATAAATAAAAAAAAAAATTAAAAAAAAAAAAAAAGAAACCAAATATTATAGGCATTTATGTATGGCTGAATGCAGGTGATCCCAGATATCCTGCCCTAAACTGTCGTCTTCCCCAGAGTCCTAGGGAAGAAATCATTGAATTGATTGTGATTTGTCTGCCTTAGATCATCAATCCAACCCTAAATCTTTTTGGCCAAAGAAATGAAATCCCACCATTCACCAGGACTGGGTCACAGGCCCAGTGGAGGTAGACTCAGTATGAGGTATTTCCCTAAATGGAAGATGTGGGTTGTTACCAGAAGAAAGAATAATTGTTAGGCCCAAAGTGGTGTCCAGTAGAGAAGTAAAGCGGTGGCCCTCTCTCCTGATGGCCAGCAGCTGTTATGTCTAGTTATGGCTCCTCTATTGCCCATATGTAGGGCTACTGCATCAACTCTTAACCTCCTTCAGAAATGTTCAGAGGCAGGCCTGAGGTTTCCAGATTGGAAGTCCAATCTGGATAAAGCACACAGATAGATGATGTTAGAAAATGTGAAAAAGATTATTTTCAAAGATTTTGGAAGATCCTTAAAAGCTTTCATTTCCTCCTCTTTCCTTCCTTCCTTTTTTCCCCCTCCTTTGTGGCAGTAGTTGACCAGGGAAGCTGTCATGATCACCCAGTTCACTGGTTGTTTCTCATTTTGTTGAGCGACATCTTGGATTCCCAAATAAGAACTGCAATCAGGAAGGTTTCAGAGTGATGTGGAGAGAGCAGAAAGGGGAGCGGGTCAGGCATTTTTCAAGCAGAACATTTGTTCAAGGACAGAGTGCCAACCTTCCAGCAAGGCTGGCAGATGGGGGCCCCAGCAGGCAGAGTGACAGAAAGGTAATCAGAACCACTTGCCACTTTCCATTGAGGCAGACATGGGAACCAAGGTGGGAGCAATGTGTGAATGATAAATTGGTTTTTGCTCTTCCTTTGAACTTCAAGATCTATCCCCCTCGGTCCCTCCCACCTTATGGATTGATTGACAAGCTCAATGGGCTCAGAGAGGATTCCATATCCAAGAATCTGAGCTGTGTTAAGAAGACTCTTTGAAACTAATTGAATGTGAATGCCAGCTACCACTGATACAGGGAAGAGGGGAAGAAAAGAAATACCTTTAGCAAGGGAGCTTTCAGGGGCTGAGAGAAAAAACAAACGGTAAGAGAAGCCTCTTGTACCTCAATGCCACATCTTTGGAGCCCCAGCAAAAGTCAATTAAATACTGGGTTTTAATCATTTTAAGTATATATTGCTTTTCTGCAATCAAGAAATTGAATGCTAGAGAGCCATAAAATTTTAATTGGCATAATTTTATATGTTCAGTTTTACATGCTGATGTTTTTATTCTGTCATGAACATTGTAAACCAATGCCATTTTTCAAAGTCATCATAAATGGCTCTGTAGTAACCTAGAATAAGATGTGCTATACTGCATGTAAACATTTCTCTCTCTCTGGTCATTTTGAGTATTTCCCATGTCTGATGACAAGTTGTCCCAGTTTATGTTCTTACAGCAGTGTAGAGCTGTGTTGATTGATTTTTTTTTTTTTGCCAGCATTATTATTTTAAAAATCTCTTAATCTCTTGCCAATTTGATAGACAAAATGACTTCTTTTTCGACAGATATCTTTGATTAAATCAGGATATTATTTTGCAAGTTTATTAATCATTTGTATTCTGACATCTGAAAGTCCTCTTTATGCCTTGGCACATTTTTCATGATGTTAACAAGATAGTTATATAAATATGTTCAATAGATATTAATATATGAAGGATCTTACACTCTTTTATAAAATTTATTACTAACATTTTGTTCTTTATATTTATTTTAAAGATTTTACTTATTCATGAGACAGAGACAGAGAGACAGAGACACAGGCAGAGGGAGAAAGCAGGCTCCATGCAGGGAGCCTGATGTGGGACTCGATGCCAGGATTTCAGGATCATGCCCTGAGCTAAAGGCAGATGCTCAACCACTGAGCCACCCAAGTGTCCCTTGTTCTTTATATTTAAAACTTGTGTAAATGATATAACTTGTATTTTTTTTGATGCTTAGTAATTATTTTTTGAAGACTAGTATATTGACATGGTGCTAATACTGATCAGGTATTCAGTGAAGTGTCTCCTCTCTAGTCTTGTCTTCTTATCACTTAGCTCCCACCCACATGAAGGGCTATTGCACCAACTCTTACCCTCCTTCAGAAATGCTCAGAGGCAGGCCTGATGTTTCTAGATTGGAAGTCCAATCTGGATAAAGCACACAGATAGATGATGTTGGAAAATGTGAAAAAGATTATTTTCAAAGATTTTGGAAGATCCTTAAAAGCTTTCATTTTTTCCTTTTTTTTTTTTTTTTTCCTCCTTTGTGGCCGTAGTTGACCTCAGCAGGTCAACTGAAATCACTTGTTACCAATCTCATGTGTATGTAGACTTCTGCATGTTACACACAAATTTCTATATTCCTTTTTGCTTTTATACAAATGATAATGTAGTATTTGTACTCTGCTACTGTTTTATTTCCCTTAGTTTTGGAGTTCATTTTTTTTGTCATTACATGAAGCACTTCCTTGTTCCTTGTATGGCGACCTTGTATTCCATTGAGTGACTTAGGGTAGTTTTTTGACTTATAAAAATTTTTAAGGATTTTATGGCCCTATCTAAATCTTTTTATTTATAAATGTATCTGTTAATTTTATGCTTAAGATTTCTGTTCCAGTATGCAATCCTTTAAACACTTGCCTGTGTTTCCTTCCTGTGGGGTTTTAGATTACATTTTAAAAGTAAAATACAGAGATGTACATGCAGTTGTAAAACATAATACAGAGAGATTCATTGTATCCTTTACCTAATTTCATTGTTAACATCTTGTAAAACTATAATAAAATACCACAACTAGGATATTGATATAGCTAAGGCAAAGCCCTTCTGTCATCTCAAGAATTCCCCATGCTGCTGTTGTATAGCCATGCCCACTTCCACCCCACTCTTGTCCTTAATGTCTAGCAACCAATAATATTTACCTTATGGAGTTGGCTTTTTTATTCTTTTTTTATAATAAATTTATTTTTTATTGGTGTTCACTTTGCCAACATACAGCATAACACCCAGTGCTCATCCCCTCAAGTGCCCCCCTCAGTGCCCGTCACCCATTCACCCCACCCCCTGCCCTCCTCCCCTTCCACCACCCCTAGTTCGTTTCCCAGAGTTAGGAGTCTTTATGTTCTGTCTCCCTTTCTGATATTTCCCACACATTTCTTCTCCCTTCCCTTATATTCCCTTTCACTATTATTTATATTCCCCAAATGAATGAGACCATATAATCTTTGTCCTTCTCCAATTGACTTATTTCACTCAGCATAATACCCTCCAGTTCCATCCACGTTGAAGCAAATGGTGGGTATTTGTCGTTTCTAATGGCTGAGGAATATTCCATTGTATACATAGACCACATCTTCTTTATCCATTCATCTGTCGATGGACACCGAGGCTCCTTCCACAGTTTGGCTATTATGGCCATTGCTGCTAGAAACATCGGAGTGCAGGTGTCCCGGCGTTTCACTGCATCTGAATCTTTGGGGTAAATCCCCAACAGTGCAATTGCTGGGTTGTAGGGCAGGTCTATTTTTAACTCTTTGAGGAACCTCCACACAGTTTTCCAGAGTGGCTGCACCAGTTCACATTCCCACCAACAGTGTAAGAGGGTTCCCTTTTCTCCGCATCCTCTCCAACATTTGTGGTTTCCTGCCTTGTTAATGTTCCCCATTCTCACTGGTGTGAGGTGGGATCTCATTGTGGTTTTGATTTGTATTTCCCTGATGGCAAGTGATGCAGAGCATTTTCTCATGTGCATGTTGGCCATGTCTATGTCTTCCTCTGTGAGATTTATCTTCATGTCTTTTGCCCATTTCATGACTTGATTGTTTGTTTCTTCGGTGTTGAGTTTACTAAGTTCTTTATAGATCTTGGAAACTAGCCCTTTATCTGATATGTTATTTGCAAATATCTTCTCCCATTCTGTAGGTTGTCTTTGAGTTTTGTTGACTGTATCCTTTGCTGTGCAAAAGCTTCTTATCTTGATGAAGTCCCAATAGTTCATTTTTGCTTTTGTTTCTTTTGCCTTTGTGGATGTATCTTGCAAGAAGTTACTGTGGCCGAGTTCAAAAAGGGTGTTGCCTGTGTTCTCCTCTAGGATTTTGATGGAATCTTGTCTCACATTTAGATCTTTCATCCATAATGAGTTTATCTTTGTGTATGGTGCAAGAGAGTGGTCTAGTTTCATTCTTCTGCATGTGGATGTCCAATTTTCCCAGCACCATTTATTGAAGAGACTGTCTTTCTTCCAGTGGATGGTCTTTCCTCCTTTATCGAATATTAGTTGACCATAAAGTTGAGGGTCCACTTCTGGGTTCTCTATTCTGTTCCATTGATCTATGTGTCTGTTTTTGTGCCAGTACCACACTGTCTTGATGACCACAGCTTTGTAGTACAACCTGAAATCTGGCATTGTGATGCCCCCAGATATGGTTTTCTTTTTTAAAATTCCCCTGGCTATTCGGGGTCTTTTCTGATTCCACACAAATCTTAAAATAATTTGTTCTAACTCTCTGAAGAAAGTCCATGGTATTTTGATAGGGATTGCATTAAACGTGTAAATTGCCCTGGGTAACATTGACATTTTCACAATATTCTTCCAATCCATGAACATGGAATATTTTTCCATCTCTTTGTGTCTTCCTCAATTTCTTTCAGAAGCGTTCTATAGTTTTGAGGGTATAGATCCTTTACTCCTTGGTTAGGTTTATTCCTAGGTATCTTATGCTTTTGGGTGCAATTGTAAATGGGATTGACTCCTTAAGTTCTCTTTCTTCAGTCTCATTGTTAGTGTATAGAAATGCCACTGACTTCTGGGCATTGATTTTGTATCCTGCCACGCTGCCAAAATGCTGTATGAGTTCTAGCAATCTTGGGGTGGAGGCTTTTGGGTTTTCTATGTAGAGTATCATGTCATCGGCAAAGAGGGAGAGTTTGACTTCTTCTTTATCAATTTGAATGCCTTTAATGTCTTTTTGTTGTCTGATTGCTGAGGCTAGGACTTCCAGTACTATGTTGAATAGCAGTGGTGAGAGTGGACATCCCTGTCTTGTTCCTGATCTTAGGGGAAAGGCTCCCAGTGCTTCCCCATTGAGAATGATATTTGCTGTGGGCTTTCAGTAGATGGCCTTTAAGATGTTGAGGAATGTTCCCTCTATCCCTACACCCTGAAGAGTTTTGATCAGGAATGGATGCTGTATTTTGTCAAATGCTTTCTCTGCATCTAATGAAAGGATCATATGGTTCTTGGTTTTTCTCTTGCTGATATGATGAATCACATTGATTGTTTTACGGGTGTTGAACCAGCCTTGTGTCCCAGGGATAAATCCTACTTGGTCATGGTGAATAATTTTCTTAATGTACTGTTGGATCCTATTGGCCAGTATCTTGTTGAGAATTTTTGCATCCATGTTCATCAGGGATATTGGTCTGTAATTCTCCTTTTTGGTGGGGTCTTTGTCTGGTTTTGGAATTAAGGTGATGCTGGCCTCATAGAACGAATTTGGAAGTACTCCATCTCTTTCTATCTTTCCAAACAACTTTAGAAGAATAGGTATGGTTTCCTCTTTAAACGTTTGATAGAATTCCCCTGGGAAGCCATCTGGCCCTGGACTCTTGTGTCTTGGGAGGTTTTTGATGACTGCTTCAATTTCCTCCCTGGTTATTGGCCTGTTCAGGTTTTCTCTTTCTTCCTGTTCCAGTTTTGGTAGTTTGTGGCTTTCCAGGAATGCGTCCATTTCTTCTAGATTGCCTAATTTATTGACGTATAGCTGTTCATAATGTTTTTAAAATCGTTTGTATTTCCTTGGTGTTGGTAGTGATCTCTCCTTTCTAATTCATGATTTTCTTAATTTGAGTCTTCTCTCTCTTCTTTTTAATAAGGTTGGCTAATGGTTTATGTATCTTATTAATTCTTTCAAAGAACCAACTCCTGGTTTTGTTGATCTGTTCCACAGTTCTTCTGGTCTCGATTTCGTTGAGTTCTGCTCGAATCTTAATTAACTCCCTTCTTCTGCTGGGTGTAGGATCTATCTGCTGTTTTTTCTCTAGCTCCTTTATGTGTAAGGTTAGCTTTTGTATTTGAGTTCTTTCCAGTTTTTGAATGGATGCTTGTATTGCGATGTATTTCCCCCTTAGGACTGCATTTGCTGCATCCCAAAGATTTTGAACGGTTGTATCTTCATTCTCATTAGTTTCCATGAATGTTTTTAATTCTTCCTTAATTTCCTGGTTGACCCTTTCATCTTTTAGCAGGATGGTCCTTAACCTCCACATGTTTGAGGTCCTTCCAAACTTCTTGTTGTGATTTAGTTCTAATTTCAAGGCATTATGGTCTGAGAATACGCAGGGGATGATCCCAATGTTTTGGATCGGTTCAGACCCGATTTGTGACCCAGTATGTGGTCTATTTTGGAGAAAGTTCCATGTGCACTTGAGAAGAATGTGTATTCAGTTGAGTTTGGACGCAAAGTTCTGTAGATATCTGTGAAATCCATCTGGTCCAATGTATCATTTAAAGCTCTCGTTTCTTTGGAGATGTTGTGCTTAGAAGACCTATCGAGTATAGAAAGAGCTACATTGAAGTCACCAAGTGTATTATTATCTAAGTATTTCTTCATTTTGGTTATTAATTGATTTAAATATTTGGGAGCTCCCACATTCGGGGCATATATATTGAGGATTGTTAAGTCCTCTTGTTGGATAGATCCTTTAAGTATGATATAGTGTCCCTCTTCATCTCTCACTACAGTCTTGGGGGTAAATTTTAGTTTATCTGATATGAGGATGGCTACCCCTGCTTTCTTTTGAGGACCATTTGAATGGTAAATGGTTCTCCAACCTTTTATTTTCAGGCTGTAGGTGTCCTTCTGTCCAAAATGAGTCTCTTGTAGACAGCAAATAGATGGGTCCTGCTTTTTATCCAGTCTGAAACCCTGCGCCTTTTGATGGGGTCATTAAGCGCGTTCACGTTTAGAGTTACTATTGAGAGATAGGAGTTTAGTGTCATCATGGTATCTATTCAGTCCTTGTTTTTGTGGACTGTTCCACTGAACTTCTTCTTAAAGGGGAATTTTAAGAGTCCCCCTTAAAATTTCTTGCAGAGCTGGTTTGCAGGTCACATATTCTTTCAGTTGCTGCCTGTCTTGGAAGCTCTTTATCTGTCCTTCCATTTTGAATGAGAGCCTTGCTGGATAAAGTATTCTTGGTTGCGTGTTCTTCTCATTTAGGACCCTGAATATATCCTGCCAGCCCTTTCTGGCCTGCCAGATCTCTGTGGAGAGGTCTGCTGTTACCCTAATACTCCTCCCCATAGAAGTCAGGGATTTCTTGTCTTTTGCTGCTTTAAGGATCATCTCTTTATCTTTGGAATTTGCAAGCTTAACTATTAGATGTCGAGGTGTTGAACGGTTTTTATTGATTTTAGGGGGGGATCTCTCTATTTCCTGGATCTGAATGCCTGTTTCCGTTCCCAGATTAGGAAAGTTTTCAGCTCGGATTTGTTCAAATACATATTCTGGCCCTCTGTCCCTTTCGGCGCCCTCGGGAACCCCAATTAAACGTAGGTTTTTCTTCCTCAGGCTGTCGTTTATTTCCCTTAATCTAACCTCATGGTCTTTTAATTGTTTGTCTCTTTTTTCCTCAGTTTCCCTCTTTGCCATCAACTTGTCTTCTATGTCACTCACTCGTTCTTCCACCTTGTTAACCCTTGTCATTAGGACTTCTAGTTTGGGTTGCATCTCATTCAATTGATTTTTAATTTCTGCCTGATTGGATCTAAATTCTGCAGTCATGAAGTCTCTTGAGTCCTTCATGCTTTTTTCTAGAGCCACCAGTAGCTGTATAATAGTGCTTCTGAATTGGCTTTCTGACATTGAATTGTAATCCAGATTTTGTAACTCTGTGGGAGAGAGGACTGTTTCTGATTCTCTCTTTTGAGGTGAGGTTTTCCTTCTAGTCATTTTGCTCAGTGCAGAGTGGCCAAAAACAAGTTGTACTGGGAAAAGGAGAAAGAGAGAGAGAAAGAAGGAAAGAAAAGAGAAAAAGAAAAAAGGAAAAAGGAAGAAAAATAAAGAAAAAGAGAAAAAGAAAAAGAAAGGGGAAAAAAGGGTGGGGGAAACAAACAGAAATTAAAAAAAACAAAACAAAACAACAACAAAAAAAAACCACGGGGGAGTATCTTCTGATTCTGTGTACTTCAAGTCCCTTCACCTCCCCTGGAACTTGTCCGTCTAGCTGGTCTTCTGGGGGAGGGGCCTGTTGTGCTGATTTTCAGGTGTTAGCACTTGGGGGAGCTGCTCTGCCCCCAGCCTGGTGCAGGGCTCAGTGGGGGTTGTTTACCCCGTGAGGCCCCAGGAGGAACAACTGCAGTGGCGGGGCCAGCTCTGCAGCCCTGGAGTCAGCTCCTGCAGTAACCACAGAGCTCTCGGTCTGCAGGGCCTGGAGGCTCTGGGGCGGGCCGCTGATCTGCTCAGCTCGGGGCAGGGGCGTCCTCGGTGTCCTGGGCCCTCCCAGCCTCTGCCTGTCCCGGGGGCGGGGGTGGGGGGAGGCCGGATCCTGGGCTGTGTCCCGGTGCCCTGTGCTCCTGGGCCTGCGCTGTTGGATTCGTGCTCCCGCCCCGCAGCCCCCTCCGTGGAGCCTCTTCCTCCACCTGAGCCACCCCCGCCGAGCTGCTCCTGGAACCGTGCAGCCCCCTCCGCGGAGCCGCCGCCGGAGCCCCCCGAGCTGCTCCGGGTCCCGCCGTGCGCGCTGCAGCCCTTAGGGAGCTCGGCGCACTCTCCCGGGGCGCAGGTGTCTGTTAGTGTCCCGGGGAGCCCGAGGGCATCCCCGCCCTCCTGGGTCCTGCTCCACCTCCCTGCGAGCCCCTTTCCGCCCGGGAAGGTTGGCGCAGCTCCTGCTCCTCCGGGACGGGGCTCTCCTGTCCTGGGGTCACTCGCCCCGGCCTCAGCCCGGCTCCTCGCTGGGCCCCTCCCCCTTGGAGGCCTTTTGTTTCTTTATTTCTTTTTTCCCCCGTCTTCCTACCTTGATAGAAGCGCGAACTCTTCTCACTGTAGCATTCCAGCTGGTCTCTCTTTAAATCTCAGGCCGAATTCGTAGATCTTCAGGATGATTTGAAGGTTATCTAGGTAATTTGGTGGGGACAGGTGACTTGGGGACCCTACTCTTCCACCATCGTGCCCCTCCTCCGTGGCTTTTTTATTCAACATAATTCTCTGGGGATTCATCCAGGTTGTTGTGCACATCAGTAGCAAGTTCCTTTTTATTCCTGAACAGTATTTCATGGTATGGATATACCATGTTTGGTTAACTATTTATTCATTGAAAGACATCAGAGCTGTTGACAATTTTTGGTTGTCTGAATAAAGCTGCTATAGACCTTTACGTAGAGGTTTCTGTGTGGACATAGGTTTTTATTTCTCTGAGGTAAAACCCAAGAGTACAAGGAAAATGTTATATTGTAGTTGCAGATCTACCTTTTGAAAACCGTCAGATTGTTTTCCAGAGTGGTTCTACTCTTTTACATTCTAACCAGCAATGCATGACGATTGTTTCCCTTATCCTCTTTGGCATCTGGTATTGTCCCTGTATTTTGTTTTAGATGTACTGATAGTTATGCATTGATATCTCAATATGACTTTAATTTGCATTTCTCCACTGGCTGATGAGATTGGACCTATTTTCATGTGCTGATTTGCCATCTATATCTCCTCTTCATTTATTTCAGAGATTTTTTCTAATTGGATTGTTCTTTTACTGCTGAGTTTTAGGAGCTCTTTATATATCTACATACTAGTCCTTTGGATATGTGGTTTGAAAATAATTTCTCTCAGTCTGTTGCTTGCTAAATCTTAATTTTTTTCCTAAAAACTACATAGTTTTACATTTAAGTCTATGATCCAATTTTATTTTATTTTTTAAAAGTAGGCTCCATACCCAATATGAGGTTTGAACACTCAACCCTGAAATTAAGAGTGTCATGCTCCACTGACTAAGCCAGCCAGGTGCCTCCTATGATCCAATTTTATATAAAGCGTGAGGTTTAGGGCAGTATTTTTGTTTTTCTTTTGGCCTATTATGCCCAACTACTCCAGCAATATTTGTTGAAAAGGCTGTCTTCTCCATTGAATAGTTTTCGCATCTTTGCAAAAATCAGTCAGGTGTATTTGAATGGGTCTATTTTTTTCCCCTCAATTTTGTTCCATTGCTCTATGTGACTAATATCTCTTCCAATACTACACAGTATTGATTATTACAGCTCTATAAGTTTTGAAATTGGTAGATGTATTCTAGTTCCTTTGCCTCTCCATATAAATGTTAGAATAATCCTGTCCGTATCAACAAACACGTTTGTGGAGATTCTGGAAAGAATTGCATTAAATCTGTCATTTGAAAAAAAATCTGTCAGTTGGAGGAGAATTGACATCTGTACTATGTTGAGTCTTCCAATCCATGAACACAATATGTCTCTTAGATCTTTGATTTCTTTCATCTGCACATTATGTAATTTGCGGCATACAAGTCTTACACATGCTTTGTACATTTATACCTAAGCAGTTTCTTCCAGTGATTGTTTTTTTAAGTGGCATTGTCTTAAATTTTGGGCTTTGTTATTAGTGTGTAGAAGTGTAATTGATGGTCATGTGTTACTCTTGTATCCTGTGAACTTGCTGAATTCACTTGTTAGCTGTAGATATTTTTTTGTGGGGGGAGGTTAGATACCTTAAGAGTCTCTGTATAAGCAATCTTGTCATCCTCAGATTGGGACATTTTTTTCTTTTTAAAAAATTTTTCAGGTTTTATTTTAATCTGTATGATTCTGTTCTCTTAGACTTGCATTATTGCCCTAGCTAGAACTTCCAGCACTATGTTGAGTAAGAGTGGTGAGAGCAGACATCCTTGCCTTGTTTCCCTTTTTTCACTGTAATGTTAGCTGTAAGTTTTTTGTAGATTGTGTTTATCAAGTTAAGGAAAATCCCCTTTTCTATTTTTCTAAGAGTTTTTTAAAATCATGAATGGATATTGGATTTTATGAAATGCTTTATCTGCATCAAAGGATATAATGATGTGCATTTTCTTTAGTTTGTTGATGTAGTGGATTACTTTGCCTTTTTTTTTTCTCTCAAATAATGAATAAGCTTTGCATCTCTGGAATAAATCTTATTGGTCATAGTGTATACCTTTACAAAATATATTCCTGAATTCTATTTGCTAATACTTTGTTAATGATCTTTACACCTATACACGTAACTGATATTGGTCTTTAGTTTGTTGTTCTTTGATTTTTGGTTTCAGGATACGAGCCTGACAAAATGAACTAGGAAATGTTCCTTCCTCTTCTCTATGAAAGAGATTGTGTAGAATTGTTGTTAATTCTTTAAACATTTGGTAGAATTCTTCAATGAAACCATCTGCACTTGTAGATTTCTTTTGTGGTGGTTTTTTTTTAATAAAATAATTTCTTTAATAGTCCCAGGTTTATGCCAATAATCTTATCTTGTGTGAGTTGTGGTAAGGTTTTGTGAGGAATTGGTCTGTTTCATCTAAGTTGTTAAATTCATGTAAAAGTTGTTTATAGTATTCTCTTAATATTTCTTTATAGTAATATCTCCTGTTTCATTCCTTATGTTGGCAATTTGTATCTTTTTTTTACCCCTTACTCTTTGTAAAGGTTCTTAAATATTCTGATATTTTCAGAGAGCTAGCCCTTAATTTATTTTCTCTACTGCGTTTCAGTTTTCAGTTTCACCTATTTGTTTTTTATTTCCTTCCTGCTGCTTGCTTTGGGTTTATTTTGCTCTTTTTTTTTTTTTTTTTTTTTTTTTGGATCCTTGAGGCAGAAGCTTAGATGATTAATTTGAGGTTTTCCTCTTATCTAATGTGTGTTGGTGCTAAAAATCATCTCAGCACTATTTTAGCTGTGTCTCACAAATACAGATATGTGGCATTTTCATTCAGTTCAAATCAATGACTTTTTTTTAATTCCTCCTGAGACTTCCTTTTGGTCCATGGATTTTTAGAAATATGTTGTTTAGTGCCCAAGTATATAGAAATTTTTTTGTTACCTTTCTGTTACTGATTTCTAGTTTGATTTCATTATAGGGGAGGAGGGGGCTGGAATATGGGTTATTTTCAGTATAGATTTTGTAGGAACGTAAAAGAGGGGATTTTGCTGTAGTTGGGTAGAGTAATCTATAAATTTTGATGCAATTTTGTTGATAGGGATGGTGGTGCTAAATTCTGTTTTCATGAAGATTTTCTCTTTAGCTCTTTTGTTGAGGGAGGATTTAAGAATTTGTAAATTTCTCCTTCCAGTTCTATCCTTTGCTTCACATGTTTTGCTGTTAGCTCCTATTCTGTTGGCAGACATTTTAATTAGGAGGTAGTCTAGTGGATTGAGTTGTCATTGTTGGATTTCTGAGCAAAGATTTTTTTTTTTTTTTTTTTTTTTTTTTAGAATCTGTTGAGGAAGTATGTAATTTGTCTTCTAAAATAATGTCTTCTCCAGCATGAAGTACATTGTATTTCTTAATTGTTCTTAAATGTTAACATTCAGCTTGAAGAGGGGAATGAAATGGCTGCGGTCTCTGTGACAAGACCGAAGGGTTATGTGATACTGGGATAATTGGTTGTAAAATACCTAAAGTTTCTGTCTGCTACTGAAATGTTTTCTTCATTCCTCTTAGGTTAACTTTTTTTCCTAAACTATCTATTGCTGTTCATTCAGAGCTTTGGGAAATTGTGTTACAAAAGGCTGTGTTAGCAAAATGATTAGAAATAGGGAGGCAAAGATTCTTGAGTCTTGGTTCCACAGGTAAAGTCTCTAATAGTTTCTTCCTTGGTGAAATGGGAATTGGAAACCTTTCAGGATTGTTTTAAGAATCTAGTGAGGGGCACCTTGGTAGCTGAGTCAGTTAAGCATCTGCCTTTGGCTAAGGTCATGATCTCAGGGTCCTGGGATTGAGCCCCTTGAAAGATTCCCTACTCAGCAGGAAGGCTGCTTCTCTCTCTCCTTCTGCCCCTCCCCCTTGCTCACACTCACTCTCTTTAATAAATAAAATCTTTAAAAACAATCCAGTGAGTAACCTAGTGCCAGCATGTAATGTTTGTTTGTGTTACCTCAGTTAGAAAAGAGGACTGCATTAATGAGTTTGCAATTGGCTTTACTTCCAGTCCTGAAAAATTTGCCTATGACAGGACCAGCTTCCTTTCACTTGACACAGAGGCCTTCTGCCTATCAGGGGGGATGCTTGAGCCAGAAGGTGCAGATGGCTGGGAAGTAGTCTGTCCATTTCACCAATCCATGTTTCTCATCATGGGTCAAAACCAGCATCTTTAGAAAGTAAAGGTATGTTACGTGTATGCTTGATCAATAATTGGCTATGATACAGAGAATCCATCTGCATGTATCACTAGCTGTACCCTTAATCCTAGAGAAGTTCAGCCATGTCCGAAGCCAGGTATTAGAACCAAATACAGCGTGGGCTATCCAAATCCTGCTCTGTAATTACTCCTTCTGATGAGACATTAACAGGAAAACTAACTGACTTAGTCTAAAGATGAAAAAAAAATTCTGTGTTTGGCTTAGAGGAACAAAAAGTGTGACAGTGGTCGGGAAAACCTTTGAGGCTGAGCAGGTTTTGTGAAGATGGAGTATCTTAGTTTTGCAGCAACTTTCTCTCTGTGGGTTTCATTTTGTTAAATCATTTTGATTTAACAGGAGACCAGAGCAAGAGCAGCCAGTTGGCAGGAAACCTTCAAATACTCCTTTAGGTATTTGTTTCTGTCTGACACAATACTCAGTTGGAGGTCTTCACAGGGTTATTGGAAAGTAGTGACTTCTCCCCGCCCCCCCCCCCCTTTTTTTTAAGGGGAAGAATGATCTTGGTTAAATCTAGAGGAACACCTTATAGGTCCAGGGGTTCCAGAAGCCATGTGATGGCTTTGGAAGGCCTTACAGATATTTTAAAATATTACCTGGGGACAAAACATGTCCTTTGGCTAGTGACCTCATTATCTTTTCTCCTGCTCCTTCCTCCACATCTTTCTATTGCTCTCTATATCCAAGATCAAGAAACTAGAGTCAGATGTTTGGGGCAGACACTGACCCCACAGCTCCCAGGACTTGACTCCAAATATTCATGGGAAAATGCAGCTTAGACCAGGAGGGAGCAAAGCCCTGAGATATATGGGCAAAATAGATTGTCTCTAAAACTAATGGGAAGAAGTAAAAATATTTCAAGAAACCAAACTGGTTTTCAGTCACCCTCTTTAGGGAAGGAATTATCACCATTGAGAAGGTTTTATTAAGTGACTAATGAACTATGATGCTCCCAGGGCCCATTTTCCTGTAGGAGTGGTTCCCTTCCCCTGTCTCCTCCCCCCACTCCTCCTCCTCCCCCCTTTCAACTAATTACCCAAATATGTGTGTGAACCCCAGTTTTACTGAGTTCTTAACTGACTGTGGTATTTACTGTCAGTGTTTCAAAAAACAGGATTCAAACTACCTAGGGCAGTAGGCCCAGTGGCTAGGAGACAACTACTGATTGGCTTGGCCTTCTGCTGGGGCCACCTGGCAGCCATCTGAGCAGATGATTAAGTGACAGGTGTGCAGGGGACAAGGGCCAGCCAGCTGTCCTCACGGCCTGTTGCACCCCATGGCAAGTGGCCATGACTGGGTGTGAGTCAGCGCTACAGGTTATGAGTGAACCTGCCTCCCTGCAGCTGCCTGGGAGGGCCACGTACTGCTTGGAGGAGGGGATGTGCAGGGAAGAGGCTGTGCTTTAGTTCCCGAATAAAACCAAATCCGCGACAGAGTGACAGAGACTTCATTTTTAAATATTCTAGTGAGCTCTGATATTTCAATTCATGATTCTGTGAGGAAGAAGTTGTACAATATAATTCTTAAGTGATTTACAACTTGCCTTTCAGGAAGGCTTTATTTCAATTCTGCACAAAGCCCAGTCTCAGAGCTGCTCTTGGGGGCTAGATGCATGTTTGCTGGCTCTGTTCTCCAGTTAGGGAAGAACTACATAGACCATGGGGCTGGTCAAGTCCTGCCCTTAGATCCTTACAGAGCCAGGGGAGTTATCTGTGGTGGTAGCAAGGTCCAGTTGGCTGAGCATCTCTGAGGCCTGGGGTCCAGTTGGCAGGAGGGAGTGACAGGGCTGGCAGGCAGTGCCTCCAGGCCTCTACCTAGCTGTGCCAGCTTCTTCTACCTCTCTGGGACCTCACTACTCAAAGCAGTGCTTTCCCAGCTGGGGGTGACCACCCCTTAGTGAGTTGGGAAACGGATTTAGTGGTTTACAACAAGCATTGGAAAAAGCTGAACAGAGGATCCGCATTATTCACAAGTAGCACTTAGGGTTTCCTGACTGTATTCCAGGCATGCCCTGTGTGTGTTTACTGGGTCACGATATAAAATGTATCTCTTACTGTGGGTTAAAAAGTTCCAAAGCTCCAGGACTTCTTCCTAGCAATGACGTCTTTCTACCTGAGATTTCTCTCCCCTAGCATACACACATACCCCTTTTAATTAATTTGTTTATTCATGAGAGACACACAGAGAGAAGCAGAGACACAGGCAGAGGGAGAAGCAGGCTCATGCAGGGAGCCTGATGCGGGACTCAATCCCAGGACTCCAGGATCACGCCTGAGTCAAAGGCAGATGCTCAACCATGGAGCCACCTAGGCATCCCTACACATACCCCTCTTAAAGAGGTATCGCCAGCCCCCCAAAGTCACCAGTCCCCCTTTCATCTGCCTTAAAAAGAAGACTATTCTAAGAACCTGTCAATGAAGGTTAATTTTCTCCAGTGCCCTGTGAAGTCATACGAACTGAACTTCAAGGGAATGAAAGGGTTTGGGGGACATTTCAGTCCCCCAAATGCAATACAAATCACCCCAAAACGTAGTGCCTAGGGGTGCCTGGGTGGCTCAGTCCATTAAGCCTCTGATTCTTGATTTCAGCTCAGGCCCTGATCTTAGTGTTGGGCTCTGTGCTCAGTGGAGAGTTCGCTTGGGATTCTCTCTATCCCTCTCCCCTTCCCCACTGCTCACGCTTGCTCCTGTGCAATCTCTCTCCTCTCTCTCTCCCCCACCAAGACCAGTACCATGGATGGGGGAAGGTTGGGTGTGGGATTCTTGGCTCCACTCTCAGGAAGCCAGGTCAGCTTTTTGGGGATGGGGAGGCCTGGCCCAGTGTCCAGCTCTTTCGGAAGGAAGATAGAGTTTCATTTCAAAAGCGAAGCTAAAAACAAACACAAAAATCTTAAAAACAAACACAAAACTTATTGCCTAATTAGTATGGGCCCATTTTATTCTGATGAATTGCCATGTGTTGAGAATCAGGACCAGGCACAGCAGGGATGACTTTGCTCCTTTTTGTCACAGGCCCTAGGTAGGAAATCTTCCTGGCTGGAAGTGATCTGACCCCTGGGGCCTCCAATCACCTGGAGCTATCTTCACTCACACATGGAGCAGCTGTGCTCCTTGTCTGGGAAGCGTCAGCTGAGGCTGTTAGCCAGAGCCCTCCCCTGGACTGTGTGTGTACTCCAGGCTTCCTGGGGCTCCTTAAAGAACAGACTGGGGGCTCTGGGCAGGTATTCCAGGAAAAGCAGGTGGAAATTCCGTGGCTCATTTTGACCTAACCTCAGAAGTTCTGTTGGATTCAAATAGTTATGAGCAGGTCATGGCAGGAAGAGACCTACAAAACACATTTTCAGGAAGGGAGTAACAAAGAATTCGTGAGAAGTTTTAAAATTGCCACAAGCAGATGAAGTTTTCTTTTGGGGAGGGGAAAAGATTTTTTAGTGGCTTTTAAAAGAAAAGCTATACTTGAACATGGAGAGACAATGCCCATCAAGCCAAGGCCAGAGGGCACATGACCTCTGTGCAGAAGGAAAGGCTAATAACGGAGGCCTTGGAACCAAAGAGCTGCGATCAGACAATTTATTTTTTAAATGTTAGTTGGAAGGCATCCCCCAAAGGTCTGAGCATTACTCACTAAGGCAAACAGACTGTCAGAAAGCATTCAGCTAATTAATAGACAAACGAGTGAAGAACAACCACTGCTGCAGGCCACCCCACATTTGAGCAACTTAATATTCTGTAGGAGCAGGAAGATATGGAAGTGAGAGGCGGCGTAGATGCTACTTGGATGCTTAGGGTTTTACTTCATTGCCTGAAAAGCCAAGAGCGGTACCATGGATGGGGGAGGGTTGGGCCTGGGATTCTTGGCTCCACTCTCCGGAAGCCAGGTCAACTTTTTGGGGATGGGGAGGCCTGGCCCAGTGTCCAGCTCTTTCAGAAGGAAGATAGTTTTCATTTCAAAAGCGAAGCTAAAAGGATTGGAAGATCTACCCACTTGTATAGGCTTCTAAGAAAGAACACCCTGTTTTGAAAAGCAGATGAGCTCGATGCAAATGAGGCTTTCAGAGGCAATTTGGTAGGAAATGGGCTACCTATTACAGGATTACCAAACAGTGCTTGCTCTCCCAAACTTGAATAATCCTCTTAATCTACCGGCATTCATTTGGATAATCTGTGAAATCATGTTTAGGGACTTGGAACAACTGGAGAGAGAATTCCTGGGCGACTGCTTTCAACAGATCTCACAAGCCTTGGCAACAACCTGGATGGGAGGGGATGCTGGTGACCTGGCCAGGTTATTCTGTTCCTCCCATCGCTCCGATCAGGGTGGGGTAGGGCCAGAAAGGCCATTCATAGACCACCTGAGAGGAGTCAACACAAAAGTACACCAATATTTTGGCACTGCTTTCGTATCTCGGCACTCTCTAGTATACTAGGAATGTAAATGATAATAAACCTTCCACCCGTGAGAGATGTTGCACTGACTTGGGATAATGCTCCTCTCCATCACTTTCCCCAGGTACTTCTGTGCTCTCTTGGGGCCCTCAGAAGTCACATTGCCAGGGCACCTGGGTGACTCAGTGGTTGAGCTCCTGCCTTTGGCTCAGGGGGTGATTCCGGGCACCCTGGATAGAGTCCTGCATCAGACTCTCTGCGGAGCCTGCTTCTCCTTTTGCCTAGGTTTTAAAAAAATAATAAAAAAAAATTTAAAAATCGCATTGACCTGGGCTGGCCAGGCTTACCGGGATCCTGGTTTCCAAGGCCTTCCCCTCGGCCCTACCTCTCTTCCAGCAACAGCAGGGATTTCTTTCCCTCCAGGCTTCAGGGTGGTTGAGGGGAGTTGCCCTTGCACACATTTCCAAACTTGCCCCGAGGAGGCTGCCTCTGCGTGGGATCCACGGTGTGTGTCTTGAGGACCCAGCCGTGGCAGCGTCATGCAGCCCCCCCACCCCTTGCTGCACCGCTGCTGCCCCGGACCCAGCGCAGGGTGGGTCTCCGGGCCCTGGGGGTGTGCGCCCTGGGCGGGAGCAGACCCCCGGGCCAGCAGGATGGAGCTGGTGCTGTTCTTGGGGCTTCAGGAGGCCAGGGCAGCAGGGGGCTTTCCAATTAGCGACCTCCTGCCACTCCTGATGTGGAAGGCACTGCAGGCCCGGCTGCCACCGACGCCCCACGAGGGAGGCAGGGGCTCTGCGGGCCACGCTGGTCGCTTTGATGTTGGGGAGGGAGAAAGGGGTGCGGGAGGGAGGAGCCAAGTCCCAGTGCTAGGGCTCCCACGCAGGTTTTGGAGTGCCGGTCTCAGAGCTGCAAATTCTGGGGTGAAACTTCATTAACCTGCGGTTAGTGCGCTCGGATCCCCGGCCGAGCCTGGCAGGAAGCTGGAGCTGCCTCTGCAGGGCCAATGGCTTGGGCTCCAGCTAATGCAAGTGTTAATCACGCTGGTGTGCGGCATTCCGTAGTCCTCAAAGAAAGACAGTGAAATATTTGTGCTGTCTTGGCCAATACTTAAAAAAAAAAAAAAAAAAAAAGCAACAACAACAAAATAGAGCTGTCCACTTGCAACATTTATAGTCCATGTTGAAGGACGAGAGCAGCGGGTTGGACAAGAGCACATCCCAAGGGTACCAAGCCTACACACAGACCCGGGCTCTGCATTATTCAGAGCCCCACTGCAGAACCTTCTAGTGTGGAGGAAGAGTCAGGCATCTGGGTTAGCAAGAGCATGCTGGCTTACAGAAAAGTTGCTTCTGTCCTGTGATCTCTTCCTTAGGAGGAGTGTGATGTACCATCTGTTGGTGGCACCCCTGAGGATTCACCCAGTTGAGGTACCCTTCAGGGTTTCCCTGGAAATCCTATGTGGCATCAAATAATTAAGCAGCTTCGACTACTGCCTTTTTTTGGATAGAGATCAGTCAGGTTGTTTCCATAGCAAAGCTGCTGGAATTGGTCTGACAAGCAACACATTCCATATCTACACCACAGGATGATGGCCTTAGACCTTAAAATTAGAAATATTCTAGGGGCATTACTGCATGGAGCACAGAATCCTGGGTCTTGGAATTAATACGGTACTGGCTGAAATTGTAGATCTGCGTTCATTGTGTGGGATTCTTGATTTGCTTCTTCGACCAGGCTTCAAGTGGCTTTCAAGCAAGATTTCTGGTTTCCTCAGGAAACGGGTCTAGTTTGGTTCTTTACTTTCAAGTTACCGCTACGAGGGGACAGGAAATCTCTCGAACATAATGAACTGGCTGCAGTGGAGAGTGGAATGTTAAAATTGGGGAATCTCTCCAATTGTGTTAAGAGCACGTTTGTACAGTGAACCTGGTTTTCAGGTTGGCAGCATTAAGAGATGGAGATCTGTTCCCACGGTGAAAAAGATTTCTCAAGCCCTCCAGTGGAGACTGCATTTAAAAGTTGTGGTTCAAGAGGGATGATGGTGGTCTAAAGTGATACTAATCTGGGTTGGTCACTGTGGCGTGTCATCAGAGCTCTTCCTGCTGAACGTGAAATCTGTCAAGTGTTGCAATGAAGTTGTGCTATTTTTTTTTTCTCTTTTCTTTCTTATCTTTTTTTACTTTTCTTTCTGTTTCCAAACAGACAAAAGCATGGATAGTAAGATCATATAGCACATGAGATCTGGGCTCTCTGGATGTTTCTTTAGTTACTTTTAGCTACCTCTCTGCATACTAAGCCAAGAACCAGGATACTATTATAATAAAGCTCTCATTGCTGGGGCCAGAGTTAGGGTAAGGTTCTTCATACGAGTAGACATTTTTCGCGTGTCATTTGGCCTTGCGCCATGGTAAAGTACTTGAAAAAAAATTAGAACGTGTTTGCTTTCTGGTTTAGGTTGGTCTTGAACAAATGTTAAAATAAGTTATCTTCTCCTGGTGGTATGCTTTCCTGTGATGGAAAATAGAGGGCAGTTTATGATGAACATAAAGAGCTGTGACAAAAGTAATGTAAAGCAGCTTTCTTAAGTCTCATGCATTTCATGCTAGTGGTGCCGAGGTCTCTTACCCAGGGCTTTAGCTGTGTGCAGCTCGTGAAGCATGGGGTCTCTGCATCTGTGGGAAGGCTACAGAGTTAGTCTAGGTGAGTGGGTCTGGTGGCTGAGAGGACAGGAGGTAGGGGAGGAGAGGAGAGGCCGTGGTGACTTGAGGGGATAATGGTGGAGTTCATTAGGGCACAGGGTGGCTAGCAGTCTTAGGACCCAGGCCAGTTCCCAGAGGCCTGTGATGCTATCTGCATCCCTGTTATAAGAGAATCTCACCCAGGCCTTCTTCCCCAGAAAGCACTATGTATAAACTCTGTGTCCTCAGGTGAGAGGGAAGTGTGGCTAACGGCAGACTTTCTCTATTCCTAAGATTTCTGATGCCAAACATGTGAGTTTTCAACACCAAGCAATTCTCCAATTCTCTATGGACATCAACTGGGTGACCTACAATTTAATTCAGTGCTGACACTAACCAGAGTTAGTACCAACCAACCCCTCATGTTCAAGGGTCGGTTCCAAAAGACCGACAATAGATGCCAGATGGTCTTCCAAAAGACCATCCCATCTATAGATGCCAGGCACAAGTAATGAGTTTCTACATTACCCACACTTCTATCTGACTCGGCTACAAATTGGGGGTTCCCATGACCCCCTCCTCAGGTTTGATAATTTGCTCTAACAGTTCACAGAACTCTGGGAAATGTTTGATTTGCATTTATATCCATTTATATCCATTTATAAAGGATATTCTAAAAGATACAAATGGACATCTGGATGAAGTGGTCATAGGGCAATGTGTAGAAGAGTTCAGAGCAAATGAGCTTCTGTCCCTGTGGAGTGAGGGTATGTCACTCTCCTGGCATGTGGATGTGTTTACCAACCCAGAAGCTCTCTGATCCTCATTGCTGAAGGTTTTTACGGAGGTTCTATTATATAGGCATTTTTGGTTAAATCATTGGCCATTGATGGTTAACTGAATTGCCTGAATTGCCTTCTAACCCTCCCAGATGTTGGAGGTGAGGAGGGGCCTGAAAGTTGCAACCCTCTGGTCACTTAGTTGGCAACCAGCCCCATCCTCCAAGAGCATAAACTCAGGTATGGCTGAAAGCTTATTGTGAAGAACAAAAACACTCCTCTCACCCTTGTCACTCAGAAAATTCTAAGGGTTTTAGAAGCTCTGTGCCAGGAATCATAGGACAAAAATCTGTATTTCTTATTATATCACATTATCTTAGTGGTTAAGGGTCTTATTTTGGTTATCGTCGCCGTAAGACAAACTACCTCAAAATTTAGTGGCTTAAACCAACAACCAGTTTATTGTGCTAATGCTTTCTGTGGGTGGCGACAGGGCAGAGGCAGAGTGTCTGGGACCTCAACTGGGAAAATGTAGAGGCTGGGGGCTAACTAGGTGGTTGGGGGCTGGAATTATCTGGGGGCTGCTACACTCCCTGGTGTGAGACCGGTTCACTGGAACCAGTGAGATGACTTGTTCCTTGGCTTTGTCACAGCATTGTGGTCTCTAGGGACTCAGACTAACTCCTTTTATATTGAGGTGCAGGGCTTCAAGCTCCAATGTGCCAGTGAACAAAGCAGAAACTCCATGTTTTGTGTGTGGCCCTGGAGGTCACACAGCGTCAGAACCACCATCTACCATTGGTAGAAGTAGTCCCAGTGTGCACCCCTGGAGAATAGGCTTGCATTTCACCTCTTGATGGGGACACCTTGCAGAAGAGTATTTGGGATGGGAGATACTGTTGCCGTGACCTTTGGAAAATACAGTCAGCCACAGGTAGGAAGGTGGAAGAACCAAGCAGGAGAGACCCAAGGGCAAATATGTTATGCCCTTTCTCCCACCGCATCTTAGAATCCCTCTAACTTTAAGATCTGTTTGTTCAATGCTGGAACAACTGATTGGTCAAGTTGATCAATTTTTAAAAAAAAATTTATTAGACTGGTCATTATGGGTTGTGTAAACCAAAGAAAAATGGACTGACAGAGAGCTTTTCCCCTTTCCAGCAACTCTGTTGTATTAGGTAGGCCCAAGTAGGGAATCGTGGGCCTGGCGTGCAGCAAGAGCTGAGATGCCTTTCTGCCTCCTTGGTTACTAATGGGTTACCTGGCAACCAGGTTTCCACCACATCAGGTACAGAGCCAAGTGGCTCAGCCTTCCTCTTCCAGCTCTCAAATCTCCCATGAATCACTGGGGACAAGATACATAATGAGATTTTAATTGTCACATAGTATCTGATCTTTTTTTTTTTTTTCTGTGTGCATATCTTCTAGGCTGAGATGTAATTTCAATTAATTTTGCTTATCTGATAAAATTTTCATATCCTTTAAGCTAATTTTATTTGAACTAATAGGCACTATGCTCCCCTTTGAGTTCCAGCCTGGATGTCTTATCCAGAGCAGAGATCTCCTGTGTACTCTATCATATCCAAGAGCATTCGGACTGTGCATGCAGAAGTAACCATGAGAAGTGGCCTCTGTTCCTGGACAGAGCTAGTTTGTGGGGCTGCTGCTGCTCCTCCCCTCTCCCCCTTCTCCCTTGAAGAGCATTACTAAAAACTGTATTGGCTTTACTGTTTTTCAAATAAAGACATCATTATTTCCCAAATAATAGGTACGCTGTTGCATTAAGTGTCAGACTTAGAAGATAAAAATTACTTGAAGGAGTTCTTCCTTTCTTCTCTGCTTCTGTAAGAAAAAGGGCAGCTCTATCTCAGTGGTGGGTTTGGGCCTTTGTTTTATTAAGAAAAGAGAGAAGGTGGGGAAGCCTTGTAATTTAATATGTAGTGTAAAGGGCTGATGTCATTTTTCCATATTCCCTTTGTTTGTGACACTTTCTTGTGAAAATTCATGTGAAGCAGAAGTATGCCTTTGTAAAAATCAAACTATTCTCACTTTTTTTTCACATGGTAGAGCTAACTTAGCTGTTCGCTTACGCCTTGATGTGGTACTGAGTTCAAGTGAAAATTTGAAGTTGTGAAGGAATAGAAGGTCAAATGCAGAATGCAGAGAAGTAATGCTTTAAGAGAGCACACATGGACTGATCTTTGGTTTTCATTGCTAGTATTTCCTAGCTAGCAAGTTTACTGCTTATCAGATCAGAAAGAGAAATCTAAGGAACAGGAATGAAAAGGAAAGGTTTAGAAAGAGGAGAAAACAGAATTAGTGAAGTTGAGGATACATCTACCTACGTAGACCCAGACTCACTCCCACACATGTAACAGGGATGATTGATGGTCAGGCCCTCAGAGGGCCAGCCCAGACCATCAAGTCCAGACTGTCACTGGTTAGTGGTGTGACCTTAGACAAGCACTGAGAACCTGTTCATACATGGGCAGAATGAGGAGTAGAGCAGGACCTGTGGGACGTATGGCACATGAGGTCTAGCAATCTTGGATTCAAAACCTTGGGACTGGATGTTGCATTAACACTGCAAGGGCAGGCACTGAGTTAGGAGCTCTCCAGAAGTCCAGAGATTGTTGCAAAGTGAAACCTGTTTCACAATATCACCCAAGACCATGCATTGTCACTCACCCTTACCATCAGCAGGGTGAGAGTGGGTTCACCTCGCAGGGATGGACTCCCACCAATCAGCTGGAGAGACTGGTGTAAAAAAACAAACAAAACCCCCCCAAATGCCAGTTTGATCATTTATAATGAAAATGTAGAATAAAAAACACATCTATTTAGATGCCAATGTTTAAGTTTACAGATCAACACACTCATGATGGATAAGCATGCTGCAGGGGAAGCTAAATTGTATTTGTCCATTCACCTGTTGAAGGACATGTTGGTTGTTTCCAGTTTGGGGCAATTATGAATAAGACTGCTGTAAACATTCACATACAAGCTTTTGTGTGAATATAACTTTTTAACTCATGGGTAAATAGGCATGGGGACTGCTGGGTGGTATGATAGGTATATGCCAATGTGTGATTGGTTTACAGCCAAGCTGTCATTCTTTCAAAGTGGCTGCATGGTTTTTGCCTTCTCATTCAACAGTGAGTGAGAACCTAAGTTCTAGTGATACAGCTACTTGCTGAACAGAGATTCATTGTGCAATACATATTTGTCAAAGTTTCACTAAATGCCAATTGGTATTCTAGAGTTGGAGAGTAAAATAGACAAATTCCTGTCATTATAGTATACAGTCTAATGAGGAGGTGATAAAATTCAAAAATACTACGAATATTAGGTAAATGGCCTGCCAAAAGGTGATTAGTACTAAAGAGAAAACCAAAACATGGTGTTTGCTTTGAAATAGGGTGATCAGAAAGGGTGCATTGAGAAAGTGACATTTGAACAAAGAGCCAAAAGAGGTGAGAGGATGAGCGAACCATATGGGTATCTAGGGAAAGAGCATTCCAGGTAGAGAGCATGAAGCTACAAAAGAATGAGAGCACACTTGGGATGTTCAGTGGCTAGTGTGCTTGAGCAGAGTCCGGGAAGAGGGGTTGTAGGAAATGAGGTAGAGAAAAGTAGTGGTAAGGGGACCAGATTCTGGAGAAACATGGTAAAGACTTGGTATTTTTCCTGGGGTTGGATGTTGAGCCATTCGAAGGTATGAGCTGAGGAGTGACCTGACCTTATTGAGGTTTTAACAGGCTCACTCTGGTTGCTGTGTTGAGAATAGCTAAGATAGATGGACAAGAGTAGAAGCAAGGAAGATGATTTGAAAAGCTAATATGGTAATCCAAGTGGGAGACATGTGGTTTAGGCCAGCATGGAACCCGTGGAGATGTGGCAAGTGATCAGATTTTGGAGATACTTTGAAATTGGAACTAATGGGATTTCTTGGCAGCTAGGATGGAGATGTAAGAGAAATAGAGGTATCAGAGTACCTGGAGTTGGGCCAAATTTCATAGATTCAGGGCACAGTCCTCCACACAACTATTCTTGCTTCAGATACCAGATGAAAATTCAGGGGTTCCCAGGGATCCTCTTACTCTTATCCAGCTGGCTGGAAATTTGTGGGTTCCCATGAGCACTCTTAGGCCTGATAATTCAGTGACAGGATTCCTAGAACCAACCGGAAGCTCCATACTTAAGATTATAGTTTTATAATAGCAAAAGGATACAAACTAGAATTTAAAATAATTACATAGGGTGAAGAACGTGTGGGTTCTAAATGTAGAGCATTCACTGTAGGGATGCATTGCCCTCTGAACACTCCTATATGACATTACTTTGAGCACTGCTGGTCAGGGAAGTTTACCTGAGCTCAGTGTCCAGAGTGTTTATTGGGGTTTTATTACATGGGCTGGGTTGATGGAATCATTGCCTATAGGCTCCACTCTTGGCTTCCCCTCCCTCCTCCTGGAGCTCAGGCTGATCTCACATGACCCGAAGTCCTAACGTTCTAATTGCATACTTGGTCTTTCTGGTGTGACAAGCCCCATCCTGAGTTAATCACAAAGATACTCCTGTTGCTCCAGAAATTCAAAGGGTTAAGTCCCAGGAGTTGAGGATTTCTTATTACCCACAAGACAATTTCTAAGATTTTTGACCTGAAGGAGGAGGAGTATGGGATTGCCTTTAACTGAGGTGATTGGAGAATGAGAATCACAGGAAGCATATGGGATCTACAGTAGAGCCATTCTTGAGACTTTGAATCCTACAGTCCTGTGGCACTGGAGATGGACATTGTTTATCTGGCTCTTTGGGCAGTTCATTTCTGTTCTCCAACCATGACCCTTGGCCTTGAAAGTCCTCCCTCCCATCTTGTGTCTCTAACATTTCATCCAGGTCACTTTGATTAGAGGTTTGTCTGAGGGTTCCAAAACTGCCCAGCCAAATCTTTAGGGGTAGTCTCTGGGTTTTCTGACAGGAAAGGCAGATTACAACCAGCATGGGAGACTCATGCTGGTTTAGGCATCAGGAAATGACTTGCTGCCGTTTACTGGTATCACTGGCAAATACTTCATACTCCCCCTGTGCTGGGCAGTGAGGGGCAGTGGATCGGGTGACTTTGGCACATCACTTCAGTCCACTAGGGCTATTTGACAGGACTTGTAAAACAGAAATGTTGAATTTGGTGAACTCCTAGGTCTCTTTTAGCTAAAATGATCTTTCATGTTGCTACTGATTGTGTGTATCTCTGGGTAAGTGTGCCTGCACTTATGTGTCCTGCCTCCTAAAAAGATGGTCACATTTTTTTTGATACGGATGTTAAGAGATCCTAGAGCAGAGTAGACCTGACTTTGCTTGGTCCCATCTAGCATTTCTCTCCTGTATCTCCAGGCATAGAAATCAGCACATAGTAAATGCTCACTAAATATTTAGTGGTAGTGAATTGAAACTTAAATTTCACCCATGCCTCCCATCCAAGTCAGACCAAACGCTTTGGGCTCTGGATTCAAAATCTTTTACACACACACGTACACGTGCACATACAGACATGCACACATAGATGCATACACACACAAAGGGAGGGAAAGTGGAAGGCAGAGAAGGAGGGAAACTTTTAAATGCAGGATAGAAAGGCAAGAGTCAGTGTCTGGCTGGGCTTTATCCCAAATTCACCCAGCTAGCTCTCTTAGGGAGTGAATGACTTTCACCACTCTGTGCTCTGATCTCCTCATCTGTAAAATGAATCTAATGACAGGACTTTCCTTATAGGTTTGATTTCAAGGATTCAACAAATTACCCTCTGTGGAGTACTCAGAATGCCGGGAATAGTGCATGGCCCACAGTGAAGGCAGTAGAAGTGGTGGTCCTAGTGGTGGCTCTGTGGTGAGCTTTCTTTTTGGTCCATTCAGGGTCAGGACTGGCCAGATGGGCAGGAACACCTGTAGCATAGAGCATATGTAGTTAGTGCCCTAAACTCAGGTTCCTAAGGGCCTAAATTTGTTTTTTTTCAAGGGAGAGAGGAGTTCCCTCTCTGTTTCTTCAGAGCTGCTGCCTGTAGGACCCCATCTGGGTTGCCAGGGGACTGTAGGTGAAGATGTGTAGATGTGGACAAACAGCAGTCCTGCCAATAACTGCTCAGAGAGCATCTCCTGCTAATTGTGGGTCCAAGTCATTGGACAAAAACAATGGTTCCTTTCATTTTTAGGAAATAATTCTTCATGTGTACATGAGAGTGTACAACCAGGCTAGTATCAGAAGCATTTACCCCTCATTATGGCCCAGTTAGCACAATGTTCAATTTTTTTGTTGTGATCAAAGCAAATTTCTGCTCCTACTGAGACCCTGAGCCATAAGAAGCAGCACAGCAGCCTCGGTTTTACTGCTGAGGTATAAACCACTAAAACAGGTTTCTAATGAAAATGCTAAGGAAACTTTAATTATAACTGTGCTCTTGGGCTCCCTTGGCAGCCTCTTCTTTTTGATTGTTTTCAGAAAAGGGGAAAAAATGGAGCTGCTGTTGAGAGTTCATTTTCAGGAGACTCGGTGAACTTGGGGCTTTGCAGAGCCGCTGAATGGCCCACCCCCTCTGAAGAAGCAATTCCTGCCGGGTCCTGGGAGCTCTGCTTCCCTCTCAGTAGGCCTGTTCCCAACACAGTGCAAGGAGGAACATCTATGGATGTTAGAAACTTAACTGCATGAGGGAAGGAAAAAGACCAGGTTGTGCTTAATGAAAACCCTGGGGTTGTGGCCCCTACTGAGATTTTATTGAAATGGGTCACAAAGTACTGTTGACCAGGCTTTGGGGGGACAGGCTATAGGTGTTGGCTCAACTTTCTTCATTCCTGCTATGAAAATTCACTTTTTCCCTCTTCCCTTTGTTGCCTTTGTCTCCTTACTCTTTATCTTTGCCCTCTACCTATCCCTGGCCCCCAACCCCCCATTCCTCTGGCAAGACCCCTGGCTCAGTGGGCCTGGCACACAGTAAGCTCTCAGGTACTGTACCTTAGTGTGCCTTCTGGATCTTTTTTTTTTTTTTTAATTTATTTTTTATTGGTGTTCAATTTGCTAACATACAGAATAACCCCCAGTGCCCGTCACCCATTCACTCCCACCCCCCGCCCTCCTCCCCTTCCAACACCCCTAGTTCGTTTCCCAGAGTTAGCAGTCTTTACGTTCTGTCTCCCTTTCTGATATTTCCCACACATTTCTTCCCCCTTCCCTTATATTCCCTTTCACTATTATTTATATTCCCCAAATGAATGAGAACATATAATGTTTGTCCTTCTCCGACTGGCTTACTTCACTCAGCATAATACCCTCCAGTTCCATCCACGTTGAAGCAAATGGTGGGTATTTGTCATTTCTAATAGCTGAGTAATATTCCATTGTATACATAAACCACATCTTCTTTATTCATTCATCTTTCGTTGGACACCGAGGCTCCTTCCACAGCTTGGCTATTGTGGACATTGCTGCTAGAAACATCGGGGTGCAGGTGTCCCGGCGTTTCACTGCATCTGTATCTTTGGGGTAAATCCCCAGCAGTGCAATTGCTAGGTCGTAGGGCAGGTCTATTTTTAACTGTTTGAGGAACCTCCACACAGTTTTCCAGAGTGGCTGCACCAGTTCACATTCCCACCAACAGTGTAAGAGGGTTCCCTTTTCTCCACATCCTCTCCAACATTTGTTGTTTCCTGCCTTGTTAATTTTCCCCATTCTCACTGGTGTGAGGCGGTATCTCATTGTGGTTTTGATTTGTATTTCCCTGATGGCAAGTGATGCAGAGCATTTTCTCATGTGCGTGTTGGCCATGTCTATATCTTCCTCTGTGAGATTTCTCTTCATGTCTTTTGCCCATTTCATGATTGGATTGTTTGTTTCTTTGGTGTTGAGTTTAAGAAGTTCTTTATAGATCTTGGAAACTAGCCCTTTATCTGATATGTCATTTGCAAATATCTTCTCCCATTCTGTAGGTTGTCTTTGAGTTTTGTTGACTGTATCCTTTGCTGTGCAAAAGCTTCTTATCTTGATGAAGTCCCAATAGTTCATTTTTGCTTTTGTTTCTTTTGCCTTCGTGGATGTATCTTGCAAGAAGTTACTATGGCCGAGTTCAAAAAGGGTGTTGCCTGTGTTCTTCTCTAGGATTTTGATGGAATCTTGTCTCACATTTAGATCTTTCATCCATTTTGAGTTTATCTTTGTGTATGGTGAAAGAGAGTGGTCTAGTTTCATTCTTCTGCATGTGGATGTCCAATTTTCCCAGCACCATTTATTGAAGAGACGGTGACATTCTTTTCAACAAACTCTTTTTATGCCTACAGCCTTCCAAGCAGTGAAGGCCACTGAGGACCAGGAAGACACTGGTATTTAGGGCTGCTGTAGAAACAATGCATTATAATGATGGAAGAGCATTGGATGTGGGAAAAGAGAGAGACCTGGAGAGATGGGTGCACACTTGTGAGTGTGCACATGTATGTATTTGTGGTGAGTGTGTAGGTTTGAATGAATTTCAAAATACAGCTTAGGATTTGCCACCTTCCAAAGCCTCTTTCCTAACCAAGACATGCCGAGTTTGTATCCTTCCTCTACCTGCTGTGTGAACTTGATAGCCTGTGTGACCTTGCTTTTATCCTGGGTCTCAGGCTATTCCTTGTATGTGTGAAACAACATATCACATGCGAGAACAATTAGGTCAAAGCACTGTCCTCTAGCTGTGAGTTCTATATATTCCTTGACCAGGCAACTGACCTCAATATTTGGTACACTCATTCCTTCTCTCTTTCCATGGCAGGCAGCTCATATCTGGGCATATGATAGACCAGTAGCCCTTTCCAGAATGATTTTGAATTTAAAAAAAAGAAGGAAGAGTCATTTCAACTTTGGTAACTCTAAGAACTGCCTATCAGATGTTACAGTTATTGAGGGCATTCATTATCACCACAAAAACCTTTGAGTTCTGAGCTATAAAGACATAAAGGCACTGGCTTTGGCATCCCAAGAAGCTGAGCCAACAGTCCTGGGGAGAGAACACAACCTATACACAGAAGAATCCAATTAAGCCCAGCATACAGCTCCGAGCTCGGTGCTGCAGACATAAAGATGAATGTAAGTCATCTCTTGAGATCTGCAGTTTGATGGCAGATATAGACTTTTAAAGAAGTAACCATAAAGCAGGAGGGTAAGTGCCTCTTATGTATAAGGTTATGTATAAAGTTTTGTGAACACATGAGAAAGGGACCAAGGCTGTTTGGCTCTTAAGGAAGGCCTCTCAGAATAGGGCCTTATGAATTGGACTTCACAGGATGACTAGAAGTTTGCTAGGCAGAAAAACAGCAGTAGAGAATTTCAGGCAAAGAGAATTAAAAGAAGACAGGACCTGTAGAAATGAATGGTGTTTGTTTTAAAGCCTATGATGTGGGTACTGTTGGACTCATTTTACTTTTGGAGAAATTGAGGTAGGGGTACAGTACAATGACTGTTAGGAAAGAAACGTTCAGAGGGTCACATAATTAGTAAAGGGTGGAGCTGGGATCTGATTCCAGGCAGCCTGAAACCAGGCCTTGTGCCCTTTACCACTCTGCCAGTAGTTTGTGAATATTCCAGAAATTGTGAGGGTTCTTGATGGGTAGGGTTAGAAAGACATGACTTCAGGGAAGAAGGAGGCATCAGAAAAGGGGTAAACGGAGAGGAGGTAGGTAGGGGTGGAGTAGGAGGAGATGGGGTGTCGGGGAGGAACCTCCCAGGCAGGGAGGAATGTTGTGATCAAAGACAGAAGTGAGGGAATGAATATGTTCCAGGGACACTGGTGGGGCCTATTGGTCTGGTCAGTGGCTCAGTTGTTCTTGGCACAGACCAAGTGAACATGTCACTGGAAGTCCCTGAAGCATTTTTACTCTCAAGAAAGTTCCAGGAAACTCGCTGTTTCTCTCTGGTTCTTTGCTTTATACTGGCCTAAGTAGAGGTGGTCACACAAAGGAAGACAGAGGCTTGCCGGAAACCACAGGCCAGTTTTCCCCTGTGTTCTGTGTGGTTTCAAAATATGTCTTCTTCTTCCTGGGTGAGGACTGTTGCTATTTGGCGGTGGCATTTTATGAATCCAGCAGCGTCTTGCTCCCCATTATGAATCTCTGAGGAGTGTTCGGCCTGTTGAGAAGGTTCCAGCTGCCCACATTTAAATAAGAGAGACGTTAGGGCAGGGTAGCAGAGACCAAAGGGAGACTGCTCCCCAAGTGAAACTGAACTTTTGTAGAGTTAAATTGAGATGCTGAGTTGCATTTTTACAGGCACATTCACGGGCCTGGCTGTCACTTTAATTCAGTGGGCTTGTCATCTGAGCTCTGGCCCTGCGATGGCTTCCCCTGCCCCGAATGCAAAGCCTCGCCCCTGAGGACCTCGGAGCCTTGGTGCCTTGGGGATTACATAAGGAGGGACAAACCCAGAGGAGGGTCTCACTTGCGACTGCAGCTACCCCTGCCAGCTCCTTCTACCCCGGCCTGGCCAAGGAACTGCAGAATCAAAATTATAACCTGACACAGGAGAATAAGCATTCTGGTTGCACAGACAAGGGGTGAATAGCTATGTGGACCTCGGTGAATTATTGAACCCCTCCATGACTTTGTTTCCTCCCTTAAAAAATGAACTTGAAAATAGTTTCAATTTTACACTCACGGAGACTGCTAAAGCCTGTACTAAAACTTGGGAAGTGCTTAGTTCAGTGCCCAGCCAGAAGTAAGTCTTTAATAAAGGTAGCTTAAGGCATGTATGCTAAGTGAGTCCTGAGCATGGGTAGGTAGGAAGGCACTTGTATTTCATGATATCGGCCTGGCACCATTTCTGAAATTTCATCCTTTGCAATACATTCCTCATCCTGAGGCATCGCCTTTTTGAGTCCTCTTTGTAACGTCCCATCTGCTTGGGAGGGAGCCATGGATCATGTCCAATAAGGAGGAAGTGGGGAGTACTTGGTCAGTATACCGGGTAGGGACATGAGTTAGGTGAGGTGGGGGAGGTCCTCACAGATGTGAAAGTGAGACAAACTTTATAATTTGGTAGACAAAGGCCTGAGTAGTAGCATCACAATCCTGTTAGGGCAGGAAATTGAGAACAAAAGTTGCGGCGGCGGTGGGGGGGGGGGGTCGTCCTCTTTTGATGTGCAAGGTTTTCTTTTTTTTTTTTAATATTGAATACCAATTTAATAAAAAAAATTGTATTATAATCGAGAAAGGATGCTGTACTTTGTCAAATGCTTTTTCTGTATCAATTGAGAGGATCATATGGTTCTTGTCATTTTTTTTTTTTTTTTTACTGAATTGTATGGTATTTTTTTATTTTTAATTTTTTGAGGAATCTCCATACTATTTTCTGTAGTGGTTGCAACAATTTACATTTTTTTCCAACAGTACATGAGAGTTCCTTTTCTCCACATCCTCTCTTAACCTTTTTATTTTTATTTTTATTTTTTTAATAATAAATTTATTTTTTATTGGTGTTCAGTTTACCAACATACAGAATAACACCCAGTGCTCATCCCGTCAAGTGCCCCCCTCAGTGCCCGTCACCCATTCACCCCCACCCCCCGCCCTCCTCCCCTTCCATCACCCCTAGTTCGTTCCCCAGAGTTAGGAGTCTTTATGTTCTGTCTCCCTTTCTGATATTTCCCACACATTCCTTCTCCCTTCCCTTATATTCCCTTTCACTATTATTTATATTCCCCAAATGAATGAGACCATACAATGTTTGTCCTCCGATTGACTTACTTCACTCAGCATAATCCTGTGCAAGGTTTTCTGTAGGAAAAAGGTATTGAGGGTTTGAACTGAAGGTACAGTTCTAGGCCTCACAGGAGAGATTCATGGGATGAGTGTAGGGGTGGTCTGAGGAGTGGGTGTGGGGCAAAGTGGCAGCAAGACTTTCTATCTGTCCTTGTTAGTGGTAAGTGCTTCTTTCTCTTCTAAGGGTGGCTGTTAATGGTGATGGTAACTTGAACAATGTCAAGACCAAAAAGGCAGCTGGCAGGGTTTGAGATCCTGGGACTTGCTTCCAGAATCATGGCCAAGAAAATCCAAGGCCTGGGTCCTCTAGACTCTTGCATTGTGACCTTGGGCAAATGACTTCTGCTCCGTCGGCTTTTGTTCTCTAACAAAGGAGCCAGATGAAGGGCCTCACACTGGTGACCAGGACAGCAGAATGAACATGTGTGCCTCTCTAGGAGCTTGGTGCTTCCCACCTCATTCAGCCTCAGGTGGAAGCTCACTCTGTTGTCCCGGCATCTGGCCTCAGAAGGCACATGAATTTGCGACCCCAGACTGGCCTGACCAGATAATCTCTGAGGTCCCTCAGTGCTCTGCTCTGCCAATAGTCTACACCTAACTACAAGCACCCTCTGCTCTTAATTTCTGGCTTCCTAACCTGGCCTCCTCAGAGCCATATGGCTCATGGGGCAGAGTTTCAATGGTTCATGAACCTGGATAGAATAGAAAAATCTCATATCTTTAATTTCATCAATTTCTAATGGAGATGTAGCACTTATATTCCCTCACTCATGGTCCAGGCAACATACCGTATCATAGTAGCAGTACCTGCCACTCTGTCACCAATAGAAATCACAGGTATTTCCTGTTCCTATTCCATGCCCTTGTAGAGCCCCTCCCTCAAAAATAAGGGCTAGGCTGGTCACATGCTTTCACCAACTGTGAATGTAACAGAAATAATGCCTCGTCAGTCTTGTACTTAGCCTTAAGAGAGTCTGGCAGTTTCCACATCTGTGCTTTAGGGGAGCCTTGAGAAACCATATAAAACATCTGGCTATCCTGCAGAAGAGACCACACAGAGAGGTTGTGTGGAGAGAGGGAGGCCCTGGGACTACGTGGAAATAGAGAGCATCCTACCATTCCAGGGCCCTAGCTGAGCTCCGCCTTCCAGCCACTCTCCCAAGATGCAAGATGTGAGAGATAGCTATCTGGAATATTTTTGCCTATTCCAGCTCCCAGATGAGTGTAGCCCTAATCTCTGTCATGTGAATCAGAAGAACCATCCAGCCAAGAACAGTCCGTTCACAGAATTGTAGGATGTGTTAAAACAGTTTTCATTGTAAGTCACCAAGTTTTGGGATGGTTATTGCAGCAAAAGGCAATTGCAATAGGGCTTTTACTTTTTAGTTTTACTGAATAGAACTTAAATTGAGTCCCAAAGTGTCTGTAATCCATTTGATCTCCCACATTCCCCTGCAACCATCTGTTTTTTTTCTCAGTATTTATAGGTCTGATATGCTTTTTGTTTGGTTTGTGTTTTGGTTTACACATATAAGTGAAATCATATGGTATTTGTCTTTCTCTGACTTACTTCACTTAGCATCATACCCTCTAGGTCCATCCATGTTGTAAATGGCAAAAGTTTTTTTTTTTTTTTTTTTAGTGCCGAGTAATATTCCATAGGTTGTGTGTGCACATGCATGTGCACCCATGTGGGAACACCCCCCCCCCCGCCCCCTCACTTCATCTTTATCCATCTATCTGTGGACATTTGAGTTGCTTCCACAGCTTGGTTTTTGTAAATAATGCCACAGTAAACATAAAGGTACATCTATCTTTTCAAATTACTGTTTTTTTGGGGGGAGGAATTCTAGCAGTGGAATTTTTGAATCCTAGGGCAGTTCTATTTTTTAATTTTTGAGGACCCTCCATATTGTTTTCCACAGTGGCTGCATCAGTTTACGTTCCCATCAACAGTGCATGAGGGTTCAAGGTTCCTTTTTCTGCGTGTCCTCACCAACTCTTGCTATTTCTTTTTTATTTTAGCCATTCTGACAGGTGAAAGGAGATATCTCATTGTGGTTTTGACTTGCGTTTCTCTGAGGATGAGTGATGTTGAGCATCTTTTCATGTTGGCCATTTGTATGTCTTCTTTGAAAGAATGTCTACTCAGGTCCAGTAAAAGTGCTTTTTGGATGAGATTTACATTTAAAATAGGGGATTTTGAGTGAAGTGGATTGCCTCCCCAGTGTGAGTGGGCCTCATCCAACCAGTTGAAGGCTGGAATGTAGCATAAGGTTGACCTTCCCCGAGCAGAGGATCTTCAGACTTCATCTTCAAAATCCACTCTTCCTGCTGTTATAGTAGATTGCCTTTGAACGTGAACTGCAGCTCTTCCCTGAGTCTCTGGCCTGCTGTTCTCCCCCTTCAGATTTTGGATTTACCAATACTCCTTAAGCCCTTGAGCCAGTGGCTTGAAATGAATTTCTATCTATAAACAAACACATCCTATTGGTTCTGTGGCTCTGGATAAGTGAGTAATACAGTGAAGGGGGTATTCCTAATAGAAGAACTATGAGCAAATTCCCAAATCAAGGCCATGCATGTTCAGAATTCAATAAATTCTCTTTGTAGTAGAGGATTTGTGTTGGCCAATAGAGAGTTTGTGTGGTGTTAGATCTAGGGATCTCAGGTGGTAGATGTTTGAATGTTTTCTATTGGTAGAGGAAGCAATGGAAGGTTGGAACAGTTGAAATTTAATAAAAAGTATTTAGCGGATGCCAAATATCTATTCCTAGAATCCAGACCATCTCCTATCTATCCTCTCTGGTCAGCCAAAGTAATCTTATTGAGCCACAAAGTCACTCCTGGGATCTTGGGACCCCAACTTTCCTTCTGGAATCCCAGACTGTCCTTTTGGGGGTGAATTAAGGGGTGAGGCCCAAGAATCGAGGATGCCGCCACTCCCGTCACAAGGCAATGATTTGCCACCATCGGGGCAAACAGCTCAGTGGGACCTTGCTCTGATGGGCTTGTATAATTTTCTCTACCAGTCCTTATCTGCAAAAGCTATTGAAAGGCTGGGGGCTATGTGGCTGGGAGCCTCCATGATGAGCTTGAAAAGGAAGCAGAGAGTATATGCATGCAAAAGTGATTTGGGTCTTATTTTGTATCTCAAGTATTAGCTCGCTCTGGGCTGTAGATTTCAGTAGGTGACAGTAATTACAAAATTTGCAAGATGTTAGTTGTTTTGTTTAGAAATTCTCGCTTGTCCTTTTCCTGTCCTTTGCTGTCTGTGTCCATTCATTCATCCTTCATACATTCATCCTATGTTGTCTGAACCCCTGTGTAAAATTTATTGGGTTGACCAGAAAGTCAGTCTCCTGCTCAGCCCTGAAGGAGTAAGAGACACAGAGTTAGATGGAGAGGAGGAGTAAGCAGGGTGGCTTTAGGCTTTGCAGGAAAATGTCTGTGATTCTATTTCTAATGGCCTCGGGGGCCAGACTGAGTAGAATTTGCCCTTTTAAAATGATGCTTGTCTATAATTTAGGGAACCTTGAGGGAGGTTCTCTCCTGCAGTCTGAAGTTATCCTTGAGGTCTGACATCAGCAAGAGGCAAGTTTTATCTGGGGAAACAAGCCGTTCATCCGAAGGAGATAACAACAGCTGTGAGAAAAAAAATCCCCCAATGCTGGTCCTGTTGACTTATGTTTCAAAGGAGAACAATTTCAACATGGAGTTGCACTTTCCCTCGAGCTGCTGATGGAATAAAATGGCTGTAGCTGCAAAAACTCTTTCAATATGGCATGTATTAAACCTTTCAGAGGTAGCGCTTTGATTTTTAATTTTACGCTCTTGGCAGGCAATCAGGGTCTTTAATAGTATGGAGGCCAGAGGGAGAATGTTTCAAAACAGTGAGGATCTTATCATAGTGTGCAATTAATGAATAATTATTAAAACCCAGAAATAGCTGGAAGAGAAGGCAAGAGGTGCAGAGCAATTCTCTGGTTTCAGGCCTATAATGAAATCTCCAGAGAGGAGAAATATGATCTACAGTTCCATGCAATTAAATCTTCCCCTTTTCCTTCACTGGAAGATCAGCAAGCTAAAGAGAAAAATAATGCCCATCACCTAAAAAGAAGTAAAAGTCATTTGCTGACAATGATGCAGTCGTGAGTTTTATTTTCAGCGCGTGATTACACTTAAACTGATAAGAACAAGGGCAACAGCGAACCACCTCCCTGAAATCAATTTCTGGAAGTGACAGCAGAGCTGGGGCACGTTGGGGACCCCAGTTAGAAGGGTTAAACTGTTGCACAGATTTACTGCGTGAGCCACGCATGTCCTGGCTGTCACAAAGGGAGCCCCTGTGCTTGTCTTCTGAACACCGGTCCCCTGGCTGCTATTCTTTCCAGGCCCAATTTTGTCAGCCCCTTGCTGTAAGGATCTCTCCTCTGTAGGTCTCAGTCCTGCTGTTACCTTTTTGAGGCAGCTCTAGAAGACCCTGTCATCTGTCAAAGGGCTGTTTATGGTTCACACGCCAGCCTGCCCGCTGAGCCGTCCGTCTCCTGCTGCCAGTCAAGCGCACCGGCCACCGCTAAGCAGGTACAAATGACCACCACTCCTCAGAACCCCACAACCCCCCAAGCCTGCCCTGTATGTAGGCAGCGGGACCAGATGCAGCAAATCTATTTATTTTGGAGCCACTCGGCCACCCCGGGGTCCCCTGCTGGGGTGCGGGGGCATCTAGGGGGGCAGCTTGCCTTTCTGCAACCATTGGCTCCCCCAGCTGCGAGGCTGGGAATCGAGGGGCACCTGAGATGGCATTTGCCCGGCGTGGGGTAGCTCGTTACTGAGAGCCGTGGTGCAGACCTGGCTCTTCCTGATTGCTCTCTCAGCGGTGTTCCAGGGACCCTTCAGCATCAAGGGGCTCATAGGTGGAGACACAAATAAGCAATGGTACAGGATGCTCTTGTTGAAGGAGCTGAGAGAGGATTTTTTTTCCAGTGTGCCACCTGGTACATTAGATGTGCCATATGGATTGGGTTTTTTCCCCTCATTGTTAGCTGCATCCTTCCCCAACTTTCGTCAGGCCACGCACTTTCTCTCGATAGCTACTAAACAATGCTCTTCCTGAGCCGTGTGCCAAGCACTGCGCTATGGGCTTCATGGGTGTTAGCTTTGAGAACAATGGAGAAGAGCTTAGAAGGGTGAAGTCACTTGTATAAAGTTAGGGACCAAGGGATGCATTTAACTTCTAAATCAGTGTTCCTTTTTAAAGATTTTATTTATTTATCCTTGAGAGAGACAGAGAGGCAGAGACACAGGCAGAGGGAGAAGCAGAAGCAGGCTCCCTGCAGGGAGCTGAACGTGGGACTCGATCCCGGGACTCCAGGATCACGCCCTGGGCCGAAGGCGGCGCTAAACCGCCGAGCCACCCAGGCTGCCCTAAATCAGTGTTTTGTTTTTGTTTTTGTTTTTTGTATATTTTTAAATTGGAGTTCGATTGGCCAACCTATAGTATAACACTCAGTGCTCATCCCATCAAGTGCCCCCCTCAGTGCCTGTCACCCAGTCACCCCATCCCTCCGCCCACCTCCCCTTCCACTACCCCTAGTTGGTTTCCCAGAGTTAGGGGTCAGTGTTCTTAACCACTTTTCTAGACAACTTGTCAGGCCTTCTCAGCCTGCCCCTTGCAGCCTTCCTCCAGCAGGGGACACTTCTGGGGCAGTGAATGTGAGCCGGCTCTGGGCTCCCAGGGATTTTTACTTGTCCTCGTTCCTGGTCAGAATCTCTGCAGCCCCTTCCTAGCTGGGGCCCTGTTGCTACTCTCTGCTAATGTACCCTCTATTCTCACTCTGCCAAGGGCACCCTCAAAACAGCTCTGCTGGGTCCTGTTTCCTTGTTGGACAGCTCCATCCCTTCCCCCATTCCTCTCATCTCTACCTGGTCCCTGCTTGTTCATTCTTCAAGACCAATTTCAAGCATCTCTTGCCTGGAAAGCCTTTCCTTGTTTTGCAAAGACTATCTAGGTGAATCTCCTGTGGCTCTGAATACATTCACGGTAACCATCTGGTTACCTGCCTCCCTTATTGACTGAACTGTTGATTGAATGTGAGTGCTTCACCGTTTTGGTCACAGACCCTCTGTCAGGTCCAGAGACTCTAAATGCGGGTGTGTTCCTTGTGGTTTGTTCTTTTCTTTTGTTCAGTGCTAACAGTCCAGAATGCCCTTGGCTTTCATACCAAAGCTCTCAAATCACCCAAATGTTCTAGACATCGTCATCATGCAGGAACATTCCGTATCACTTAAGAAAACATTAACTGCTGTAACAAACAACTCCAAAATGTATCATGGCTTGATGGAAGTTTATTTCTCCCTCATGTAAAACCCAAAGTGGTTGTTTCTGACTGTTAGCAGGCTCCCCAAGTGATGCTCCTTCTTGCTTGGGATCTGTCATAGTCAACGCATGGCTCCCAGAGTCGGTGAGCTGTTAGAACTGAATCAGGACAACAGAAGGGGAAAGACTGGAGTAGTAACTGTGGGAACCTTCCAGGGCCAGGCCTATGGTGTGTGTGTGGGGCGGGGGGCGGGGGGGGCGGGGGGTGGGGAGAGACGCCGCAGGTAATGACCTCTGCTTTCATTTCATTGGCTAGGTCACATGGCTCTGCCCAACTTCTAGGGACTCTGAGAAATATTGCTCCTTAAGGGCCCGCTAGCAGTCTCTGCTATACTATTTACTTCACTGTAGTATGGTCTGCAAGATTCTGAAGCACCCAACTTCCTGTGTTCGAAGTCAGGGCAAAGTGTCTCTTCTTAATTCCTTACAGAAGAACATGGTGCAGGAAAATCTGTCACTTCCAGCTTGCTCCACTGGTGGCTACATCCTGTGATTTTTTTTTTCTTTTTTTTTTTTTTTTAAGATTTTATTTATTTATTCATGAGAGATACAGAGAGATAGGCAGAGACATAGGCAGAGGGAGAAGCAGGCTCCATGCAGGGAGCCCGACGTGGGACTCAATCCTGTATCTTGGGGATCATGCCCTGAACCAAAGGCAGATGCTCAACCTCTTAGCCACCCAGGTGTCCCTCCTGTGATTTTTCTTTTCTGGCAACCTAAAGAGCTGAAGAAGGACTGGCTTCTAGATTTATTAGGCCTCTTTTACTTGGCTGTCAAAGATTTCCCACTATGCCAGGTGGTGAAGATGGATGGCCAAGTTGGCAAGTTGAGAGTAACTCAAGTAAAGCACTCTTTCCCCTTTGCTGTCTTCTAGAAGCAGTCTATCACTTGATTTAGTTTTTATTTCGAGTAACAGAGCAAGTGCAAGTTTAGGTGAGAAATTAGTAAGTCTCAGAACACTGGGGAGACACAAAGTCATTTACATGTCTCAGCTTGGGTCAGTTAAGCCTCCATCCATATCTTTTGGTTGCGAGGACCAATTTTCTTCTGGGAAATTGCTCTGACGTTTCCTGAAGACCTATTATACTGATTTGCAAAGCAGGAACTCCTAAGACAGGGCTCAAAGCACTCATCCTCTTAGAAGCTTGATCTGACAATGTCACTTTATCCTCAGAACACCCTGACTCCCTATGTCCTCAGCATGCAGACCCAAATTATATAGTATCAAGTATTGAATTTGATTTGATTTGTTTTAAAGTGATTTCCTTCTGTGGGCATATGTATGTAGTAAACATCTTCCATTATCCTTCCTCAGGGTCAATTAGTGAAGTGTTTAATTCGAAGCATTAGCTTTTATCATGCTGAATCAATTGAATGCCCTTATGACCAACACTGGGCTTTTTGTCTACAGGCATGCTTACCTTGCAGAATTATCAGCCTAAAAGCAAGCAAATATGTGAATTCAGTGTGCTTTTTCTTTTACCCAGAAACTCATCCTGTACATGGTTGCTCTAGTGTTTTTTACATCCATCCACAGTTGCAGTGTCCTGCATTGACCTCCCTAAATCACTGTGGTAAACTACAGGAGCTCAGGCCAGATAATTTTTTTTTTTTTTTTTGCTTTAAGACACCAGACTCCGGATCCCTGGGTGGCGCAGCGGTTTAGCGCCTGCCTTTGGCCCAGGGCACGATCCTGGAGACCCGGGATCGAATCCCACGTCGGGCTCCTGGTGCATGGAGCCTGCTTCTCCCTCTGCCTATGTCTCTGCCTCTGTCTCTCTCTCTGTGTGTGACTATCATAAAATAAATAAAAATTAAAAAAAAAAGACACCAGACTCAAACATCCTTTTCACGTTCTTCAGCTTTCTTTCCTTACTAGAAATGAAATAATTTTCTCTCCATCTCAGAGACTTCTCCTGGACCCATGCATCTCTTTCCTCCCTTATTCTTGTTCCTTGTCTCCCAATGAGTCTTGGCTGGTTTGCTCCTGGCTGACACAAGAGGTACATTTTTAATTTTCTGACTCTGGTTTTAATCAGATCCTGTTTCATTCAGTTTATGAAAATAAGTCTTTGCTTACACCAGAGCTTGAGGTACTTCTCTACTTCCTTCTAAAAACATCTTTCACACTCAGATCAGCAGTTGTTCTGGAATTGATTTTTGTGTATGATTTTAGATTAGGCACAAGATTTATCTTTGCTATTTGAAGATGTAAAAGATCAAGCCTCATGTATTAAGTCCATTCTTTATCTACTCAGAAATGTTAGTTTGTCATGAATCAGGTGACCATAGATATGTAAGTATATTTCTGGATCTTTTCTGTTCAGTGTGTCAGTTTCTTTATTCATATACTAATATAAAACAGTTTTAAATATTAACACTTTATAATAGGTCACAATATCTGGTAGTGTAAGTCCTTTATCTTTGTTTCTCATCTTCAAGATTGTCTTGGTTATTCTTAGCTCTTTGCATTTCTATATATATTTTAGAATCACCTTGTCAATATCTACAAAATACCTGCTGGGATTTTGATTGATCTCAAATCGGTTTGAAAGGAAATTATATCTTTAAAACATTGAGTGTCCTAATCCATAAACATGGTATACACCTTTTATTTAGGCCTTCTTTAATTTCTTTCATTAATATTTTTAAGTTTTCAGTATAAAGGTCTTGGCAAACTTTTTTTTTTTTAAGATTTTATTTATTCATGAGAGAGAGAGAGAGAGAGAGAGAGAGAGAGAGAGAGAGGCAGAGACACGGGCAGAGGGAGAAACAGGCTCCACACAGGGAGCCCAATGTGGGACTTGATCCCGGGTCTCCAGGATCAGGCCCTGGGCCAAAGGCAGTGCCAAACTGCTGAGCCACTCGGGATGACCCTCTTGCCAACATTAAAGAAAATTATTTCTAATTGTCTAATTTTTAAAAATGCTATTGTGCCATTTTAAGATGGACTATCCAGGGATTTTATGAAATTCACTTACTAATCTGAACAATTTCTCTGTAGAAGCTTTTGGATTTTCTGTATATGGTCATGTAGTCTGTGAATAATGAGAGTTTTATTTCTTCCTCTTCAGTCATTTTTTAAAATTTCTTGTCCTGTTGCACTGGAGCCTGCTCCGGCTTTGTCATGCTCCAAATAGACACTTAGGCAAGAGTAACAAACATGTCTGTAAAACTTTAAGTTCTCTGTTGTATAAGATTAGCTAAGTGCTGTTCCATCTACCCAGAAAACCCTCCCTATTTTGATTTTGCTTAGGTAAAACTCAAGTGCCCTTCAGGTCTCAGCTCAAACTCTTCCTTCTATGGGAAGACTTCATTGATCCTTTTGGGTGTAGGGAGTGGGAAATTGGCCATTATCTGAGGTGATAGAGCACAGCTCTTAGGAGACTAGGCTGAAATTGCTTGTTTATGTGTCTCCTCTGCTGAACTGTAAGCTCTTCAAGAGCAGAGACTACACTGTTTACTGCTATATCACCATCACTTAGCACACTGTGTAGCATATCATAAGCACTACATATATGTTAGCTTGTCATCATCCTTATCCCTATCCTAATCCTTGTCTTCCTCCTCCTCTGGATACTAGAGCATGGTCCTCATCAGTATCAGGGTTTATGGAAGTTGTTATCTATCCCACTTTTCCACCAGACCATGATGTCTTCAAGGGAAAAAATCTCTTATGCTTGTATCTCCAGTATTTCACACAGTGTCTGCCTCTTTTTAGACACTTAACAGAGGTGTGAGAAAGTGAATGAGTAAATGAATGAATTGGTGGCAGAGTAGCCCTTGTTATATGAAACTGAGGGCCATACAGAATGACTTGGGTAGCAATTTATGTTACTTATACTGCAGAATTACAAGCCTAAAGCAAGAGCTAATTATTTCAACATGAATTTTCCTTTGCCCAGAAGCCCCTCTTGATGTCAATTCTCTTCACATTTCTCTCCACCCATCCAGAATTGCAGTGTTCTGGGTGGCTTTCTTAAAACATCATCTTAAATAACAGGAGCTCCAGAACACTCAGACTAGATATTTGTCATGCTCTAAGAATCAGTGCTTTATCTTAATTTTTAAAAACCTTTGGCATTCTTTCTTCCTCAGAATTAAAGTTTGTTTTCATTCTTGGGACCTTTCCCTGGACCCATGCATCTCTTTTCTTCCTGGTTCTCCCTGTATGCCCCTCTCTTCACTTCAGCTTTGTTGATTTGCCTTTTATAAATTTAAGAGGTGAATTCTTAAGTTCTCAGACCCTGTGGATTTAGTCACATCTGTAGGGACCTGAAAAGAACACGGGAAAAAACTATTTTTCATGATCTGTCATCAGGAACTGTGATAACTCAACCACAAGCTTACAACCCAGAGACCTCCACTGCACACATTTGAAAGCCAGAATGAAGCTCTGCAGGGTCCTTCTCCAGAATACTTCATCTCCAACAGGGCAGGTGACTTTGCTTCCTTCAGTCTCACCTGGAGGCCTGCCCCTTCTTTGGTGTTACTTTCAACTTGCATGCCTTTCTAGACGACATCATTGCACATTGCCTTCTCATCTAAAACCTCTGTTCTACCCCACTGAGATAAGCCAGGTAGCAGGAGAGCTCCTGACAGCAGCCTGTACTTTGTTGGCGAGAGTGAGGCCCGGGATGTGTTAATACCAGCTGACTAGAGAATTGGAGAGAAGGGGGTAGGGCCAATTAAGGGGAGATTGGGAACTTTGTAGACACAAACTCTTGCTCCAGGCTTGCTAAACCACTAATTATAATTGCACTCATCCACCTCTCCTCTCACCACTAAAGAAGCATGTCTATCCAGGCAGGGCCAGGGGTTGCTTGCTTTTCCCTGAAGCCATCTCACTGTTTAACTCAAGTCCTGCTTCTTAGAAGTTCATTTAGAAGTCCTGTTTTGACCTGGACCAGGACTAGGGTAAGACAAGCTTACCCTAGAGAGAAAAGTTTAAGGAGACACACTCCCAGGTGCTGACTCTGCACTTGAACTGCTCTGAGAAGGAGGACCCCCTTAAATTTCTTGCCTTCGACACCTTTTTGTCTCTCCCAGCTTCTAGCCCTGGTTTGACCCAAATGTTTTAAGTGGGTGATCCTTCCATACAGATTAAATAATCATGGTAAGGTTGACGGGAATGTAGAAAACCTTCACTGTGATGTTTCTACTGAGCTCTGGAAGGTTTTGTGAGTCCTTACCTGCCCTGCCTCCCCTTGCAGAAGAGAGCTATTTGTTGAGAGTTTAGTAATATGCTGGATTCTTGGCAACGTCTTCTCTTGATGATTATTTATTGTTCTCCCAACAACCCTGTGAGGCTGGTGGTGTGGATGAGAAAAATGAGATAGAAGAGGTTGTTTGCCTAACTAGCAAGAAAAGTAGTCAGAATTTGGCCCCAATTTGTTGGACACTCTAGTATTCATGCCTAAGATGGCATCTGCAACCACACAAGATAAAAAGCCCTTGTGCTTTTCAGTGGCAGGGATTTGCATGTAGGGGGAGGCAAGGGGCCCAAGAAAGGAGTGTAGAACGGAGATTCCAGAGGTAATGCAAAGGGAAGAGGAGAGAAGCCCCACTCTGCAGTCTGAATTGTTCACAACAGGCTTTTAAGTGTGGGCCATAGCGGGTGATGATGGGCCACGCTGAGCCTACATGGATTCCTTTGGCAAGAGGGTGACCTTCTCTCTGCTCAGCCCATCTGTCTGTACCTCCCCTTTCTCTGGCAGCAGCCCTACCCTCATTAGGGCTTGCTCACCTTGGATATTTTTAGCTCAAGCCTAGACCAAAGAATGAGCAGTCCCCTTGGCTTTGCTCAATGAAATGACACTTGACATTCTCTTAGTGCCTTACTCATGTCCTCCCTTGCTGAACACCTTTTTCTTACTTTTCAACCAAGCAAAATCCTATTTCTGCCTCAAGGCCCTTTGTGAGCATCACCTCTCTTAGAAATTTTCTTCAGCTTTTCACTTACCCCCTTACCTTCTACAGAATGAAATGGTTCTCTCTTGCCATGGTCGTCTTCTGGTTTTGGGAGCCTCTCCTACTGTAGAGTTCTTTTTTTTTTTTTTTTTAATTTTTATTTTTATTTATTTATGATAGTCACAGAGAGAGAGAGAGGCAGAGACACAGGCAGAGGGAGAAGCAGGCTCCATGCACCGGGAGCCCGACGTGGGATTCGATCCCGGGTCTCCAGGATCGCGCCCTGGGCCAAAGGCAGGCGCCAAACCGCTGCGCCACCCAGGGATCCCTGTAGAGTTCTTTGTCTCTGAAAACAAGTCTGCTTCTGATCCATCATGAGCTACTTGCAGGCAGGGAGAGGGATTGCTTTAGTGCTGCTCTGCAGTGTTCTGCTGATACCATGCATCAACTTTGGGCTTCTTTTACCACCTTCCCAGAGAATGTTCTGTTTGTCTTAATGGTTTTAAAGAATCAAAGCACAATGAAGACTACAAAGTGGAAACTGAAACTCCCTTTTCCTCTTCCAATTCTATTGCTCAGTGGCATCCACTGTGGTGCCTGATACTCCTTCTTCCAGAGGTTTCCATATGCAAACACAAGTGCACAGATGCACATCTACCCATAGACACATTCCTCTGATGTTTTTTTCCAATAGCACAAACCATGCATATGTTTTGTGGATTTGTTTTTTTCTATTTAATAGTGTAATGTGGTCATGGTCCATTTCCACGCATACAGAATTGGTTCAGCAGCTCTGTGTAGATGTACCATAATTATTAAGTATCCCTTGTTGCTGGATATTTGTGTTATAATATTATCTGGCAGTGAGCATCCTTGTACTAAAATACATGTTTGAGTATTTTTATGGCTTTGAATCTTAGAGATGGAGTTCTTGGGGAATCTAGTGTGTGCCTTTGGATTTTGGAGGATACTACAAAGTTGCCTCCAAAAGGGCTATGCAGATTTTCTCTTCAAACAATGAATGAGAATGCCCTCTCCCTACATCCATACCAGAAGCTAACAATGTATATTCCCCATCTTTACAACCTTTGTGAAAGGTAAAAATGAGATTTAATTGCTGCTTTGATTTACATTTCTTTAATATATTGGTAAAGTTAATTATTTTTCAATGTTTATTACTATTGGTATTGCTTATTAACAGCCTTTGTTTTTCTTTTGGACTATTCATCTGTCCCTATTGATTTATTTTTTTTAAAAATTTATTTTTTCATGAGAGACAGAGAGGCAGAGACATAGGCAGAGGGAGAAGCAGGCTCCTCATGGGGAGCCCAACGCAGGACTTGATCCCTGGACAGGGATCATGCCTGGAGCCAAAGGCAGACACTCAACCACTGAGCTACCCAGGCGTCCCTGACCCTATTGGATTTCTAAGAGCTCTTTTTATATTGGAGAGATTAGGCATTTGTTTGCCATATGTATAGGAAATATTATTCCCAGTTTATCTTTTAATTTGTTCTCTGGGTTATTACTATTAACATTTTTAATGAAAGTCTTTTTATACTTAAATGCTTCCTAAAGAGTCAGATTTTTTTCTTTGCTGTAAAATAAGAGTGTAAGCTTTGAACTTGGATCAGAGTTCAAACAAGGGCCACACAGCTTTCTTGCTGGACTTGCACAAATCTTTTAACCTCTCTGAGCCTCAGGGTCCTCCTCTGATACATAGGAATAGTGCTAGAAATAAATCGGGTGTAATGTAGCCATTGACCAAAATGAATGGAACTGGTGGAGAACCACCTCTAAACATAGGAAGTGGGTTCTCTCTGGCCCAGTGCAGCTCACCTTCTCTCTACTCCCCTGTTGTGGTCCTTCCCTAAAACTCTGCTCCTTGGTCTAGGGGGTTGCTTCACCCCCTACTGATGTGCCCTTCCTTTTCTCGCCCTGAGAAAACCTGGGTGAGAAGATTCTGGCTTTCTCCCCCCTGAGTAATAGTGAATGAATGCCTTCTTTTTCCACTTTCCCTACATTAAATATCTGTTCCTCCAGCCAGGCCAGCTGGCCACCTGGCAAAGGTCACCCCAGCATTCTCCCACTGACATCACTGGAACTTAGTGAACCTCATCATTTCAGCCTCATATCGATTTGCTAGATTTTCATTTAGTTTTTGAGTTGTTCATCCCCTCTTTCATTGAGACTAGTAATTTTGGGGGCTGTATTGTAATTTCAAGATGTTGCTTTAGAAGCATTACAAAACATTAAAGTACATTTAGCCTTGAATTGTCACTTAAGATTATTGCAGGAAATGAGGGCTTTCTGGATCATAAATGTGACAATAGATGGAGAGCACAGCTTCTATTATGACTAAATGGGGACAAAGAGTAAAGAAGTGCTAAGTACATAGCAACTGCTTGTGTGGGTGCCAAGGAACCCGGGGGAATCAAGGCTGCTGGATGATGGGGGCTGGCCTGGGCTGGGGCGCCTGGGAGGGGAGCAGACCATCCCTGAGCAAGGGGCGCACAGAGCCCCTTCCCTACCTGAGAAGCATACTGAGTGGGTTGTGGAGCATCAGGGACACAGACTGGGCTTTCTTTTCACGTCCCACTCCACTCCCATCCTCCTCTACCTTTGTGTTGAGCACCGTCTGTGCCAGGACTCAGAATGCCTTCAACGGCCAGTTTCACTTAATGTCAGGCTGTTTGCCAATGGCCTCTAAGGTCCCCATGGAACCAGAGGCCTTTAGAAGGTGGGAAGGAGGCCTGGGGCACTAGCAGCCTCTGAAACCTACTATGTGGGGGCATTAGGGCACCCTGCCCTTGCGTGTGTCTTTGGTTTGGGGCAGACACCTGCCAAGAGCCTGTGGTGCTCCCTGGGAATCTGCAGGTGTTGCAGCCAGTCACACATCCCAGCTGAAGCACCCCCTGCAGGTGGCAGCCATGACCTCGAAGGCCTGGCCTGGCGTGTGGGCTTCCAGCACTGCAGACAGCATTTATATCTTCTGTCCTCTGAGGTGCTGGCCGCTGGGACCCACCACAGGCTTTTCCAGGGTGCTGGGTTCCTGAAGTGGGTCCTGCTGCCCAGTACATTTTCTTCTGGACTTGAGGTCAACGTGGCCTGGCATGGGGCTACAGCCAGGCCCGCACAGACCATCTTGTGTGCAAGGCTCAACGTCTCCTTGCAGTGGGGTTGGGACACCTATGTCCTCAGCGGCCAGCCGGCAATGTGAACGGCAACTCAGGTCCTCAGCAGAATGGCCAAGGAAGCCAGTGGCAGATCTGACAGGTGTTACTAGTATCCGTGTAGCAGACTTCTTCCACTCTTGGCTGGAGTACAGTAGAGCAGGTCTCCAGGCCATGGCACCGACACAGGGTACCAGCAGGAAGGGAGAACTAACTTCCTTGCCCTCAGCACCCAGAGGCTCAACTCCTGTAGCAAGCAACAGTAGCCCTGTTTTATAGATGAGGCACAAAGAGGTCAAGGAAGCAGGCTAGACAATGCACACAGGTCAGAGAGAGGAGAGCTCCTTGGGGGTCCCAGAAATCAGTCACTTTAGGAGTCCTGGTGACTCAGTCACCTCTGTGCTGAGTTGTCCTGCTGCAGACTCTACCAGCCTTCAGTCCCCCCCACCCCTTGCCCAAGCGAGACCACTAGCTCCTGAGAACCCACGTGTGTCCTGTGTCTTTCCTCATGGGCAGGGAGGGAAGGGGCAACCCTGTCCCCACTAGGACTTCCTTGCCATCACACCATTCCCTTGGCATTCTTGCCCTCTGATCCTTCTCCTCGCTGTTCACAAGCTGCCTTTCTTCCTCCCTAACCTATATATGGGCACAGTCCCATGGCTTTGGGTGGGGCAAGGGAGGGCAAGCAGTGCCTGGTACTGATGTGCCTTGGATGGATGCATGATGGAAGCATGCCCTGTCATCTCAGCCCTTATTTGGCTTTGGTGGAGCTTTGCCCTTGTCATCTGCTGACTGCGTCCTACTGTCTACTTGAGTTCACACGTCCTTTTAGGGCAGGGACAAGTTCTGCTCATCCTACACTCTACCCTTTAAGTACAGCTGTTAGCTTGGAGAGGATTTCCAGGGGCCTGGGGCTCTGCTCTCCTGAATCAAGTGTAACCTTGTTTCGGGTCCTTAGATATGCTGGGTACTTGGTGCCCAGGGTCCAGTTGCCCAGCTGGACATCTCTCAACAAAGTTTCCCAGATGCAGAGTGTAAGTAGCCTGCTGTCCTGTGCAGAACCCATCCCCTCCAACAGTTTCCCCCTCTGGCACAGGAGACCCCCTATTCCCCATACACTTGGTCCTAAGATGCCAGCTTAGGGCCTCAGGTAAGTAAGCCCTTTGCATGGGTGGCTTTCCCAGGATGACTCCTGATCCCCTGCACCAGGGCTTCTCAACACCATATAGTCTATGACACAGTCACAAAAGGGACATCCTAGGGAAGGGAGAGGGCTTCTAACAACCCACTCAAGCATCTCCTCACACAGTCCTCACATCCCTTTCTCCACTGCACTTTCCTGGGACTATGGAGCTTAGAGGCCATGCTGTCCCCAGGCTCTTTGCAAACGGCCCCATAGCACCTATGCCTTGCTACCTGGGGGAGCCATGTATGCAGCTCAGAGCCTCCTTTTCCCCCCAGGACAGGATCAGTTACTCTACATCGGAAAGGGAAGGTCTAGAAGGGGGATTCATGCTTCTGCAGCTAGTCTTCCTACCCACCCTCCAGTGTCTCTTGGAGTCAAGTTTGCATTATTTGTTTGTGCCCAGATACTTGCCATCACCTCATCTTTTCCTCTTCATTTCTCTGTTGCTGGTGGGTCCTATTTAACTCATCAAACCACAGTCTTTGCATTTTTGATATATCCAGCCTCCAGAGAAATCTGGAAAAGCCTCCTATGCATCTCTTCTGCTTCAGTGGTTTTCCTTTGGCCACAGCTGTTACCTGGCCTCTGCTCCAGCCCTGAGAGCTCTTTGCCCAGCTGCCACTGGAAGATTTCCAAGTTCCTGCCTCCTGTCCAGAGATGGCCAGCTGAAAGCTGGTCCCTGAGCTCAGGTGAATTCCCTTAGCTCATTACCAAAGTGTCTCTCAAAGAGCACATTAACACGGAAAGAAGCGTGTCATTGGCTTACCGCCGCAGATGTCCGTGACTTAGAGCTTACAGCTCCCGGTGATGGTGTCTAGAGCTGCCAATGCCCAAGGACTGAGCAGGATGGGTGGAGTGGGTCAACAGCACATTCTGATTTGGGATAAATACTGCTTCAATTTCAATGGATTCCTCCAAAGCAGGCTATTTTGTCATCATTATTGCCAGATCTTTGTGGGACAAGCAGTGCCTGAGGGATCTCTCACCACCTGTAGTCCTGGGCACATAACTCATCTATACAAATAATTGCCAGGTTGCCATTTGAGGTGCAGAGCAGGGATCGGGACAGTTGGGGTGTAGTAGATTCAGGGAGTATGGTGGAGGCAGGATTAAACCCTGGCCCTAGTCCGTCTAGCTGGTGTTTTTGGACAAGTCTATGATGTCTACCAAGTGGATTGAATGATGCCCAACTTCCCAGGTTATTGTGATTATTGAATTTATAAAGCCCCTTAGCTGGGCCTTGGATAATTCAATTCATCATGGCTTTTTAGTTTCCTCATCCTAAATAAGAAGGCTGCTTGAATGTTTCCAGCCGCTTCTGTGGGTGCTGGTGTTAGAGAAGCCCCATTGAAGAGTTCAGGTTGGAGGTGAAAGGGCCGCCCTATCCATTTCTGTTCATGCTCACTGACCCCCCCTAATCCCTGGTGGGGGAGAGGGGAGGACTCCTGGCTGGGGAGTTTTCAGAGGCTTGTCCAGCCACCCAAATATCAACAGGTGCCCATTGGGCAGATGAGGAACCCTCCAAAGAGTTTCAGAGATGTGCCCGCAGCCACACAGGTGGAAGAACCCAGAACCCTAGACTCTAGATTTCAGGTACCTCCAGGAAATCCTGAAGGGGAACTGAGGGAAGAGCAAAGAGGGGATGGTGGGAGAAGGAGAGTGGGGGGGGACATGGGGATAAAAAGCTTATGCGGGTGCAGCTTTAAAAGGTAAGGGCAAAATTAAAGCTTCTGAAGGAAGCTAAACCATTGCTTCCCCACCTCCTGTTCAGCCTACCCTCCAAAGACAGGATGGCAAATGATTCAGTGCATAAGCTCTGGTTTGGGAATCAGAGTATGGAAGCAAATTTAGCTCTAGCTCTACCACTAACTAGCTCTGTGACTTTGGGCAAGCTTCCTAACTTCTCTGGACCTTTCTTTGCTCATTTCCTCATTCATTCTCATCCAGAAAGCTGGATTAGAGCACCTGTTGTCTCTTCTAGCTGTAAAAATTTCTGTGACCATTCAAGCAAAAACCCTGGAACTTTACTGTAACTGCTCTTAGACGGGAAGCCAGCAAAATTACCTTAGAAGTGGCTTGCCAAGGCCCTGGAATGATGGAAAAGCCAAGAGCAGCCTGCATCTGATGCTGGGGTAGAGGAGCAATCTCCTACCCCTAATCCCCACCACTTCCCTTCCATCCATGCAGCCCAAGACTTTTTTAGCTCTCACAGAAGGGCTTCTATCTCAGTAACCTGTGTATAAGAGGAGGCCACAAATAACCAGAGTGACTGTGCCAGTCAGCTAAGGTGGCCATAACAAAATACCACAGACTGGGGTGGCTTAAGCAACAGAAATTTCCTTTCCTTAAAGATACTCTAGAGGCTAGAAATCTAAGATCAAGAGATCACCAGGTTTGGTTTCTCCTAAGCCTCTCTCTTTGGCTTGCGGATGGCCACCATCTCACCGTGTCCTCATATGGTTTTCCCTCTGTGTTGTCGGTGTCCTATAAGGATACCTGGTCAGAGCTGGATTGTGCCCCTCATAGTTGGGGCACTGTAATCTCATTTTAACTTAATTACCTCTTTAAAGACTTTGTCTCCAAGTGCAGTCCCATTCTGACGTACTGGGGGTAGGTAACCATTATCCTGACTTCTAATACCATATGTTAGCTTTTCCTATTTTTGTACTTTGTACACACAAAATCACATATCATGTAACCTTTTGTTTCTGACTTCTTCACTAAACATTGTGAGTTCATCCGTATTGTAGGGTGTGTTTGTATTCTGATCCTCAAGGCTTTCTGTAGTGTGAATATTCCACAGTTTCTAGTTCAATCGTTGTGCTGTGAAGTAATTTCCAGTTCGGGGCTATCATAGACAAATTCCTATGAACATTCTTGTACGTGTCTTCAGCTGTTGGCATATCTTGCATTTCTGTAGCTGTATACCTAGGAGTGGAGTTACTGAGTCCTAGGGAATGCATACAAGCAGCCTTAGGAGAGACTGTCAAATAGCTTTCCGTGGTGGTTCCAAGTTTCGGTACCACCAGCAGCATTTGAGTGTGATGGTTGTGCCATAGCCTTGCCTATACGTGTTTGTTTTTTTTTTTAAATTTCTGTGTGTGTGTATATATATATATATATATATATATAAGCTAAACTTTATTAAAATTAAAAACTTCTGCTCCGTGAAAAACAATAGGAAGAGAAGTAGAAGACCAACCACAGAGCAGGAGAAAATATTTGCAAAAGACACATCTGATAATTTCAGCCATTCTGTTGAATATGTGGGGATATCACATTGTCATTTTAATTGGCATTTCTCTGATTCATAATGTGGAACACTTTTGCATTTGTTTACTGGCCTTGGGGATGGTTATTTTTGTGAAGTGCCTATTCAAGTCTTTTGCCCTTTTTCTTTTCCTACCGAATCATCTGCTTTTTTTCTTATTTTATAGTAATGCTTTATACATTCTCTCTGAATCGCCTTCTGATTTGGGGACAATTTTGAGAGTAAAAGCAGGGAGCTAATGATAATTAAGGTACAACAAGTATTTTAAGCCAGGATCACCTGAGGCAAATTGGGTAAACTCTAATTTGATCAACCCGTAGTGTATTTGAGTTTTAAAAAGATTTTAAAAGGCAAATAGGAAGGCACCAAGGGCTTCAGGAAAGAAAAAAAAAAAAAAAAAAAGAAATTCATGTTTGTAGTACATGGTTTTTCAGGGCTCTCCATTCCCTCTTTTCCTGCTGAAGATGTTCACCTTCAGAGTCCAGTATTAGAATGAATTTTATTCCCATGTGGTGCTGATTCAGCACTCTGCTTTCTCTCTGCCCACAATCTGCTTTAGGGTCATTAAACTTGTGACATTTTATGATCCTCTTAGTCCAACCTCTGACTTTTTATTAATGAAGAAACAAATCTTGAGTGATTAAATGACATTCCCAAGGTCACACAGCTGGTTAGTTACAGAGCTGGAACTAGAACATAAGGTTGCAGTGCTTTCTTCAAGAGCATTTTGATAAGTCTCAATATTTAAATCAGCCCATAAATACCTTTGTGCGCAAGGTTAAAGGAATTGATATCTGTTGAAATATTAGGGGGTGGAGGGAGGGCACAGACCTGGAAGTCGGAGGCTCAGCCATTGATGGTGTCAGGTTTACCGTTCACTCTGTTTTCTCGTTGATTAAATAGGGTTCTACTGGAATGTCCTCTGATACACCTTCCAACTTTAAATTCTACATCCAAAAATATCTTGCATAAGGGAGGACAAGGGATATTCAACAGAAAGTTTTTGCAACAGGAAACAAGTAAATGAGTATAGATTTCCTTTGAAAGGAACGGATTGGGTTGCTTCAGTCAATAAAGAGAAAACAGAGAAATTAGGCTTCAAGTAGATAGAGTCCCAGTGGTATGAGTGGTGGAGAGCAGCCACAGCTGTCTCTCTTTTACCTCAAATAGGCAAAAGAAAATGTTTGTTTATACGAGGGCAGGGTTCGGATTATACCTGAGAGACTGAGTGATATTACCTTAGGAGGTTGAAAAATCTCCTCTGTAGTTCACTAAAGACATTTATATAATTGGGATTGTTAGGGTTGGAAATAAAAGAAAACCATATTAAAGTGGCTTAAGCAAAATCTGTTTGTGTTTATATAATTTTGATTGGCTTATATAATCGAAAAATCCATGGATAGATCCTTACTTCAGGCCTGGCAGAAACCAGAGTCAAGTAATGTCAGAGACCCATGCCTCTCTCTCTTGCTGTGTCTTCATTTCGCTTTCCTGGGCATTGGCATCCATTTCAGATAAGGATCTCCCATATTAGGGCAGTGATGCCACTTGCTTGCAGGTTTATGTTGTTCTGGCTTAGCAACTCTAGCAGAATATTTCTTTCCTAGTGTTTCCAGCAAATGTCCTATGGCAGGCTCTGGCCTGATCTGGGTCCCCTTGCCCCTCACTGAATCAGCTACTGTAACTCTGATTGTCCACTCTTTCATTATCTCTCTACCTTTGGCGGTTGAAGAGTGGAGTCCACTCCCAACCTGAACTTCAGGGATGGAGTCCGGGACAGTTGTTCCCCAAACGACTATCAGGGTTCTCTCACTGGAAAGAGGGAAGATTAATTCTAAGCAGACACAAAAACTGATGTACTTTACCATCTGTGATACTGTGATTTATAAGAAATATATGTGAACTTTGGAATTTATAGAGTGAGGAGAGCAATCAAGGTATCTTTTGTCATGTTTATGAGGGGACTTCTGGAAAGCACCTCCGGATGGGGGCTGGTTGCCAGCAGAACCAACTTTGTCATTAGAAGGGTGGGACTGAAAGTTTTCAACTCTGGGAAGGGGGAGGAGCTGCTGCAGATTGAATCAATCAACAATGATAAAAAATTTAATCAATCATGCCTGTGTAATGAAGCCTGCATAAAACCCCAAAAGGATGGGGTTCACAGAGCCTCCTGGTTGATGAACACATGGAAATGGAGGGAGAGTGGTGCCCCAGAGAGACCATGGAGGCTCTGCATACCTTACCCTACCTCGCCCCCTGCATCCCTTCCATCAGGCTGTTGCTCAGTTACATCTTTTTTTTTATAACCAGCTGGTAATCTAGTTAAGTGAAATGCTTCTCTGAGTTGGGTTAGTTGCTCTAGAAAATTAATAGAACCCAAGGTGGAGGTCATTGGAACCTGAAACCTATAGCCAGTTGGTCAGAAACACAGGTGACAACTGGACTTGTGATTGGCACCTTGAAGTGGGGCCAGGGGCAGTCCTATAGGACCTAGCCCTTCACCCATGGGATCAGGTGCTATCTTCAGGTAGACAGTGTCAGAATTGAGTTGAATGGTTGGGCACCTGCTTTCAAGTTGTGCAATCCAAGTGCAGCAGGATGCCATGCTCCAGGCACGATGGTGACAAAGGTATTAATTTGTCTTTCCCCTCAAATTCACGATTCTAGGAAACACAGAAGAAGGGAAACAATGTTTATTGAGGAACAATATTCCAAACACTGATATAGAACCTCATTTTATATATCTATAAGATTTTTTTTTTCAATTAAAGACAATGACGCGCAAGAAGGTTGAGCTACTTCTTCTGTGGGGTCACATTACTCAGCAGCGAAGGAGCCCAGTTCTCAGCCAGGGGTTCTAATCCTAAAACCCCCCTCCCTGCACAGTGCTGCCTTCTAAACTGGGGCTTCGGTGCCTAGAGATGTGAAGGTCCTAAATGTTAGAGTGGAAAGACAGAGCCTTGGCTGTAGAAAAGGATAAAGGGGTCTGGCCTAGGTCCTTTCCCGCCAGCTGGCCAGTCCAATGACCTGGGAAGAGCCTGTCACTTGTTCTGGACCTCCTTGTTTGTATCTATATAGTATGGGGCAGGAGGATTGATGGACAAATCTATAAGGTGCTGCAAAGCCAAGTATGACCAGTCTATGATCGAGTTGAAGCGGAGGGCCTAGCTGTGCTGGCTCTGGCCTTGGCACAGACCTATCCTAAGGAAGCTTTGGAGTTATGTGTTGGGCTTCTGACCAGGTTCATTCCCAGCATGTGCCATGACATGCCAATCCCCCACACCCATGAGTCTTCCCCTGGTGCTTCCCCCCCCACTCCCACCACCTTAGATGCATCTTGCAGTGTGTACTCTCCCCACCACACACATCTGGACCTTGCTTCTGCCAGTGGACACTCCCAAGTAGAGCCTTGCCCTGGGAAGCACTTACTTATTCTCAGAGGAGTTCCAGAGTTGATGCCCAGAGGCCTCTGTCATCCCCTGGATTCCAGCCTGCCTTTCCTGGGTTGAGCTGGTGTGCCTGAGGGCTTGTTTGGTCTCCTGCATCTTTCTTCATCCTCTCCCAGACTCCGCTCAGAATGCCCATAGTGTTGCCCCTTAAAACCTGAGAGACCTGCACATTCTAACGTGGCCTCGAGCAGGGCACTGGCAAGAGAGAACAGAGTCTTGTTCCTTTACCCACCCAGGACCACAAGCTGGTCTTCCTGGGGAAGAATAGGGCTGTCTCACCGCCTTTCTGCCCTGTCTCTCCAGGTTCTAGACCTATCCGAAGCCAGGCTATTCTAAGTGTATGTTCTAGGGTTGGGAAGGTAGCATCTGATTTTTCTCTTAAAACTCCAAAATCACTTTTCAAAGTATTATGCTAAGTGTGTGTGTGTGTGTGTGTGTGTGTGTGTGTGTGTTTGTATAAAATCAGTGCAGCAGGGTTCCAGTTAAATTAGAAATTCAGGGTAGGACCTTGGCACATATTTTAATGGGATTCAGTTCTTCCCTACTTTCAGTAAACTTGTGATGAGGGCCTACTAGGCTATGCTAGGCATGAGTTGATGGCTGGGATACATGTGGCCTTTGCTCTCCTGATCATCGCAGTAGGCCAGGTATTGGAAACTTATTAAAATAGTGTGGTTGCACTGTCAAGGAAGCAGGGACAAGGTCAAGAGAGGTTCTTTCTTTTGAATGAATAGGGAGCCCTTCCCAAAGGAAAGAATATTTGGGCAGGTAGGAGTTTCCTGGAATTCATCTTAGGCAAAGTTCTGGTATGTCCTGGAAATTTGAAAAAGCATGGAACTCAGCAGGGGAATGTTTGTAAAAAGCCTCAGGGGACAGGCAGTAGGAGAGTGGGGGAAAAACTGGAATGCTAAGTGATGCTAAGAAGTTTACATATGGTAGCACAGGCGACACATCAACGGGATGTCTTGTTAAAATCGCAGATTCTGATCAGGTCTGTACTGGGGCCTAAGATTCTGCATTCTTAGCAAACCTTCAGGGGATGCCATGGACCACTATCTGGGAAGGATGAAAGCATTTGGGTATCACTGAAGACTTTACATAAAGGGATGATTATAATCCTTTGAATGTGTATACCTGGAAACACTACAAAGTATAAGAATCCTGTCTAGTTCAGACAATATCCCTGTGAAATGTGATTCATTGACCCGTAGGTTTTAGAGGAGACTCCTGGAGTACAGAGGAGTTAAGTAATTAGAGCCTTACAGGTGGAAAGGGCCTCAGAAATCTAAGACAAACCATCATTTTACAGGCAAGGAAACTCCTTTGTCATCTCTGAGGTGGTTCTGGGTCAAACTTTCAAGCCCCACTTCTGTAATTTGACTGTGTTGCTCAATTAACATAGGTCCCTCCTTCCAGACAAAGGTTGGATGCAGATCTTTAGTCCATCCTTGGAAAGGTCCCATGCTTGCCTCCCTCTTTTGGTTAAGCTGTTGGAAAGGGTGTGGGACTAGATCTCTGGAAGAGAGGGTTGCAAACATGGACACATGATGCTGGAAGGATGTACTTGAAGTTGTGAGCATCTTTGCACAAGATCCCAGGTTTTAGGCTTTGTCTCCAACTCATTTTCGTTGTAACCTGAACCAAATTGATTCAGGGTAATGCTTGTCACCCTTTTCATCAGTTAAAAATAGAGATGACAGCCTCCCATCAATCCACCTCACTACATGGTTAGGAGCAGGAAACTGGTAGGTCTTTCTGCATGTATTGGGTACCGACTGTGTGCCAGATGCCGTGCCACACACTGCACACCAAGAACAGGACGGACCCAGCTCTAACCCCAGGGAGCTCACATGGCTGAGAAGACAGACGTGAAGTGCACACGTTCCAAGTTAACTACATCCAATTGTAGAGTGCGGCCAAGAAGTATGGGGTAATGGGTGCTTATAACGGGGGTCCAAATGTGAAATCTCAGCTTCTAGGAAGAAGCAGTCTTTCAGCTGATGACTAAAAGATAATGTAAATTAGGAAGATGAGAGGAAGGGAAGCAGCCTTGCTAAGAACTCTGAGGCAGGAAGGGATTGTCTGGCTCCAGGAAATGAGAAAGTGTTAGGTGTTCCAAACAGACACAGAAAACAGAAAGTGTTAGGTGTTCCAAGCAGAAGGTTGTATGAGGAGAGTGCGAAGGAATAAGCTAAGTCAGATCCTGTTAGGGCTTGTTAGAGACTGGGGATTTATTCTCAGGCCAAATATAAGCAATTGGGAGGTTTTAAGTAAGGGGATGACATAAACCTTTAAATTTAACAAGATGATCCTGGCTTGTGTGGAGAGTGTCTTGGGCAGGAGTGGTTTTGAACAAGACCAGTTAGGGAGCTAGTCCATGCATGAGAAAATGGCAGCCCCTATTAGGGGTCTCACAATGGGATGACCAGAAGGGGACAGGCTGTGGAGGTGTGTGAAAGGCTGAGGAATTTGAGGATGGGAAGGAGGAGGCTGAAGTAGAACGGGGTGGGGTGACTTGCGTGTTTTCAGTTGGAAAAACTCTGCGAGTGATACTAGAGTTGATTGAGGCTGGGGGCAGTGGAGGGAGGGCAGGTCTGGATGGATGGCTGGTCAGTCAGTCAGTTTGGACATGTCCCATCATAGATGCAGATGAGCTCTCCAGGCCATGATGTTGAGTAGGCATTTGGCTGTAGGGATCTGGCTCTGGATGTCTCCCGAGGCTGGCAACACTAGCTTGGGAGTGAATATCCTTAGCGAGGGTATCTCAGAGCAGAGGCATGGAGGAGGCACCCAGGGAGAGGGGGTGAGAAGGTGGTGGTAAAGACCTGGGGACAGTGCCTGGAGGTGCTCTGCCATTTGGTGGTCAGATGGAGGAGACAAGTGAGATAACAGATAAGGACCAGCTTCAACACGGAAGCAGGATGCTGTGATTGTTGGGCTGCACTGGATTTAGCGTGTAGAAGAGTGCTGCGCATCTTTGACAGTTATTGCTACACTCGGATAGAAGAACTCACGCTTCGTGCTCCCAAATCTGCAAGGCTATTTCCTCGGAGTATTTTTTAGCCCTATGAAAAGAAAAAAAAAAAAAAAAAATCCTACCAGAGGGATTTATTCTTATCCTGTCATGCAACAGTAATTTCATTTTCAAATCATTAACAGGAAGGCATCCTTATCTGATCATTCCTGATACAAAACCCTATCTTGGAAGCCCGATACCATCTCCTCAACTTCCCCGAGAGCTTTACTGATTTCAGTTGAGAACCCTCAGCTCTAAATAAAACACGGTATGAGCCTGGCTCCTTCCTGAACCTCTTTTGGTATCTCTCCCATCAGCTGAATCCTTTTTTTTTTTTTTCCTCCTGTCCTGGCATTTTGCTTTAGATTGTTCCCAGAATTTCATTGCTAACTTACATGATATGAGCAGATAATGGGAAACTGAACTTATTTTCTAATTTACCTTGAAACCAAATTTTAGATAATATTTATGAGGAGGGAAAGAGCCAGCCTATGATGGGTGAGAGTAGCCTTTACCTCTGAATGTAAATGACTTTTTATAGGAAAGTATCCTTCTCCAGAACTCTCAGTGTGCATGGGAGTGGGGGTGGGATAGATGCATTTGCTTTCCATAACATAATTGCAATCAAAAGCAGACCTTCTCTAGTCTAGCCTCCCAGACTCCTATTCAAAGCTAGTTTGTTTCTTTGAATTCCACCAAGCTTTTCTCTTCCTAACAGGAAACTTCATTGTGTTCACCTTAAATGTAAAAAGGCCTTTTCAAGATGACTCATGCTTTACCAGAGAGATGTGCTTGGGGAGGTGTTTATTTTCTGACAGCTAAGATTCTGAGACACCCATGGAAACAAATATATTTCAGAACTTGTGGCCATTTGAATTGAAATGCCTTAATTTGAATTTGGGACTCAGAAAGCATTTGATCTGTCACCCCCACGCCCCCCATGGGGCTCCACAGCTGAGTGGCAGGGTGGGCAGTAGAGTCAAGAGCACCAACTCTAGATCAGACTGCCTGGGTCTAACCTCTGGCCTGTCCTGGCCAGCTGTGTGTTTGGCCAGGAGATGTAACCCATCCTCGCTTCAACTTTCTTAGCTGTATGATAGCAACAAAGTCAAGGCAAGTCATGGCCACCTTGTGGGGCTTGCTGTAATGTTTAAATAATCAAGTGTAAGTTAAGTGTTAAGAAGGGTGTCTGAAATATACACGCCTTAGGTTAATTTTAGCGAGTATTACCTCCACCCTGGAGCAGCCGATGGGATTAGGTAATCAGTAGTAGTTGCTGCCATTCATGCCCCACTGCTGTGCTCCTTTCGGGCGTGTATGTCCTTGAGATTTTCTTACAGTCACTCCATGAGGCAGATACTATTATTTTCGCCATTTAAACCCAGATCAGTCTGACAACAAATCCCAGCGCTCACCCCCTCCACTGTATGGGAGCTCAGCCTGGGGGTTACATGGCTATGGGGCACTGGGTGTGGGTTGGGATGTGAGCTGGAGGGTGGAGTACAGTATGGAGGACAAAAAGCAAAGATTCTTAGCTTAAGTGACCAGATGATCGGACAGTCATGGAGCCTCCCTGCCCCTTGTCATTCTTCCTGGAGAGGAATTGTGTGGGGACAGTGAGCCAGGGAGGGGCTCGGGGCTCCTGTCTTCCTGTGATTTGGAATTTGTCCTCCTTGCAATCCTGCTGTCCATCAGTTGTTTCTTTCATTATGGCCTCTACTCCTTGCCTCTCTTCTTGAAACCCCAGCTTACCCCTATGTGTGTATTCGGGGGAGAGATAAAGCATTCAAGGTTTTAGAGCAGAGTGGCTAAAGCTCTAAACCCAAGTAGGGGAAAGAGCTTTGACCTGGAAGTGAGGAGATTTAAGTCCTGGTCCTCTCTTTGCTACTGTTGAGCAAGATAACCCTGCTAAAGTCATGGAATTGTTCTGGGCTTTGTGAGTTTAGGATTAGAAGGTGTCTGATATTCAGTGGTTCTAGTCAACCTTCCCCTGGATCTCTGACCTTGGGGAGCTATGTAGGTGGCAGTGAGGATGTAATGGAGATGGTGATGATGGTGGAAATGGTGGCAGAGAAGGGTGATGGTGTGGAGGTGACGGTGATGATAGAGGAGACGGTGGTGGCAGATGGGGTGGTGGGCTGGAGGGGCTGATGAGGGTACTAATGGTCATAACTATGAAGAGCCCTTGGCTGGCAGCAGGCACTGTATCGAGCACTTTATTTCCACGTTTCATCATCTCAGCAGCTCTTGCTGGGTCCATTTTGTAGATAAGAAGCTCGACAGAATAAAGCTGAGCATCCCTTAGTGGGTGGAGTTGCCTAGGTCACATGGCGGCCAAGCCAGAAGTGCCAGGAAATACATTACCAAAACATTTGTGATGGGCACAGAGCAGGGAGGGGCATAATCTGGCCTCCCTTGTTTTCTCCCCACATCCTCTGCCCCTAAGGCCAAGTTGTGCCCAGATGGAAATTGAAGGTTATAATTGCAGGATTGCATTTTTCCTGGGGACACACAGCAGGTAACATAGAAATAGTCCTCCACCACCTTTACCAAATGCTCTTCTAGGTGCTTTCTCTTCATCTCTGAGTTACCACTTTGGCTGCTGACCTCAAACCTTAAGCTTTGAGTTTTGGCCTGCAGCCTCTCTAACAAAGACTGTGGCATCTTCATGGAGGCCATGATTTATCACATGATTTGGGGACAAATGAACGTCCTCCAACTTGTCTCTCTGGTGAATGTGGCTCTTCTATATCCTGTCTTACCTGCTGACCCTCACTGTACTCTGCTTATATCCATCAGGCCATCTTGGAGAGAAACCGGATAACATATTTTTAGTGTAGATAAGCTAAGGATTGGTGAGTAGCAAAGGGCTTGGGACACTAAAACTGCAGACCTCTGAAGACACTTGTCAGAATTGAGACTTCTCAGTCCCTGTCTAGACCTCTTTCTTGGGCTCAGGGGTTCTTGTCTTGCTTGAATGAAAAGGTGATTTTTTCTTGCAATTCCCACTGTCTCCTTCCCTTCTCATCAGGATGGGGGGGGGTGAAAATCATGCAGGCTCTAGGCTCCATGTCAGGAGGGTTTAGTGTGGACCCTCTGGACAGGGCAGCTAGCTTCATATTGATTCTATATACATTAGATGAATTCAAATGCATTTAATATACATTAGATGAATTAGATGATTTTATATACATTAGATGAATTCAATACATTAGATGAATTAGATGAATTCAAGTTTTAAATGCCCTCTTGCTCAGCCCTTACCTGGAACCACCAGCACTCTCCCTACCTCCCACAAACCTTTACAGTGGGGAGGGTTTTCTGTTCTGTGCCAAGGATACAGTGGTGAATATAAAACATCTTGCTTCCATGGAGTTTATGGTCTAGTTGATGCTGCAGTGTTATGATGACAGGGACAGGAGTAAAAGGTGGCGGTGAACTTGTAGTAGAAAACTTGATTTAGCTTTGTGGAGCTAGGAAGGCTTCCTGGAGGCATTGACAGCAGACACTTGTAGATTAAGAGCTGGACAATGCATGGGAAGTCGGGGAGGAGGAGAGAGGAAGGGACGGAAGAGAAGGAAGAGCAGAGGAAGAGAAAGATATGGTCTGGATCTAGGCTTGTGCAGGGTCTTGGAGTCTGGGGAGGACAGGGGGCCTGCTCACCCCACCTGGGCCTAGCCTGCCTCAGTCATACTCAGCACCAGTTTCCCCAGAGACTCTATCTTGCAGCACTGAGGAGGTGCAAGCAGCGATCTTGGAAAGAGAGAGGCAGGACCAGGTGATCTGCAGGCACATTTGCTTGTCTACACGCTCCCAGAATGCCCATGTTGCCTCTGCTGAGCACTTGGCTGAGTACGGCATTACCTAAGGTTTGTGTGGTTTCACTGGGTTCTGAGAGGAGCTTATGGCCAGTGCAGACACCACCAGACTGGGAGGCCCTGTGTTTGGACTTGTGGGCTGTGTAAATTTTGGGGTCCTCATCCTAGATCTCTGGGGATTCTCCTGGTTTACCAGTAGACTCAGAGCTTCTGTTTTTCTTTCAGTGCTAGTGTTTAAAGCTTTGATTCTCTACCAGTTGCAGGAAACTAAATTCCATTAAAAACTGCAGGCTTTCAGCCATAAAAACTGATGAGTGTTTGTAAATGGCATGGCTGGCTGGGGGGCTGGGATGAGTTGATCCACGGAGGGGGGCCTGGCCATCCCACAGTCTGCAGCTTCCCCTGGCAGACTTAGAGAGCATCATGGCCCTCATTATCACCACCCACTCCTGTGCTGGGTGTTCCCAGGGAAGAAGCATTTCTTGCTGAGGAACAGCTTTGGGCTTTTATAGCCACGCCACACACGGGGACCTAACTATCAGTGGATTCCGAATAGACTATTTGCATAGAAAGCCACACAGCTGCATACAGTTGAGATCACACAGAAAAATATTTATTCAGTGGATTCCAGTTGAGCATTTAGCATGCATTCATAAAGGAAGAGAGACACTAAGCCATAATGCTGACCCTATATGCCGCTCACTTTGAATACATGTGGCTGTCCTACAGCTCCCAGACAGGAGGGCTTGTTTTAGAATTATATATTTGCAATTGTAGCGATTTATAGCTTGTCTTCTTGTCCCGGAGCTTGTAGAGCAGAATGAGATGGATGTAATGCCTAGCAAATTGCAGGCCATTTTGGAATCTGGGTCTCTGGCCTCAACATGGTGGATGGAGCCACACTGGGGACAGAGTCCTTTCCTAGGCTCCATCAAATAGCTGGGGCAAAGATAGGACATCCAACTATCTGTCTCCATGGACAGAAGCGGCCATGTGTGGCCTTTACATCATTTTAAAGTTGTGGCCTGTGCCCTGCTCTGAAAACAAATTCCAACTGCTCTTCTGTCTTCCCCTAAACATTTTTCAACAGGAAAGAGGGAAAGAAGGCAGATGGGTTTAAACAAAAGTCACTAAGCCCACAGGCCACAGGAAAAGTGACCGCAAGGTATCCAGGCACGCCCTGGCAGGGTCAGAGAACACGGGAGGTGGAGCAGGATCTCAGAGGGTGTATGTCCAGTGCTCAGCCAACACCCAGGCCCCTCACATCCTGTCTGCATTCCTTCCAAAACCTTTCTGCTTTCCTTTGGATAACGTAGCAGTGTGTGGCAACCACCCTTCCAGGAAGCCACCTGTTAGCTGTTAGGAACTTGCCTGCTGCTGATGTAGTCACTTTCTCAAAGGCATCAAGGAAAGCCACGGAGAGGGAGAGGAGGAGTGTGTGGGCAGTGTAAGCAAGGGCTCTATAGGGCCTGTTTATGGTGACCTTGGGAAGAGATGGAGGGGAGAAGAGAGAAGGCAAAGGCAATACTCAGGAATGAGGGAGGGGTTCTCAGTTCCTGTCAACTCAGTCTGCAGACACTCGGGAAAATGGGATGCTTCAAAATGTGACCAACGTGGCAGTCATAGGGCCACAAATACCCGGTGATCCAGGCTCTCCCTCAACTTGTGCTTGTCTTAGACTAGTTCTCAAATTTGAGTAAGCATCAGAGGTTTCGATGCTGCTGTTCCAGGAACCCTGCTTTGAGAACCACTGTCTCAGTGATGAGAGACTAAACCAAGGTTGGTGTTGATTTGGGCTCGTTGGATGCGGTAAAGTCAGAGAGATCAGTGTCTCAACTGGCTGACAGAGGCAGATTGGCAAACACAAAGGTATAAATCAAGAAAGTGCTAAAACCTTTTATTGGATGTATTTGTCTTTTCCTGGCTTTTCATTCAACTAACCATATGCTTACTTTCCACTGACAATTGCTATTTAAATGTCACTTGACAAGCAGCTGTTCTTTATCCTACTATATGCTGGTTAATTTATTGTCCACAAAACCTGATGGAGTGGTCTCTAATGGGCCTCATTTCCCACTGTCTCCACCCACCTCTTCATTCTGGTTCTGGCCCCAGCCGTACTGAGGCTGGCAGTGGTTTCCTCTATCCCCTGCTCATGCTCTGTCTTTGCCTGGGTGCCCTTTTCCAGGCAACTCTCACTCCTCTTTAATTTTCTGAGTGTTCACCCCCCATGGGGAAGGTCAACCAGCTCTTTGCTACCATAAAACTGTGGCCAGATGGCTCTCATGGCCCTTTGCAAACTACCCAGCTGTAGCTGCCTCATCCTCCTCAGCTTTTTATTGTTAGTGCCTAGGACAGGGTGTGTCAATGGCTTCAGCCAATCAGGGAGGTGGTTGTTGAGTGAGTCAGGTCCAGAGGACTGAAATTGAGGGCGAGAGGCACGGAAGGGGAGATATCTAACGCCTCCTCACTGTGGTCAGGTTAGAGAGACCTTGACTCTGCTGGCAGAAAGAGGATAGAAAAGCTATTTTAAGCACAGAAAACCTAAATGATTCTCCATAAGCCCCTCTGTGCTCCCAGGGCTTCAATGATTCAGTACAATGGGACTCCCAAGGCCAGGTGGAAAAGCAAATCTTTGGGATTCCTTTAAATCACAAATTACCTCTGCTGGAGAAAGTTGGAATATTCAAATCTTTTTGGCTTAATAAGAGACTAAGTGTTCTTTTCTAGCAAGTACCTAAGAAAGATGAACAGACTGATGGATAGATGGGTCCTTGCTGGCTTGGTCACCAGGTCATGACCTGGACTCCTATCTTGCTTTCCAAACATTGCTTCAGCTCCCCTTGGCTACATCTCACCTTTCTTTGGAGGGAAAGTATGTGTCTCAGGGCTTTGTCGTTGTGCCTGTGTTTGGGTGCCCGGTTCTAAAATTGAATCCAGAGAATGACTTCAGCTGGGATTTGAGACTGACCTGCCTCACATTGCATTCCATGCTGTGGATAGACACGATTTGAGCCTAAAACTGGGGCAAAGAAAACTCCATTGGACTGGAATGATAGGCTTGTTTGCCAATTCAGGGTGGAATTCCATATTCAGAGCAGTAAGGCAAGATCTCCCTGCCCTTGGAGATCTTGGGGGAATGACTTAGCCTCAGTTTCATCATTTGGAAGACAAAAGGGTTCTATGCCTGGTCTCCAATCTGCTCTCCCAATCTCGGAGGATGCTAAGATGAATTCTGGGGAGCACAGGAAGAGCTACCTTCACTTGAAAGGCTAGAGGGGAGAAGAGAGAGCCCAGAGTTAGATGAACAAATATGGCCATGTCCCAGGTGGCATCGCTTCACCTCTTCCACAGATTGCACCAGGCAGGCTGACTCAAATGCTGTTGAAATGTCAGGCTTTAGGATGAGATGTTGTTGGACATCGGTATTAGTTCTGTTTTTTAAACAACATTACGCTGCCAAGAATAAATCTGTGTCCTCGTCTAATGGTGCCTGTCATTTTAGTGTAGTGATCAAGGAGGAAAAATGGAAGTACTTTATGTGGAAGAACAGATAAGCTATGAAGGTGTTTCTTAACCCAGAGTGCAAGGCTGTCTGGAATATAATACAGCTCTATCAATAATGCAGTTAAAATAGTTTACCTTCTTAACACGACTGGGTTCAGTTCACTGATCTTCATTCGAGTTCACCGTAAAGTTATTTAACTGTGGGCTACACATTATACCATACAGACCAAAGCATTATAGATTTTTCCAAATGTAAGTCCAAGCTGATCGCAGCGAAACATAAATTTTCAAATCTTTAATATACTCTATTAAGGCACGAATAAGATTTTAAAGCTTTGTCTCAACTAGAGTAGCTAGGACTCGAGCTGAACTAGTTGCAAAGAGCTCAATAAAAAAGTTTACCTTGGGACATGGTAGTTACTCTCAATGGCATCTAAAATAATGCACTTCCCGCCCCCCCCCCCCAAATGTGAAAGTCAGCAATCACCTGTCATCGTAAAATGACAAATTTCAAAAGGGGGCTGGTTCGGTTACCAGAGGCTTCCCACCAGAGGCTGACCACGGATGCACACTTCACATGTGCCAGGGGTGGGCGCCGCTAGGCCTAATGCTCCATTTTCCTAGAAAAAAATTATCTTTCAAAGTGCGGGAGGAAAGACACCAGCCATTTTTCCCAAACTCTAGTTGCTATGGGAGAAGTATATTCCAACAACCCTGCAGGGTATTTAGTACAATCTGTTATTCCAAAAGGACTAGGCAGGATTTAGAAAGAGAAGTGCAAAATATCATTTTGTGCTCTGAGAATGATTTAGACTATAGATAACTGGCAGTCCCCTCATACAGAGGCTTTTGATGAAAAGACTGGCTAAACCCACTCTACCCTAGGCTGAGAATTCCTACTCAGATATGGGATCGGGATCAAGTCGGCTGCATCAGAATCTTAGGAAGAAGAACACAGGTGGGATGAGGGAGCCCTTGGTTTGATAGGGATCATACACTGGGTATGTGGCTGGGAAGGGGGGACATTAAGGAGTCGTCTTGTGGGGACAGGTGCTTTAACTTGTACTATCGATGCAGCCATGTGTGGCTGGTCCTAGTTGAAATGTATTACAAGAATAAAAACCACACTGGGTCTTCAAAGTATGGGGGGGGGGAATGTTAAAGCTCTCAATTTTAGTTTGCATGTTGACATTGCACGTGAAATAATATTGGGAGCTGCACTATAAGAAACATTCAGCTTGATACCTTGTTTTTCTGCTTTTTGAATGTGACTATTCAAAATAGTAAGTTTAAACCCACCTAGGTAGCTTATACTTCTAGTGGTCAGGGCTGCTTTATATCCATTTCCTGTCTTTCAAATAGAAGAACATGAGAAGCAATAATGGGTCTCTCAGGAAAGATAATAAGTGTATAAAGGATGTTGGAGTCTTGGCAAGCACATGTCCCAGTTGCAGGACGTGGGCAACTGACCTGAGCCTCAACTTCCTCCTCTGTAAAATGAAGATAGTCACAGCATTGTGTCTCACCAGGGTATTGTCAGAAGTGACAAATGCACAGGGAAAAAAAAGCACGGAGGGCTTAGCACAGAGCCTGACATAGGGAAAACTCGGAACTTTACATCATTTTTGGTTATATGTAAAGACTTTTCTGATGCCTAATATTTTTAAAAATGATTCTATCTTTTTGAAAGAAAGCGGGGGGGGGGGGGGGGGGAGAGAGAGAAGCAGGGAGCTGACCCAGGCTCATCCCGGGACCCTGAGATCATGACCTGAGCCAGAGGCAGGTGCTTAATCGACTGAGCCCCCCAGGCGCCCCTCTGATGCCCAGTTTTTCATCCCTGTGTATTTCTAACTCTGCTCTGGTTCTCCGGGTCTGTATTTGCGATCCTGCCTTGCTACCGTACACCCACAAAGCTGAGATTCCCCCTTTCCTTATCATTGGAGAATCTTGGGTCCAGTCTCTATTTTCAGCAACTTGTTCAGAATAAGGCTCCCCCAGCTTACTGACCTCAGCTCACTTGGATTGCAGAACAAAAATTTTCTCCTGGCTAAGACTGCAAAGTCAGGCCACAACTCTTCAACTGCTCCCATCCCTTGCCTCATACCTGACATACTCGGTCTTGCTTTTTACTGAACTTCTTTTGATGGGAAGGTCAGTCAAGGACAAACAGATACCAGCAAAGGGGGTGAGGGTAACAAGAAGGGTCATGCAGACAGGAGCTCAGTAGAACAGGGCCAAAGCCAGGATGGAAGCACAAGGACTTCGTAACTGGCCCCACAACCCCAGCCCTTTATCTCACTGCCTTTTCCCCCATGGGCTTGAAAAGCTGTGCTAGGTTCAACCCGAGTCAGTACAAGTGGGTTCTGTCGCCTTGCTAGATTCTTGCCTCCTGAAGCTTCCCACAGAGCAGGTCAGCACACATCTGAAACCCCGCGCTCGATTTCCATATCCTGGGAACTAAGTCTTCAGATGAAGGTGGTTGTGCTCGTGTGAAAGGTAGTGGCAGAGAACAGAAGCCTCAGTGGAGACACGAAGCTTCCCTAGGCAGAAGCTTCCTAGCCTTTTCAGTTAACGAGACGAACCTTTCAGTCGGGACCATCTCTGATAAAACACGAGGAGGAATCACTTACCAATTACTTCGAACAGCACACATGGCTGGAAGCATCCGCGCTTCTCAAAGCGGGGGGACAAAGGCTCCCCATTTCCTATGCAAGTATTTTTTTTTTTAAACACAGGAAAATGTTGATTTTTGTTTCCACTCAGCAGCTGTAACTGGAGGTGATTCAGACTAAACTCTTAAGGGGACTTTTTTTTTTTTTTTTTTTTTGGCCTTTTCATCAGATCGATGTTACTTTGCTCATTTTATTTTTAGATTTACTGAGTGTTCTCAGGGAAGCGACTCAAAGGAAAGAAATAAGCAAATTGGTTTGAGTTTTAAGCTTGGGCTGAGGTTTGGCAAGAAATGATCAGGGCAGGGGAGTTTCCAGGCCACCATTGCTGACAGCTGGGATTTGTGGAGGATTTGTTGAGGGAGCTGGGTCATTTATTTCAGTGCAGAGAATATACCTAAGGCTACTCAGACACCCAGGTAAGGCTTGCTCAGGTGAGTGTGTGTGGGATGGCCGACCCTGGATGTGCAAATGTGGCTGGTTTCCTGGGGCATTTATTAATGAGGTATGTACCATGGATCAGAGGCAGAAAGGGATTATTGCCAACCACTGCTTCCCTGTGGTTTCCTAGAAAATACAAACGTTTGAAATGTGAACAAATCTTCTTACTATGATAATCAAATTTAGGAGCAGGAGGAAGCATTTCTAAAAATTCAAAACACCGCTTTTAAGATCTCAGCTCTCCACACAGGAACTTAAATTCTGGTGTCTTGGCTCAGGGCGAAGAGAGCACACGATCTGTTGATTAGATCTGCATAGATTCCTGATCTTCCTCTTTTGGGACGTGGTGACTTGGTTCTGTTTTTTTTTTTTTTTTTTTTTTTTTTTTTTTTTCGGTCACCGTAGATAAATTCTCCTTTTCTCTGTCAGAGGTCATAGAAACAGAGATGAGCATGTAGGTTGAGATGCAAGTATGTGGGCATGCAGACATGTCCATTCATTCAGGCAACTCTTGACCTGCATATGGGTCACTAAGTGGTGGTCTTCCAGGGCCTAATCCTTTTGGAGGCTGCTGTGACTCTGTGCTGCAAAGGCATGCTACTGGCTGAACTTGAAATTTGCTATTTTCCATTATTTGAGGATAATTGTCTCCCCCCGCCCCCCCAACCATGAGGGTGGACAAGATGATATAACTAAAAAAAAAAAAAAAAAAAAAAAAAAGAAAAATCTGAAAATGAACAAAAGTCCTGTTGGAGATAGAAGCATTAGAATGACAGGTGTGCACACCGAACAGCATTCTCAGCGCGGGGCTTTTCTTGATTTTGTGTCACTTGAAATGGAAAGCGCAACCAGCGTCCCTGGCTACGCTGGTTTGTTAGCAGGGACACCGTTTCCGCTCATCCTGAAAATACCGCGGGGTGTTCATGGGGACGTGCCCTAAAGATACAGGTGTCGTCCCACCTGACCTTCCAGAGAGTCTAGGTCGATTTCCTGAAAAAAAAAGACAGAACTGGGTGGCTGGCCTGCCTAGTGAGCTTCCTGGATACCCAGCAAGGAAAACGGGTTTTAAAGTAAGAGCTATCAGAAAGGGAGACTCCTAACCCTGGGCAAGGAACAAGGGGTGGGGGAAGGGGCGGAGGGTGGGGGTGACTGGGTGGGGGAAGGGGCGGAGGGTGGGGGTGACTGGGTGGGGGCCCTGATGGGCTGAGCGCTGGGTGTCATTCTGTATGTTGGCAAATCGAACACCAATAAACTTAAAATACAAAAGGTAGGAGCTACCCCGAGGTGCAACGGGGCCCAGCCTTCGGGGGCCTCACGCGCCGCCCTCTCGCCCGCAGGGCTGATCGTGGTGACCCTGGCGCTCTGCTGGCTGCCCAACCAGGTGCGGAGGCTCATGGCCGCGGCGCAGCCCAAGCACGACTGGACCCGGCCCTACTTCCGCGCCTACATGCTGCTGCTCCCCGTCTCCGACACCTTCTTCTACCTGAGCTCCGTCGTCAACCCGCTGCTGTACAACGTGTCCTCGCAGCAGTTCCGCACGGCGTTCGGCCAGGTGCTGCGCTGCCGCCTGGAGCTGCCGCCCGCCCGGCACCGCGGGCACCTGCGCGGCCGCGAACCCGCGCCCTCGCCCTCGCCCTCGGGGCGCCGCCCCCTCCTCGCCGCCGCGCCCCCGCCCGGTTCCCCCGCGACGACCCGCCAGGTGCGCTTGGCTACGTTCCAGAGCGAGCCCGAGCCCGAGCCCCACAACGGTTTGCAGGAGCAAGAGGTGTGAATGTCCAGGATGCGACGGGCCTGGAGGCCGACGTGGCACCCCCCCACCCCCGCCCCCGCCCAAGCGACGTTAGCCTGCCACGGGGGTGACAACACACTGTGCCTGGGAGGGGCAGGGGTCTCGGAAGAAACTGGATGCCCCCCTCAGTGCCTTCTAAGGGCTGATGACCTGGACTCTGGGGACAGACTTGGGGTCCAGGCTCTTGCTCACCCCTTCCTTTAAGTACACACTGAAAATTCAGACCGAATTTATTCAGGGCTTACAAAAATGTTTCACACGGAGCTCTTTCACTGGCAAAGGAACGGAAGATGCTGATCCTACTCCCCTCCCACCCCAGAATCAAAGGACACCCAGGAGAAGCGGGGGGAGCGAGGGCCCCAAGCACGATGCAGGAGGCGCCAGGGTCTCCTTCACCTTCAGCAGTGAGCCCAGAGGAGGGCGAACTGGAGGAGCAGGATGGTGGTGGGGAGCCCCGGCCGAAGAGCCAAGGCCGAACTGCTCCGCTTCTTGGGCCGGGGCCCGTTGCACAGAGGGGTGTTGCAGCAGCTGATGCACACTGAGTTCAGTTTCCCAGGGGAGCAGAAGGATTGGTACCCGGCGGAGGCGATGAGGCAGGCTGCGGATGAGGCACACGACTTGCGGTACATGATCCCTGCAACACAAACCCAAGGACCTGGGTTAGCTGCTGTTTCTTAAATGACAGCTCATCTTTTCTCCTCCCACAGCCCAGGAAGTTGCTTGGGGTGGTTTCATTGAGCGCTCACCCCTCCCCCACCAAACTATGTAAGTAAGAGGACTTCTTCATCCTACAGCTCCCTTCCTTGTTGTTGTTGCAAAGACCTATTAAAATCAAAGTGCACTTAAAATTCACACAGAACTTTTTATTTACCTTTTTTTTTTTTTCTTTAAATTGCTGTCTCATGCCAGGGAGAGTGATACTATACTTTAGGGTTTAATAAACACATAGGTGAGAGCCATCATAAAGTTATCTGAAGAACTAATACATAGAAGAACATGATCCCTATTGAAGGAGCCCTGATTTTTCTGAGGTTTCAAGGTCCACCACATTTTAGGGAGGGGGTGACCTAGTGTTGACAGTGTACCCAGGAGAGCCTTTTTCCAGGAAACAAGCTTTGCCCTCAGAATATATGGCCATCTGCCTATTTAGCATCGCCACCCTTTAATAACCTAGGAGCACATATGACCTGTCCGAATTACAGCACTGTCATCGAATAATCAGCTCTTAAAGCTGGAACCTTCTTAAAATAATAGCTAACTTCATTTTTATGCTTTCCTGTATGCCAGGCACTTTACAGAGGGCTATAGAATACAAGTTCATTTACCACCTGCAGTGACACTACAGGGGAGGTCCCCATTTCAGAGATGGGGCACATTAAGGGCAAGAGAAGTCGAGGAATTTACCTGAGGACACACTACTGGCCTAGAGAGGAGCTGGGATTTGAACGTAGCATTCTGGCTCAATTCTGTCAAGACCTTATGACTATATATGTGCCAAAGCAGCCAGTCGTAAACTACAAAAACGTGGGGTTTTTTGAGAAGGGGGAGATAAATAATACGTCTACAATAGCCAGACCTGGAAGTAAATGGCTTTAGCTTGTGTGCTGCCCTGCACAGCTGAGAGCTCAAACGTATTCCACTAGTAGCCAGGGCTCCTTACTTTCTGACTCCCTGCAGAGATGTTTTTTTGCAGGCATTGCTTTGGTTCGCACCCCCTCCTCATCAATTGTGGCTTTGAGTTATGGAGAAATAGTACAGAATTGAGCAACCTAAAACTTCCAAGTGGAAGGTAAAGAAATACTTAAAATTATATGTTTTAAAGTCATTTTTGTGCTATAGCTGCACATTTGAAAGGATGGAGTTCCTAGTAGTGTTTTAACACTGTAGACAGTAGCTGCTCTGGTAAGATGTATCGGGAAAGATAAAGTCCTTGGACAAAGAATGTGTGCATATGTATGTGAGAGGCACTGATTTGTTTAAAAAAAAAAAAAAACCTGCTGCTGGGCATTGCCCGTTAATAGTTTCCTGTATTCTCTACAAATTTTACTGCCTTTTGATAGTTCAACTTCAATAAACTTTATTAAGTGAATTTTTACAGTGAAAAATTAAGTATTTTTTATTTTAAGAAAAACTCGATAAAAATGTCTCCTAACTAACTCCACCTCAGAGGTTAGCACTCTTCAGTGTCTGGATGGCCTCCTTCCAGGCCTGTTTCTATACATTTACATATGACTCCATGGAAAAATTAAGTATGTGTGTGTACACAGCTTTGTTAATGGTATCGCGTCCTATATGCGGTTTTACAGTTTGCATTTTTAAGCCTAACTCTGTAGGGCTAAGGGATGATGATGAGATAGGTTAGATAAATAATACACAAAAGGAGCCCTGATTTTTGTGACTGCCGCCCACAAGACGTTGGTGGCAGCACCTATTCTGGTGGCCAGTGGAACTTATGCTTGTGTTCCCATAGGACTCTATATAGGTCCATTCTTTAAAGTTGGTGCCTCCAGGTCTAACTTCCAGTTAGCCTGGATCAAAGCACTGAGAGCCTCCCCTTGGGGACACTGACCTGTCTTGGCACATCCTCAACTTCTGGAAACTATTAAAATGAAAATAGGCTGCTTGAGAAACACAAAGAGGAATGATGTAAAGAAAACAGAGGAGAAAGACTGAGATAAGGCTTCAGAAAGAACCTTATAGAAACATGTAATTTACCTCACAGAGTTAAAAGTAATGGTCCTAAAGATGCTCACCAAACTTGGAGAAGAATGGATAAACATTCAACAAAGAGACAGAAAATATAAGTATCAGGTAAAAGTCACAGAGCTGAAGAATACAGTAACTAAACAGAAAATAATACCAGAGGAGCTCAACAGCAGGGCAGAGAAACTTACTCCATCAGAGCAGCAAAAAGAAAAGTATAGGTAGATGAAGGGACCTGAGAGACCACATCAGGTAGCTAACAGTCTCTTTTTTAAGAGACCCCGAAGGACAAGACGAGGACAAAAATATAGGCTGAACATTTCCTGACCCTGGGGAAGGAAAGAACCATCCAGGAAGCCCATAGAGTTCCAAATAAAGTGACCCCCAAAGAGACACACACCAAGACACATTATAATTAAAATGTCAGTGTTAAATGCAGGAAGAGACTCAAAACCAGCAAGAGAAAAACAACTTGTTACGTACAAGGAAACCCCCATTACACTATCAGCAGACCCTTCAGAAACTTTGCAGGCCTGAAGAGGCATGATACAGTTCAAGTGCTAAAAAGGGGGAAAAATTTCCAACCAAGAACACATGGCAAAATTATCCCTTAGAAATGAGGGAGAGTTTCCTAGGCAAGCAAAAGCCAAATGAGTTAATCATCACAAAACTTGCCTTACAAGAAATGTTAAAGGGTCTTCTTTAGGCTGAAAAGAAAGGGTGTGAAATAGTGGCAAAACAGGGATGCCTGGGTGGCTCAGTGGTTGAGTGTCTACCCTTAACTCAGAGTGTGATCCTGGGATCAAGTCTCGCATTGGGCTCCCTGCAAGGAACCTGCTTCTCTTCCTAGGTCTCTGTCTCTGTATCTCTCATGAATAAATAAAATTTTTTAAAAAATAGTGGCAAAACATATAAAAGCTATATATCTCACTGATAAAGACAATATAGCAAAGGTAGTAGATTAATTATAATGCTAGTGTGAAGGTTAAGGGTTACACAAGAGGTAAAATGTAACATGTAAAACATAAAATGGAGGGGTGGGAAGTACAAATGTAGAGCTTATGAATGCCTTCAAGCTTATCAACTTACAAAAGACTGCTGTAGATACAAGTTGTTATATGAGATAACATAGCAAAAACCACAAGTAGATACACAAGAGAAAGGAATCTAAGCATACACTAACCAAAGTCATCAGATGACAAAGGAAGAGAGCCAAAGAAGGAACAGAGAAACTACTAAACGGCCAGAAAACAACAAAATAGCAGTAAGTATATATCTCTAAATAATTTAAATATAAATGCAAAATTCCCCAATCAAAAGATGTTGTTGTTGCATCCAGCCACTCTACAAAACAAGACCCATCCATCTATACACTGCCTATAAGAAACTAATTACAGATATTCCCTGTAAGTGGAAACCAGAAGAAAGCTGAGAAAGCTATACTTGGCCAAAATAGGCTTTAAAACAAAGACTGTAGGGCATTACATAAAGGGGTCTATCCAGCAAGAGGAGAAAACATTTGTAAATATTTATGCACCAACACAGAAGCACCTAAATAAAACAGCAGTACAATACTACTCGGGGACTTTAGTATCACATTTACATTAGTAGAGCATACACACAGAAAATCAACAAGGGGGGATTCCCTGGGTGGCTCAGTGGTTTGGCGCCTGCTTTCAGCCCAGGGCATGGTCCTGGAGTGCCAGGATTGAGTCCTGCATCAGGCTCCCTGTGTGGAGCCTGCTTCTCCCTCTGCCTGTGTCTCTGCCTCTCTCTCTTTTTGTGTGTCTCCAATGAATAAATAAAATCTTAAAAAAAAGTCAACAAGGAAACCTAGTCTTAACACTGAAAGAGATGGAATGTTCTGTATATGTTAAGTCCATCAAACAGGGCAGATGGAGAAGATGGTACAGTAGGAGGATCCTGAGCTCACCTCATTCCACAGCCATTCCAAGGCAATAACCATATCTATGCAACTAACTGAAAATTACTTGAAAATTGGCAGGCCAGATATTCCACAACTCCTCAAAGAGAAAAGGCTACAGGGGTAAGGGTAAGAGAGAGAGAGAGATGCAGTTGAGAAGCAAACCCCTGGAGCACATACTCACAAGTGGAAGAGAAATCACAAGCACAGTGGAGTGAGGGGATTAGACCCCACACTGGGTAACCCAAGTCCTAAGGACTTGCACTAAGAAGATGTCTGGCTTTGAAAATCAACAAGGATAAACTCTGGGAGAGCCAGAAGGCAGCAGCAAAGAAAATCCTCACCCTTAAAGAGACAGCATGCTAAATAAATTGGCCTGAGACACAGCACAGAAATAGTAATTTGCAAAGCACCTGGGGTATACATAAAGGAGATTTATTTACTAATCTTAAAACTTGTGCTGGAGGGGCAGGGATCTTTAAGAGAGTTCTCTAGGAAGAAATACTGGGGCCACCATTTTTCTTGTCCTTCCCCAGCCTAGACAACCATCACTTGCTGGAGCCAGTTATAACATTCTCCATCTAATTTGCTAGTATCAGAATGACTCCTGCTCTGAAAAGGGGAAGAGATAAGCCTACATAGTGTGTCTGGAGTTCTTGCATCCAGGAGTCTTAGCTAGATGCATAGGAAGCAAGCCCTGGCATTTGGTATAGGCAAGACAGAGGCTGATTGCAGACAGCTAGGTTGACTGCTGGCCCCATCTTCCAGGAAGCTCACAGTGGCTGTAGCTGGGTTTCTCAACAGCACATCAGGCAAACCTTGCCCCGTGAGCAACACAGCAGCTCAAGTGGCTTACTTTAACCAGCTGGACTGAGGCCACCTCCATCCCCACCATACCCAAAGAAAATGTGACTCAGCCACAACAGGAAGGCCTGGTTCTGTTGTACAAGGTAGGATTACACTTGGCCTGGACCTCTTCTGCACAAGACTACTGCTTTCAAGACCAAGGGATGCAGTTGACCTACCTAATAGAAACAAACACAGAGAGCTAGAGAAGAGTCTGAAGAATATGTTGTAAATGAAAGAATAAGACAAAATCAAAATAAAAAAGTGAAACCGAGATAATATGCTTGAGAGAATGGATAAACTCAGCAAGAACTTCAAAAAGTGGAAGATATAAAAAGAGTCAGAGCCAAAGAATACAACACCTGAAATGAAAAAATACACTAGAGAGCATCAACCGTAGTTCGGAGGATGCAAAAGAATGTATCAGCTACCTGGAGACAGGGTAATGCAAATCACCAAGCTAAATAGCAAGAAGAGAAAAGGAATGGAAAATGATAATAGGTTAAGGAAACTCTGCAACATTATGAAGTATAATAAAAGTTGAGTTATAGGGATTCCAGGAGAAGAAGAGAGAAGGGGGCAGAAAACATATTTGAAGAAATAATAGCTGAAAACTTGCCTGATCTGGGGAAGAAAACAAACATCCAGATCTAGGAGGCACAGAGGGCCCTAAGATGACGAACCAAAGGCACACCAAGATACGTAGTAATTAAAATGGCAAAAAGTGGGGACAAAAAGAGAATCTTAAAAGCAGCAAAAGTTATATGCAAAGGAAACCCCACAAAGCTATCAGCTGATTTTTCAGCAGAAACATTGCCAGATGTAAGGGAATTTCATGATGTATTCAAAGTGCTGAAAGGAAAAAACAAACAACAAACTTAGAACAAAGAATACTCTATCCAGCAAAGCTATCATTCAGAGTAGAAGGAGAAATAGTTTCCCAAACAGAAATCAAAAGTTTGGTTTTGACCACTAAACTGGCCTAGCAAAACAATTTTAAAAGGAATCTTTTAAATGTATACAAAAGGCCATAATTAGAAGAAAATTATGAAAGGAAAAAATTAAATAAAAGCAAACATACAGTAGAGGTACTAGATTAATAACTTATAAAGCCAGTATGGAGATTAAACCAAAAGAGTAAAATCAGTTATATATACAAAAATTAGTCAAAGGATACACATGATTTAAAAATGTAAAATATAACATGATATGTGTAAAATGCCAAAGGGGAATAGAAATGTAGTGTTTTTACAATGTGTTTGAACTGAGTGAACATCAACAATATAAACTGCTGTGTATGTAGGATGTTATATATGAACCCAATGGTAACTACAAAACAAAAACCTGTAAAAGATATACTTGGCTTTATTTTTGTGTAATACTAAAGAAAACCATTAAACCATGAGAGAAGAGAACAGCAAAGAAGAAACAGATATAACTACAAAAGCAATCAGAAAATAATTAAAATGGCAATAAATACATACCTATAAATGATTACTTTAAATGTAAATGGACTAAATGCTATGATCGAAAGAAGGGTGACCAAATAGATTTAAAAAAACAAGACCCATCCATATACTGCTTACAGGAGACTAGCTTTAGACCTAAAGACACATACAGAGAGTGAAGGGATGGAAAAAGATATTCCATGCAAATGAAAGTGGGGTGGAGGAAAGCCAGAGTAGCAATATTTATATCAGACAAAATAGGTTTTTTTTTTTTTTTTAAGATTTTACTTATTCATGAGACACACACAGAGAGAGGCAGAGACATTGGGAGAGGGAATAGCAGTCTCTCCATTGGGAGCCTGATGTGGGACTCAATTCCAGGACCCTGGGGTCATGACCTGAGAGCCAAAGGCAGACAATAACCACTGAGCCACTCAGGTGCCCCAGACAAAATAGGTTTTAAAACTAAAGTAAGAGAAAAAGAAGAGCGTTATATAATAAAGGGTTAACTGAACAAGATGATAAAACCATGGTAAATACGAATCCATCATAACAGCACCTAAATACATAAAGCAAATATTACAGACATCAAGGGAGAAATTGACAGTAATATTAGAGTAGGGAATTTTAACACCCCACTCAAACTGATGGATCATCTAGACAAAATCAAGGAAATGGTGGCTTTCAATGACACACCAGGTCAGATGGACCTAACTGGTTTACAAAAAACATTCCATCCCCAAACAGCAGGATACACATTCTTTTCAAGTGCACATAGAACATTCTCCAAAATAGATCATATATTAGGCCACCTTAATCTTTGAAAAGATAAACCAAGTTGATGAACCTTTAGTTAGACTCAGCGCTGAAATAAAATCAGAAACAAAGAATAAGTGAGAAAACAAAAATACAAAGAATTAGAATACTATGAAAAATTATATGCAACCTAACATAATTTTATTTTAATAAATTATTAAATAAAATAAAAATAATTCTGTTTAATTTTAATGAATTATTAATTATAAAATAAAAATAATTTTAATTTTAACAAACAACCTAGATAAATTCCTAGAAAAATATAATCTTCCAAATCTGAATCAAGAATAGAAAATTTGAACAGACAAGATATTGGTAACAAAATTAAATTAGTAATCAAAAACCTCCAAATAAACAAAAATCCAGAACCAGATGGCTTCTCAGGTGAATTCTACCAAACATTTAAAAGAGTATCTATTCTTAAACTATTCAAAAAAATAGAAGAGGAAAAAACCCTTACAAATTCATTTTGAGCTAGCATTGCCACATGAGTTGAAACCAGACAAAAACACTGCCAACAAACAAACAAAACAACAACAAAAACAAGACAACTACAAGGCCAATATTCCTGATGAACATAGATAAACAAAACATTAGCAAAGCAAACTCAACAATATATTAAATGACTAATCATAATCAAGTGGAATTTACTCCAGGGATGCAAGGTGGTTCAACATTCACAAATCAATATGATACATTAACAAAAGGAAAGATAAAAACCATATGACCATCTCAATAGAGATCAGAAAAGCATTTGACAAAAGATAACAATGTTCATGGTTTAAAAAACTCTCAACAAATTGAGTTTAGAGGGAACATACCTCAATATAATAAAAGCCATATATGAAAAACCCACAGCTGACATCATACTCAGTAGTGAAATACTGAAAACTTTTCTTCTAAGATCAGGAATATAACAAGGATGTCCACTCTCACCACTTTTATTAAACCTAATAATGGAGGTCCTAGAGGCAGCAATCAGGAAAGAAAGAAAAGGGATCTGAACTGGTAAGAGGTAAAACTGTAGCTATTCGCAGAACACATGACACTTCATATAGAAACCTTAATATTCTACCAAAGAGCTATCAGAATAAATGAATTCTGTAAAATTGCAGGGTTCAGAGTTAATATACAGAAATCTGTTGCATTTCTATACACTAATAACAAAGTAACAGAGAAACTAAGAAAACAGTCTCATTTACAACCACACAAAAATATAAAATTCCTAGGAATAAATTTAATGAAGGAGGTGAAAGGCCTATACTCTGAAAACTATAAAGCATTGATGAATACAAACAAATGGAAAAATATTCCATGATCATGAATTGCAAGAATTTTTTTTAAATGTCCATACCACCCAAAGCAATCTACAGATTCAAAGCTGTCCCCATCAAAATACCAATAGCATTTTTTCATAGAATTAGAACAAATAATCCTAACATTTGTATGAAACCACAAACGCCCTTGAACAGCCAAAGCAATATTCAGAAAGAAGAACAAAACTGGTGGTATCACAATCCCATATTTCAAGATATACTACCAAGTTACAGTAATCAAAATGGTATGTACTGGCACAAAAATAGATGTATATATCAAAAGAATAGGATAGTGAGCCCAGATATAAACCCACACTTATAAGGTCAATTAATCCATGATAAAGGAGGTGAGAACATTCAATGGGGAAATGACAATCTTTTCAATAAATGGTTTTGGGAAAACTGGACCACTTTCTTGTATACACAAAAATAAACTCAAAATGTATTAAAGACCTAAATATGAGACCTGAAACCATAAAACTCCTCAAAGAAAATATAGTCAGTAATTTCTTGGACATTAGTCTTAGCAATATACATATCATTATGTCTCCTCAGGCAAAGAAAACAAAAGCAAAAATAAACTATTAGAACTATACCAAAATAAAAAGGTTTTGCATAGCAAAGAAAAACAATAAAACAAAAGTTAGCCCATTGAATATTTACAAATTGAAGATATTTACATGTAATATATCTGATAAGGGGTTAATATATAAAGTACTTACACAACTCAACACCAAAACAAAAAAATAATTCAATTAAAATAGGCATTGGACCTGAATAGACATTGTTTCAAAGTAGACATAGAGATAGTCAACAGACACATGATAAGACACTCAATATCACTCATCATCAGGGAAATGCAAATCAAAACCATGGGGAGATATGACCTTACACAAGAGTGGCTAGTATCAAAAACACAAGGAATAATAAATTTTGGCAGAGACGTTAAAGATACCTTTATATACTATCAGTAGGAATGTAATTTGGTATAACTATTGTTATATTTTGAGTTTCCTCAAAAAGTTAAAAACAGAAATACCATATGATCCAGTAATTCAACCATTCAGTTTTTACTCAAATAAAACAAAACACTTAAGTTAAAGGCTATACACACCCTTATGTTTATTGCAGCAGAAGCTAAAGTATGGAAGCAACCTAAGTATCCATTGATTGATGAATGGATAAAGAATATGTGCTATATATGTACAATGGAATATTAGCCATAAAAAAGAGTGAAATCTTGTCATTTTGACAATACAGATGGACCTAGAAAGTACTGTGCTAAGTGAAATATACTAAATTATCTCACTTATATTGTGAAATCTACAAAACAAAACAACAGTGCCTGGGAGGCTTAGTCAGTTAAGTGTCAGCTCAGGTCATATCTCAGGGTCGTGGGATTAAGCCCTGCATGGGCTCTATGTTGGTTGGGCGCGGAGCCTGCTTTAGATTCTCTCTCCCCTTCTCCTTCTGCTCCTCTCCACTTCCCACACACTCGCTATCTAAAGAATGAAATGAAACCAAACAGATGCTTAAATACAGAGAATAGACTTGTGACTACTAGAGGAGCAGTGGGTGGACAATAGGTGAAACAAATGAAGAGGGTTAAGAGTTACAAACCTCCAGTTATAAAATAAGCCACAGAAATGAAAAAGTACAGCACAGATAATAACATCACAAATATTGTAATAATGTGGGGTGGGAAAAGCAACAAAATATTTTTTTTTTCTCAAATGTACATGGAACATTCTTCAGGATAGATCTTATGTTTGGACATGAAACAAGTCAACAAATTTGAGAAGAGTGAAAATATTTCAAGCATCTTTTCAGACCACAGAGGTATGAAAGTAGAGATCATTTAGAAGAAGAAAACAAAAAATTCACAAATATGTAGAGATTAAACAATGACCTGCTGAACCACCAGTGAGTCAACAAAGAAATCAAGGCAAATCAAAAAATACCTTAAGACAACTGTTAATGGAAATACATCATAACACAACTTATGGAATGCAGCTAAAGCAATTCTTTTTTTTTTTTAAGATTGTATTTATTTATTCATGAGAGACACAGAGAGACAGAGACAGGCAGAGGGAGAAGCAGGCTCCATGCACTGGGAGCCTGACGTGGGATTCGATCCTGGGTCTCCAGGATCGCGCCCTGGGCCAAAGGCAGGTACTAAACCGCTGAGCCACCCAGAGAACCCCAGCTAAAGCAATTCTAGGAAGGAAATTCGTCATGATAAATGCCTACCTCAAGAAATATAAGAAGCCTCAAACAACCTAACTTTATGGCTCAAGGAACAAGAAAAAGAGTTCAAAGTCAGCAAAACAAAGGAAATAAGAGATTAAAGCAGAAATAAATGAAATAGAGGACAGAAAAACAACAGTAAGGGATAACCAAAGTAGGAATTGGTTCTTTGAAAAGATAAAATTGGCAAACCTGTAGCTAGATAGACCAAGAAAAATGAGAAGACTCAAATAAATAAAATGAGAAATGAAAGAGGAGACATGATACACAGAAACACAAAGGATCATAAGAGACTACTATGAATAATTACAGGCCAAAAAAGAGCCAAAAATATTTAACCGGGAAACAGCAGTCTCTTCAATAAATGGTGTTGGGAAAACTTGATCAATATCTAATACCAAAGACAAACATTAACTCAAAATGGATTAAATACTTGAATATAACACCTGAAATCATAAAATTTCTAGAAGAAAACATGAGAGGTAAGCAACTTGACACTGGTTTTCATGATGATTTTTTGTATTTAACACTACAAAGGCTACAAAAGCAAAAATAAGTAAGTGTAAGTACATCAAATTGAATAGCTTATGCACAAGGAAACCATCAGCAAAATGAAAAGACAATTTACTGAATAGGGAAATAAATTATGTAAATCATGTATCTGATAAGGGATCACTATCCAAAATATATACAGAACTCATATAACTCAACAGCAAAAAAAAATAAAAAATTAAAAAATTAAAAAAAATAAAAAATACACAAAGGCTCAAAATGGACATTTTTCCAAAGACATATAAGTAAATGGCCAACAGGTACATGTAAAGATGTTCAAAATCACTGATCATCAGGGAAATGCAAATCAAATCATAATGAAATATCACCTCATACCTATTAGGTTGGTTATTACTAATAAGAAATAACAAGTATTTATGAAAATTTGGGGAAAGGTAACCCTTGTGCACTGTTGGCAGGAATGTAAACAGAAGCAACCATTATAGAAAACACTATGGAGTTTCCTCAAAAAATTAAAAAACAGAAGTACCATATGATTCAGTAATTCTACTTCCAGGTTTTTTTTTCTGAAGAAAACAAAAACACTATTTTGAATAGATACATGCATCCCTATGTTAATTATAGGGTTATGTACAATAACTAAGATACGGAAACAACCTAAATGTCCATCAACAAATGAATGGATATTGAAAATGTGACCTATATACAATGGAATATTATTCAGCCATAAAAAAGAACAAAGTCTTGCCATTTGTGACAACATGGATAGACCTTTAGGGCATTATGCTAGGTGAAAGAAGTCAGACAGGGAAAGATAAACACCATATGATCTTACTTATATGTGGAATCTGAAAACAAAAACAAAAGCAAACCAAAATCATAGATACAGGGAACAGATTAGTGGTTGCCAGAATAATGCATAGCATGGTGACTAGTTAATAATACTGTATTGCCTATTTGATAGCCGCTAAAAGAGTGCATTTTAAAAGTTCTCATCACAAGAAGAGAAATTCTATAACTATGTATGTGATACATGTTAACTAAATTTATTACTGTGGTGATCATTTCACAGTATACAAAAATAGAATATGTTGTCCATCTGAAATGAAGAGTTATACATAAATCATACCTTAATAAAAATAAAAAAAACTTTAAAAATAATTTTAATTTTAAAAAAACCTTGAAAAAATTAATGCCTGAAGGTACAAAGAGATGTGCCAACAAAGCCACAATCTGCACTTTTGCTGATACCCTCACATCTTTAGTCAGAAACAATTTATCTTTGTAAGGGAATTGTGTGTGTAGTGGGGTGTGTGTGCAGATCTGTGGCCACGTGGAAGCCCTTAAGAAAGTGGTTCATGAATGGACAACACAAAAAAGATGCTATGAATGAAAAAGTTGTGAGCTCCACCCCTCACAAAGGGTATTCATTGTACTAAGAGGGGGGGAAAAAGGATCTGGTGCTAGAGAGATGTGTCAATGGATTGGCTAGCTACTCCAGGCAAGAGCACCATGAGGAGGTCTAGGAGTAATGAGAGTGCCAGAATGATCCCTGCATGAGCCATGAGGTTTAGGATAGCTGTCCTGTTCATAGACCACTGTGAGCTTCCCATGAGGGAGTCTAAGTTCTAGAGACTAGAGCTAGAGATACTGTGGATGAGATCAGAGGTGATTAAAAAGATTTCTAACCAGATGCAAGGACATTTGGGCCTAACAGACATCAAGAGTAAGTGATGAGTAATTATCTGGTGTTGGGGTATTAAGGCCCTGGTTTGCAGATATTCAAAAACAAAGAAAAAAATGCTCTAATATTCAAATATTAGCAGAGGTAGAGGAAAAATGTAGGTATTGTACTAGTGGGAATGGGCAAAGTAATATTTAAAAAGACTTTTGACTAAACAGAAAGCCATTTTACTCATATGTTTGAAATCAAAGTGGTAGAAATGTCTGGGTAAAACTGCCTTTGAGAACCAGGTGATAGGGCTGAGGGTTGAGGCCAGGATAGAAACTTGATGGTTCATAATCTGCAAAAAAGTGAAAACAAACCTCAGAACCTCAGCTGGAGAAAGAAGGGGATTCCAGTTCCATTCTAGGCTCTACAGCAGGAAGGATGGGGATGGAGAGGAGGGCAAGGGACAAACCGGAAGTGGTGGGGAATACTGAGAATTTCCCTACAAGGAGCATGTGACTGAACCCCACACAGGCAGCTATGGGTTTTTAAAGAACTGGTTAAGAAAACCACAGGAGAAATCTTGAAGAAACAAGGGGTTGACATTCATAGAATAAGAGGCTGTAAAGGAAATAGGTAGGTAGGTTGCTAAGTGTGGAGGGTCAGATCACAGCTTAGAACTATTCCATCACTCATAGTTTATCTAATCCCAAGTGGATCTATGATTTAAATGTTGAAAAAAATCATAAAAGTACTAAAAAACACTGTGGGGCCTGGGAGATTTATCATTTAAGAATAACGAAGGCTATGGGTGCCTGGGTGGCTCAGTTGGCTAAATGGCTACCTTCAGCTCAGGTCATGATCCTGAGGCCCTGGGATCAAGCCCCACATTCAGCTCCCTGCTCAGTGGAGAGCCTGCTTCTTCCTCTCTACCTGTCCCTCCCCCTCACTCATGTTATCTCGGTCTCTCCAAATAAATAATTAAAAAAAAAAAAAAAAAGGAGTGAAGGCTCTTCTATGATGCACATTCAGAAGCCATTAAAGAGAAGACTACTAAATTAGACCGCACAAAATTTTTTAAAAATTCAGATTTAGAACAAACCATCCTAAAATTTGTAGGGAACCACAAAACATCCCCTAATAGCCAAAGCAACCTTGAAAAAGAAAAGCAAAGCTGGAGGCATCTCAATTCCAGACTTCAAGGTGTATTACAAAGCTGTAGTAATCAAAATAGTATGGTACTGATACAAATAAATCAATGGAACAGAGTAGAAAACTCAGAAATCAACTTACTACTATATGGTCAATTAATCTTTGATAAACCAGGAAGGAACATCCAATGGGAAAAAGACAGTCTCTCCAACAAATGGTGTTGGGGAAACTGGACAGCAACATGCAAAAGAATGAAACTGGACCAATTTCACACTATTCATAAAATTGAACTCAAAACGGATGAAAGGCCTAAATGTGAGAGCTGAAACCATAAAAATCCTAGAGGAGAACACAGGTAGTTACCTCTTTGACATTTGCCATAAGAACTTTCTATTTATAGCTCTGGAGCCAAGGGAAACAAAAGCAAAAATAAACTCTTGGGACTTCATCAAAATCAAAAGCTTTTGCACAGTGGGTACCCGGGTGCCTCAGTTGATTAAGTGTCTGGCTTCAGGTCAGCTCATGAAAACAGGGTCCTGGGATTGAGCTCCATGTTGGGCTCTCTGCTCAGTGGGGAGGCTGCCTCTTGCTCTCTCACTACCTTTCCCCTGCTTGTGCTGTCAAATAAATAAAATCTTAAAAAAGAAAAAATCAGAAATATGAATTGGAACTTTCTTACAGCTTAGCTCATGTTCTCTCTCTCTCAAATAAATAAAATCTTAAAAAAACCCCAAGCTTTTGCACAGGAAATAATCACCAAAACTAAAAGGCAACCTAATGAATGGGAGGAGATATTTGCAAATAACATATCAAAAAAAGGATTAATATTTAAAATATGTAAAGAACTTATAAAACTGAATACCCAAAAAGCAAATAATCCAATTAAAAGGTGGGTAGAAGACATGAATAGATATTTTTCCAAAGAAGACATCCAGATGGCCAATATACACATGTAAAGATGCTCATCATCACTGATCATCAAGGAAATACAAATCAAAATTACAATGAAATATCACGTCCCACCTGTCAGAATGGTGAAACCTAACAATACAAGAAAGAACAGGTGCTGGCAAGGATGTAGAGAAAAGAGAATCTTTTTACACTACCCAGGAGGATGTAAACCGATGCAGCCATTATGGAAAACAGTATGGAGGTTCATCAAAAAGTTAAAAATAGAACTATCCTCTGATCCAGCAACTGTACTACCACGTATTTACCCAAAGGTACAAAAATGCTGATTCAAAGGGATACATGGATCCTGATGTTTACAGCAGCATGATCAATAACCAAATTGTGGAAACAGCCAGTGTCCATTGACTGATGAATGGATAAAGAAGATGGTATATGTATACACAATAGAATATCACTCAGCCATAAAAAAGAATGAAATCTTGCCATTTGTAATGACGTGGATGGAGCTAGAGAATATTATGCTAATCAAAATAAGTCAATCAGATAAAGACAGATACCATATGATTTCACACATGTGGAATTTAAGAAACAAAACAAATGAGCAAAGGGGATAAAAAAAGAAGAAGGCAAACCATAAAACAGACTTTTAACTATAGGGAACACACTGATGGTTCCCAAGGTGGTTGGGGGATGGGTTAAATAGGTGATTGGGTACACTAAGGTACATTTGTGATGAGTGTTGTATGGAAGAGCTAAATCACTATATTGTACAACTAAAATTAATATTACACTGTATGTTAACTAACTGGAATTTAAATAAAAACTTAAAAAATTAAAAATACAAAAAAATAAAAAGGAAATTATTAGAAAAAAAAAAGAAAATAGCATCAGTGATCAAGCCCCTGACATAAGATAATCTGAAATCCATGACAGCAAAGATAGCAAGTTTCTGTCATCAATAAATGTATAACAAAGGTATGGGAAGATAAATGGATAGCAGCAGAGGTAAACTAAAGGAAAATTTGTTCTTATGGGTACATTTAACATTATACCATTTTACAAAGAGCATGATTCAAAGTGATAATATTTCATATTCTAGGAAAAGTTCATAAGATACTACTTCTGTCTCTTAAAATATACAGTTATATAAGTTGTTGTAGAAGTTATTCTATAAGTAGAATGCTTGATCCAAAAGAGTGCTATCAATACAGAAGAGCAAAAATAAAACTTCTGCTTTAAAAAAAAAAAATCTGGTAAAATCACTAAGTAAAAAGACAAGTTAAATTTGAAGAAAATAATTGTAACCCAAATCAGAAAGAACGAATTTCTTTAATATGTAAAAAAGATCCTAGAAATCAGTAAGGAATAAATAATAACCCATTAGAACAATGCAAAAATCAAATCAACAGTTTCTAGAAACGGAAATAAAATGAGCTTTGAAACAATGAAAAGAGATTCACTCTCATTCAACAAAAAGAATTACAAATTAAAGCTGCACTGAGATCACATTATTATTAATCACTTGTGCAAGGATCAAAGTTAATCAGCAGAGTATTTGTTAGTCTTGGGAAACAGTCCCATTCCCCCATTGTCAGTTAAGAGGATAAATAGGTATAAATTCCATGAAGGTAGGACACCTGGGTGGCTCAGTGGTTGAGCTCAGGGCATGATCCTGGAGTTTTGGGACCGAGTCCCACATTGGAAGCCTGCTTCTCCCTCTGCCTATGTCTCTGCCTCTCTCTGTGTCTCTCATGAATAAATGAATAAAATATTTTAAAAATTCTGGGGGATCACTGGGTGGCTCAGCAGTTTAGCGCCTGCCTTCGGCCCAGGATGTGATCCTGGAGTCCCGGGATCTAGTCCCAAGTTGGGCTCCCTGCATGGAGCCTGCTTCTCCCTCTGCCTGTGTCTCTGCCTCTCTCTCTCTCTCTCTCTCTGTCTCTCATGAATAAATAAAATCTTTTAAAAAACATAATTCCGTGAAGCTGATACTGCAGTATCTATTAATATTGCTAAATTTGATCCAGCAATTCTACTTTTATGAATTTAAGTTACATACATATTCACATAGATGCAAAATGACTATATACAAGGTTATTAATCTCAGAGTGGTTTGCAGCAGCAAAATAATGGACAATCACACTATCCATCACCAGGGAATTTTCATCCACACAATGAAATACTATATAGCTGTAAACAAAGGAGGAATAAGTTTCAAGATATTTTGTTAAAAAATGAAATAAAAAAACATGATAAAAAGAGGAAATGTTAAAAGTTCTTATCATAAGAAAAAATCATAACTGTGTGGTGATGGGTGTTAACCGACTTTCTGTGTAAATCATTTTGCAATATATACAAATATCAAGTCAGGTTGTACACCTGACACTAATGAAATGTTAATGTCAATTATATCTCAATAATAAAAAACGTAATCCTCAACAGAATATTAGCAAACCAAATTCAATACATTAAAGGCATCATATGCCATGATCAAGTGGGATTTGCTCCAGAGATGCAAGGATGGTTCAACATCCACAAATCAGTCAGTGTGATACGTCACGGGAACAAAATGGAGGATAAAAATCATATGATCATCTTAATAGATGCAGAAAAAATCTTCTGACAAAATTCAGTATCTATTTATGATAACAAGTCTCCAACAAAGTGGGTATAGAGGGAACATACTTCAACATAACAAAGGTCATATACAACAAGCTCACAGCTCACATCATACTCAGTGAATGGTGAAAAGCTGAAAAGTTCTCCCCTAAAATCAGGGAAAGACAAAGTTGCCTACTCTCATCATTTTTATTTAACACAGTATTAAACAGCTTCTTGGCCTTTTGGCTAAGATCAAGTGTAACATAGCATTGAAAACCCTAGCCAGAATAACTAGGCAAGAAAAACAAATAAAAGGCAACTAAATTGGGAAAAAAATAACTTGTCACTATTTGTAGATGACATATTACATATAACAAACTCTAAAGATCATACCAAAAATCTGTTAAGACTAACGAATGAGTTCAGAAAAGCTACAGTATACAAAATCAATATATATAAATCTGTGGCATTTCTGTACACTAATAATGAACTAATAGAGAAATTAAGAAATCAATCCCACTTACAAATGCATCAAAATGAATAAAATAGCTAGGAATAAATTTAACAAAAAGGTAGAAGATCTGTACACTGAAAACTTTAAGACATTGAAAGGCAGCCACCTGGGTGGCTCAGTTGCTTAAGTGTCTGCCTTTAGTTCAAGTCCTAATTCCAGGGTCCTGGGATTGAGCCCTACATTGGGTTCCCTGCTCAGCAGGGAGTCTGCTTCTCCCTCTAAGACTCCCCATGCCTGTGTGTGCACTCTCTAACTTTCTCTCTCTCTCTCAAATAAGTAATCTTCTTTTTGGTTAAAAAAAAAAAAAGACACTGGAAGAAATTGAAGAAACAAATGACTAGAAAGATATTTCATGCTCATAGATGAGAAAAATACAGTTGATGCCCATACTACCTAAAGCAAGCTACAGATTCAATGTGATCCCTATCAAAATTCCCAGGGCATTGATCACAGCAATGGAACAAACAACCCTAAAATCTGTACGGAATCACAAGAGTATCTGAAAAAGCCAAGGCAATCTTGAGAAAGAACAAAGCTGCAGACAAAAGACTTCCAAATTCACATTATATTACAAAGTTATAAGAATCAAAACTGTATGATATTGGTATAAAAACAGATATATAGTTCAACAGAACAAAGTAAATAGCCCAGAAATAAAAATATACATATATATATATATATATATATATATATATATATTCAGTTAATTTATGACAAAGGAGCCAAAAATTACAATAGGGAAAGGACAGTGTCTTCAGTAAATAGTATTGGGAAAACTGGGCCACTATTTTACATCACCCAGAAATATTAACTCAAATATTAAAGACTTGAATGTAACACTTGAAACCACAAAATTCCTAGAGAAAAACACAGGCAGCTCCTTGACATCAATCTTGGTAATGATTTTTTGTAGATCTGACTCCCAAAGCAAACACAGCAAATGCAAAAACACAGAAATGGGACTACATCGAACTAGAAATTTCTGCAGAGCAAAGGAAACCATCAGCAAAATGAAAAAGGCAACATAAAGAATGAGAGAAATATTTACAAATCTATATCTGATAAGGGATTAATATCTAAAATATATAAAGAACTCATACAATTCAATGGCAAAAAAAAAAAAAAAAGCCCACCAAAAACAATTCTATTAAAAAAAGCAGACGACCTGAACAGGTAGTCTTCCAAAGAAGATATACAGATGGCTAGCATGTACATGAAAAGAGGTCCAACATCACTGATGATCAAGAAAATGCAAATCAACACCACAATGAGGTATCTCCTTCTATCTGTTAGGGTGGTTATTGCTAAAAAGACAAGAGGTAACAATTTTTGGTGAGGATGTGGAGAAAAGGGAACCCTTGAGCACTGTGGGTGGCAATACCAACTGGCGTAGCCCCTGTGGAAAACCATATGGAGCTGTTTTCCAGAACACCGTATAATCTAGCAATTCCACTTCTGAGTATTTGTCCAAAGAAAAATAAAGCATTAATTTGAAAAGATATATGCATCTCCATGTTTACTGCAGCATTATTTACAACAGCCAAGACATGAAAACCATCTAAGTGTCTCCTGATGGATGAATAAGGAAGATGTGGTACACACACTGGAATACTGTTCCCCCATAAAAAGAATGAAATCTTGCCATTTGTAACAACAGAGATGGGCCTTGAGGCAATTATGCTAAATGAAATAAGTCAGAAAAAGACAAATACCATACTGTCTCACTTATATGTGGAATTTTAAAAACAACCACTAACAGAGCTCATAGATCGGAGAACAGACTGGTGGTTGTCAGAGGCCAGGCATGGGGGTGAGTGGAATGAGTGAAGGGAGTCAAAAGCTACAAACTTCCAGTTATAAACGCAGTCCTGGGGCTGTAATATGCAGCGTGGGGACTGTAATAATACTGTACTGCATATTTGAAAGTTGCTAAGGGAGTAGATCTTAACATTCCTCATCACAAGGAAAACACTGTAACAGTATGATGATGGATGTTAACTATGTGGTGTGGTGATCATTTCACAATACCTACAAATATCAAGAAAGAAAACATAGTATAGACAATTTTTTCCTTTTTTTAAAAAGGACTATTTAACAAATGAGTCCTTACATGGTTCTTACTATGTTCCAGATAGAATTTTAAGAGCTTTACAGATATTAAGTCATTTAATCTTTGTTATAAATCCCAGCAGTAATCCTCATTTTGCAGATGGGAAAACTGAGGTAGGAGAGATTAAGTAATCTGCTTAGGGGCCATGCAGGGTGTTATAAGGTAGAGCTGGGATCTGAACTCACCTGCTATTAAGCACTGTGCAACATTGCTTACCAGGAGTGGCAAAAATTACACACACACACACACACACACACATATATATATATATATATATATATATATATATATATATATATATCTTGCGTACATACTTATGAAATATTTCCAGGAGAGTACATAAGAAAGAGATGATATTGGTTGTCTCTGGGGAGGGGTCCTACGTGGCCATAGATAGGGGTGATAAAAAACCCTATAGAGATGGTTTTTATCATTTGAAATCAGAACAATGTAAATGAAGTACATTTTTTTGTAAACCTTCTATAATAAACAATGTTGGGATGCCTGGGTGGCTCAGTGGCTAAGCGGATGCCTTCAGCTCAGGGCGTGATCCTGGGGTCCAGGTTCCAATCCTGCATCGGGCTCCCTGCGAGGAGTCTGCTTCTCCCTCTGCCTATGTCTCTGCCTCTCTCTGTGTCTCTCATGAATAAATGAATAAAATCTTTAAATAAAGTAAAATAAAAGAAGATAAAATAAAATAAAATAAGTCCCCAACGAATCATTTTTATTAGATGCCTTCTCTTCTTGGAATCTAGCACAAATCCCTTCCTGGCTGTGTCCACCAGAGGGCTCCTGAGAATAAATACACCCCAAGAAAACAGTCCTGAAGATTTGGCCCCAAGCCTAAATCTCAGGGTCACTGGACAGGGGTACAAGTGTCCGTCCTTCTTTTCATTTTACCTTGAACTCAGTCCTCAGGAGCTTGCATCAGGACCCAAGAGAGGAGAGGCTGCAAGGGAACTCGAAAGTGCCCTCTCGTAGCTATTGGCAGAGTATAAATTGGCCTAACAGCAACGTGGAAGGATCTAGACTACTTTGAAATCTAGAAATCCAAGGGTTCCACTTCTCAGTGTTTGCCCTTTGAAACAAAATATACTTTCACAAAATATACTTTCCTTTTCACAGGAAAAGGGTGTGTTTATACTATGGGGTATTAAGCAGCAGTTGAAAGGCATGTTCAGTGTTTGCCCTTTAAAACAAAATATACTTTCACAAAATATACTTTCCTTTTCACAGGAAAAGGGTGTGTTTATACTATGGGGTATTAAGCAGCAGTTGAAAGGCATGTCCAGAGCTCTCTCCGTATCTAGCTCAATACACTGAATCACTCCATATACTGTTGGGGTTCTCAGGAAGAAGAATGAATTTCCAAGTTTTATAGACTATTTATGTAAGGGAATAAAAAGCAAGACAATATGTGCTCTTGCAGTGCGTGTGTAGGTGTGTGTGTACGAAACTGAGTGGGTGAGTTTATCTCAGACAGAGAGGTCCAGAAGGCCCCCCCTGAACAGAGGCTGCCCCTTTGGGAATGAGCCACAGTCAGGAAGCACTGTGATTTATTCATGATGTTTGAATGTTGTACAGTGGGAAGACTTCTGTGGGTTGCATCTTCAGGACAAATTAATAGAAATGAAAAGTATAAACCGAGTAAGCCACTTCAGGGACCTGAGACTTGAAGCCGGCAGCAGCACAGAGCACCGGAGTGGAAGACCAGGGTCCACACCACCATAGCCAGAGGACAGGCAGGTGTGGCTAAGGGGGCCACGGCTCTGCGTGGGCTTCAGCAGCACTGTGGGCGGGGGGTGGGTTTCCCTGTACTCTTGCGGCCACCCTACTGCTCTCAGCAGCCACCCCCTGCTGGAGAGGCAGTGTTTAAGAGCAGCAGTGAGCCATCTTCTGGAGACTTCCCCAAATAGCTGAGGGATGCCCCCTCCTTATACTACTTTTCTTTTAATCACTTCCAATACCTGATGTAGTTTTACTATGATATCTTCATTAATAGAATGCAGCTCTGGCAATTAGAGCAGCACCTGACACATAAAGGCCTGAAAAATACCGAATGAATGAGGAATGGAAAGGGAGAGCACAGAAGGAGAATGGATCATCTAAAGGGGCCCATGACAGTGGGTCCTTTTCTGACTGGTAGCAACCGAAATTTTATTCCTAGGCTGCTGGGGCCTGGGTAGCAGAGGTTACAGGAGGCTCAAACAAAGCTGCAGGTGTCGGTTCAAGCAAGCAGGGCTGTGAAAGGCGATGCCTTGCTAGTGGGGATTCAGACCCAGGGCTGGCAGGCTCGGCAGGTGATGAAGTGCTGTCCATCACACAAGGCCAGGCTAATCCCAGATTGGGCCAGCCCCCAGCCATTCCATCCTGCAGAGCCACTACCTGTCCTGTGGAAGGCTGCGTCATTTCTCAGGGTTCTCAGCGGTGGACCAGAAGTGTACTTCTATCCCACTATCACCAAATTAATCAAGACACCCAGCATTTAAAACTTTAATCCTCTTTAAGTCTTTAGAGGGAGGATGGCGTCCTGTGTGTGTGTGTGGGGGGGGGGTGGCTCTTGGATTTAGATGGGTGGCTATGCTGGCTTTTTAAAAAGACCACAAATTGTCCTCCTGGAGGAAGTCATTCATATTACTCTGTCTTATTTAGGATGTGAATGATAGGCATGCAGAGGAATAAAGGAAAGGTAAAGTAAAATACTGAGCTTACTTCCAAGGGAATTCATTTCACCTATTCCCTGGGACCAGCGAAATTAGCCTTTGAAGGCAATTATGCTGTGAGAGTTATGCTGAAGACATAAAACAGGAAAACAAGGAAAAAGGAATTAGATCACCTGTGACCTACACACTGGAATTCAACATATAGCAGGATTGAAATGCATCCAAAGAGATGGTATGAAAACATTTCAGTACCACCACGTGTCCTCCCTATTTTACAGACACTAGGAACTTTTTTTTCCAAGTTAAGGCAACTTGAAAAAAGCACCTGGCACAAAAGTATATGTAAGTGCTATATAAGTGTTTGCTGTTGCTATTATTTTTACTGTTACTATCTGTCCACGGGGCATTTTCGCATACCCTGAATTCACAGAAATAGCTAATTAACTGAATTTATGCACATCATGGTTCATCAGAGGGGACAATGACATTAGTCCTCACTGATGTGCTTCGACATTTAAAATGACTGGCTTTTCCCATTCCGTCTCCATTCCTCTGGGCCTACATATGGGCCGCATTCTAGCTAACGTGCTCACTTTGCATTCAGAGGAAGAAAAACCAAAGGCAGACCAGGAACAACTGAGACAGGAGGGACAGAGCAAGCAAGAAAGAAGTGTTCGAAGTTGGTGTGGATGCTGGATGGCCCCTGTCGTCTTCTTTGCAGCAGGCACTCCATCAGGCATCGGGCTTGCTTTAAAGGGTTGAATTATTGATTACACCAGGGGAAGAAGAAAGATGGTGTTTTTTCTTGGAGCCCAGCTCTTTCTGCCTGCCCCTAACGCAGCTGGGTCACCACAGACTAAGCAGGCCAAATAAAAGGCACCCAGAACAACTTGGCTTGACATCAGCCCAGGAGTGGTCTGGGTTTTGGGATTCACCATCCCTGAGAGTTACAACATGGTTTCAAGGCTGGCATTCTGACCCAGAAGCCTCTAGGCCGACCTGGAGGGTGGCCCACGGGTATAAAATCTTTTAATGTACTGAATTGCTGGTGTGGTGCTACCCACCTTCAGCCCAGACATTCCACCGAGGTTCTTTCCTGCACGCTTCATTAAGGGGCCTGTTGTTAACATGCACCCACTGCCCGGACGGGGACACTTCTAGACCTTCCGTAGGTGAAAACTGCTCAAGCAGTGGTTCTCAGGCATCAGTGTGTAGAGGATTCTGACAACAGGTGGTCTAAACTTCCAAAATGCCACGTTGGGCAGGGAGAGGGCACATGTAGGCTCTGGATGCACAATACAGTTTATCGAGGGAGAAGGCTTTCACTACAGGCAAAGATTTCATTCAGCATTACAACCTGGCTCCTGCTGTGCCCTGCGCAGCCACGGCTGAGACACCCCTGATGATCCACAGCCATGGAGAGGGAGAGAAGAGCCAGTTTCCTCTTCACTGCTTTCCACACTTCTCCTTGACCACATTTGCTCCATTTCTACCTCTTAGAGGACAGGTTCCCCCATGTACCTGTCCAAAAACTTCAACTATTGATAGTGGGAATATTCACAATCAACCATTAGCTCATGTGTGAAAGGACCAGCTTAGAAGACCAAAGACACCCATGGAGGCAGGCGATCAGGCCAGTGCTGAGTTGAGCACTGCCCAGTAGGCTGGTTTCCTCCCTTTGGCCCTATCATATTCCACTGGGGTGGCTTTTTCCATTCAAAACCTACAGTTTATGTGGTAAGTTTGTAGGCAGGAGTTGGCACACTTCTGTGACAGGCTAGATAGTAAACAATTTGGTCCTTGAGGGCAAATAGTCTCCACTGCAACTACTTGATTCGGATATTTTATCATGGAGGCTGCCAAAGATAATACGTGACATATGAGTGTGGCTGTGTTTCTATAAAATTTCCATTATAGAAATAGGCCAGATTAGTCCACTGAGGCTGTCACAATAAAATAGCCCAGACTGCATGGCTTGAACACCACACAATTTCTTACACTTTTGGAGACTAGAAGGCTAAGATCAAGGTGCTGGCAAATTAAGTTTCTGGTAAGACCACTTTCTTGGCTTATAGGCAACTGTGTCCTAAGGGAGCCCTTCCTGTATACAGAGGACTCTGGTATCTCCCTCTCTCCCATAAGGAAGCCAATCCCATTGGAAGCCTTACCCTCACACTCATCTAACCCTCAGTATTCTCAAAGGCTCCACCTCCAATGGAGTTCATAACATAGGTATTGGGCCAGATTTGCTCACCTCTGTTCTAGTCTACAAAATCCAATCATCTTTGCATAACGAAACCTAACTTTCCCATCCAGTCTTTCCAGTTATATGAGAGACGCTCCTTTGGAACGTTAGCTTTTTGGAAAATGTCAGAGAGGATGTCTCTGGGTTCCCAGTGTGCCAAGGCTACTCTACCAAAGATCTTTGCTGGTTTTCGACTATTTGTAGAATCTTATATCCATATTTTTCAATTTTAAAAAATTGAACGGTCTCTGTAGAAAGTACATTCTTCATAGCACATACAAGCCCTGCAGTGGGAGCGGCCAGCAGGAGCTCCATCCTAACACAGAACAGGCACAGCTTGAAGGCAAAAAAGAGGAATAAAGGGCAGAGTGAGAGCTACTACAATAACGCTCTTTCCAGTATGGCAGGATGCAGGTTGACTGAGTAAAATTAACATTTAGGTGTCTTACGGTTGTGTTATATTTAAAGCCAAAACCCTGCAGGAAAAGCAGAGCAGACCTTGCCCCTGAGGTGGTCAATTTGTGCAACTGTCTCTAGGAGTCAGCCCTCTCTGACTTCCCGTGTCACAAGTTCCTGGGTTTTTTCCTCAGTGTCTGTGATATAACCAGAAACCACCTCATCTAGTCAGTTTTAGCAGGTCTTGTTTTGTGTGATGTCCTGAGTCTAACTATGGTAGATCCAGAGTATTACTGGGGCTCGACTGTTCCCTTTATTTTCTGCTTTGAAGAAGCAACAGTGCCTCTTACGGCACCATATAAATACTGATGCGGTAACTTGTTTCCCCTCTGAGCTTAATTATGTTTTTCTAGATGTACTTTCAGAAATTTAATGATTCTCTAAGTCTTCTTTAAAACATCATAGTTGGAAAGAAAAAAATAACGATTTTGTTTCTTTCCACAAACACCATTTTTTAAAAAATTTATTTATTCATGAGAGACAGAGAGAAAGAGAGAGAGAGAGAGAGAGAGAGGCAGAGACACACGCAGAGGGAGTAGCAGGCTCCTTGCAGGGAGCCCGATGTGGGACTCGATCCCAGGACTCCAGGATCATGCCCTGGGCCAAAGGCAGACGCTTAACCTCTGAGCCACCCAGGGATCCCCCCAAACACCATTTTCAAATGAATTTATATTGCCAAAGAGACAATTTGGAAGTTAAAGTGGCAACACTACTTATTAAGAAGGCATCCAGTGGTATGAAGGACTTCTGTTCAGGGTTTTTGGGGTTGTTGTTTTTTGACACATTATTTCTTGACCTATCCGAAATGATCTCTTAGGCTCAAAAATGAGCTGGAACTCATAGTTGCTGGCAAACCCAACGGGAAATTGTATGTGTTTTTTTTTTTTTTTTTTTAAATTTTATTTATCCCCCCGCCCCCCACAGTGGGAAGTTGTATTTGATCATAAAACAAGGAAAGGAGGGATCCCTGGGTGGTGCAGCGGTTTGGCGCCTGCCTTTGGCCCAGGGCGTGATCCTGGAGACCTGGGATCGAGTCCCACATCGGGTTCCCAGTGCATGGAACCTGCTTCTCCCTCTGCCTGTCTCTGCCTCTCTCTCTCTCTCTCTGTGTGTGACTATCATAAATAAATAAATTAAAAAACAAAAAAACCAAACAAACAAGGAAAGGAAGTTTCAGTAATGGACTAAAATTGTTAGTCATTTTACCAATGGAAATCACCTGAGAAGAATTACTCAGTGTTAGATGTAAAGAAATACTAGCCTTGGTGAAGATCAGAAATCAGATCACTGATTTCCTCCATTAAGTTCTGGCTCTTGAAAAAGTCTTGATCTTCTCATTTACAGACCGGGTGGAGAGCAAGCTGAAGTAGATAATATCCATCTTTCATTTTGCTTCTGAATAATTCTTCACACAGTTGAAAAAACATTAACCCTGGAGTCCAACAGACTTAGACTAGAATTATCACTGAGATCATGCACTAACCTTCTTGAAGCCTGTTCATACTTTTGAAGAGGGAGAAAGGTATACCCATCCAACAGACTAAAATGTGAAGATTAAGAGGACAATGCCTGCAAAGCACCCAGGACTGTGCCAGCCCATGATGTATGCCTAAGAAACATCAACTTTCTTGACGTGAGGTGTTTTGTTTTTAATTTAAAAAACACAACTGCCAGGGAGAAGTGATACACAGGGCCAAGGGAGGGAAAATCTAAGATGAGCTTGGAGTGTCTTATCTTGTGATGCCAAATAGAGGCAAGTGTTCCAAAATAGGACGGGGCATGTTGAAACGACAGAGGTCAGCCTCCCAAGGGACAGCCAGAACAATCTGAGCAATAAAATAAAGAACAACAGTACTGTATTAGAACCCATAGAAGGAAGGGACTATTCATCAACTGATGGATACAGATACAGATAAGTAAATGAGGAAATAAATATTTGGAGAAGGGACAGCTCTACCTTACAGAAGGATTCCAAGTAATAAATGCAGAAGAAATGAGAGAACTAGAAATTAAGCAATAATTGCTGAGGTAGAGATACACCAACAGGTACTGAAATTATTGAGCAAATTTTGAGGAGAAATAGGATGTACGTATATACATAGATATACATGTATATGTAATTTGTATACATACACACAAATGTGTGTATGTATGGTTTCAAAGAGTTTTCTTCGAGTAATCTATTCATTACAAAGGGAAAAACAGTCACTATGCTGTGGAGAAGCCCAGCAGACACCATCTTAATTAAGTGATCAAAGTTAACATCACTCGTAATAAGACAAGCTGACATCACACATACCTCTTGATATAATTCACTGAAAAGTAATAGCATGTCACTTCTGAATATTTATAACCACCATCTGACTATGAGAACACGTCAGACCAACTCAAATTGAGGGACAGGGTGCAAAAAACTGACCAGTCCTCCTCAAAAGTGTCAACATCACGAAAGACAAAGAATGAGGAATTGTCAGAGATGAGCAGAGACAAAGGAGGCATGACAATGAAACGCAATGTGTGATTCCAGATAGGATTCTAGAACAGAAAAAGGAAAAACCGGTAAACTATAAATACGAACCATTGTTAGTTAGGAGTTATTTTTTTTGTTTGTTTGTTTTGTTTTGTTTTTAAGAGTATTGTACCAATATTAGTTTCCTAGTTTTTGGTCATTGTACTACAGTTATACAAGTTATTAACATTAGTGGAAGGTGGGTGAAGGGTAAACAGGAAAGTCTGTACCATTTTGCAGCTTTTCTGTTAAGTCTCAAATTATTTTGAAATAAAAAGGTTTTATAAAAGACGTCAGTATGAGTGAGGGACAAGTCTGTATCATTTTTCTATGTACTACCCCAACACGCACTTCAGCGAAACACCTGGCCACTGCGCATGCCAATGGCCAATATGTGACACAGGCAGCCCGAAACATCTGTGCTATTTAACTACTTCACTCTTGCCTCAAAGACTCTGGAGAATCCTGAAATGACCGTTTTTCAGCGGGGTGGGCTGGAAGATTCCTAGGGGAATCTTTGGCAATCTGTTTCTTTCCTTAGGAAAAGAACTCAATGTAACTCCTGGCCTCTCCTGACCTCTATTCCGTCGTCCTCAAGGGAGTGACACATCTGATGCATAAATTTGGGAAGAATACAGCAGACACACATTGCTCATCTGCTTTCTCGTCCTTCTTGGGAGTGAATGGGTTAGAGCAAATAGGTTTTCTGCTCTGCTCCTTGGGATGAGAATCTTCCCCTCTTTGGCCTTTACAGACTGGATTAGACCAGCTCATTTGGAAGCCCATTTGACCCTCAACCCAAAGAAATTCCCTTCAACTCTGTCTTTCTCAGTTACTATGGTATAGTTTTGCCCTCACCTGCCCTGGTTCTTTGTTTTATTTCTCAGCTTGCTCAAGGCCTGGGTAAGAAGAGAGGCTGTTAACCATCAGGCACTTTCTAGATGCCACCAGGTTCCACCTTTCCCAGTCTACTCGGTGTCCTGGAACTTATTTCTATGGCCAGGACTCTCTCTGGAGTCGGGAAGCATTTTCCAACCAATCTCTATCCCAAGTAGCCTCTGGACTTTGAACATGATAAACAATAACCATTTAACATTGTTTTTGCTGGATGAATTGAGCCCTACTGTCACAAAAAGAGGATCTAGAGCACCATACACCAGTCCACCTCCAAGCACACACAGATATACAAGTGAATTTGGGGCATCCCAAAGAGTATATGGGACTTACACTTCTTTTATGACCTACTGGCTCTAAATAGGGTTTTTTTTTTTCATTTTTTAAAAAGATTTTATTTATTAGAGAGAGAAAGTGTAAGGAAGACAGAGAGAGCATGGATGAGTGAGGGGCAGAGGGAGAGGAAGAAGCAGACTCCCGGCTGAGCAGGGAGCCCAATGTGGGGCTGGATCCTGGGACCCCAGGATCATGACCTGAGCCGAAGGCAGACGTCTAACCAACTGAGCCACCAAGGTGCCCTCTAAATATATTTATAAAATAACCTATTTTCCTAGTTTTCTCACTTTAGCCTCTGCCCCAACAGCAATTCAACAGAGGCATAAAGCATTGTTCCCTCCTCTTTACAGACCATCGTGCATTTATTTTTTCCAACAGTTTCCTTTGCATCTGCTCTCTTTGCTCGCACAAAGATAGAAGTTTCTAAACAGGGCCTTTAATAGTCCATTACTTTCACCCCACGTTGTACAATTCAGTTTTAAAGTCAACTTCTATGGAAAAGTGCTACTTGTATGAATGCCCGTCTGGGAGTGAGACTAATCTTCCTCTACTCAAAAAATAACCAACACTTGCTGCACCAGAGTTATGATTACATCACAATAAATATTCTATGCAGAACTAGGAACAGCTCCTCAAAGAAAAATGCTTGGAAACGGGTAATTGGAATGAACTATATGCATTTTCACTGAGCTTTGAAAGAAACTGTGAGAAAAAAGATCTTCGATCTGTTCCCAAGTATATATTTTTTTCTCTTAAAGAACACCATGTGAGGAATTTTGACAGTGTCTGCATTCTAATGGGAACATCTCAGGAAGAAGAGGCTTATCTATATTTTTGCCTCGTTAGGGCCATGATGGGCGCCGTTTATCAGGCATAAAAAGAAAGGAGAAAACCCAGAAGGTAGTTCTTTTCTGGACAATTATGTGTTCTGGCTCTTAAGTACTTTCCCTTTGCCATGGATGTGAATATTTTAAAAGCCAAAGAAACCCCTCCACTTGAGCTACAGATGGCCACAGGAACCAAACAAGAATGCTAACAATCCATTCCAAAAGGCCAACAAAACACCCCAAAAAAATAAAAACATGGTGAGTGCCAAGTTCTACACTGCACATCCATACTGACGCCATGTCCATCTAAATGGTGCCAGTAGGACTGGAAAGTGACAGTAATGTGAAGGAGCGGCAGTGACCCTGAGGGTAAAAACCAACGTGTCTGTTGAAACCATCACCCCCACCACCACGACCCCCCACCACAAAAAAGACATGAAACAAGATGCTGCAAGAACATTCTTTTTCCTTCTAACAGGGATGTGTTAACTTCATTATTCAGAATCCTTTGATTACCTTTTCAAAAGTTTTTTTGTTGAGTTTAATTTTCAAGGCTGTTAACCACTGATGCCAACTTAATTATAGCAAGCAAGCAACCAACTCATAATGTATGATGCCAATTGTTAGTTTTACTTTAGCTTCACATTAGATTTGGACTTCTCTGCTCATTTGTAACTTTCTGAGCCAGGAAGGTTTCTGCACAGTCACTTGTCTTTTCTCAGGTGGTGTCTCTGTGCCCCCATTTGCCATGGGGGATTGAGGAAATAGATATTTATGACTTATTATCTCAGTATTAACAGTGCCCTTCAATAATTTATGAAACTGTGCCCTTGCAGTTTTAACCTGGAAGTCCTTCTGCTTATTGTTCTGAAAGGCTAAGATTAACATAGAGGGGCTCAAACCTGAATCATCACTTTCTTGCACAAAAATTCACCCAAATGAAGGAAAAATAGAGTCACTGGTGGCATAATGGCTCCAGATGAGATAAGCCAAGAACATCTAAGTCTTTAACCCAAACCCTTGTACCTGTTGCCAGAATATGGCATTCTCTTCTGTAGAAGATATCCTTGCCCTAGAATGGAGTTACACTCTTATATCTCAGCATTCAGTGAACCCAAATTCTGGAACGTCACAGAAATCTTGAATTAAGCTTCAGGACATCACTCACTAGTGTTATGTATTCCTTTCCTTTTCCAAGACATGACAGTGATTTAGGATGAAGGTCCTTTGACAATGCATTTCGGTGTTCACTTTAGGCAAAAGAGGAAGTGATGTTCAGGAGAGAGAATCTTTCCTGTTCTTTATCCCAGGCCTCCCAGAGGCATTGTGCTCGACTTTCTAATTTCGTGCATGGATTTCTCAAAAGCTGATTTGGCAGCCACTATAGTTGGCCACCCAAAAGCCACTGCCATCTTCCTTACAGCAAGTCATGGCCATGAGACAACATTCTGACCAACGGAAAATAAGCAGAATTCTCTTGGGGACCTTTGGGAGAGCTTTCTTTTTCTTAGTCAAAGGAAAAACTGAAGATAAAAACTCCTGATGCTATACTTTCCCTTTACCTTGGACACAGCAGCCATCTTATGACCAAGAGGCAACAAGCCTTGGAAAGCCAACATGCTTTGGAAGTGAGAAGGCAAACGGAGAGAAGCTGATTTTTGACAGCATCACAGAGCTATAGGGACCACCCCAGGTCCACCTACGACTGGACTGCCTTGATGGCTTCAGTCCCTGCTTGTTACTTGCTGCCAAAAACAGGGATTCAGTAGGTGAGGTCTGGAGTGTAGGCAAGAGTACATGGGAATCTATCGGCAGCAATAGCTGGTTATTCTCTTCTGAAGCTCAGCCCCATAGACTAAGAAGGGGGAAAGCACAGTGCTTCTTGAGGCCTAGGAGTTGTGCAGCCAGAGCTGGAGAATTGTACTTAGGTTCCAGGACAACGATATTAATGATATTCAATAATGGGGCAAGAATACAATTAGTTGGCTCTTAGAGCTCAGTGAAACAGTATAAGTGGGAGGCAGAGAGCAAAATCATGGGCTATTTCCCATGACCCTGCTTCCCTTCATGCTTTAGCTTTCCCAAATTAGTTTAGAAGTATGCCCTCCACCCCCACAACCCCCCTCCCCAGGCCGTGCTTACAAGTCTGGATGGCTCTTGTCTTGTGGAGCATCTCCATTTGTATTTCCAACTTGCATCTCCTGTGTGAGAGAGGCCTGGGGGTGGGGGGCAAAGGTCTGCTGGGGGAGTACAAGTATGTGTCTGTGTGCAGGGACGCGAGGTGGGGGTACTTTCTCCCTTAGGAGGTTCACACCAAGATAGAGCTCTGCAGTGCCACAGAGTTCCAAGTAACAGAAACCTCCGGCTGACTGGACTGGCTAGGCAGTGACCCGTCCCCAGCTGGCTTGACTACCACATGGCTGGACGCTGTAGAGCAAGGGGTGTGTGTGTATGTGAGGGCATGCGTGCACACGCGTGCACTTTCAGAAAATACTCCTATGCAGATCTCAGCTAGATTGGCCCTGAAAGTGAGCTGATAAACTAGAAAAACTGAGGTGTGTGACACTTCAGATTGTTCCTTAAATGACAACTGTGACTAATAGGCATCAGTCAGCTTATTCTAGTTTTTTCTGAGAAGCAAATAATATACTAAACTTACCTTTGCTCTATTTTTCTTCCTATGCTAGGGATTTAAGCTCCCTCATTTCTGATCTAATATTTTTTAAATGCCAATCAATCTATCTGGTTTTGCTTGGAACTTGATTTCTTCAAGTACACTCATTCAGCAAATATTTGTTGGGTGTCTACATACCAGGGAGTGAGTCTAAGTGTGTGAGTGTGTGGGGGGGGGGGGAGGGAGGGGGAGGGAGAGAGAGAGAGAGAGAGAGAGAGAATGAATATGAGACAGAGACAGACAGACAGGAGGAGGAGGAAGGTGGGGGAAGTAAGCCACAGGGATGAGCACTGTATCCAGAAATGAAAGCCATGAATGCGCTCTAGTGCATAAAGCTGTAGTTTAGTTGGATTAGGGCAACATATTCTAAAACACTGAACGGTTCCGGCGCCAGGCACACTGCTTGGCTGGAGAATGAACAAAGATAAAATTGTCAGAACACCCTGCTGTCAAGTCCAGCCTTCACCTGCACCACGAAGGTCAAGTCTGAAATGCTTCTCCCCAGGCACAGGTAAGCAGGGGCCCTGGCTGGCCTTTCTACACCCAGCCTCTTTCTACAGGGGGTTGCTTTAGTCTCTCTAGACCTTATCCCACTCTTACATAAACCGTCTGCATCTGCCTTGCCTTACTCTTCTTTTGCTTCCAACAGCAAGTGGCAGGCTGCGTAGAAAGTCGTTTGACCTTTCAAAGAAAGTTAACTCAGGCTTCACTCTCCAGGTGCGGCTCCGCCCACCTGCTGCCTTGCCCGCTGAAGGCCGGGAAATTCTCCAAAGACTCTGGGCTGGCTTTGAAGCCCAGATCTCTTTGCACTCCCAGCTTGGATGTCTTCACTGGGTGGAAAACTAGTCAACCTGCCCAGCCTCTCGTTGTTTCTGAACAGATTCTCTGAAGTTAACGGGAGACCCAAGTGGTTTGCTAGATTTTGCATGAGCAATAAAACAGTGCATAAAACCCACGGCCCGGCGTCAGTTAATACACCTGCTTCCGCAGATGCTCTTTGAAGAAGCCTCAGCGGAGGGCACTGTAAACTGCTCTGCACATTCGCATGCGTGCTGAGCAGAGCACGCACGGGCGACAGCGGGCCCAGCGCGGCGCACCTGGCGCCACCCGCCTCTGGCACTGTCTCTAGTCGTTTCTCCGCTCCCGCCAACAAGTCCAAGAAATAGAAAAACATAAAAAGCTATTGTCCATGTCCAGTGAGAAATGAAATGCACTGGACCAAGTATCACAACTTCCTTAAAATAATACAACACTTCATCACTTTTGCATCTGGATCCCTCTCATGGCTTGCAAAGTCATAAAGCTCGAAATCAACGTCGTGAACCGTCACTGCTTTTTTCTATTTAAAATGCATTCCTTTAAAAAAGCAATTTATTAGAAGCTCTCTATGGTTTCACCTTATCTAAAGCACTTAATTCAGTTCATCTCCTGCTTTGCTTTGTACTGTTGGAAGCAATCAGAAGATTGGAAGCAAAGTATTAATAAGAGAACATGCCCTGCAGCTCTGGCCTGTGCAAACAGCTCCTGAATTACAATGTAGCCAAACCCCAAAGTTTAGCACGGATAGAAAGAATTGATGGCATATCCCATCATTCTTTTCTTTATATGCAGGCTGATTCAACCCAGGTTGGGTTGAAGCTCCTAAATTATAGGCAAGGCCTTTTGTAGAATGCCCAAGGGAGGAAACATATTGTTCTTCTACCAGCAACTCTCTTTACCCCAAAATACTATCACTCCTACCACAATGAAAACTGTAGGTAAGCAAGAATCTAGCTTAGTTGTTAAGGAGGGAATAACAGAGGAAAAAAAAAAAAAAAGACTTCTCACTTTTAAAGGAGTACATAATTCTGCCTACATAAAAGCTGTGATCAGTGATTTGGTCAGAGAAAAGATTTGCACATGTTCCCTGAGTATTGGTTGTGGGTGACCTAATCACACCAGAATCTCATCTCCTTAATCAAAATCCCTCCCCGCAATAAGTCTCAACCGGCTCTACCCTCAAGCTTTCTCAAGGGAAGAAAGAAAAATGGACTGCTCAGGAGGTTTCAAGCTTCAGGAAAGAAGATGCCTTTCTTCTCATCTGTACAATTATAAATTAAGATCTCTTCTGGCCAACACGGCCCCTAGGAACCCTGGCCTATCAGTGAGGTCAGGTGTTGGGACAGGCAGCTGGTATCCCAGTAAGACAGTCAGGAATTAAGGAATAGCCCATGCAGATGCCTGAGGATTCTTGTGGTTGACACCTACCAATTCAAGATCCTCTCCTGGAGAAGCACATTAATCTTTAAAGATGGCAGCGGATGGAAAGCCCAGTGCTTGGCCCATGGATGCTTGATGAGTGGGAACTCCTTTGCCCTGCAGCTCACTGGAATGACTTGCTTTTGGCAAAGCCTCAGTAAGTAAATCGGCTCATCCATCTGTGAAGTTCACAAGCATGCCCCATCCCACCCACCCCGTCTCATGTCTCATCCCCTCCAGGAATTTAGGCATTTTCCAAACCTGAGCCTTCCTATCAGTCCCCTGTACAAGTAGGAGGAAAGACATCTCCAAATGAGATGTGAAATGGATGAATTAAAAAAATATCACCCCAAAACCAAAGAAAGCCAGTCACAAAAGGCCACATATTCCATAGTTTCATTTATGTGAAATGTCCAGAATAGGCAAATCCACAGAGACAGAAAATAGACTAGTGGTTCCCAGATTAGTGACTGCTAACAGGTACAGGGGTTTTGGGGGGGTGATGAAAATGTTCTGGAATTAAATATCTGGAAGTAGGTTATACTTACAACTCTGAATATACTAAAGACCACTGAATTATACACTTCAAAAGGGTGAGTTTTGTAGAACCTAGATTATATCTCAAAAATTGTTATTAAAGAATGCAAAAAAATGGCATTTTAATGATGGAAGAAATCCTAGGGAAGGGAAAGGACCTGAATTTCAATCCCACTGTCTGTGTAGTCTTTAGCAAATTGCTCAACCTCTCTGCATCTCAGATTTACCAACTCTCAAGTTAAGATATTATCTCACTGTGAACCTTTTAAGCTAATTATGAGGGTCCTGTTGTAAGGAATTCAAAGTTACATTCAAGGACTCTCAGTCTGAGAACGGAGGAGATGGTGTGCAAAGTAACGAGATAGTGTGCAAAGTAATGTAGGCTAAGATATCTGGGCTGTCTTCAGAGGCAGGTACAGATAGCAGATGAAGCAACTCCTGGGGAGCATTCCGGCAGCTTTCTCCTTTTAGGATTGATTCCAAAAGTTGGTTATGCTGACAGCATTTCTCACTGTCTCACGTTGCACAAGAAAACTGGTGGCCTGTCTCTACATCTTACAGGGGAGGAAACTCAGCCTGTGGGACATTAAAAAATCTCTTTAAAGTTACCAAGCACAGGGAGCCAGGTACGTGGGCATTGTCTTTTCCAATAGGGCTAAGTGCCCTTCCCACTCAAGTACTAAAAACAGGGGCTGGGGTATCGAATCCTTCTGCAGAGCGTGCTAATAAACCTTTTCCAGATTTGGGTGTTAGAATTTAAGTCATTCAATCATTCCAATTTTTTTTTGAAAGATTTTATTTATTCATTCATGAGACACACAGAGAGGCAGAGACATAGGCAGAGGGAGCCTGATGTGGGACTCAGTCCCAGGATCTGGGATGATGACCTGAGCCAAAGGCAGATGCTCAACCACTGAGCCACCCAGGGGCCCTCATTCATTCTAGAAGTTTGAAAGTAAAAAGAAAGGGAAGGATTAAGGGTGGGAGGGAGGGACTCAGGAGGGAGAAGGAGACAGGGCAGAGGCAGGCAAGAAGAAAGCAGGGAAGGAGAGAGAGAGAGGGAGAAAGGGAGGAAGCAGGCTGCAGAGTCAGATATTTTTGTTTCAGGAATATATCAAGGAAGCAGATTTCCTTCCAAAGTTCAAAGGAAACGGTATGTTTTGTTTTCATACTCCGCTCCATTTTTCACTTGGGAAAAAACCTCAGCTTTGAAGCCTCTCTGTTTAAACTCATTAGGAAAACCATCAATGATGGAAGCTTTTGTGAAATTGTAGTGGGAGGAATTAGTGCTATGGGAGAGCTGGATCAATCTTCAAACATTTCATCTATGGAGATGGGAGGTCTCGCTAGCTGCTTGTTCAGCTGGGAAGTTAACATAAACAAATGCTTCACTTACTGGAGAGTCCAAGGGACTAATGACACTTGGTATTTACTCTCCGAATACTTCCTCAGCAGCCCCCTGTGCCTGCCACCTGAAAAGGATGGATGCTTGAGGACTAACTGAACAAACCAACTGGCAAAATGACTTGCCCGGAAGAGAGAGGTGTTCTTTTAGTGTTCTGCTGGAAGAGACAGAGTGCTATTGACTTCACTGCACAGAATCTTTTCCTGTGTAATTCATAGCTTGATCAAGTTTGACATGGAAACCTTTATAGCAGGACTGTGTTAACATTTGAGGATATCTTTCTTGGCATCTGAGTTTTTTTTTTTTTTTTTAAAGTTTTGCAACCCGTTCAAGTCTCCTTAGCAAAATTAGGGTGATTTGGTTTTGACTTGGGTTCTTCACTTCATTCTTAGAGCACAGTGCATAGCGTGTGGAATTGATCCAAAATGAATTTGAGAGTGAGAAAGTAAGGACTGCAGGTGGGATGCAGGAGATGACAGGAGAGAAGAAAGGTAGACAGCGGCAGACAGGGAACAGTGGAAGATTATCAGATACTATTGGTGCTCTTAACAAAACTGTTCTAGAAAAAATGTTAGAAAATGTCTTTGTGCATACAATATAAGGTAGATTAATTTATGATCTGAATGTCTGCAAAGGAATAGGACTTAATAGTTTTCTTTTTCTGACACTAATTATATAGATGTACATGCAAACATATATAGGTAAGAACATAAAAAGACAGCACATACATGGACATGCCATCTGGGTGCACGTACATGCCTGCGTGTGCCTTAAATAAATGAATCCATGTATAAAGGAACTATGATATAATACTAATTAACAGAACTGACCCTTTTTCCTTTCGAGTCTACTCCAAGGACAAACTAGAGCCTATTATTTTAAATTGTGGGAAAATTAAGCAGTGCATAGACACAAGAAAAGATAGTAGAAACGAGAAGCTAACCATAACCGAACAGTAGATGACTGATTATTCTGGGGACATCAGGTCCTCATTTGCTTTCCCTTATTTAGCTCGTGAGAAAATAGGGCATAAAATTAACCTATCCGAGGCATGGAACCATCCCTGCCCAACTGAATGGGCAACTAACTAATCCAAAAGGAAAACAACCATTACTTATACAACCATAATGTAGATGCAACATGGCATATAAATCAGTAACTCTTGTATTGCAAAACAGACAAATAGATTAATGCATGTTGCAAAGGATGGGTGAAGAGATCGATTAGGTTACTGATTCAGACCATGAACTTTCTCTCAATATACTGCATTTAACTTTTAAATAAGGTTTAGGAGAACCTGTAACATTTTGCTCACTGACAGAGCTATATTTTACTTAGGGCAGAAATTGGCTAGTCTATAAAAATTAAATTATGCCCCTTTCACTGTATCTAGTCAAGAGGAAAAACTCTAATTACAAGATTGCACTGTCAAACAAATGCAAATTCACATGCTTTATATCCTGGTTTAAAAATTCATATGGGGGGAGCTTCTATTCTGAACCGAGAATCAATATTTGAAATATTTTTCAGAGTGCAGTGATAAGCCAGGGCAAAAGAAATGTCATTATCAAGGGTGCTGGTAAGTAGATGCTAACTCATTAAGAGCAGAACTTGTGAGAACAAGTCATTTGTTATGCAAACATTTAAATATCAATTAGTAAGGACAATGAAAGAAAGTTTTCCTTCCCCCACAGCCCAGTGCCTTATTACTCTAGAAATGACCAAGGGGAAAAAGAGCAGTGGAAAAAAATCTCCGCACCTAATAGGAATGTCTCTCTGGGGAATAGGTAAAGGTTAATTTTAAACGTACTTCCCAATTGAAAATTAAATGTACCTGCCTCAAAATTCCTAAGAGCTGAGTTTGCAGGCTTAATCCAGAAAGGACTAACTAAAGGCCTGAGTATATTGCATCACTGGTATTTTTTTGGAAAGAGAATGCCTCTTATCACTGCTTAATGTCAAACGTGCTTGGTTCATTACAATCTCTTATTCTGTTAAAAACTGTGCTTTTCCTAGACCTATGAAAACTGCCAGTCCACAGAGCACTAGGCTTTAAAAATCCTACTGGTTGGTTCTCATCTTCATTTAAAATCCATTTCGTGGCCTGTCCAGTCAACCAGTTCACTAAGCCTGTCAGGTGAATATGGTGGACATGAAGACCATCTAAATCTTTAGCACTCGTCCTAAATTATCCTTCCGGGCAAACCTCAGTGGCATGTTTTACTATAGAAGGTGCTGGTTCAGGAAAGCAGGGGCCTCTTGGTAACAGTCGGCCAGTGGACATGGACCAGATCTGTAACTTTTCTGGCCCCTCATTTCCTCCTCTAGAATACAAAAAAGTTGGTCCAGACTCAGGGCACCCCAGAGTCACTTGGGGAGACCCACAGCTGGGTATTTCACAGACTTAGTGAACTGGCTTCTTCAAGGGTGAGGGGAGGCATGTGGATTTCAACAAAACTTCCAGGACAATTCTGATGTGCACCTTTAATTCTGTGTCACTGGGACCTTTTAGTTCTAATGCACTAAGATTCTCAGAATAAGAGGTTATTGGTCCAATGAAAATAATTCTGACTTCGGTTCCTAAGGGTATGATGTAACAGGTGTGACTTTCTTTCCCCAGAGTGGAAAAGCTAACTCTGCAAACGCTGGTGGGTCGGGGCCTAAGGAAACAAAGGCTGCAAAAGAAGACTACCAGATTTCCTGAGATGCTCCACGCGAAGCACCCAGAAAAGTACGGGCTGTGTAGGGCATGCACGCTCTTCGGACTGTGATGACTGTACTACCTGTGGTCACTTCACAGTCAAATCTGAGTTTGGCTCTCCATCCCTGCTAGCACGAGAAGGGTTGAGAGCCACTTAAATTGATTGGTCTGACAACTACTAGGAGATGAAAATGGAAGTGCCTTGGAAGGATCACACCCCCAAACACTGTTCTTTTGATGCAGGGACATGCATTTGGCTGACTTCTACTGAATTCAGGCTTAAAATCTGTGTCCCTCCCCTTATAACAGGTTTTTCCGTTGAGTCCGTCAACTGTTTGTTTTTCAGACTTCACAACTGGTGTTGCTTTATTATTTCACTCTCTGGTCCAGGACACATGCCTGAGGGAACTGAGTTTGGAGAGAAGGAGCCCACCTCAATCTAACTAATAGCAACTTCAGGCCTGGCACTTAGAGACTATGCTAAAGGGTTCCCATAGATAACATTGGCATTATGATGCCCGCTTTGCCTTTCTTACAGCATTGTTTGGAGCAGAGAATAGAGCGAGAGGAAAAACAGCACTTTGAAAATGGAATGTGTGATATCTATCTTACATACACTTCTAGGAAGAAGTAGCTCTCTGAAAAAGGACACCTCATCTGGCTGTAGTTTGGTTCATATCTTTCTCTCGTCTCAAACATATCCCAGCTTATAAAACACAATACCCAGATAAGCTACTAGATAAGATAAGATAAGATAAGATAAGATCTAATACTAGATAAGATTCTAGAGAATCCCAAGAAAGTTCCTAATGTGTCCACAGTTTATCCCCCCGTCCACATTTTTTTTTTCCTGGCTCTAAACTACCACCTGGAAGAAAGCTGCAAATATTTGGAAGAAAAAAAAACAAAAACAAACACTACAGTATTCAGAGCGATTCCAACTAAAATCAAAGCAGTTCCTCTAGTAGGAGGGCAGAGTTTTGCTCAGGTAAAATGCTCAGGAATGCAACACAAGGAGAATAGAAACCATTATCAAAATCATAGATATCAATCTTAGCTACAAAATCATCACTAAATTTTGTTTTGCTTTTGTGATAGCCCCAATCCCAGGACAAATGACAAAACAACAGTTGCGGCTTTTCTTGGGACACGTTATCCTTGAGAGCAGTTATGTCTCAGGCTTCCCCAAAGAGCGATTTGGGTGGAAGGAAACCATACCTAATGACCTATAAAGACCAGCTTTTAAAACTGTGCATGTGGGTGGCCCTGGTGGCGCAGCGGCTTGGCGCCGCCTGCAGCCTGAGGTGTGATCCTGGAGACCGGGGATCAAGTCCCATGTCGAGCTCCCTGCATGGAGCCTGCTTCTCCCTCTGCCTCTCTCTCTGTGTCTCTCATGAATAAATAAATAAAATCTTAAAATAAAATAAAAAATAAACTAAAACTGTGCATGTGCACCACACCATGGCACAGTGATGAGCTAGCTATCTGATCCTCCAATATCCCTGTGGTTGGCAACAGGGCATTTCCAGGCCCTTCTCTGAGAAGAAACTACTTTTCCAAGGTGCTGCCTTTAAAACTGGAGCCCTGGCATTCATTTGCTAGTGGATTAAGAGAATCCCTTCCCAGATTTAATCCCTTCAACTAAAAGCTCTGTGGGTCTCTACAGTTCAGCAGACTAAAGGGGAGCAGAATTTTGGCTCAATCTACATCATTCACCACAAGATGCTATTTCCCATATGTTTATTATCCTGAAAATGGCAAGGTCTCTGTTGATGGATTTGACCTTGGAATGGAAGCTGGAGTTCCACCCATTTCCCCAAAGGTGTACTTGTGGGAGGACTCTGATTTCTGGTGAGACGATGGGGATGGGGAGGCGGACCTGGGGAGTTACAGGAAGTGGACAGTAAGACGACTGGGGTCAGAGGGAGTAAGTGAGGTTTCGCCTCACAAGACCCGCTTCCGCTCTGCACAAAGCCCAGCACCTCTCATCAGCTAAGCTTATGAGGCTGGAAACTACATTCCTCTGAACAATCTTGGCAATTTGTGCCTGAAATTTGATGCAGTAGCTCTAAAATTAAATAAAGATCCTGTAGTGTTCTTCTAAGAAATATGGCATGGCTCTGTGACAAAACACATTTTTCAAGCTCTGACCTCTGGGAACTTCAACTAGCTTCATATTTCAGGCTGACACTGCTCACAGGCTACTGTCTAGTAGCCCAAGCGGAGCTGGTTATCCATATATTTTCCAGTCTCCTGATCAGCTTTTTAGCAGAGGGAGGTGAGGGGAGTAAATAAAAAGAGGAGAGCCACTAATTTAAATGCACTTCCCCTCCCGAGTCCCTTGGGGAGAAGCCCTGGTAATTAACTCTAATGAGATTAAAGTGACTCGAAACTCTTCATTTTGCCAGCACCGTAAAAGTGAACCTGCGATAAGCGGCGTGTGTGCATTAAATCAAAGTCGGTCCCCTCCCCGGTAAGGAGGTGCCCTCCCTCCCCAACTCCTACCGCGGGCCCGCGCGGGCCTCGAGGGGCGCTACCGGGGTCTCACCCGCGCTTTGCTCCATCACTTCTTTCTGGCACATGTCTTGCACGTTCACCGTGCAATTCACGATGAACTCGGGGGAGGAGCAGTCGTTGTTCAGCTGGAATTCTTCACACTGGTAACACTGGATTTGCAGCGCAGAGCCTGCGGGGACAGACGCAGTCGGGCTCGGACGCAGCCCCCACGGAGACCCCTCGGGAATCGGCGACCCGCCCGGGCCCCAGCCCGCCACGCACGGATCCCGACCCCCGGGGGGCCCCACATACAGACGGGGGGGGGGCGGCGCGGCCGCCGAGGTCCCGCAGCAGCCCGACACCCCCACACCCCGACACCCCGGGGGCCGTCCCCCACCGCACCCGGCTTGGCTTCCCCCCCACGCAAGTTGAAAGGGCCGGGGCACAAAGCGAGAGCGAAGTGGCTCCAGAGACTTGCTTCCGCCCCCACCTACAGCGAAGGATTCGCCTAATTGTTAATTGGTTACAAATCACTTAATTGCTATTTTGGCACCACTCACGATTGCGTTCGCAGACGCCTCCTCGGTTCTGAGGCTCGTCGCCAGCGTCCCCGTGCCGCGGCTCCGAGGACCCTCCGCGAGCGCCCCCGAGCCCCGAGCCCCCGAGCCCCGAGCCCCCGAGCCCCGAGCCCCCGAGCCCGCGCCGGCCGCCAGGAGCTGCTGCGCCTCGAGCCCCCGGCCCTTCGCGGGACGGTCCCCGCAGCGGCAGGGGGTCCCAGCCCGGGCCAGGGGCGTGTGCGCGCAGCCCGAGCCGCGACGCCACCACCATTTGGTCCTGGCTCTCGGGGCAGCCGCTTGGCCGGGGCGCGCGGTCGGGGTGCGCGGCCGGGGTCCGGAGCCGCTCGCGTAACGGAGGAGTGAGCGGTTCGGCCCCGCTCATCGCCCCAGCCCGGCCCCCCTGCTCGGGTCTGGACCCAACTACCCTGCTGGCGGACAGACCCGACCGCCGCGGAGCCCGCGCCTCCCCGCGCCCGCACGCCCGTCGCGCGCCCTGGGCGCAGCACCCCCGCCCCGCCCCGCCCCGCCCCGGCGCGCCCCGGCCCCGGCCCCGGCTGCGCAGCCCGCAGCTCCCCTGCCCGCGGCGTCCGGTACCCCGGCGGGGTCGGGGCTTCACCGCGCCCCCCGCCTCCGCGAGGCCGCACCCCGCTCAGACCGCCCCGGCCCCCGGCCCCGCTGCCTCCCCCGACCACGCAGCCGAGCCTCCGCAGCTCGGGTCCCGCACAGCGCCGCCCCCGCCGCTCCGCCTGCAGCGCGGGACGTGGACACTTCGCCTCGCGGCGCCTCGGGGCGCCCCGCCGGGCAACCCCGCGCACCACGGCCCCGGAGGTGGGTGCCCGGGCGGCGAGGGGCGGGCGGGGTCCCGGCCCCGGCGCCCTCCTACCTTGGAGCAAGAACAATCCGCAAAAAGTTGCCGCGATGCCGAGGACCCACATCCTCGCGGAGCCGCGGAGCCGGAGGAGGGCGGGCGCATCAGAGGCGGCGAGCGCGGCGGAGGCTGCCCGGGCCGCAGCGGCTGTGGCTGCCGAGGCTGCTGGGGCCCGCGCTCGCGTCGCCGAGGCCACCGCCGCCGCCAAGAGGAGCCGCAGGTGCCGCCGGCGGCGCCAGCATCGCCCGCGCCCGGGCTCCCGGCTGCGGGGCGCTCTCTTCCCGCCGGCGCTCCCGGAGTTGGCGGCTGACACTGGAGGAACCACTGGCGAGCCGGAGCGCCCAAAAAAGTCTCGCCTCCTCTCCCCACCTCCCACCCCAGGCACCACGTGACGGCTGCCGAGTTGGCGGGGGTGGCGGGCGCGGAAGGCTGGGACCGTCTTTCGCGTCCCCACCCCCTCCTGTCGCCCTGGTCTCCCGCCCCCGCACGTCCCCAGGACCGGGACGCCGCGGGGAGACGGAGGGCGTCGTTTCCCGGGGCCCGAGGCTGCAGGCGGGGCGCGGGGGGAGCAGCAGGTGCGGCGGGGCCGGCCGGGCGCAGACCGCTGGCCGCGCGGGGGTCGGGAGGCTGCGCGCTCGGCCGCGCCCCGCTGCCGGGGTCCCCGGGCTGCCACCGGCCGGGGACGGCGCGGGCGGGCAGCGGGGCCGGGGCCGCCGGCTGGAGGGGCGCGCTCCTGTGCGCCTGGCAAACTTGCACACCTGCCGGCGCCCTGGAGTGGCCGGCGCAGCTGCGCCTCTTTTTCCCCCGGCCCCGGGAGCTCCCGGGTTCAGACCCGGCTTGGCCGCAGCGGGGGGGTGGGGGGGGTGGGGGGGGTGGGGGGGTGCCGAGGCCCCTGCCCGACGGGCGCCGTCACCCCCAGGCAGCCCTGCTCCAGCTGCCGGCGCGCGCGGCAAGAGGGCGCAGCGACCCTGCGACGGTCGCCCGGCCTCGGACAGGGGGGCTCCGGGACAAGTGTCTCGAGTTCCCCCCCGAAGGCAAATCGGGGTGAAGAAGGGGCTCGCTCTCCTCGATCCCTTTGCTCCAAAAGGCCGGGCACCTTCATCCTGCTGTCATCGAAGTCCCGCGTTATTGGCACCAACGCCGGGTCCTCTCCGGCGCGCGCCTTCCCAGCCCGGGACTCCGGCTTAGGCTGCCCGGTCCCCTCCCCATGCCCGCTCCCCGCAGGCAAGCGACCCACCTTGAGTCCTCCGGGGATGCGCAGGTGCGAAGTTCGCCTTCCCACCTGCCGAGCCCGGCAGCAGGCGGAACGGGAACCTGGGCGCCCCCGCCCCCAACCCGCTGGGCGCGCGCCCTCTCGCCGCCCCTCCCCCAGTCCCGGTGCAAATAGCTTCCCGAGCTCTGCCCCCCTTCACCCTCCCACGCCTGGGTCACCCCCTGGAGGAAGCTCTCCCTGGCCTGGGCGCTGATTGTTTATTTCCCTATCCTGCCGGCAGAGCGGGTCTGGAAATGGGTTTAAATGACTTTCTTGTAATTCCTCTGCAGAGATCCTTCCCCATCTGCCTCAGGCTCCTTCTGTCCCTTTGCCCCCCTCTTTCTTTCATTTTTAGTGGGTTAACCCCTCGGGGAGACTGAATGCTTTGACCATTACCCGCTTGTCTGCAGACTCTGATCTTACAATTGGCTGAATTACTATCTCTGGAGCAAAGGGGCCGGTTTATTTATTCCTTCCTGGAATTGATTGTTGTAGCACGTGTGAGATTCAAAGAACTGGGCCAAAGGGTTCTTGAACAACTTCTTTTAGGATTTCAGAGGGTGTGACGGTGATAGGACTTTTATTCAGAAATGAAACAAAAGAATTTTCAGAAGTCTGAAAGACAGTGAGACTTTACATAATTTTCATTTAACAAAATTCAATATAACAAATTGCACAAATTAACCAAATAACACTGATTATACAATGCTCTTTGAACAAACGAGTGTGTACTGAAGTAACCATATAGATCCTAAAAATATTTCTATTGGGCCTAGTTTACAAGCTCCTGTACAAAAGCAATTATAAATAGTTCACATCTAGAAAAAATACAAATAACCTTTAAAATAGAATTTATCCTCACATATAAACACTTTGTAGAAAAAAAATCTTAAAAAGTAAGAATTTTTTTTTGTAGCACCAACCATTCATTTTATTTTTGAAAAAGTGAACATTACAGATAGGAATTTGCTTTCATTTCTAGATTGCCCACATTGTAATAGAAAAAGTAGGAAGATAAAAATCAACAAATACTGTTCAGAATCCTAGGCAAGCACTAAGTAGAAGAGGATGTAAGGAAATGTTTGGAGGGAAAATCTGCTTTTGAAAATAGAATTAGGTCACTTCCGATCCACTTCTCTTCCCGTCAATGTCACACTTTGAGTACCTGTTACATTTTTCAGTGGAAGCAGAATTATACTTACTACTAGAACCTGAATCTCTCTGGCAACAATTTCGAAATTGCACTGGAATTAAAGTTTGTATCACATTGAGATTGTGGGTTGGGGATGACCATGAGCCCTCTGGTTTTTGGCAGGCCCTGTCTTAGCTTTACAGAGTGTACCCACGAACAATTTGAGTACTACGATAGTGAAGTCAACAAACACCCCTAGCTGGAATTTTTTAAAAATATATTATCAACTTCTAACACTTAGTACGTCATTTCAAGAGCATGGCACGGATTCAATTTATTGCTGTCTTTTTTTTTTCTTTTTGCTACAAATATAATTTCTCTTCCAAAAATTTACAACTTCTGTACAAGTATTCAAAAAAAGTGCAAAATTAAGACTTCTGTATTGTGGGTGTGTTTACAGTTCATCCTCGTGACACACAACTAATGGAGCCTATCTTTATTGCCCTGTCAGAGAAGGAAGCTCCAGTGGGTTGTTTCTTGTGAATCTGACAATGGAGTCTCTGGTGTTGCCAGGGTTTATCGTTCGTTGCTGTCTCTATTCCCCCCCACACCCCCTCCCCGTCCCTCTGTTGCTTAAGTGCTCCATTTTCAGCTCACTAAGAAAAATAAAAAAAAAGGTCCTTTATACATCATTTGAACCCTGACTTGCACAGGAAGAGAAGCTATCATATAAAGAATCACTCAGTGATTCCAAATTGTCTACCCCAGGCCTATCTGAACTACTCAAAGATGCCTCTTCATTTTTTTCTTTTTCTTCCTTTTGTCCTTCGACCTTGTTCAGAGAGTTCTTCTCTCTCTCTAGCAACATCATAGTTTTGCTGTTATATTTACTGAATGACTCCAGGGAAATTTTGGATAATCTATTCTCAGGATCTTCTTTTGTTTCTTCAACTTGTTTCAATTTCTGTAATAAAAAGACAAAAATATTAGAGACATATTTCTTTGGAAAATCAAGTTATTCTATCCAATATTCAATTATTGTCTGCGTAATGTGCAGTTTAAAGGGATAGAGAGAACCTACAAGTCTTTAACAATCGTCTAGTATAATTAAAGGTAATAATAAAGCCAATTTTAGGGATAAATCAAGACTTTATTCATTTTACTGAGATAAATAGGTCTCGATTTGCAAACCAGTAAAGTGCCACTTAATTTCATTTTAAATGGATCTACTTGAAATTTGTTCAGGTAAAATGCCTTATATGTCTTCATCAAAGTTTCAAACTCCTCTCTTTTCTTACTAAGTATTACTAGTTGTCTTATTTCTAAATATAGATAAGGATTGAATTTCAGCCAGTAGTTGGGGTTGTACAGGGAGAAGAAGGCATATAATCCTTAAATTGCCATGAAATTTCAATACCTGTTAGACTTGTCAGAAGCATTGTCATCTTTCTGTTTTGTCCCTTTACAAGTCTTAAGATATTTGAAAGCGATCTCCAGGTCTGTGGGTCTAGATTCCAGAAAGCCCAAGGGCTTAAAAAACCATAATAACACTTCTGCCCATTAGTAACCTCTCCCCTCCAGGAGGCTCCAGTAATACCAATTACTGGATGTCTCTAGGACTTTATAAAACACTGCAGTCATATTCAATTATTCAATTATTGTGGGTAAACTCTGTAAACCAATGCATTTTCCAACTTCTGTTCTCTTTCAGGCAAAAATTCTATCCAAACACCGGGAAGAAGTAGGGACAGGGGCTTAGAGGTAATGATAGCTCCCGTTTAATAAGCATCCACCATGTAAAACTCACTGAATATATATTCTTTGGGAGCATTTTCACAGAGGACTTGCAAGTTACACAACCTCATTTTAAAGAAGAAATCAAGGCTCAGAGTGACAGAGTTATTTGGCCAAGGTCACTCAGCAAGTGACAGAGAACAGGATTTGAATTCCAAGCTGCTGGCTGCCTTCCATGCTCTTGTTCCTACTAAACCATGCTCTTATGTAATAAAGGACAAGATGTCCTATTGTTTTTTTTTTTTTCATTTTGCCACCCAAATATTCCACTTAAATAATTTACCAAACTGTCTCTATTACTATTGCCCCGGGCTCTGACAAATGCATTTCTGTTCTCCAACCCACCCCCTACATTGTTACGCTGGATGCACAAAGGTACAATGAAGAAACTGTGTTTTGATCGAGGGAACAACACACACAGCCCAAGCCTATGATTCTCATATGCTAAATATTTAATAGAAAGGGAAAAGAAAAAGAGATGGCAGTGGATGGCTTTGGCGTCCCAAGAGCAGACTGAGAGACAGTTTCTCTTTCCGTTATGGAAATGGCATAATTCTGTAAGAATAGTTGAAAATCATCCTTGAAGTGGTGCTTATGTCATTACACTGTTGATATCAAGGAGAATTACTATTCACAGAGTTAATTTTCAACCTCAGATGGCTGCCTTGAAACCAGAGGCAAGAACAGATTTCTAGGTGCTTCCAGGAAAGTGGCTCCATAATTAGGAATAACACCATGCAAAAGCCCCTTTTCATGCATGCCATGCCAAGTTTTAGACATTTCTTAAAAAAGATTTGAGAGAGAGAGAACAAGGGGGAGGGAAAGATAATCTTTTTTTTTTTTAAGATTTTATTTATTTTTTCATGAGACACACACACACACACACACACACACACACACACACAGGCAGAGACACAGGCAGAGGGAGAGAAGCAGGCTCCATGTAGGAAGCCCGATGTGGGACTAGATCCCAGGACTCCAGGATCACGCCCTGAGCCAAAGGCAGGCGACAAACCACCGAGCCACCCAGGGATCCCCAGAAAAGAGAATCTTAAGCAGACCTTGCCCTGAGTGCAGAACCCAACTTGGGGCTCGAACTCAGCACCCTGAGGTCACAACCTGAGCTGGAACCAAGTGGATCACTTACCTGACTGTACCACCCAGGTGTTCCTAGGCATTTTTAAATAAAGATTTATATGGTACAATACAAAAAATAAATGGAGAGCAGGAAATGCTTTGGTGTACCTAATGCTGATACATAAAGGATGTTTATTGCAATTTTCTCCTTACCTGAATATCTTCTCCCATTTTCTTTATTCAAGAACCATGAGCATTTCCCTTGCCTATGTCTGGTCACAAATGGATCTCAAATTAATTCAATAAACACTCACTAGAGAAGCTAGCATGACACAGATGGAAGGTGTTGGTGTTGAGGATATACAGCGAAATAAAAGTGTGGCAGGTGTTGGGGATGGGGGTTGAGGCCCTGGAGTCAAACACACCTGAGTTTGAATCATAGCTTTACCCTTTTATTGGCTGGGTGAGTGCCCTTGAGCTCCCTTCTTCAGGTGTAAGATGGTCATAAGATATACCTCTCTTTCACGATTGTTGCAAGCAGTAGAAATAAAACACCTTGAGACACAGAGTAGTAGGTGCTCAATAAATGGTACAATGAATAAATTACAGCGAGGCAGGATTCTTACTCTAGACAGTGTTGTTGAAAGTGTTCTCCAGGCCAGCAGCATCAGCATTTGGGGGGAGCTTGTTAGGAATGCAAATTCTCAAGCCCCACCCAGACTTACTACATCAGAAATGCTCAGGCCTAGCAAATGTTGTTTAACAAGCTTCCCAGGTGATTCTGATACCTGCTAAAATTTGACAATCACCTAGTCAGGAAGAACCTGTAGTCTGGGAGGGAAGATAGATGATAATTCAGTGTATTGAGGTAGAAATGAGGAAGGAGTTATTTACCATGAAAACACCCACTGTGTCAGACATAAATAGTTTGCACCATGTTTTCCCAATGTTTCATGCTTGTCAGTTTGTTTCTTCAGTCGATTATAACAGAGGCCTATGGAGGTGATGAAAAGGAAGGAATGGCCCAATAAGAAAAATCACATGGCCTTCTCAGCCTTGCTTTTTATTTTCACAGTTTTTAATGAAAGGTGGGTACAGAGATAGTTCTTGACTATAAGAAAAACATTAGTGCCAGAGGGACCCATATGGCCACCTGGCATTTGGCCTCAGTGTTGGGGAGTGGTGAGAACTATGGTCAGCTAAAGGGCATGTGCCTGTTCTAGAGGCAGGAGCAACTTACTCCCGCCACACAGAAACGTGGGTCCAGAGCTCTTGATTTTAAAGAGGAGGTCATCAATCTAGAACAATATTTGCTTATGTTTCAGATCCTCTGATGTTTAATTTATTTGCTTATATTAAGAAACAAAACAAAACAAAACAAAACAACAGGGACGCCCGGGTGGCTCAGCCATTTAGCTTCTGCCTTCTGCCCAGGATGCGAACCCAGGTCCTGGGATCAAGTCCCACACTAGGCTCCCTGCATGGAGCCTGCTTCTCCCTCTGCCTGTGTCTCTGCCCCGCTCCCCTCTGTGTCTCTCATGAATAAATAAATAAAATCTTTAAAACAAAACAACAGCCCCAAGCCCCACTGTATATGTCAAATCACAGTATTTGCATTGACTATCTGAGGTAGAAATTATGTTTTATACGTCTATGTCCTGCCTGACTGCCTCACCCTCCTTTCCCTACCAGCTTTCTCCCTAAAGGCCTCACCTCTTGCTCAGTCATCAGTAGATTTTCAGTGGAGACTTACTTGATGGGTTAACCCTCTCTGGCATCAGCGGAGCCTCACCTGTTTGCTTGGGTTTCTCCAGGGGTCCTGCCCATTAAGAATAAAAGCACCAAAGCAGCTTACTTCCTTGCCTCCAGTTAGAAGCATACCAAGCTGGCCTCAACATTATCTGGTCAGATCTCAGGTATTCTGCAAAAATGTTGAAGTCCTATAACGTTTACGCTTAAAATACAAGGAGGGCTTGAGGTCACACAATACTGTGCTAATGATGTATCTGTCAGGTGGTAACAAAACAGGGCACATTAGTTTGCAGCCACTGTATGTGAAGGTGCTTTGCAAACTAATCATGGTAATAACAGTTAGCATTTAATTGAGAGCCTGTTCCGTGCAGACACTCTGCTAAGCACGATGCACGGATTATCTGTTTTCATCCTCCCATCAATTCTGTGTGGTGGGTGTCATTAGTATGTCCATTTGGAGCCAATGGAGGCTTGAGGAAGTTAAGTCAGTTGTTGAAGGTCATGCAGTTGTTGAAGGTACATGGTGCAGTCTGGATTTGGACCCCGGGGAAGTTTGCCTGCAGAGATAAGGCTCTGGGAAAAGAGCTTTGCAATGAGCAGCCACTGTTAAATCTTTAAGAGGAGCATCTGAAGTAAGGGTTACAGGGCACAATGATAGTCATGATGACAAGCCCTGTAGAGATTAGGATTTGACAAGGATTGTGTAGGTTCCCTCGGACATCCTCATTTCCTTCATATACTGTGCCTCATCAGAATTCTGATAAAATCAATATACTACATTTGTCACCTATAGGTGGCAATAGTTGTACAGTTCACTTTTCGGTGGGGCTTTCTGTTGCACTTGGGGACCAGATAGGGCTAAACAGGGCAGGCAAAGATATGTTTTCATGTTTCAAATATGTGACTTTGCCATATTCTTAAAATCGTTTCCTGCCTTTAGTGTAACCACGGTGTTATGAGTGATAATTCAAGCAAGTAGACAGTGGCATCGTTTGCAGAAATCCCTTGGAATGAATTATATCTTAACTAATTTGATTCCTTGTAGTCAAACGTTAATCAATCAGAGCAATCTACTATGCGACTGGCTGTGTGTGAATAACTGTGTGGTCTTGGTTCTCAGAGGGAGTTCCATTAGAGGAGGGGGCTCCTGGAATGATTCTGACAGGGGGATAGGATGAGAGGATACAGGAAGTTGTAGGGGGCATTCCATGGAGTTCCCACTAAATACGCCCCTATTGCTTCCTCATCCCGTTCTGTGTCCACTTAGGTCCAGTGGCAGCTCGAATAATCTCTCTCTTGCCCTTTTGGATTCTGTAAAGGACAGAATCACTGCAAAGACAGAAATAGCCATCAAGAGGTACCTATCTTCAGGGGTTTTAGGAACCCCAACCAGACTCGGTTAAGTGTCGCTCAGTACCTGGATTATAAATCATAAATAGCTTTTATTTCCAGAGAGTTTCCCATCCAAGATTTCACTTCACTCTTACATCAGTCTGGAAGGTGAGGGAGGCTGGTGTTGGCTGTACTCTCCATGAGGTATTTATGGAATTTGCCTTTCACACAAATTCGAATTCAGGGGAAATTAGACCTAGAAACTCAGTTTCCTGATTTTTCTTTTTTCTTTTTTTCTTTTTTTTTTTTAGTTTCCTGATTTTTCAACACAGAAATGCATCCCATTTTTTTCCAGCACAGTCAATAATGATCATGGAGTAGAGAGTCTGCCTAGACAAATATCCTAAACATGAGGAAGGATAATACTGGAGGTGATGTGGGCCCCTGCCATAAAGGAAAAGGTGAGGAGAATTATATAAGGTGATAGAGAAAAACTGAAGTGATAAACCAGAAAAAAAATTATATACATGCTTGCTGATATCAGCTTCAAAGAGATACATGTTGTACATGTATATAGCCAGACACTCCTGCCCAGAGGGGAGAAATAAGTAGGAAATCATGAAATAGTGTAATGGATTAGTGTTTAATGATGAAAGCTACTCTTTCATTATTTCAAACAAGTTCCCATCTGTTGATCATATCTTGAAAATATTGGTATGTCTACTGTAAGATGTCAGAAAGAGATTCAGATCATCTTAGGAAATTCAAATGCAGCATCATTCCTCAGCTGGGCATTAATACAAAGAGGACTGGCATCTTTTAGCACAAATTAATATAACCAGTACCTTTATCAACATAGTCTTGTTTCTCTCTATTGCTATAGAGATGCACTGCCAATCAGTTCAGGAAGACATGTGGTAGGAAAATAGCTACGTTTATGAGGTGTTTTTGCTATGTGTCATGTACTGGGTTGAATGCTTTGAACGAATTATCTCCTTTAATTCTTATTATCCCCATTATTTATATAAATAGGAAAATACTCTGTATTTTCTGCAAATACTAGCCACACACACCTGGCTAATAAGTTAGGGAGTCAAGATTTAAGCAGAAGTAGTCTGACTGCAGAATTTGGGATCTTAATCACTATGCACTAGACCAGGTGTTTGGAAACCAGGGTTTAGTTCTCTGGGATTGTGTTAATTAGCTGTGCGACCCCTCTATACCTTAGTGTCTTTACACTAAAGTTTTTAGTATCTTCTTGCTCTATAAAGCTCTGTGGCTATAAAATATTCTTAATTGGGTGTCTTCTGTGCATCTATTATTGGCACAATAAATAGCTCTCTTCCCCACCTTAGTTCTGAACAAACTGAAGACTAAGATAAAAAGAAAAGGCTGGTGGGAGAATAAAAAACCAGCTTTATTAATGAGAAAGCTTACATTGGAGAATGAGGTTTCCTGCTGCAAAGATGTGAGTTTCCTAGTACTCGTCCTAGAAATAGGCCTGGGAATTGGCAACCCTGGGCTGGGGGCAAGTGTCTTCCCATAGAGCCTGTAGCATAAAGGAACAAGACAAAATGTGTGCTTCTCACAGCCATCCTGACTCCAGAGAGGGGGTGGGAAGAGCAGGAAGTGAGTTTAACATTCCCTGTTCTCCTCTTACACTTGCTAATTATTTTTTATTTTTTATTTTTTTTTGCACTTGCTAATTAAATAAGCCACCCCTCCTTCTGACCAGGAGAAGTATATGGGGGGTGGTGGGCAGAGAGGCCAGGAGTGTTACCCTAGGAAGATCCTCCCACCTGAAAAGAAGCACCTGAAATTGGAAAGAAGTGTCCCCACCACGCTCCCTATCACCACCCAAACTTTTTCATTATGTATGATGATGCAGATTTTAACTAAATAGTCAAAAACGTAGTAAGGCCATGAAGATGCAAGAAGTAACCCTCGGGGGGCGGGGAATCAAGCTTATGGATGCTTTGCCACTTAGTTGTCATTAAAAATAATTTTTAGGGATCCCTGGGTGGCGCAGCGGTTTGGCGCCTGCCTTTGGCCCAGGGCGCGATCCTGGAGACCTGGGATCGAATACCACGTCAGGCTCCTGTTGCATGGAGCCTGCTTCTCCCTCTGCCTATGTCTCTGCCTCTCTCTCTCTCCCTCTCTGTGACTATCATAAATAAATAAAACTTAAAAAAAATAGTTTCTTTATAAAAAAAATAATTTTTAAAAAGATGCAAGAAACCTCAGACCGCAGTGAGTGGGGGTGGGGCAGAGAAACTTCTTCATGGGCAAAGAAAGAGGAGAGAGGTGATTTAGTAGATGTGAAAGACACGAGCTGCCAGGTGGGCACAGATAAATCTAATAGAGGAGACAGTCTGGCTAATCCTGGATGTTGGGTTCAAGTAAGATATGATTTCTCTCATCTGTTTCCTGGTGAGCCAATCTTGGGCACTGGGAGGACGGATTCATAGCAGAATTTTGTGTTATGCTCTTATTGCAGGAATGGGGAAGAGGTATTTTAATCCAGGGTTTCTTAGTCGAAGGTCTGTGCACATTGCAAAGTCTATGTTAAGTGATATTTGCTGGGGGAAGGCCAATCTCAAGAGAAAAGATGCAGCTAAAGTCATTTCTCTTTCCTCAGAGGCACTAATCTCTTCTTTAATACCACCTCTTACTGTATTCCTGGCGGAGCTACTTTCTGAGTGAGACATAAAAATAGATAGAATGACCTTTGGTGAACACTAGAGACCCTCCAGACTTTTCTCGAGAGTTGTGGTGTTAACCCGGTTAACCGGGTCAAATTCCAACCCGGATAATTACTTTCTCCCCGTGCTCAGTTCCTTTTATTACCTCAACTGGACACATTACTCTTCACTTGCCCTTCTGAAAAATTAATGTGACGGATCAGTAATAGAGAACCACTCTCTCCATCCAATCGCTGGTGGGGAGATGCAATTCAGCACTTGGGGGCACTCTGTTTCCTTACGGGTCCTGAAGATTCTTCAGTATCTCCAGGGCAAACTGGTTTTATTAGGTGAAAGAGTAATTTTCAGCTGAGATGTGTTTTTCTGACTATATTATTAACTATACTGCTGTCCTCTACCAGGATCAATGACTTTTAGTGACCTGTGCTGGAACCCCTGAACCCAGAAGGGAAATATGCGAGCTTACTTTTTGGAAAAAAAAAAAAGAAAGTCAAGCAGAGAGAAGGTCAGTAAGGAAGGAAACAGGGCGGGTAGAAAATTATGCACCTTGTAGAAAGGAAAAGAACTAACTCAGAGATAAACAATGGACCCACGGACATTTAAAAACTAGCTCCAAGAGGCAATAGGAGGGGGATGTCATTTTATCACAGAGATGGGAAATGCTCCCATATGGGGAAAATGGGGAGAAGGTGTGGGTCCAGGTCTGTCAGCCAGAAGAGAAGAAAAAAAAAAAAACACGGAAAATCACAAGTGTAGCTCATGGCAGATTAAGGCATTTGAGAAGAGGAAAGGCATGTAAATATAAGTTTGGGTAAAACTGTTATATGAACATGCAAAAAAGGACATGTTAGTGAGTTCTGCAAACTAACATCAGTGCCATCACTTGAAATGCCCATTTGAAAACATATTTTTTGATTTTTGTTGTCCAGGTTGTGGATGAATCTACAGATCTAATTGAAAATGTAGGTTGAAAAAAAAAAAAAAAAGAAAAAGAAAATGTAGGTTGTTCACCTGAAGTAATGCATCAGATGTGATCAATAGTGTTCAATTTCTCCAAAAGCAAAATCTCTACTGTTTTAAAGTGACCTAGAATCAGGAAACAAGCCAGCTCATTGATACCAGCGTGTGTAATTAGCTTAACTAAATGGAACATACTTATCTGTGTTCCTAGATTCCTTTTTCTTCTTCCAGCACAATAATATTAACTAAAATTTTTATTCAGGAATGAGAATGGAGCAGGATCTGGCCTGGGAACTTCTAAATCTGCTTATTTTAGTGTCAGGGTTAATGATTCTGGCTCATAAGAGTGGAGGCATCAAGCCTTTCTGCCTTTAATTTATAGGTATTCTTATGAATAAAAATAAGTATATATCGTACTAACTTAAAAGATTGATCAGACATTTTTCTTTGACTAATCCTTCCATCATCGTTTCATGTCGTAAATCTGATACCTAACTGTCTAGCAAGCTGGCCCATGTCTGGCGTAGATGTCAGTGTGTGTCAGCATGAAGACGCCATGAACTTTGTCCGAGGAAAATACAGCATGAAGGGACCACTGTGTATCCCAGTGCCATTTTCACTTTGGAGTGACAGATTTGGGACTACTCTTGTAGGAACAAAATACACTTATGTGGAGGATCAGATGACTATGAAAAGGTTATACTATTTCTTTCCCCCCATGGAAGTTCTCCTTCCAAAGAAAGATTCCCCAATACCATTATAATGCTGGTCATCATAAAAGTATATCTGGAAGCGCTAACCTTTTATTCTGAGGTGTGCTGTGAGTGCCAAAGCCAGGAAGCAATATTTCATATTATTCATTAATCTATAAATAGGCAACCTGAAATTACTTCTAAAGGAATTTGGTAGACCATTTAAGGGTCACACTACACTATGGCATTCAATCTATTGGGTACTTTACAATAGCCATCGAGCCTAATGGGACTGCAAGGTAAGGTTTATCCAGCAACACACAGATGTTTGTGGATGTTAGAAAGTTCACTCTTTTCATATTTATACTTCATCTCCTAATGCAATTCATGTTTTGGTTTTAGGGCTGGTCAGCCTTCGCTTTGGATATAGTTATTCCCCAGGATATGTGACATAGTGACTCCTAGGGCCAGGGCACATCAGAATCAGCACCTATATATTGATCCTTGTTCTAAAGAGAGGATTCCTTGGTGGGAATTGTTCTAAAGACTTAGGAACATTGAGCTTTGCGTTCCGTGTTGTAGTTTGGTTTGTTGCAACAACTGTAAGATGTTCTTATTTCTCATTACCCGGTAAGCATGGGGTGGGCGTGGGGGTCTAGGATGGAAGGATGTGCTAGTTGGGAGAATGCTAGCAGGAGTCTGCTTTCATTCCGGATTCCATCCCTTGCTTTGCCACGGTATGACAGTGACATTCATTATTTCAACTCTGTACCCAGATCTTAATATTTAAATAGAGATTATGCAGCTCTTGCCACAGCATTTATTTATTTACTTATCTATGTATTCAACAGATATTTATTGAGCATCTACTTTGTTCTAGATAGTATTCTAGAGACCAGGGATAGAGCAGTATATGAGATAAAACTACTGCTCACATGGAATGTACATTTAAAAAATTCTTTAATACGATATCAATATAGAACAGAGCTTCAGATATTTTAGGAGATGGATCCCTGAGAAATGAGTTGGAATAGTCTATCCAGGCTGCTCTCTGGTTCTTAATAATGGCACTTAGAACACGAATTATCTTGTCAATCTCAGAGCTGTGGGTATGCCCCTTTTGCCCCAATTCTGTTTTTGAATTAATGCCCTCAACTTGCTTAGCTTCTTTTGGTCTCCTTCTATTCTTTATCTGTTACAGCATTTGGGCCAATGTTTTTCACAGGTTAACTAATTACCGTTTCCATTCACCTTTCTCAACCTCTCTGTGGCTAGTCATCTCCTAAATTCAACATGCTTAAATGAGAATTTCTTCTTTCCTCTAATTCCATGTTTTTGCCAATAATAAGTTTTAGAACTTCATCCCTTTTTTTTTTTTTTTTTTTTTTTTTTTTTTTTTTTTTAGTTATCCAGAGCTTGTTCTGTTTCTATAATAACTCATCCACAGGATCTTTTTTTTTATTTCCACAGGATCTTTTTCTCTGTGAATTCCTGTCCATTTGACTCTGAACTTACATCTATTCTATTATACAGGCTGTTTTCATATCAATGTCCCACTTCTCAATTGGATTACACACTTCTTGAGGCCATGGACTAGATTTTATTCTGCTTTCTTTCTCAGATTCTGACACTACGTCTTGTATCTCTTGGAGTTGATATTCATTGCATATCAGTAAAGGTAGTCAGTCCCTATTAGATCTGCCTTTGCTACATCAGTTCCTCTGGAGCTCATAGACTTGACTGAGTTTTCTGTAACATCTGCTTTTCTGTGATGAAGAGACATGTAAAAAAAGATTATTTCAAACTTTCACTTGACTAATGATAGCACAGTTCCCAGACATATTAGTGGTGGCATGGCCTCTAGGATTCCAGGTTAGCATCAAGAACCAGGGCTACCCTTGGATTAATGGATGTGTGACAATTGTCTACTTTGGCAAAAGCTATTTCCTATCTGTGTCAAGAGCAGAGACAGGTACACTTATATACGATGGCCATCCTGGTCCGGCAGCTGTGCTTTGACTTGTCCCCTTTCTTCTCTACCCCCCAGGTGGGCATGGCCAGCAAGTTGAGTGAAGCAGCAGCTGCCATCACTTCCTGGAAATCCAGGAGCAATAGCCAAGACAATAAAGCTTCCCAGGGGGTGAAATGTTATTAAAAAAGATCAGGTCTATGATGGATGGCACAGATATTGGCTCTGTCCTTTTCTTAAGTGCTTCCTTTAGCCAGCGAGTACTACCTCACCTGATCTGAGCAAAGTGCTCAAATTCAGATTTTTATCTCTAAGACAGGGGTAGAGGGGAGCCTGGTGATGTGAGTGACAGTGTAAACATGACAATGATGACATTCTTAGGGGCAGCAACAAGACTGTTCAGGTGATAAACCCACCAATATTACTGGCTATATCAAATCATGAAGTTAAACTGTAGGGAGATTAAATTACAGCTGCCTTAGTACAAAATTCTAGTGCTGGACAGCATGCAATGCTTTTTGTTCTCTCTCTGCCACCTATAATATATTCAGTTGGCAAACTGACTCCTGCATTATAAAAGGTATTCTCTTCATAAACCACATAGGCTGGCTCAATGCTACTTTATGAGGTTTAATTCAGCTATCCACTACAATAAAAATAAACTTTATTTTTGTCTCACATGCACAGAACAATTTAATTTTTAAATTAATGTCAAAACGAAAGGCGCCTTGCTCCGGGTGAAGCATGTTTGCCCCACACAGCTGCGTAAACACAACTCGATCGCTATGAGAATTAAATGTGGATCAACAAAATCAATAGTTAATTGTATAACTCAGGGTCTTTCATTTCAGATCTAATCTGGAAAGAAGGTTCAGGGGATGTTTGCTTTTGATTTTCTTAAGATATTATTTAAAACCTTGCTGTCAGGCGGAAGAAGAGTTCACTAGGTCTTCACATCATTTCCCTAACTTGTTGGGCTTGTGAGCCGTCAAGATCATATGGACGGTTCGGCCTTTCCAGTCTTTACCTTCAAGCTCGGTGTCTTTATCAGCCAAGCTGCCTCGATTGGGCTCTCTGGTTGGCACTAATGTAAACAAACTTTATTGCAGCAAATAACCCAACTTAATAGGTGTCTCGGCTCCAGACATGGCTGTTTTAGTTGTATTATGTCCCAACTTTTGGTCTATTTTGCCATACTATCTATGGTGATTAGTCAGCCACCTTCACCCCCACCTGTGTCAGTAAAATATATTATCCTGTGAAGATGCACAATTTTTTTTGTGACATGGCAAGAAGATGTGAGTTGGACCTGTATGGGAAATATGCTATCTGTTCCGACAATCGGAAAGGGACCAAAGGGAGGGGGTGCTGCTGGAATAGAACCTATAAAAAGTCATCCAATCTCATTAGCCCAAATGGATGAGAAGGGAAGGAGGGCAGGCAGCCTTCCTTTGCAAAGGGAATAGTACAATAACATCCAGAAGACCATGGGGGTAACAGATGGACCGCCTTGACCCTTGTTATATTACTGCAGAGCTAAAAATGTACTGTTTGAACTTCGTTTCCCTTTAAAGTGTAACCTTTCATATAATAAGTTAAGCCTTGCTCTCTCTTACATATTGTTAGAAGCCTTCATCCATTTTGGGGAGTGAAAGCAGAATAATTCTTGAAATAATGAATCATTTTTCTTTTTCCAGCTTGTCTAGAAATCCCATGATTATTTTGCTGTTGCGGACAATGACCTTCTCAAAGGAGGCCTATCAAACGTTCAAGATAAATAATGAGAGGGTCTCTCTTTCCTGCCTCAAGGAAGAAATTGCATGGAGGGAAGATGTTTGTGAAGCCTCAGTATACCCATTCCAGGAAGGGCAGCAGCGTGCTCTGAGTGAAACGGAGCAGTGCATCCGTTTCCGTGTGACCAGCGGCCCCATTCAGCAGGCATCCCGGGCAGCATCCTTGGAGGGATCTTGGGGAAGACACCTAAGCTCTTTACCCAGTAACGCTGGAATCAAAAGTTTCGGTGGTGACAGAGCACATTTTAAGCCTCCTGACTTGTTAGCAAGTAACCAAAGAGAGGAAGCTCTGGTTAATGCTCCTTCCAATGATAGAAAAACATGGTTCAGATGTAGTAGGTCCAGGAGCTAAGACTGACCATAATGAATCCCCCCCTTCCTCCCACACCCTCATCTTCCCACCTAGCACCAGATACTCAAAGGGTAAAAGGAGCCTTTCTTTTGTTCACTCCATGGAAGCAAGGTCTTACAAACTAGGTAGAGAGCTGCAGTTGAAATAGCAACTTGCCTATGATTCAAGTGCTTTGGGGATGCACAGGAGTACAGACCAGCTTCTCAGGGCAAGCGTTGCGTTATCTGTCCACCCTTTCATGGCTCTTGTACAGCTGAAGTCTCTGTGGACAGCTGAAGACACTGACCTTAACTTTGGAAGTAGGTACAAGACCTTCCCATATATGCCCCTCAGTCTCCTTATCTTTGTAGAAATTCCTCCCTTTCCCCATAGATGGCTGAGGGATGGCCAGGCTTGAGACTAGGGGAGGAAAATCCATTGCCACAGGGGGGGAACCTGACGTATGCACAAATGCACAGATGGTAGTGGGGACCGTGGAGAACTGCAGAGCCCCTGCCCCAGTTAGTGGGGAAGCTACTGCTTATTTAACAAACATCTGTGTAGCACTTGTGCTTGCCCTAAAGACTGGACAGGAGGCAAGTATCATTGGTTACACTATGTATTACATGAGAAAAAAGAGGCAGAGGAGCTACGTATCTTGCCCAAGGTGGATGTGAGATGCTAAGCAGAGCAGGATTCGCATCCAGGAGGCCAGCTGGAACTCTCCAGCTCTCAATCACTAGTCCTCCTGCCCCAGTGCTGGCTGACCTTTACCCCTGGGGGGAATGTGGGCTTGGTGTTGCTGAAACTTCTCATTTCTCAAGAGCAATGGCAATCTGGAATTCACATACAAAATCTCCTAATGTTTATTTAAAACAAATGTGTGGGTCAAACAAAACCTGTTTGTAATTAATTTGTGGTTCTCCCGTATTACAACCTATCAGCATCTTAGGGATATTAAGGGGATGGGGGTGACCTGAAGCTATTGGCAGGATGGTTAATGATGAGACTTGCCACCCATCCTGGGGCAAGTGCATTTTAAACAGACACTAAACATCCTCATAATACTTCAATGCCCCTTGCCCTTCCCTTCCCTTCACGAACAAGCAAAACAAAAATTTCAAAAGCCCCTCTTCAAGCATTAAGAATAGCAAATGAGAACTTTCTGAAACCTTTAAACTCACGCCTAACACATGAACCACTGCCTGGTCTGTTACCACATAAACAGCAGGTAAATGGAAGATGCTTCTATTCTAAATATTAATGGATTTTCTACTTTTTCTTTGGCCAGAATTGGTGGGGAAGGCCATGTCTCTTGCCTTTTGACCCATCATCAGGAAACCACATACTTAAGATATTTTTTAAGAGAGGGAAGTGCATGGGATCCCTGGGTGGCTCAGCGGTTTAGCACCTGCCTTTGGCCTGGGGTGTGATCCTGGAGTCCCGGGATCGAGTCCCACATCCGGCTCCCTGCATGGAGCTTGCTTCTCCCTCTGCCTGGGTCTCTGCCTCTCTCTTTCATTCTCTCTCTCTCTCTGTCTCTCATGTATAAATAAATAATATCTTTTAAAAAAAAAGAGGGGAAGTGCAAGTTATCAAAGTTGGTTTTAATGAAACGGGGCCTTCCTTCAATAGGAGCTTCTGAACTTATTCACACATAGGGTAAGGAACAATCAAAGGGGCACTTGGGTGATGCAGTCAGGTAAGTCAACTTTTAGTGTCAGCTGAGGTTGTGATTTCAGGGTGGTGAGACTGAACCCCACGTTGGGTTCTGTGCCCTGTGTCGGGCTCCACACTCAGAATCTGCTTGGGATTTTCTCTCTCTCTCCCTCTGCCATACCCTCAAATAAATAAATAAATCTTAAAAAGAAAAAAGAAAAAACAACAGCCATAGTTTCACAATGAAGATCCTGTGAATTTCCACAAGCTTGCATTGCTTTTGTCACTGCCTGGCACACCACTTTCTTCCATTGTTTTTTTTTTTTTTTGTCTTTCTTTCTTTCCTTTCTTCTTCCTTCCTTCCTTCCTTCCTTCCTTCCTTCCTTCCTTCCTTCCTTCCTTCCTTCCTTCTTTATTTCCTCTTTCTTTCTTTCTTTTTCTTTCTTTCTTCTTCTTTTTAATGTATAAGTTGAGCTCCATATCTAAGAATATGACAGGTCCAGTCATTTGTGTTTTCTGTGTCAAAATGAAAAGCCAGTGATGAAACAGAAAGACATTTCAAAGATGTAGGGTTCCCTATGGAAAGGGGAAGGAGAGAAAGAAAGTTCTCTATTCCCAGGCAAGCTCAGGAATCAATGTGCTCAACCAGGCAGTATCCAGTGGCAATGCAGGGGCAAGGGTAAAAAAGCAATCTCAAAAGTAATCAGGATACAAATGATCCAGGGCTTTAAAGATAAAATTGAAACCGCTCAGCAACACCTTGAAAACAAGCCAGTAAGCATGCAGATAAGTATCAAGCACATTATTTAGCTAGCCAGCTGAGGATGGCAACTGGCTGAATTCTGAGCCAGGCAGTTAGTACCTCTGTGTTCTGGCTCGCATATCTTCCTCTCTCCAGAATGTCCTCCTCGCCTTTCATGCTAGCCAATACCCACTCATCTCTGGAGACATGGACAGAGGAAAATATCCTACAAATTTTTTTCTGGCTGGAGTCTTGCCCACTGCCCCTTTTGCTCCCCTTTCATTCTTTGTGCAGACTATGATCATGGCATCGTTAAGCTTTGGTTGCGCACAGTGGTGGCCATGGCTCAGTCTCCCGTAGAGGCGATGACCCTTTTTATGGTTTCATCCCTTGTACCCAGAACACACCTGGACATAGGAGATCCAGAAATGTTAGTGGACTAAAGGGAGAATGCTAATTATATTTATTTACTGGGCATCTTCTTTTCTATAACATTTCCTTATCTTTTACCTAATGCCTTTTATTGCCTTTGAACGTGATTGAGTCCCAGGTTATATAAGATGCTGTACTACTGTCTGTTAGGGAGCATTCATTTATTTCCTGAGGGCTAAGGGATGCTCTAATTCTAATCACCCAGAAGACACTTAAGTTTCCTTTATTCAGAAAGTGGAGACAGTAACTTCCCCAGTAAACAGGAAAATAGATTTCGTTTTTTTGAAAAAATGTAATTAACACAGTTTTCTAGGAGCATTTCTATCGCCACAAACCAAGCTCCTTGAAATAATCAGCAGCACTAAAGACCTCAAGGTTACAGATGAAAACCCATGAAATAAGTGAGGATTGTATCTAGCAGTGGGAGGACTGAAGATGGCAGGGATGCTTTTTAAATATCCAAGTAGTTTAATGTGGCAGAAAAGAAAATCCTCGATGTGCACAAGATGAGGGAATTGCCTCAGAATGAACTTTTGAGAATACTGAGAGGAATTTCAAGGATACTGGGTGTCCCGAAAGAATACAAGAGATTTTGGAGAGTCCTGGAGTGGCCGCATCCCATAGATACAGGACAGAGTGACACCTCGGGGTCACCTCGGAAGGTGCTTGGCCTGGGCTGTATCCCTAGGCCCACAGAGGACAAACACGATGGTGGAAGCAGACCACTATAACAGGGAGCAAGTCTTCCCCACTTCAGAACTAGCATTGGCTCCAGTAGTGTGGGTGGGGAATAATTCTCTCTTCCTCAACTCTGTGAAAACCCAGTTTCAGTGAGTTAAATGTGAGTGGGCTGGTGTTTCTCTTTGCTGGATTCAGTGCATACGGTTTCTCCGTCATGTGTATCTACAATTATCTCAATTGACTGTAAAAAATACTTTTCTTTCAATTAGTGTTAAAGGAGTCACAGGCAAACTGTCCCTTAAATATTTCCATTGGGTGATATCGAAGGATTACTGAAAGGGTATTCCCAAGGCTATTCCGCATCGGAAAACAGCTAGGAAAGAGAGATTTAAGTCCAGGCCTGTTCTGCATGGATACCTACATACACACATATGAACACACGCACACACGTACCCTTCTGACGCTTTCAGGGGATGGCTACAGAAATGTCATTTGAAGCAAGGAGGGGGAAAAAGAATCTCCCCTCATAAACATGTTTAACGGCATCTTGGTCTCTTGGTCAGAGCCAATAAAGATCTCCTGCTGTGAGCCAGCTCGAAAATAGGAATGTGGTGAAGGATGTTCCACTTTATGTGGTCTGAATGTGATTAGTGATTAGCATGGGTAGCCTCAGTCAGCTGGGAATAGCAATCAGGGTTTCTTTCCTGCAACCCTGAAGGGCTGCAAACACAACTGGCTTCCATCCCATACGATGATGGGATACTAACTGAAAACCCAATTAATCTGTGAATGAATTATGGCCTAAGAAATACACTGTTTTATAATCAATTTTAAGTGAGTCCCTAACAGAAGATAAGAGGAAGAAAAAGCTGTAAAATTATGAGGTTGGTACATTCTGTTCACTATGACTGATGATTTTGAGGGAGATAATTTTACAATCCATCAAAGTTTTGTCATTTCAAAAATCATGCCTCCCAATGTATGCTGTAAATTAATTTTAAAATTTACATATTCATTAAAAATCATATTGAAAACAGCAGGAAGTGAGCCCCGTTTGAATAATAAAATAACTTGTTATTCCACTGGAGATAAAAAAAAAAACAAAAAAAATTAAAAGATTTTTATTTGGTGGTAATAATAACAAAAATTGCTATCTGAATTAGTTAAACCAAGAATTCATATTCACTGGAGGCATCAATATAGTATTACAGATGATCCCCCAAATTTTCATTTTGGGTGGATAAAGAAGGTCTTACAACACATGAAAGTCCTGGGAAGAAAAACAAGAAGGAGAAGACCAGGGCTCTTAGCCTGCTGGGTGTGCATGTCTGAAGCAGGCTACGAGCACCCAGGGTGGGGGCAGTGGTCTGTTAGTCTGTTTGGCTGAATTTCCCATAAAAAATGGAAGGCTTGCCTGAGGTATAGAACATTCCAGATGTCTGCATTAGCCTCGATTGCCAAGGGGCTGGTCACCAGCGGGGGTTGACTCCAGAACACGAGGGACATAATTGGAAGGACACAGAATTGCAATTAGAGAGCGAAACCATGCTACATCTGAGTGACCACAACCATTTGCTCTAGATTAACCTCATAATAGACCATCAACTCAAAGATCTGGCCCCATGATATGAACAGCCTGGATTCATCTACAGAACTATGAAAGGGTCAAAGGGAGCAGAGGGGGTGTGGGGCACCATGCCGACTCGCTAGTAGAATGCATAATCCACCGGGCAGAGCAGACACAGGGGATGTTCTCTTCAAATTCCAGAGAGAGGAGAGGGAATGAGAATACCTACTTCCCATTAATTTTGTTTTTTTCTTGGCTTTTTTCTTCCATAGGGGATTCATGATTGGCTGCTATCATTATGTTTGAGAAAATAAGCGGTCCCTTTATGAGGTACTATAGGTAAGGTGCTTGGCTCCCTCTTCCTCTGCTCCTCAGAGTTCAGTGAATCAGCCACCTGAGTGGCTCAGTCAGTTAAGTGGCTGACTCTTGGTTTTGGCTCAGGTCATGATCTCAGGGTTGTGAGTTCGAGCCCTGCATGGGGCTTCAGCTCACTGTGGTGTCTGCTTGAGATTCTTTGCCCTGCCCTCTTCCTTCCCCTCTGTGGCTCCCCTTGCTTGCACATGCTCTCTCTCTCAAAGAAATAAATAAAATCTTAAAAAAAAAAGAGAGAGAGACTCTTAACTGAGCCACCCAGGAGTCCCAGTATATGGAAAACTTAAGTTATCTTTGACTGCCTAAGTTATCTTTGACTCCCTTCTTTCTCTCATACCCGACATCCACCAGTTTTCTGATAAATTGCTTGTTTGTTCTCAAATGCATTCCTCTCCTTTTCCTTGCTTTACTCTGTAGTCCAGGGAACTACATTTTTCAGGCTCTCTCTTTCTCTGGCTTCTGGAGAGATTTGGCCAATGGTCAGCAGTGGCAGAAGACTGGATGGGGGGTGGTTAGAAAACAAAACATTTCTCCCCTTCTCTGTGACCTGTGGTGTTCCTGGCAGCAGCTGCTTCTCTAAGGCTCTATCTAAGGTCAGCCCCTCCCACCCATTGTTGTATTTCCTATCTGACTGGCCCAGTTTACTGGGCTTTAATGACACCTTTTGCTAGTGTCTCTCCATCCCTAGGGAATGATTGTCACTTCCCTGCTTCTACTAATCTCTGGATTGCCTGACTTGACCCCTGTAGAGCTCATTTATTCCATTATCTAAGTAAGTGATTCCTTGTATTAAGTTTGCCCATAGAAAGACTTAGCATCTAATTCTGTTTGCTCTGCTTTAAAAACATATCCTAAATCCAATCACTCTTTACCATTTGTTTTCTGCTACCTTGCAAGGGCAGGATACCATCATCTCCTGCCTAAATGACCACAGGGGTTTCCTAAATGTTCAGCTCACTTGCACTCTCATCTCTTGGTAGCCGAGTCTCCATACAGGAGCCACGGCATCTCTTAACAGCCATCCATCAGGTCAGATCTCTCCCCTGTTCAAATCCTCCAATGGCTTCTCTTTGCCAAGTCTGAAACCTGACATTACTGCCACATCTACAGGGTCCTATGTGGTTGGCTCCGGTATTCTTGTCCACCCTAATTTCCTTCCTCTCCTTCTCTCTGCTCTAGCCACATCAAGCCTGGGGGACACATCTGGGGACGTATCAAGCCTGTTCCTACTTCGGGCCTTTGCTCTTACTGTAATGTCTGCTCATATGCTTCTCCTTCAAAGAGTCACATTTCAATATTTCATTTCATTCAACCCTCTTCAAATGTCCCCTCTTCAGACAGACTTATCCAATCACTCTCTCTGAAGCAGTACCCTCCTTATTTCCCATCTAGTTATCCTGCTGGATTTTTAAATAATGTAAATCATTACCTGACCTTATATTATATTTTGCTTGTTTATCATCTACTTTCTCTATAAAACATAAAATCTATACAGGCAGGGACTTTGCCTTTTGTATTTTTAATTTGCTTTATTCTTTTTTAAAATTTTTTAATTTATTTTTTTAATTTGCTTTATTCTTAATGCCTAGAACATTACCTATTAAATAGTATGAACTTTATAAATATTCTTGAATCAATGAATATAAATGATAAGCCTGTATCAGACTGTGAAAAGCAAGTAACACAAAGGAATAATTAGTTGTATTATTTAGAACATGAATAAACATATAAACACTTTTCTAATTAAATCATATACATAGAAACTCATTGCAAACCAGGGCATTGCTTGGTAGTTATGACACAAGCCAAGTCAGTGAGTAGACTATAGCCAGGGGCAAAGTTCTCAGATTTTATTCTTTACCATGTTCACAACCCAGTATTTGTCCTTGTTGGGAACCTTTCCTTGGGATGTATGTTTAGTGCACTTGCAGAAGATGTAGAAATGCTTTGAAACTCCCATGTGTGAAAGGGAACTAGATAGTCTGTAGATAAAGTCTTTTGGTTTGCTTGTTTCAATTATATAAAATAGAAAAAGATATCTGAGATGTCTAGAATTATTGTCCTACCAACAACTTCTTCTGGCCAGGAATTATAGCTAGGAATGACCTCTTGTATAAGGGATATGATATTGACAAATCCTGAGAACTTGGTAGATCAAAGCTGATTTCTTCCTACTGAGGTCACAAGTCTTAGTAATTACTCTATCCTATCGTCTTCTGCTTTGGGGCTTTGAGTATTCTCATGAGTTGATGTGTCCCCTAAAAAGACAGGCTAGCCTCTGATACCTACCTATGAATGTGACTTTGTTTGGAAATATGGCCTTTTCAGATATACATTTTCAGATGTACATTAAGAGGAGTCATGCTGGAATAAGGTAGATCCTCAACCCAGGATGACTAGTATCCTTATAAAAAGAGGAGGAAAGATACAGAGGCAGAAATACTCAGAGGGAAGAAGATGTAAAGAAATACAGGGAGACGCACACACAGATGGAAATGTCATGTGAAGATAGAGACACACACGGAGGGAAGGCAACCATTGATGACAGAGACAAAGATGACTGTTCTGCACTTGCAAGAGAAGAAATCCTAAAGACTGTTGGCAAACACCAGAAGCTAGGGGAGCACAGAGGGCCCTGCTGACATCCTGATTTCAGACTTCCGGCCTCCAGAACTGGGAAAGAATGCATTTCTGTTGTTTTAAACCCCCGGTTTGTGGTGCTTCATTACACTGCAGCAGCCCTAGGAGACTAATACAGATACTCTCTAGAATACCTCTTATCATTAACATTATGCCATTTTAAGGCATTAAAATTCCATCCTAGGTTTTATAAATACATAGTTATTAGGTTTGAGTTTTTCTTTTTTTTTTTTTAAACTGATGAGAAGAAGGAAAGCAAGATTTTTTTGGTCCATTTTTTAAATTGGACTTAAAAATGTGATGCTGAGGATTAAAAAATAAGCTTTTCTTTACCTGTGCCATGTGAAATTGTGAAATTATGATTGCATTAATTTTGTAAAATATTAAAAAATACTTCATTTGAAAAGGAAAATAATCAGAAAGGAAGTTATATTTAGAGTATCAGGAAAAGATGGAATGCAACATTTGTGGGAAGCTTCTTTTGATGCTAAGCTGTGTTAATGTGTTAGCTACCCTGCTTCCCTTTTGGCTCACTCCATGAGTGATAGAAAATTGTAATCGACATTTCCTTGCAAATGTGTACTTGGCTCAAAACTCCTAGAGCTCTAAGGTTCTTTTTCTTTAAAAATAAATTTAAATTCAATTCTCTCTTAAAATCTGAAAATGCTGGAATTAGGTACAAAGTTCTACTCCTACCTGGAATTTCTCCCCACAGGATGCTAGGGGAATATATCTGGTAGGCTGTGAATATAAAGAGCTTAACTTTCTCTACTCACTTAGGGACAATAAGCAAATGGGGAAGTTACAGAATAAGTTAAATCAATGCCAACCGGAGGGCCATCTGGCATAATGATCAGAGTATGACCAACTCATTTAAAAAGGTTTTTTTTTTTTTTTTTTAAATCAAGTAAAATATGTCCCTTCTTGGAACAGGAAAGGCCATTTGCTATTTTCTTGGTAAAGAGCAAAAGGCATTAGAATGAACATTATTTCTGCCCTGGAAGGTATGTTGAGAGATACCTGGTACAGTGATGGGAAGAACAATCTAGAAGGATGCAAATGTCAGAGCCTACCATGTCTTTAAGAGAGGAGTGACCTTTTGATCCCGAAGCTTCCTTTTTATTTTTTGCTTGATTCCTGGCCATAGCTCTCCCCTTGTGCCTCATAATCCCTAAATAAGTGATAGGTGATGACAAATTTTTAATGGAATCGCCTCTATCAAGAGGAAATGTGTCAATCTTAATTCTATTGGTTTCATATCATGACCTTTGGTGCATAAGTGGGAATGAATCCAAAGAAAAGGAAGCCATAGAGATTTGGGGTCTTGTGATATAAAACTGTGCCTGTATTTGAAACAGGATATAAGGATAGTTTTTGCCATTCCTATTACCTTTAGTCATGTACCTTTACATTTCCCTCATCTGACTCTTAACCTTTACACACCATACAGTTTACAGCTTTACATCCTTCCTAATGACCTATTATTTTTCATTGCTTTTAACTCTAAAAGCCTTTAAAATCATCTCATTTTCAATCATGTATACCCTTCTTCCTAGTTTTGTTGAGTTTCTTTCTCTACTGAATATTAAATGTATTTTCACATGCCATTTACAGTAGCAGTTAACTTTCATGTATTTGGTTTCACCCCACCAAAGCTAATAAATCACAGTTTTGTTTGTTACACTAAACACTCAGAGAAGTCAGTTTGCAACAAATGTGATAGTGCATGTACTTATTTTAAAGTTGGGGAATCCTTGGGTGGCACAGCGGTTTGGCGCCTGCCTTTGGCCCAGGGCACGATCCTGGAGACCCGGGATCGAATCCCACGTCGGGCTCCCGGTGCATGGAGCCTGCTTCTTCCTCTGCCTGTGTCTCTGCCTCTCTCTCTCTCTCTCTGTGACTATCATAAATAAATAAAAAATTAAAAAAAAAAAAAATAAAGTTGCAAATAGGGCAGCCCGGGTGGCTCAGCGGTTTAGCGCTGCCTTCAGCCCAGGGCGTGATCCTGGAGACCCAGGATCGAGTCCCACGTCAGGCTCCTTGCATGGAGCCTGCTTCTCCCTCTGCCTGTATCTCTGCCCCTCTCTCTCTCTGTCTCTCTGTGCATCTCTAATAAATAAATAAAATCTTTAAAAAAAATAAAGTTGCAAATATTTATTTACATGGACATAGTGTAACAAATAAAATGCATTGCATTTGTATGTAAAAATGAGGCCATCATGACCCCACAGAAGGAAAGATTTCATGGCTTCTATTTTTTAGTAGTGAGTATAGATTTCTGTTGGCCAATCCATTACATAGAGTCTAGTTCTCCTTATGATCAGGAGCTTACACTTATAAAAGTTTTACTAGCATTGGGATGTTCCAACTTTTGAGAGCAGTTAATGCTATTATTTTTATTAAAGGCTAATTGGCCCTTATAGAGATAGTGATTATACTAACACCTATTAAATACTTCCTGCATTCAAGGTACTGTGATCAGGGCTTCATATACACCACCTCTTTTAAATTTCCACAATTTATTGGAGATAGATTCTCTTGTGCCCATTACAGAGATGAGAAAACTGAGGTTCAGCAAAGTTAAGGAGTTTTTGTAAGGACAGAAAGGGCTGTCTGATTCCAGAGCTCATAATCTTTTCATTGGGATCATTAGCAGAAAGTTTAATCATCTATATTCACTGGCCATAAATGTGGACAGATTTTAGAATTCTCAGAATTGAAGGAGAGAAAATCAAAACTAAGGAAGAATTCTCCTAGATTGACAGTTGGCAACTCCTTAAATGATCACATTAACTTAAGTCTACAAAGCAGGACACACTAGATTAATTAGAAGAGGGCAACATAAGTAGAAATCAGGATGGTGGATGGTCTCATGGCCCTGTGCTTCTAGTAATGGTCCCTTGAAGAGCAGTAACCCTGGAGGAACTGTCCTTGGGTAGCCTGTAAGGATGTGCTCCAAGGTGTATCAGGTCCGTATAGATCAAGAACCATGATTAGTGCCACTTAAGTTTATATTGTACTTTACTGTCTGTCTACTTTATTGATTCAATCAGTGGTTCTACAGATCACATCAGAAATTTGAGTGCTGACATTTCTATCCCATAAAATAGTTGCCAGTTAGATTTTACAGGCTTTAACACAACAACAAAAAAATGCTTAGATATTTTGTGCATTTAAATTGCAGAGTTGTAAACTGCAAACTATCCAAATCCAAACTATGCCATTCTTTATTATTAAAAATATTCAACCCCCTAAGAGGATGTCATATTACATCATTTTCCTATTTTAAAACTTGTAGGTTGCTCAAGAAATGAGAACCACATAGGAAACACTAACAAAAGTAGAAAGAAAAATGGCATCATTGTTTTCTCTTGAGCCTTTGTGATCTTTCTAGAGGCTTCCACAGGTCAGCTTAAGATACCATCTTTTTTTCCCCAATATCCTGAAGAAAGCTTGGTGTATATATGATGACATTTTTCACTTTAATATAGTTGATCTATTTTCCAGATTGTAGAAAACTGAGAAATGACTTTTCATTTAAATATAAGTTGAAACCCTTTGGGAAAGTAAAAGAATTCAAGAAATATGGAGAAATGGCTGTTTCCAAGCCAACAGGAGAAAGGGAGAGTCTTTTTGGTTTTCAAATTAGTTGTTAGGGAAAACGTTTTTCTTCTCATCAAACTTTCGCTTTTCCTTCTTTAAAATAGATTAATCATAGCTGTGTAGGTTTGGTTTTCTGCCTGCTTGTTAAAATGTGGAAAATATGAACAGTGGCTTCAAACTTTCATGAGTAAATTGTCATTTTGTACCTTTTATTAGCCTATATTTCAAACCTCACATTGTGGGAGCTCACTCCTTACTTCTGAGCCTTTCACTGGTAAGAATATGCTAATGGGTTATGCAGACCATGTCTTTATGAACCGACAGCACAATTCCAGAGGACAAAACAGCCTCCAACCATAATTCAGTAGCGTGGAAGTGTTTTGCCACCAATTTGATGGGTTTTTGTAGTTAACATATTTTAGGATCTAGTACTGCACAGACACCTGTGTATCTTCCTGCTTTAAAAGACTAAACTAGTTCTGCTTTTTAAAAATTTATTTATCTTTTTTTTAATTTATTTATCTTTTAAAAATTATATTTATCTTTTTAAAAATCTGAAAAGCACCACTGTAAAATTATATGACCTGTTTTAGTCTTCAAAATAAGTCTTTAGAGCACAAAAAGCAGCCATATTTGGTAGAACTGGGTATGAATTGGCTATGTGACTTTGGACATGTCAATGTACTTTTCTAAGACTCAGCATTATTATATTTAGGATGAGAAATAATACAGAGTAGCCAGGAAGCAGTATTTCTCAAGCTGTGATCCCCAGACCAGCAGTATCAGCAGTACCTGGGAACCAGTTAGATATGCAAATTCTAGGGCCCTATTCCAGACCCACAGAATCAGAAACAAGTGGGAATGTATTGTGTGTTAGTTAATCTGTGTATTTACAAACTTCCATGGGATTCTGATGCTCACTCAAATTTGAGAACCACTGCCATAAATATTAGCCATTATACCTATGATATGTACATATATATGTATATATATGTAGAGAGAGAGAGAGACAGAGAAACAGAGAGAGAAAGAAACAGAGAGAGAATAAACCTATGTAATTCAATGTTTTTTGTCAGATGAGAAAACTTAAGGGCCAGAGAAGATAGCCTTTAGCTAATACCTCATAGTTTATCAATTGCAAAACCAAACTGTTCCATCAATTGTTGCTTAATGGACCCCTTTCCTTTTTCTGAGTTATATAATTCAGGAATAGGAGGTGCTATGATCCTATTTATAAAGTGTTGGACAATCACTTAGCAAGTCTCTAAAGTTATGCCAGACACTCTGCAAGGTGTTGGGCAAAAGGATTAAGAGGCTGTTTCAGCTCTTAAGGAGCTGATACAGGAAATAAAACACAAATAGTGTTGCTGTCTTTAGAAAAAAAGCCACTTATTTCTACGGCTTATTTCCTACATAATTTGACTATTCAAAGCATTTTTCTTTGATCCAAAAAAAATGGCAAGATTAGAAGACAACACTGGGTTTCCCAAGGGCAACTAGAGGGAACCTGGAATCTAACCTAAATTTCCATTTTGAAAGTTAAAGGAATGAAGAATATATGATGACAAATGACATGGGGATGATTGTATTGTGCTCTGGTGTGGTTCACAATGGCTACATCTGCCAGACTTTTTGACAAATGGCCTCAAATGTTCTACAATTAAGTGAACCACATAGAATTTAACAGTTGTAGGGAATAAAAGAATGTATCCAAATTTTGGGGAATAAATTTACTCCCATTCACATGAGGATGGGTAATCATTAACAGTGTTTCTGTGCCATAGTAAAAACTAAAATACAACTAGGCATTGGATGGAGTGGAGGTAATGCATCCTCCAAGGACCTCCCAGCCAGTGTCAATTTGGCAGAGTTTTTGATGGGCAATGAGGAATGACAGCTCCTCCCTGGTGCTACTCTTGGATGCTAAGGACCCAGAAATTAAAGGGAACTCCAGTTTCTTCTCCCTTACTCCCAAGCTATGGGAAGACTTTTTCGGTGATTAGTTGGCCTTGGGGAAAGAGGTGGAAGAAGCAAGACTAACAAGCTGTAAATAGGTCAGTCTTGAGGGGCAAGGGAGCTCCAGGTATACAATTAGCTTCCCCTGAGAGTTTGGACTCCAACTAGTTCCCAAGCCTCACACAGTGTAGGGGAATGGCAGTCTGTTCACATCACTTACAGGACACTTATCAATTTTGTAGTTCTTGGCATTTTCTGTGTTTCATCATTGTATCTCTGCCAACCAACTATCACCACCAACCCCACTGTCTCCTCCATGCCTTTAAGTTTCCTTATGGAAATTGCCTTTAGCTTTGATTCCCAAGCATCTCCCTTACTTTTTTTCAGAATCACCATAAGTCTAGGAACTTCAGAGTAGGAATCTCTAAGTTACAGAGTGATTTCTAGGATTTACAATCAGTCTGTTACCATTTGAAGATAAAGAAAATTTATTATTAGTTTCCCACAGAGTTATGAAAATTTTTCAAATAATTAACATCCTCAGTTGCATATATCCAAGCAAACACAGTTCTTTTCAAGATAGCCATTTTGGACATATAAAAATTTATTCTAATCATTCATTTTGGATTTTTTTCTTCTGAGGTTCTTTTCAGAATCTGTTTAATCAGATGCCTTACTTCATAGTCATGTTTTGGTTTTGACCAAAATGATATTATTGCCTGCGTTTACCAGATTTGCATCTGAATGATGATATACTGATTCTAAAAGTCAAATTCACCTCTAGTGGATGAAGATATGCTCTCCTGAAGGGAATAGGGACATAATATTAATCAATAGGCTGGATTTTCCTTCTTAGTCAATTAAAATGGATAGACATGAATTGATTGAGTCATTAATTCATTCATGGACTCAATAAACATATTTTCAGCAGTTGTTTTGTGTGACCACTGTGATAGGTTTTAAGAATACTAAGTTAAATAAAATATGAAGGAATAAGCTATATGGTCCTTTCCAGTTATATATTTCTACATTTATATATTTTTTAAAAATTCATAGTCTTTTAATCTTTAACACTATTTTGAACAAATTCAGCATAATTCACATAATTACATAAATGTGTATTTATGCCACTCATTTGGATGCCTGAGTTCTGATTTGTTAGTTAAATATACAGTGATTATCATTTGAAGTAATTCCTCATTCATATGTGATCACAACTGTGACAAAGACAATTAACTGTCATCCAATATGTAAGGCTAGTTTTTCCTTTTAATATTTGAACCTTCTGAGGTTTAACTGAGTTTCTTTTTCTCCCACCCATAGACCACATTTTATAAGTACCTTTGTATCTAGGTGTAGCCATATGACTAAGTTTTGACTAATGGGACCTGAGTGAAGTGATATGTGTTTCTTCTAGGACATACTCATAAAATAGAGAGCTTTGTCTTCTATTTCCTCCTTCTCCCTTCCTGGAAAGTGGAATATGGATGAGATGCTGGTGAGTCAGCTTTGGCTGTAATGATGAGGATAACTATTCCTACCTCGGGACTATAATTGAGTGAGATTTTTATCTTGATTTTATCAAGATTTTTATCTTGATTGACTGTGCTTTGGGGTCTAACCTAAGGCTAGTCTATATTTCGAATGACGCGTCAAGCACACCCATTTCAAGTCAACTGTCTTTTCCTTCTTTGAACCCTTAGAGGAAAACAAATTAAATCCTTTCATTCATCTCTACTCTGTGCTGGGTCATCCAGATATAGCATATGTCTGCTTTTTCAAGAACTTTCCCACCATGAATGAGAAAACTATCCTTCCTTTGGTTTTTACATCTCTTTCAGGAGCTCTGACCTCTCCTAGCAGAACTACTCCTCCGCTTTCCTCTACCAGCTTTGTCAGGAGAGGCTTATTGCAAAATGTCCTTCAGATAAGAACACACCACCATCAAATTCTACATCATCTCTGGTAGAATTGCTTCTGGAAAGACCACTCCATCCTCTTGGCTACATTCTAATATCCATAGTCTTGGGATATTAGATTTTCTTTGGGATCTCATGATTAATCTCATTGAACCTCATATATGTGTTTTTATCAGTAACCTTAAGAAAATTGAGGCTTTAGGGTCATTCATAATTTCCTAGACTATCATCTTTATTTGTGTCTATATAACTCCCTTTTTGGATCCACTTCCCACCTCTCCTATGCCCCTATGCTCTTGAAACTCAAGGCCAATTAATGGAAAAATGTCCTATGTCATCTCAACCTTTTTTTCTGAATATTCACTTAACCTTCTAGTTCTAACAGAAATCTGACCTCTGGGGAAATGGCTTCCCATGGCCCTCTCAAATGGTGGCTACTTTCTTCCCTCTACCCTCTATATCACTGGACATGGAGGTGGGGTAGGTCTTCCTCTCCTTCCTTGTTGCTCCAGGATTGATTTTCATGTTATTTGCCTGCCATTCACTTCTCATCTTTGTTATAATCATCTGTAGATTTCCTTATCATTTCTTCTAATTCACTGAAGGCTTTACTTGTGTATAGTACAACTCTGCTCACAAATCTTGATAATTTCAGTGTCCATGCAGATGATCCTTTGAATAACCTGGTGTCCTCTCTTTTCTTTTCTTTTTCTTTTTTTTTTTTTTGTGTATTTTTTATTGGAGTTCGATCTGCCAACATATAGTATAATACCCAGTGCTCATCCCATCAAGTGCTCCCCTCAGTGCCTGTCACCCAGTCACCCCATCCCCCTGCCCACCTCCCCTTCCACTACCTCTTGTTCATTTTCCAGAGTTAGGAGTCTCTCATGTTCTGTCTCCCTCTCTGATATCTCCCACTCATTTTCTCTCCTTTCCCCTTTAATCCCTTTCACTATTTTTATATTCCCCAAATAAATAAGACCATATAATGTTTGTCCTTCTCCGATTGACTTAATTCACTCAGCATAATACCCTCCAGTTCCGTCCATGTTGAAGCAAATGGTGGGTATTCATCCTTTCTAATGCCTGAGTAATATTCCATTGTATATATATAGACCACATCTTCTTTATCCATTCATCTTTTGATGGGGTGTCCTCTCTTTTCTACAGATCTTGTCCTCTATCCACTTCCACCATCATGAACTAAACCACCCCAGAGCCCCAATTTCAAATTTTCCATCTCCCAGTTTCCTTGTTTACCAGTTTACTTCCTTTAATGCTTCAACTCAATAATCGTTTGACTGGAATCTAACATCCATTGATTCTACTAATGTTTTTATAGTTCCTCATATCTTTCGTGTCCACATCTCATTCTTATTCAGCTTAGTCTCCAAGGGTCATCACTGTGATCACTTCCCTTCAAACAGTCTCAACTCTATTGCTCCTTTCTTTGTTGTGCCACCTAACAAAACCCCAACTTTTAAGTTCAACCTTCTGCCTATTTCATTACTGTTGCTGAATAAGCAAGTAGCTAAACAGAAAACCCTTTTTATTGGTCTTATTTAATTCACAATTACTAGCTTCAAGTTGACGATCCTGCTAAATTTCTCATGTCCCCGCTTCTAGACTATTTCACACTTTCTCCTCTATCTTCAAAATTTCAGGGATCCCTGGGTGGCGCAGCGGTTTGGCGCCTGCCTTTGGGCCAGGGCGCGATCCTGGAGACCCGGGATTGAATCCCACATCAGGCTCCCGGTGCATGGAGCCTGCTTCTCCCTCTGCCTGTGTCTCTGCCTCTCTCTCTCTCTCTGTGACTATCATAAATAAATAAAAAATTAAAAAAAAAAATTCAACACCTCCTTAACAATAGTCTTGGCTGATGACCTTGTTCCTGAGAAAACAGAAGCAACTAGAAGAGAATTTTTACAAGTTCCCATCCATATCTCATAGCATCTGACCATAAATTCTCCTACCCTTAAATCACCATGGATAAGAATAACATGCCTATGTAAGAACAACCCCTCCACTTGCACGTATCTCCTGTAGCATCAATTTTTCTCCCACTTTCTGGGATTATTTCTATCAGCATGCAATGTGTGGCAATTTCTCCTAGCTTAAAGAATTTCCTCTTCAGTGCCCCATTTATCTATGCCTAGTTATTGAAAAGGCCTTAAAAAGATTTATATATACCACTGTCTCCAATTCCTCTCATCCCACTCTTTCTTGAGTCCTCCCTAATCAGATCACCAGCCTATTATTCTACTGCTACTTCTGTTAAGATCTTCAGTGTCCTCCAGATTATTCCAAGGGTTAATTTTTAGTTCTCATGTAACTTGACCCTATCAGTATTATTTAATCTCTTTTCCACCTTCAGAACTCTTTTATAATCATAATCTCCATTGAAAATCTAGTCAGGTTTAATGTAAGTTGCTATGCAAAGTCCCAGTGGTATCAAATTTTGAATTAGAAGGTATTCACTTCTACATGGAAAATATTGGAAGGAAATGAAATAAATAATGAAGAAGAACGAAGACCCAAAAGCTTGTCTTTAAAATTGATGTTGCCCACATTCTAGCACAGAGGTCTGAAAGCTAGAAAAAAAAATTTAGAAATCATATAGTCCAATGGTCCTGTTTTACAATGAGGAGGTTGCTGAAGCCCAGAGAAGAGTAATGATTTCTCCATTGCTATAGAGTGGCAGTCGGGACTAGCACCCAGGTCTTCTGCCTTGAAATGCTTATTCCAGTATTCAGTTTACACTGCTTTACCTGTCTATACATACATACATATATATGTGTATGTGTGCGTGTGTTTTAAATACTCTAGAAGCATATATATGGAGATATATATATATAACTATATATGCACAAATATATAAATATAATATATATGTATACACAGATAGAAATATAGCATATTAAACATATGTACACATATATACATACATATAACATCTATGTATATATATTTTTTCATATTATTTTTTCCTAAATGAAAGAATTGTTGGGGAGAGGTCATGTTGGGGACAGGTCCCTCTGTCTGCTGCTCTCCTCTGATATAGTCAGGTTCCTTACTTGGCTTCCCTGGGATCAAGCCCATCTCCCATGAAGATAGGACTGATACTGAAGCAAAGGACCATAGGAGGCCCTTGATTTAGCAGACCACTGGTTGAATATAAAATTCACTGCACTTCACCACCTTCTCTATTCTGCTGATGAAAAAGAGGCTGGATCTGGGGATTAGGGAGACAGCTTTGGTGTTGGCTAACTCACTGAGTGACCTCATATCTTATTAGAATACAGGAGATGCTGTATTAGGTAAAGCCTTAATTCTTCCTTTCTATCTTCCTGTGCCCTGAGGTGCCTATAACCTCTGCTCCTAGTTTCTGTTCCCTCTCCATGACTTACTACCACCTAATCTCTGAGCTTCTTGCCTACCTTAAATGTATGCTATCTGCTTGTCTGTCTTGGTCATCTGAGCTGACCATTCTAGGTGGAATTAATGGACCATATTATCTGTTTTGTTTTTTGTTTTTTTTTTTGCCAACATCCTTCCTATCTAATTAGACTCTTGTTTCAGGCTACACTTAGATAGCTACCTCCTAGGATCTGACATGACATGAAAGAATGAATAAGCAATGCAGAAAGCTGGTCTTGTGAGGCAAGAGAGACAACACACAAAAGCACTGGAGAAAAAGGAAAGACGAGAGGAGGAAAGATGAAAAGAACAGCATTATGATGCTGAGGCATAACACTCTATGTTAGTGATTCTGTCCTAGAAGAATAGAAGAAGCCCATTGTAATATGTGACTTCTGACTAATAAGAGTGTGGCATTTGATACTGATTAAAAGTCCCTCTCATATCTAAGAAGGTAGCAGAGAACAGAAATTGGAGGCAGATAATTTTTGTGTGTGCAACTCATACAAAATGGAGCATTTGAAAACCTAAAATTCTAGAAGTCTCAGATCATGCTACTCTTTAATGGGCACTTTTCTTATAATCATTTTAATATGAAACAGAGAGTTAAATAATCTTGGTTCTCAGAGTCTCAGAATTGGATTAATCACAATCTAATATTCAAGACACATTATCAGTAGACTAAGCATGGTCCTTTTTATTAATGATATTTATTTATCATAATATAATGAATGATTGTGGAATTATTGCCCAATCCAAGGACTAGAATACTTTTAAATTGCTTACATCTACTGCCTGTTCTTCCCACATCCCATCCCCTGCCTTCCCTACAGAAGTAACCATCATGATCAATCCTATTACCATTTCTCGCTTCTTTTTCTTTTTTTAGTTTTATCACATACATAGGTATGCTAAACATATGCTGTTTAATTTGCTTGTTACTGAAATTTATAAAGAGGGTATCATACTACATTTGTTTCTGTGAGACTTGTTTTATTAATTAGTTATGTTACTATGATAATTCCATAGAATTGCTTTTAGCTGTGGTTCTTTCCTTTTTACTGTTGGATAATATTTTACTGTGTGCATATATCACAACTTAATTTTCCATTAATCTGTCAATGAACATTCTGGAAGTTTCCAGATGTTTTTACACTTACACACTGCTGTGGATAGTTTAGTATAACCTTCCTGATGGCTATGTGATAGATGATCTCAAAGGCATGTTTCCAGGAGTGAAGTCAGTGGGTAAAGGAGCATAAAAACAATCATCCTTAAGAGACAATGCCAAATTCTTTTTCAAGGTGATTCTGACATTTACATCTAAATGTGTCTAGTCACCTTGCAAAACTTTCCTGTTATTTCTAATAGTTTTTCTGTAAATTCTTTAGGGTTTTCTATAGACATTCATTCCATAATATCTAAACTAAAAGAGAGAAACAGTGGTATAAAAGAGGAAAGAAATGTTTAAAAAAAAAAAGAAAAAAATCCTCCCCAAACCAAAAACATTTGATCACAAAAAAGAAGAGAAAAAAATCCCACAGAAACATAAAAAATAAGTAAGCTATGTGTTCTTGTGAAATAATTAGAAGAATAAAGGATATAACCAAATATGAAAGAAAGAGATGATAAAAAATAAGAGTAGAAATCAATAAAATAGGAATTAAAAGTTGTAGGTTTAGCAAAGTTAAAATTAGTTCTTGATAAGACTTACAAGATTGACAAACCACTGGCACGTTTGATTTGAACAAGGAGAAAGGTTAAATAATTAATATTAATAATAAAAAGGGGATATAACTATATATATAGTAAGAATTAAATAGATAATAAGCAAAATCAATCAACTGGTATATGCCAATAAGTATGGAAACTTAGACCAAAGGTCCATAGTCCTATAAAAATTTATATTTATCAGAACTGACAGAAGATGAAACAGAAAGCCTGAAAAGTTTTATACTATTAATGAAATTGAAGCAATCATTAATAAACTTTCCACAAAGACTATATCAGGTCCAGATATACTTATAAGTAGGTTTTCTCACACTTACTAAAAGATTAGGTCATTCTAACTAACAACTTCTTAAAAAACAAATAAACAGGAAAAGAGTGAATATTCCCTGCTCATTTTATGAAACCAGTATTATTTTAGTAGTAAAGTACAAAAAAGTACAAGATAAAGAAAGCATAAGAAAATAACCTCACTGAGTCATTTTAACCCATTTAATAAAATTAATTAATAATATATAAAATAAGTATATTAATGGGTTAATACATAAATATAGATTGTAGAAATATTTGGCAAAATATCAGCTATCTAAATTTATCAATATACAAAATATATTATATTGTAGCTAGATTAGGTTTATCCTAAGGATTTAAGGCTGGATTAATTATTAAAATATATAAATATCTTTTACTTCATTAAGAGATTAAAGGTAAAAACCATATGATCATCCAAATAGATGCATATATAGTTTATGATTTAAAAAAATCAACATGAATGCATGATTAAATAAAAAAATCATTCTTAGTTAACTAGATTAAAAGAAAATGTCTCTAACCTAATAACATGAATCTACCAAAAAATAAAAACAACAATAAAAAGTTACAATGAACATCATCATCCTAAATGGTGAAACACTGGAATTAATTCATTTAAAAACCAGGAATAAGACAAGAATGCCTATAATTATCACTTCAATTCAACACTCATTGGAGATTCTTTCTTCTAGAAGCATTCATGCTTTTCAGCGATTCTCCTATCAACCTCCCCTTTAAATTCTAGAAACCTCCCCTTAAGTTCTAGAAACAGATGTTTTTAGACTCAAGGTAGAGTGTTTGGAAAAGATAGAACAGTCAACCTGACTCCAAATCATTATCAAGTTTCCTTTCAAAAATAATTTTCAGCAGCATGGCATATTTTAGCAGTCAATTTAAAGAATGGGAAAAAAGGGAAAAGTATAGTTTAACAAAGTTAGTTGTAAATCCAGGAGTATTATCCAGGCTAAATATCATCTCACTCTGGGACCAAGGAATTAAACTCATTTTGCTTTTTCTTCTTCAAAAAATGCAGAGCTTAAAACGCTGTTTTAGCCATAATTTCGTTCATCTTATGATCCGACTGGCATTATACTGAATAACATTTGTAATTTAGCTGTATTATGTTGTGAACTTTGCACTCCAAGAAGAACTAAAGAGACATTTTATGGCACTGAAATGATAATTTTTTAAAGTTTTATTTTTTTTTCTTTTTGAGAAAGGTACCAGAAAATCTGTTCATTTATGCTTTGAGTTTTTAGTGAAGAGAATGACTTATTTCAGGACAAATGCATTTCATTCATTTGACAAATATTTATTAAGTGTTTCCTGTGTGCTAGACACTATTCTAGGCACTGGTTATGTAACAATGAACCAAACAAAATATTCAGTCCTTGTGTTGCTTGAATGTCCAGAAACACGAGTGCTGTTCAATAATAAAGGGATGAATCCAGGAGGTTCTAGAATAAGGACCCCTTGTCCCACTACATGCTTTCCTTCTCTCTCTGAAAACCTTCCATTATTACATTTTAGGAACAAGGAAAGTATCTGGTTGATCACCTTCCAGTTTTCTCTCACTGCTCCACACCAGAGCTACACCTCACTGAGTCTTCCTTAGTAAATTAATTTATAATAATAACAATAGCCTCTATTGAAAGGACACCTTTCCAAAAGGTATGCTGCATATACTGTCTCATTAAAATCCTGCAATTAGGTATTATTATTATTATTATTATTATTATTTTATGGATGAAAAACTGAGGCTCAGAGAAACTCAGTGATACCACCAATGAATAGTAATTTAAATTTTTCTGACTCTAAAGAATTCATGAACATTTTCTACTATATCCTGTTGATCTATGCATTCCTTCATTCATGCATTCATTCATCCTTTCATTCACTATCTCAGCAAATGCTAAATTATATATCAAAGAGAATTTTGGATTTCATGTTGTTTTCCTGAATGTGGAGTGTAGTCTTTATCCACAATCCATTCCCCCACCTATGTAATACTGTACAACCCAAATGATAGATTCTTCTCTCCTCTTCCCTCACCAGTGTATGGTATAGAAAAACTCAGTTAAAAAAGAGTTTTAGGGACATCTGGGTGGCTCAGCAGTTGGGTGCCTGCCTTTGGCTCAGGTCATGATCCCAGGATCTGGGATTGAGTCCTGCATCGGGCTCCCTGTGAGGAGCCTGCTTCTCCCTCTACCTATGTCTCCCTCTACCTCCCTCTACCTCTGTGTCTCTGCCTCTCTCTCTCTCATTCTGTGTCTCTCATGAATAATAAATACATCTTTTAAAAAAAGAGTTTTAACAATTTGAGTTTTTTTCCAATAGAATAATGTCATTCGTAAAATGGTGCATACCCAGATTATCTACCAATGGGGGAATCCAAGCAGAGGCTAAATAAGGAGAGGATGGGGAAGTTTCATTCATTCATTTGTGCATTCATTCACTCATTCATCAAATAAATATCCATTAAATGCCAGGAATTATGAGCCGAGGGCACAAAACAAAACTCTCTGCCCTAATGGAATTTACATTCCAGTGAGAGAGAAGATAGACAAGGGAACTTAGAAATTCTCTTCCAACACAAAATCTCTAGGTTACTAGAAATGAGGAGAAGAAGCAGAAAGAGTGGCAAGTTTTTTGTCTGTTGGTTTTCAGCAAAGGCTATAGGACAGAGTCAAATTTAAGGTCAGATTCTGGGAAGAGCAACTGCAAATGCAAGCCTGTTCATCATCTGTGTTCTGTGCTGGTCCTCTGCTCACCTTTCAAACTCACTGGCACACATAGATCACAACCACTGCCAGTTGGCACCACCTTTATATTATAAATTACTCTCATAAAACCATATGTCCTTCTGTTCTGCTAACTGCTGAGGGGGAAGGCTGGCAGTCACTGCAAGTAACTGCCCTCTTCTGACCCTCCCTTCATTCCCCAATTCATTCACTTGTCCATAGGAGAAATTCTCTTCTCCTTTATGCCCACTCAAATTTGAGTCTTCAAGGCTCACCCTAGAAGACATCTTGATACTTTATTCCTTTCTCTGGTTACCTGTTGGCACTCAATTTCAAACACCTAGACCATTTAGTTACCCAGCCCTTCAATAAACATTCAGTAAACTCTTGCCATGTGCTAGAGATTCAGTATAAAAGGTCATAATTCCTGCCATTAAAAAACAAGTAGGGGAGACAGATAATAGCAATTTGATGGTCATGGGAGACTAGAGTACCATGTAATCACAGAGGAGGAATATAAGCCTATAGGCCTACATCTAGAGTTCTGACTTTGAAATGATCTACTCCACTTGCAATGGGAACATAAGTCTTCATTTGACATAGGAAAATAAGACCCTAAGATAGATCATGATGTAAGGTCATACAGAAGGAGTTATGGGGACAGGCAATCATGGGTAGAGGTAGGAGTCTTGGTACCATCCTTTTGGGAACTTAGTTCAATGAAGCTGGTTTTATTAGTGGATTTTTTTTCAAAGCAAAGTATAATTTTCACACAAGATCTTATAAGTTTCAGGTGTACAACATACTGATTCAATATTTTTATGCATTGCTAAATGATGCTCATGATACGTGTTGTTACACCCCCATGACTTATTTTACAACTGGAAGTTTGTATCTTTTAATTCCGTTCACCTATCTCACTTACCTTCCAACTCCTAACCACTCTGGTAACTGACAGTTTGTTTCCTGTATCTATGAGACTGTTGTGTGTGTGTGTGTGTGTGTGTGTGTGTGTGTGTGGTTGGTTGGTTGGTTTTTTTAGATTCCATATATAAATGAAATCATATGGTATCTTTCTCTAACTTATTTCACTTTGCATGATACCCTCTAGGTCCATCCATGTTGTCACAAGTGGAAAGATCTCATTCTTTTTTATGCCTGAGTCATATTCCAATGTATATTAATACCACATCTTTCTTATCCATGCATCAATCAATGGACATTGGGTTATTTCCATATGTCAGATATTGAATGGTGCTATGAACATAGGGACATATATATGTCAAGTTTCTAAGTTCTCTCTACAAGTAGACTCTAAGCTCCCTGTGGGAAGGACCATGTCTCATGCTTCTTCTCTATTCCTCACAGTACTTAACTTAGTGATAATTCATGGTAAGTTTCTAACAAGTACCGACTCTACCCATAATCATAGACAAAGGAGATATTTCACTGCCTTATTGGCCTAAGATTCTTCTCTTGCACATTTAACTTCCTTCTCTTGCATACATTCAGACTGGCAATATAAGTACTTCAAAGATTAGTCAGTAATAAAACAGTGTGCTCTACGAATCACCCAGAAGGCTCTTGAAAACAAACATTCCTTTTTCTGCAGTGGGTCCTATGATCCTTTCTCATTAATTTGGCCTGATGGTGAAATGACTAACATAGCGAACTCTAGAATATGGGGATGATAGGCTCAGGCTGGCTAGTTAAATCACTGTAGTGGAAGTAACTGGGATCTCTTTGTTTAATCCAGTTACCAAATTGTCTCCCTCACAGATGGTCATAAAAGAAACTGATCAATTTTTTCTTTGCTAAATTATTCCTTTAAAATAAGACTGACTTAGAACAACTGAATAATCAAACTAAGAAGTTAAATCCATATGTGAGGACAAAATCCCAAATTATACGGGTTCAAGAGGAAATATGAGGATTATTTTTTCCCTATAACTTTGCAGTCAGAAAGGATCTGTCACAAAACAAAAGATTTATGAGTTTGACCATATGAAAGTAAAATCTTCTACATTCAGAGAACATTGCATGTAATGTCACAAGCAAATGAAAAACAGAAAATTTAGTTTATATTATAAACAAAGGAATAATACCCCTAAACTTTAAAAAGCACTTAGAAATTGAGATGAAAAAAGGCTAACAACTCAACAGAAAACTGAGCAAAGGTCACAAGCAGATGATTTACAAAGACAGAAATACAAATGACATTTTAATAGATTTAAACAAAAGCTTTCGACCTAATTCTTAATGAGATACATCAAATTCAGACCACACTGGAAAATCATTTCTTGTATGTAAGACTGACAGGACACGAAAGCTTGACCTTGAATTTATAGGTGAGGCTTTGGGGGACCAGGCACATCAATCACTGCAGGTGGATGTGAAAACAGCACAACTCCCCTGAGGATACACTCACTTTTGACTCAACAGTCCTATTTGGGAATCTACTCCATAGAGGATTAAACTAATTATGGCACAGCCACACAAGATAGCCACGCAAGATAGCAGAAGAACATAGAAGATTTTTATGTACTGACATGGAATGGTCTCCAGGATATATTGTTAGATGGAAGAAAACAAAATCAAACAGGATGCTGAACAGTATAGTCAACTTCCTTCTGAATATGAAATATTTACCTGCATTTGTTTGGTGTGCACAAAGACTAAGGGGAATAAACAAGAAATCAATAAAAAATGGTTACTTTGAATGGGGCTAGAGGCACAGAGATTGGGCAGGGACTTTTGTGATCAAAACAATAAGACCAAATTTTGAAAAAATGTACCTGAGGGAAACTGCAAGAACTTCTCCAAATAGCAGAGACTTGACGTGAAGCATGAAGCTTGACGACCAAGAGACTGTGGCATTTGTGCACAGTAATAGAACACTGGGAAGGGTAGGAGGGTGGGATCAAAAGATACCTAGCTCAACAGAGTCTGAAAGAGGGAAGGGAGATGCTTGCTCCGGATCAGTAAGTAAGTTATGGTTCAAGAAGACACCTGCTTGCTTTGAGTATCTGGGTCTTTTCACACCTCTCAAAGATTTCATGGGCACGTGGTACAGTGAATGATGTCAGCACAACATTGGGCCTTCCCTAAACATACTGATCCTATAGATTTTCCTTCTATTAAATCCGAAGCTCTAGAAGGTACCTGATTATTTTTGGGAGAAGGAACATCCTAGGATGAAAAGGGTCAAAATGACAGGATAGCACAGGATGGGCCAAACAAATCAAGATAAAGGAAAGATTTTTTTTAAAAAAGTGACAAGGACAGGGGCAGCCCGGGTGGCTTAGTGGTTTAGCACAACCTTCGGCCCAGGGTGTGATCCTGGAGACCCGGGATCGAGTCCCACGTCGGGCTCCCTGCATGGAGCCTGCTTCTCCCTCTGCCTGTGTCTCTGCCTCTCTCTCTCTCTCTTATGAGAAAATAAAATCTAAAGAAAGGAAAAAAATAAAAAAAAAAGTGACAAGGACAAGAGTGGAAGAAAATAGTCTTTAAGATGCTTTTGGGAGCTCATAAATAGGGAAGCTGGAAGCCAACCACCAGACTTCTCTGCCTGCACAAAACGGAGAGCAAGCTTGGCCAATACTAGGGAAAGGATGCTGTCTCCTTTTCTAATTAAATTCCTTAAAGAGTGGGCTGATTTATTCATTTATAATAAAATTCCTGGTCTAATTAAAAATGGGACTTTCTCCCACCTGATCTAGCCTCACCATATTTCTGAGTCCCATGTAATTGAATCTGAAAACAATGATGCTGAGTGATAGCTTGGGATATTGCTACTTATTGTGGAAATAAATAATAAGGAAGGAGAATGCTGCTTGGCTTGTTTCAGGGAAGTTTAAATCACCTCTTTTTCACTTCGACTGAATTTTAACAACAGATAAAGATAATATGATATTTCCCTTAATGAAACTGTATAATGTTGGCTAATTTATGAGAGAGGTTTACCTTTCTGAGGCTTTAGCTTCCCATTATTTTGGCCTGAGGTTTGCAAGGTTTCTGATATCCTCAACCTTACATTCCAGGAATTGCTCTTTCTTTCAACCCATTTAACATAATATTGCTCCTATTTATTTTGCACTCTGTAGACAGCTTGTGATATCTAATGTCACATCTGAACTACTCTGGGAGAGACAGGCAAGGTAGCATCATGTGGCATGTGGAACCAAGGCTCAGAAAGGTCAGCACTATTCATCCAAGATCACAATGTCTATTTGCAGAGCCTGACCTAGAACCCGGGTGTCCTGACTCCTGATTGTGGGCATGTCCAATACTGCCAGCCAAACGACCATAGCTTTTGGTTTCTAGGTTCCAAGAGGTCCATAGAGCAGCCAGTTGTGTGATTCACTACATGACGGTTGACATTTTTTTCTTGGCAAAACTCCTGGTTGCTGTTTAGGGAGGAACTCTGTTTGTTTTTGTTTTTCCTGAGCTCGTCTGCTTCGTTGTACAATACGTATATGTTTCAAGGTTTTTGGCTGGTTGAGGAGGGGCAGTTGGGATGGGAGAATCTGAGAAATGATTCCTTTCTTTATCCTTGAAGTTTGAGAACAGAGCACTCTAAATAATTAAAATATATCCATTTCCTTTCCCTCCTACTTCAAAGGTTTGCACACTGCATTCTTGTTTTGCGCACTATAATAATTACTTCTAGAAGGAGCTACTTCTGAACACTAAGACCCTTCTTTTTCTTTCTTACCCCTTTTATTCAACAGGGCTTCTTCTATTGACCCCAGCATTTTTAATCTGGAGATTTATGTTAATCTTCTGAGTCTTAACCATTCAGAGGGAAGAGTTCTGGCAAAAGGCCCTTTCCAAATGTCACTATGCACTTTTTAGCCAAAAAAGAAACTCTAAGGTCCCCAAGGAAACCCAGACACCTGTTGACTATGTTTTTTCTTTATTTTTCATCTAATTGCAATTTACCTAATTCACTAGCACAGTGTGAGGATTAACTGTCCTCCGGTTACTTTCAAGTCTGTAAAGGATTTCCGCCTCCTCAGGGCACATGTTCTCTAAGAGAGACAGAAATGAAATACTAATAAGAGATTTAATGTGTAGCAGCCTCAAATAATCTGTGCTCTGTGTTACCATTTTCGGCAGTCGGTGTCTCCCTAACACGCTCTGACAAAGGCGCTGGGAACAGGATCAACAGCCAAATGTGAAAGTCCCAGACGGAAGCATGAACTTCCTTTTCAAAGCCCCTTGGAGGAAGGGCATCTTAACCACCCAATTAGGTGCTGGGCCGGGCCTGGGGTTCCTGCTGGGCAGGCAGGGGGATTTGGCAGCTGTCATATCTTGGCACAAATATTTGACAGCTTGTCCCTCTCAATGAACATTTCTGATGCCTAAAGAGTAATCTTCTCTTGGCTTCTCAGTATTGTTGACATTTTGTGCGGGATAATGCTTTGTTTTGGGGGGCTGCCCTGTGCACCACGGGCTCCACATCCCATATAAGAGACCACCCACCTCTGAGTATGAAAACTCCAAATGTCTCCAGAGATTGCCAAATGTCTCCTGGGTTCACAACCATCCTGTTTGAGAGCCGGTGGCCCACATAATCCTGTGTGAACACTCAAGGTATTATTTGGATTATGGGCAACCTCTATGAAAAAGTCATCCTTAGACACACTCATGGGGCTGTCTCAGAGGACTAGCAAGCAGTCCTCCCTTCTCCCCACCTGCATGAGGCTGAGAGGGCACACAGTTTCCCAAATGACACGTCCTCCAATTCACTGCTTAAATATTTAGTTTTGGATCCTTTGCCCAGCTTTCTTTCTTTGCCCAGGCAGCCAAAGATGGCTAATTTGCACAGCATTAGGTATTATTTGCTCCCCCTGCATATGCCATGACAACCAGGGATTTGTTTTTTACTTTGAAATCCTACTTTGCAGGCTCGGGTTTAAATGTTTCAGGCTACCCCAAATTCAAACTTGAGAGGGTAGCGCTGGGGGTGCCATGGTAATGATGGGGGGAGAATGTCCATCAAAGAGTGACAAACTCTGGGGGGCATCTCTTCCTTCCAAAATGTCTCATTAGGGTCCCAGACTTCGCCTCCCTCCCCTCTATATCCCGCAGTCCAATTTAATTGAGCGACGGCCTCGCCACGGCACAGTGCTCTTTCGACAGGAGGGTAAACTCATTCTGTCCATCATGACATTTGCTTTCTTAAGGGCCTCACAATATGCAGCTTAAATAATTAAATGCAGGTCACATCGCAGCCTCCCTTTTCAAGCCTGTCTGAAGACACGGTGGGTTTTTTCTCTGATGCTTACCTTATGACCACGTGTCTTTCAGAAGCCAGTGGGCTTTTTGTTTGTTTTGTTTTATTATTGTGCATGACACTTCTCCCCACGGAAACCCCCAAATCTCAGCATAGTGCAAATCCTATCCGAATAGCTTAAAGGGCTGTGGGTTTTCTCATGGTGGACAAAGGGGGACAGAGAGAAACTTGAGACCCTGGTTACCATGAAGGGTCTCCGCAGCCTGCTTGTCATGGTCAGTACTTTTCATTTGTCACCCGAGACAGTTTATTGCTTGGAGATGAATCCCCTGTGTTTTATTGCCTATGTCCATTTACCTTGAGTTGGGATGAGCTTGTCAAAAATAAAGCAAATCTTTAAAATGACCTAATAAGAGTGAAGTTTCAGGAAGGACCAAGGATAACTCTTACCTGGAGTGTCCATTTTAAACAGTAGATTTCTCTGGGGGAACTTGGGAGTGATTATAATGAGTCTGGATTTCGTTTAACCTAATGCTGATTTTGCACATTACAGAGATTTGTCATCTTTAAGTCATATGCCAGATGAATGCTTTAAAATAGATGCAACTTTGTGTGAATTTTCTATAAAATAGCAAAATCTGATTGCTCTATTAATAGCCAAAGTCCTTGGCCTTGGGAAGGCCGGGTGGCAGTGTTTTTAAAATTCATCATCTCTGCATAATTAGTTGTGAATCTCTAAATATTCAAGCTGAGGAATTAACCAGGAGCTAGAGCTGTTACCCTTCAGGGTCCCTTTTAATATTGTTCCACAGTCATCATTTCCTTGTGTTTTTCTAATTACTGCAAAACCAATTGTTTTTAACTCAATGGCCCTCGCTCTTTGTAATTTGTTGAATGTAATCACCTTCAAAGGAAGAAAATGTACTTCTGGTTCAGGAAATTGGGGCTTGATTAGGTGAGCATTACCAGGTGGTTGTGGGACCCTGGTTCTGAAACTATAATTATTTGACCCAATCATTACATTTTGAGGGTATGGGGCTCAAGGAAGGAGGGGGTGCTCTTGAAAGTGAGCTCCAAAGTGTGATCTAGAGACCCCAGTGGGCTTTACTTTGGAGGAAGAGAAGATTTAGGAAAACTAAAAAGAAGTATAAATTCTGCTTCCTTCCTCTGTGAAGCCCACAGTATGGCCTTGGGCAATAGAACACAACTGTGTAGGGTACCTGATTATCTCCTCGCTCAGATGGAGCCTCCAGTGTAGGTCTGATTGGAAGCACCCAGGTAGCAGGACTATGTCTCTAACCTGGCCTCAACCCCTGGTGTCCAATGCTGGTGTGGACACTGAGCAAGTGCTGAATAAAGCAAAATGAACTAGTTTAAGGTCAATTCTCTTCTTTGCTTTCATTCTTTGGCCAATCTCACTTATCTCCTAACCAGTTCAACTTGGAAATTTTCAAAGAAATATGGCAAGAACAAAGGTTCTTAATCTTCATTTTTCTCTTTCAGATCTCAAGGGTATGATGTATTTTCATCAATGAGAATGACTCCCTGTGATGGTAATTCCTCAACTGGGGCAGATTATGAAAATTAGGCCAGGGTACATGGAGCCATCGAAAAAAACCCACAAAAACAAAAGATTCTTATGTGCCTCCACAGCACCCATGAAGAAACATCACTGAAGGGTAAACTTAAAGTCTACATCCTTGAGAAAAATGGGAAAATGGATTCATTGCTTTCTCTAGCACAGCCCTCAGCAGTAGGTGGCCACTCTGGGTCTTTCTTCTTCTGGACAAGGAAAGGTCCAAACATTCCAGCCTCTTTCCTGCAGGCAGGGGTTTGGAGAAGTCATGAACAAGGGATAGAGGTGGAAGGGGAAGGGGAGAGAGAGCAGGCCAGGGACACAATATTTGTTATGCTCAGCTTGGCAAATCAGAGTGGGCAGTTCTGTGGATCCAAAGCCACAAAATTGCTTCTGAAACCTCACCCACTGGGCCACCTACCCAGCTCCTAAATCCTGCTCCTGCCACTCTGTGCTAACAACCTAGACTTTTCAAACATATTTCAAAGTTAGGCTAAAGAAACTAATCTTGAAAGAAAAGACATGTATTTACTTGAGTGTTTTATGAGCCTGTAGGCAGGGTTTTGGATAGCAGGTTTTTTTTTGGCCATATTCAGTGTGATTCAAAGAAGCAAGTGGGCAGGAGGAACCAGGGAATGTGTCATAGGAGACTGTTTGAAAGGAAGCCCCCCCACCCCCCACCCAGGCATGCTGTGATTAGCAGGGCAAGTGGCTAATGACTGAGCAGTGGCCTGGGGGAGGGGGTTGTGTGGAGGGCACAGGGTGAGAGGCAAAGGCTCCTGACTGTGCATTTCCTACAAGCCAGGAGAAACAGATTGCCACTGTCAAGTGCCCTTCTCTACCTGCAGGAAATTTCAAGGACCCAGGAAGAGAGGGTGTGTTGAGAAAGAACAACTATCTTGGAGAACATCCAATAAGGCTTCCAGGTCTGCCAGCAATTCCATTCTGCAGGTTGGGGACCTCTATTATAAAATCATGTTCCCTAAAGAAGCAAGGAGGGTGGGGTCACTTTCACAGGTGCAGGTGATGAAAGCCAGGCCGAATGGTGACTGGCAGGGAAGAAAATCTCAGCCACACACACACACAGGACATGTACTCCTTTTCATCTTTTTCTCTGAATCATTTCTATTTCTTTTCAGATCAATTTTACCAGCATTTCAAAAGTTAATGCTGCTGAGTCCACCCTACCTGCCCCTTCCTAGGGTTTGTTGGAAGCCAGCATGCGCCCACAGCCACGCCAGCTGTCTGCACACCTTCTTTCTTCCTGGCAGCACTGTCATCAGCCGCCGGCTCGGTCAGGATGTGCAGATGACTGAGCTCTGGCAACAAGTTCACTATTAAAAGCAGAGGGCAGGTGCCTGGCTAGAGAAAAAGCAGCTTCTGCTGGCAGTGCTGCTTCCAGAGTCACTCTATCTAGCCCTCAGCCTCTTATCCAAAGAAGCACCCTTCGCTCAGAAGCTATGGCAATAGAATGCAAGGAGCCTCTTCTCTCACACAGGGATTAGGTCTGGTTAGAGGGAACAGGATGGACACAGTGAGTATACTGAGAGAAGAGCTCAGGCTGAGACCCACTTCCGTTTGCAAAAAGAAAAGTTAAAGGAGTAGGTTCACTGTTCACCAGGATCCCTCGCCAGCCCCTAATGTTTATTCCTGATTGCTTTGCACAACACAGTTAAACAAAGCAATGTTAAAATGTGAAGCCTAAAGTACGTTCTTTCATGCTCCCACTTGTTCATTGGCAGAGTTTGGCTTGTTTCCTTTTCCAAGGTGTTTTCAAACTGCCTCTGGATGATCCCTCCTCCCCTCTCCCATTGCCTACCCTCTACCCACCCCTGGAAACCCACTGCCAGAGGGAGAGACTGGACCACTGAATATGAAGACAGTATCCTTCTTTTTATTAACAAGCCACATATGGAATCATGGAACTCCCCCTCCATTCCTGGCTTCTTTCTCCACCTGTCTCTCCTCCTCCCGTCCTGCTTGCTCCTGCTCCGTCCTTTGCTGGCTCTTTCTTTTCTCCCTGACCCCTTGGGAGGATGGAGTCCTCTCTCTATCAATACTCCCTCCCCTCCTGACCTCACGTGGACCCTCTACGTGCTGACACTCAAATTTACATCTCCAGACGTCCACAGCCCACTGCCTACTCAGTTCCTCCACCGGCTCCACGGGCAGCTCACACTGAGCATGTCCGAGATGCCCCACCCCCCCAGCTCCAACCTCAGCCTTCTCCATTTCAGTCAGCAGAATGCTGTCCCTTCTGGGACCTGAACCTTGGAGCTACCCTAGACTCTAGTTCCCTTACCCTCACCCTCTAATCTATCAGTCAATTGTGCTGTCTTTTTACTTAGAACAAGGGGTGGTGGAAAGGGAGGTGGGCAGGGGGTGGGGGTGACTGGGTGATGGGCACTGAGGGGGGCACTTGATGGGATGAGCACTGGGTGTTATGCTATATGTTGGCAAATTGAACTCCAATAAAAAAAAAAAAAAAGATCTGGAATCCGACCATTCTTACTCCCTGTGTTATATATGCCACATGCAGCTATGGATATTTAAATGGATGGGATCCCTGGGTGGCGCAGTGGTTTAGCACCTGCCTTTGGCCCAGGGCGCGATCCTGGAGACCCGGGATCGAATCCCACATTGGGCTCCCTGCATGGAGCCTGCTTCTCCCTCTGCCTGTGTCTCTGCCTCTCTCTCTCTCTCTCTGTGACTATCATAAATAAATAAATAAATAAATAAATAAATAAATAAATAAATAAATTAAAAAAAATAAATGGAACTTAGTTAAGATAAAAAAAAATAATAATCAAATAGAGGAAAAAAGGGAATAGACCAAGTGAGAACTCTTAAGAAAACAGTAATGAAAATTAAATTTAAAAGTTTTGTTCCAGGCAGCCCTGGTGGTGTAGTGGTTTAGCGCCACCTGCAGCCCGGGGTGTGATCCTGGGGACCCGGGATCGAGTCCCGCGTCAGGCTTCCTGCATGGAGCCTGCTTCTCCCTCTGCCTGTGTCTCTGCTTCTCTCTCTCTCTCTGAATAAATAAATAAATTTTAAAAATCTTAGAAAAAATAAAAGAAAAAAAATAAAAGTTTTGTTCCTTGCTGGTACTGGCGACATTTGAAGTGCTTATGGGCCACATGTGGCTAGTGGCTCTGGTACCGGACAGCGCAGATACAAAGCATTTCCTTCCCTGCAGAGAGCGTTACTGGCCTGTGCTGCTCACTCCTTTCCCCAAGACCACCCTGTTTCAGCCACTAACATCTCTTGCCCGGGTGACTGCAATAGCCTCTGGGCTGATCTTGCTCCTATGGTCTTCAAGACACGATAGCCAGAGAGATCCTTTGGGAACATCTTAGGTTATGCCTCTTCTCTGCTCAAAGTCATCCAAAGACTCCCATGCATGTCTATCAGAGGAGGAGCAAAGTCCGCGGAATGGCGAGCGAGCCCTTATGAGCTCTAGCTCCTTTTACTTGTCTGGCCTCATTTGCCCGCCCCCTTCCAAACTGCTCTGGCCACAACCACACTGGCCTCCTGCTGCTCCCGCCTCCAGGCTTCTGCACTGTCTCTTCCCTCTGCTGAGCATGCCCTTCCCCCCTTTCCCCCCAGATATCCTCCTGGTTGACTCCCTCTCTTCTTTCCAATCTCAAACACTACCTTCTCAGGCTTGTTTAGACCGCTTTTTAAAATGTTAACCACCCCCCCACACCCGCAGTCCTGGCCTCCTGTACCCTACCTGCTTCACCTTGTCTTTTCCACAGCACTCATCTCTTTCAACAAATGATAGACATTTACTAGTTAATCATAGCTGTTGTTTTCTCTCCAGCAGGGAATTTTGTCTAGTTACTCACTGCTGGAAAGCTGGGCCAGAGGGGGCTCTCAATAAATATGTGTTCAATAAATAAATGGGGTTTTAGAGCTGGAAGGAGCCCTGGAAATCATTCTTGGGTGGAGCAGCTGAAGGTCAATAAGGTGAAATTAGTTGCTGTGGACCCACACTAAGTTCAAGGGAAGAGGTGGACAAGGAGCTAGCTTGGTCTTAGGCGTCTTTTTAGGGCAGTCCCGTGATGATCACCTCCCCTTCTCCTTTCTTTGCCACAACCAGAAAGGTGCTGACAAACCACAGAGAGCCAAAGGGAACAACCACCTAACTACGGTGCCAGTGGTGTTTGTCACTTTCTTCTTGGTAAGCCAATGTATGATTTCACCGTGGGTCCTGCTTCTCTGATGACTTGTAGGAAGCAGGCAACAAGGTGGAAGCTCAGGCTATTCTCACCCCCATATGTCACAGTGCTAAGACTCTTGGAAAACTGGAAACACACAAGGTTGCTAGGTTTTCCCTAAAGCAATATATCAGTCTTGTTTTTAAAAAAGAAAGCCATGTTTTTATCATGTAATTGCTAAATTAGTATTTGAAAAAAAAGTCAATTTGTATGAAGAAATTGATTCTCCATTGCATCACTGAAATATGCCTGACAATCCAGAGTAGATTAGAAGGAAAGTAGACCCCAGGTCCCACTTTGTATTAAGGGTTCATCTTTCCTCCTATCGCTGGAAGGAAATGCTGTCTGAATACACATATTTTAAATGCCTCGAGATGATGGTCTTTCTACTGCCAATTCTGATTCAAAAAGAAAATACAGTGAGTTTGGACTTCATAAACGACCTGTTCATAACGGCCTGGCTCACAGGTGCGGAGCTACACAGCACGATATTAGCAAAAAGCCTGGAAGACTCCATCCATGGCTCACTGGACAATTTAACTTGCCAGAGGATGTAATTAAGAACAAAGTTATCTTTCTAGTCATTCCTTCATTACCGAGATAACTCAATTGGAGGCTTTTCGGGAGATGCCAGATTTGGAAATAAAATCCTCACAGACTGCACTGAAATGTCATGAAGATTATACCAGAAAACAAATTGATGTGCATAGACAATCTTCTGTACATACCAGAAAATTAGATCTCAGGAGAGATGTGGGGCTAAGATGTGAAGTCGAGGGTGGGGGTGGAGGCAGAGTACAGTGAAAGGCAAAATCAGCGGCTTCCCGGAGAGAGGGGAGCCCCAGATGTCCAGGTTCTCCCGTAAGTTACCTTGGGTGGCGCTCTTCATTGCTTTCACTAACTTGCCCCTTCCAGCTCCAAAACCATTATTTCCATAGTCCAGGTCACTGTCACTATCACTGCCACCACTGGCAGAGTACGCACACATTCTGGGAACCTTGTCCTAAATGAGCAATACGAGACTGTTAAGATTATTCATGCAAGTCAAAATGGGGCGGAACAACCCATGAGGAGGGGACGTGGGTTCACAGTTGGCTGTCATTCCACGCACAGAACTCCCTTCTGCTGTCCCCCCCACCCCCACCACCACCAAGAGCAACTCTGCTTCCCTGTCGATCTGTCTCAGGCGGAGCTGGCGCGGTCTACTCAATTACTGGAGCTGTAGAAACAGGGCTGTGATGATGAAGCCATTGACCACTCTGCCATTGTCCCAGGCACAGGGAAGTCCTCACAGTTACCCGCTCTGCATTTTGCACACTTCTTTATGGGGTCTTCTTTTTCTCAATTGCCTATTATGAGCTGCTGTTCCAAGCCTAATGGCTTATTTGTTTAACTGATCTCATCATTGGCTTTCAAGTATCAGAGGGTACGGAAAAAAATCAACCTTGAGAACAGAAGAATAAATGCTTGCCTAATGTATAATTTTCTTCTATCCCTGGAAAGTACGGGAGCCTTTAGGAAAGTATGCAGTTTCTAACCCTGTATGATCCTTGAATCGACTGAGAGTTCATAGGGGGAGGGACTCAGTCTTCCCTCTTGCTCACAGGCACACCCAGGCTGACCCTCGAGGTGTCACTGATGTGGTGAAAAGGCCCTGTCAAGAATTGCTGAGGTGGTTGATGCTGTATAAATAGTTTCCCCTTTGTGCACAGAATCAGAATACTAGATGTAGGACTGCAATTCTGTGTATAGAATTATAAAAGAATGTCCTTTTCGTTTGCAGGCTGCCCTGTTAGAGCCTACTATTCCCCACCCATCCCGGACAGTTCAGGTACAGATGTATAGGGGATGGGTCTCTAAAGTTTGTTTGGGAGGGTGTCATTCAGTTGGAAATGATAAAAACAGATTTTAGGGTGTAAAGTTCTTCACCTGGAGTCATAAGTTCAAGCAACTACTCATTCCTTTATTTCTTTATTCATTGACTCATTCATTCACTCGTTCAACAAATGCTTGTTGAGCACCTATTCTGTGCTAAGAGGAGTGCTAGGCTTTGAGGGTACAGAGTTCGGTATGAGGGGTACTGGTAGTCCAGCAAGGATGGTGTCCATGACGATGACTAGTCTCCTGTCTGTGGTGCTAGAGGAGCCCCATGTCTAGAGTTCCAGCAGGGTCCTGTAACACTTTCTGGGGTAGGATGAGATGAATTTTTTCATCACTCTGTTCAACAAACACTAATGGAACCAGGCACGGTTCTAGCACTGGGTGCTAGAAATACAAGCTAACTCTTTCTTCCAGCTTTCCCTCCCTGGCAGTCAGCAAAGCAGGGTTCTAAGTTCTGAGCCACAGTGGTGACTCTCAAATCAGAGCAAGCTTTCCAGTGGGCAGAGCTGGGGCAGGATGATGAGTGAGAGAACCCTGGAGAGGGCCCTGTGTTGCTGGTGTATGTTGGGTGAAGAGTGTCCTGCCATCATATGTAGGGGGGCAGCTCTCACCTGGCCAGCATCAGTTGTTGTTGTTATTATTTTTACTTTCTTGGATTTGCCTGAACCCCTTTGCCACTGTCACCACCTTTTGTTTTTGAAAGATTTCCTCCTCCCACTCTGGGTGTCTTTAGGGTTTCTCAACTTTCCAGTTCCCAAAGCAAGCACAGAGTCCTTGGAACAGTGCTTCTCAAAGAATTTTCCGTGGCCCAACAGCATAGCATCACCTGGGAATTCATCAGAAATGTTTGGACCTCAGTACCAAATCAGACAGGGTGCAGGTGGGTGTGTAGCCCTCTGAGTGGTTCTGATGCCCACTCAAGTTTGGGAACTACTGCTTTGGAGGAGTCTTAACATTTTTATGTTTACACTGAGGCATGATAGAGTACACTGGTTTACTCTTTTGCCTCTTAGGCTCCTGCCTTATAGAGGCTGCCATTCTGAGTGTCAGACATGGAATTCAGAGGGCTGAGTTCTAGTCCCGACTCCTGAGTATGAACCCTGAATATGGTCCAGCATCTCTCTAGAGTTGTGTTCTCTACTGTAAATTGAGGCTGTGGGCTCAGAGAATCTCATTCCCTACTAATCCATGACCCCATTCTGAGGTGGTAAAGGCTAAAAGAAGGTTTGGCCCCACTGGTTGTGGGGAACCCCAGATGTGCGCTAATCCAGGTATTTTCTCATCACAGCTGGTAGAAACTCTAGTACAAAGAGCAATGGGGACAGTTGAACATGGCTCAGGTAACTTGCTGGAAGAGGTAAATAGGAGGAAACACAGGAGGGCATACTAACTAGATAGACCCCGAGGGATGATAGAAATGTCCCTGAGCCATGAGCAACTTCTTGGGTCCAATAACATGTCAGGAGGCCTATGTGTGCCATCTCAGGGTGGATGAAGATCTCACAGCAAAAACAGTAGGGGCTGAAGTGACGCAGGTCTCATTGACACCAGCAAGTCATTTGACTACTCGGGGGTATAATTATACCTTCTGTACCTGCCTTGGAGGTAAGGCAAAGGTTAAAGGAAGAATAAGATAATGGAAAAGTATCACTAAATCATTCTCAATGTACTCTTATGGCTTGGGAAAGTGAGTGCCAGCTCTGTAACATCTAATCTGGGAGACCATCCATGCCTCAAAAATCTAGGTGCAAGTCTCGGAGACATTTCAATTCCTCCCAAAAACCCAGGGCGTTACTTAATTGTGCAGGAAAAAGGGTGAGCCTTGGGCCTTAGTTTTTATTCACTGAGCCAACGACAAATTTGATGCAAAAATTGGATCTGTTGTAAAAGTGTTTAAGGAAGTCATTTTTCACCATCAGGAGCAGCAGGTGGAGGGTACCCTCCTCCTGTTAGCCTCCCCCTTACCTGGGTCTCAGCCGTGGGGTCTTCACTGCCCCACTCTGGAAGCTGCTCACTTGTGATTGTGTTTTCGGCATATTCAAATGACGAGCAGGTCTGAGGCTCTGCTTCATTCTGCTTTTGGGAATTGATTTTTCCTAAATGAGAAAATGTACATGAAATCACAATCTGCTTTCTTCAACCCTTTACAAGTTAAGGGAGGGAAGTGGAGAGACATTCAGAAATAATAAAAAAGATCCAAACACAGTTAAAGCTGGATTTCCCAACATCCTGTCCCCTGCAAGTCTGTGCCACCCAAAACATCTGCATTGCACTGCTATGACTATCTCTAGAAGGTGTCCATCTCGGAGAGCTGAAGGCAAACTTTTCCACAAAATATTGACAAACTTTTCATGTTAGGAAGGGGTTAATGAGCAAATCCTTTGGGAAACACTGATTACTCCTCAAATAGTGTTAATCATCAGACAACAAACAGGTTTCCTTTTGGGAGCACTTCTCAGAGCCTTCATTGTGCTATTGAAAATTGTCATAACGTCCAAAGAAAGGGTTTGATTTAGAGCCCTAAATAATATGCCCTATTCTGAAGACAGTACTGTAACTTCAGAGAGAAAAGTCTTTTCCAGAACTTTTTTTTCAGGGTTCATATTTAGAGTATAAGTATATTATGAGAATGTCAGGTTGTCTGATTTCAAAGGCAGACCTTTGTCCCACGCTTCTTTTGAACTTGTGGTATTAAAGTAAAAAAATCTTAAAAAAAAAAAAAAAAAAAAAAAGGAAGAAGAAGAAAAAGCCCTTCCCAAACATATTTGGGCAGGGAACCCTTATTTTCCTAGAATACTCATTAAGGTCATTCCCAATGCACTCAGAATGTATTTTCGACAACTGCGCTCTTAAAGATTTTGCAGGGCAGTACTCCCAAGCTTTTATGTGTATATGCATCAGTTGAGCTTTTGTTAAATTGCAGCGTCTGAATCAGGAGGTCTAGACTGTGGGTCTGAGATTCTGCATTTCCGGAAAGCTCCCGGGCGATCTTGATGATACTAGCCCATGGATCACACTTTGAGAAGCAAGGGTGTAATTAGCAGGGAATGATTAAAGTTCCCCCATTATCCTTAATAGTAGATTAACCTGCAGAGTGAATTCCTTCCTCATGCCAGAAAGGAGAATCGCTGTTATTACCCTCCATCCTCAGTGATTACCAACAGGACATGCTGTGAGAGCCTCTCAATAGCATTTTGCTTGTGAGCAGAAGCAAAGTCACTATATTTTTATCAGCACTGTGAGACTTGTCCAGTTACGTTTTTTTTTTTTTTTTGATTATGGGAATAAGTGAAAAACCAATGGAAATACATGCATTAAATAGGAAGTGACTCCTCTTAAGTGGGAATGACCTCACTTTCCTTTTGCTCCAGCTTGTCCTCCCATTCCCTGATTTTTCAAGTGAGTCACTGATGGCCACAGAGAAAAGAGCAGCCTTGGAAAGGCAGCCCTGCCTCAGGACCACAGTGACGTTATCATTTGGTAGACAGGAAGCTGCAGGGTGGGTGACACAAAAATACCTTGTGATTCTGTTGACCTCATTCTCTACCATATACTACTTTCTTACAACTCTTCATGACAATTTAATTAAGACACAAACCTCCAAAAACCAACGCAGTGAATATTAGCAGCATGATCAGAACAATCTCCTTCCAATCCCCTTCTTATGAAGCAATTCAAGGCTTGTGGTTTCTATTCAATTTGTTATAATGACAGTGTTTAATCATGAAGTCTACACGGCAGCCCGTCGCTGAATTGAGGTCACACATGTGACTATTCAAGCATGGAGCACATAATCTATAACTAAGATTTCGCCCCTGAATCTCTGGAGGCTGTCATTAATTAACAATGCATTTATTTAAAAAATAATATGCATTACAGCCTTTTAAAATGTAGCCTTGGCTTGGAATGAGCAGAAGTTTGTGATGAAACATTCATGGCAGTTTGCATTGTTGTATGAAGAACTCAGCTGTGGGAATAGCTCAATCACATATATTCAAAGATATTTAATTAAAAGTCTTCTTTTCTAATTTCTCAAAAGCCGATCATATAATTTCTACTTGTGGCTCCTTTCTAAGTCATGAAATTATAAAAGAAAGTCTTTAGAGTTCTTGTTCATATGCTTATGCATGTCGTTAGTGCAACATAAGCCACGCAAGTTAAAAATTATTTAGTGTCATCTCACACTGCAATAAATATTTTAAATCTTGAAGGAACAATGAAAAAACTTTGACCTTTAGCCTGGTCCTATCTTTAATCATGGAAGCTTGTTTCAATTACTGTGGCGAAGGGTGGTGCATCTCACTGAGGAGGCTCATTCCACTCTATTGCAGTTAATGCACAATCCACTGCTGATATATCAAACTAAGTTTTTTATAGTTCAACATATAAATATATTTGAGCAGGATAGGAATATGTCAGAAGACATACATTTCTGGTTAGAGGGCAAACAACATTTCAGCTAAATTTATGTCTCAGGCCTAAACTGGTCTATATTCAGAGTTAGGCTTTAAAAAGATAAAATCCTATGTGTGTGTTGTGTGGCTTTTTTCTTTATCAATTTTTTTTTTTTTACTTTTTTTTTTTCTTTATCAATTTATATGTCCATGTACCTGTGCTTACGTGCTTGTTTCTTTTATGCATGTGTTTACCCCCTATCGTGATATTAAGAATAGATGATGTTTAGTATTTGTCTTTTTACTTTTGTTTGAGGACATATAGGGATTTTCATGTATCCACATTCCCATTGGGTGGAGGTCACTGACTGGACCTCCTGGTGGAAACCTTTTCTGCTGCCTGTTTTCCATTTTTGTCAGAAAGTGCATTGTTTTGGTGTGGAAACAGTCTAATTTGGAAGGTCACAGGTGTTTTACCTGAGGAGGCTGGTTTGGGGAGCCGACTTTCCAGAGGCCGCATCCCCCTGGCGGTCATGATGGGGTCAGATGTGGAATGAACAATGGTGTTATCTGCAGAGGCGTGGCTGTCTGCAGAGGAAGGTACTTCTCGTTCAAGGGTCTGAGCCCTGATGGAAGAAGCTGCACAAAGTGCTGGCTGGAGAGACAGGATGGGCTCTGTGTCCTCTGGGGAGTCTGGGTGGCAGATGTATCGCCCTGTGGAGCGATTTCCCGAGTCTGGGAGTGGGAAGGTTCCAATCCCACTGTCCAGTGTCCTCATCAGGCAGTTGGATTCTAGAGAGAATAACAAAGTGAGGATTAGACAGGGTTCACATAAAAGGATAAAAGGATCATGAGCATTTTTATCCAATCTGGAGGAAGGGGGTATCTAGAAGGAAGAAATACTATTAATGGGATAGTACATTTCCAGTGAGTGGCACCAAAGAGACATTTAATTGAACACGGAAATATCCCCTTCACATAATATGAGGTAAGACAGCTAGCCATTACTAGCATTAAGAGTCACATGTACATATATTCTGGATGGTTCTCTAGAACTGTCAAACAAAAAGAACAGCCGTTAGAGACCAAAAGTTATTTTTAGTCACCTTTATTTTGATTGGGAATCATATGACTTCAACCAATTAGGTGAAATTTATTAACCGAAATATGATGAGTAATGAGCACACATAACACTCTGAAGTGATGTCCTAACAAAGGTAATTGTGCATCTCTTACATGAATTATTAACCACTTGACAGTTAACTAAGTCTCTGGCCTCTCAATTTAACTGTGAAGGCAAGTAATTCATATGCTATAAGGGTCATCCCAAAAGATACCTTACCCATGGTATTATCACTTTATCATGTGGGCTTCATTTGACCCAACTGCCATTTAAAGTCAATTAATTGAGAGCCACCATCTGTCTTTCACTCTCACTTCATGCAGTGACACAACCCATTAATACTTGTTGGATTTCTTGTCACTCTCAGAGATCTCACTATTCCCTAAAACAAATTGAGTTGATTTCACCACACATGTGTAATATATTCTGCTGTGTCTCATCTTTAAAAAATTTTGTGGGCAGCCCCGGTGGCTCAGTGGTTTAGCGCCGCCTTCAGCCCAGGGCCTGATCCTGGAGATTCAGGATCAAGTCCCGCGTCGGGCTCCCTGCATGGAGCCTGCTTCTCCCTCTGCCTGTGTCTCTGCTGCTCTCTCTCCCTCTCTCTCTCTCTCTCTGTGTCTCTCATTAATAAATAAATAAAATCTTTTTTTTTAAAAGAAATTTTGTGTACAAAAATACAGTATCTGAAAAAATTATTGCTGTAATGGTAGTATGGTTTATTCAAGCCAATGAGACAACTTCCAAGATCTGCTTATCACTCCAAAAGCTTCCTGTTTATAGGATAGTCTTAGAAGAAAACATCCTTAGTAAAGTTTGTGTCAGCCGCTTGTAGTTCTAACATGCAGCAAAACTTAGTACCGTGTCAGGCATGGTGGTGAATATAACAGAATATGACATAATCTTCGTATCTCAAGGCTCAACAGCTAACATTTCAGTAGTGTTTTATGGAACAATGGCTTATAAAGTGCAAACTGCCAATAACTATTGTGTGACCTCTGACACAGGATTCTTAACCTCTGGAGCTCTCAGGTTCCTTATGGGATTGCTGTGAGGATAAAAATGTTTGCCATCCAATCTCTAGAATTTAGAACAATATCAAGCATTCGGTGGGAGATAGCTGAAAGTTAAATAACAAATAGTGACATATGCAAAATGTTCAGCCTATTTATCAGATTTTAGAGATACTTGGCAGGCGGATAGTTTATCCATAAGTGCCTCTCTTACACAATCTCATTTGATGCTGAGCAATTTATGTCAGAATTCCTGAAACTCTCCCTTCCCTATTCTCTTCCTCAAAAGCTCTGTGCCACCAATGAGTAGTAGAATTCTGGGAATTTCTTAACAGTAAGGTTAAAACAAAGGTGTAGGGCTATGGACAGTCTTTGCTCTTATAGATTTGGTGCTGGTTTTGGAAGTACTAGGAGACAGAGTCCTTATCGAAAAAGAAGCTTCTGTTTTCAACGGGATATTTAGTGGGAAGATGCAGATACCCTCTACATTTAGCAGCCATGAGATCCTAGAAAGTGGTCAGGAACTGCCTGGGCCCTGATTCATATAGCTATGGCCTGGGGTGGGGCTTTTCTTTTTCAGGATTACAAGGGCTAAATTTTAGCCCCATTCATTTCAAGGTCTCCACCTGGCCAGCTTTACTCTCAACCAGCTTCAAAGATTGTTCATTACCTTCTCCATTCATCTTCTTCTCAATTAAGGGGACCTGATTATTTACAGAGGGGCCTTTTTGAGAAATGAGCAGCTGTTTGCATGGGGAGGCATTGCCAGAAGAGTTTAAAAAGAAAGACCCCCGGCATTGGCATTCAGATTTCAAGGTCTTTTCTTCATTTTAGCCAAGAAATACAAAACCCCTCAGAGTTAGCATGTCCACATGTTGTACTAAGGAGCAATTCTAAGAGTCGAAATTATTTCAGTCTCACACAGGAACAAATGGATCTTCATCAGAACTGACCCAGTGTTTGGGAGCAGGAAGCAGACTCATTGGCTTTAACAGCTGAGGTGTGTTAGTCCTCACAGGCCCCAGGCTCCCTCCTGTGATTATTTCCTCCCAGCACCTGCAGGATTGCTTAGCCCTGAACTAAAGAGTGCTCAGCAGGATGAAACATGGGGAGTTCTTTTCCTTTTGTGCACTTGAACCATCAAGTTTGGCTGATCATTGTAGCCACTTAGTACTTCACTTCTTTCTTTGCCTCCTGTCTTCAGCTTCTCAATCTTATAAGGTTAGGAACTATCATCACCATCTACAAATGAGGAATCCTAGTTCAAAAGGGTTAAGTAACTCACCCAAGGCCATGAGCTATAAAGAGCTTGGATTTGAATCCAGTCAAGTATAACTACAAAGACCATGCTTTTAGCCATCAAGCTATCCTCATCCTTCCCAAAGTACAGACAAATCCGGAAGCAGAGTCTACTCAGTTACTAGCCATTGAGGCAGCCTTGTGAACAGAAAGCTCCCAGAATGCCTCCCCGCCTCCCCACCCCTGCTCCTAGGTAAAGGCATTCAGCTTGTCCCCTGGAATTGAAGCAGGTACCTGAATTCTAGCTGGCTCTCTTGCTCCCCATCCTGAGGTCTGAGTCTACCTTGATGTTTCCTGTATCTAATGGTTGTTGCCCGCACTCAGGATGCCCGCACATCCCGATCTGCATGGGTTCTGAGGACCATGACTGCACAGTAACTCTTCCCCTCTGCCTTCTTCAATTGCATCCATAGACTTTCAGGCCCAGGTTTTTAAGGCATTAATTTCAATTCTCTGGATTAGGTGATAGGCATTGTCTCCAAGGGCAGTTTTCTGGCTTTGTCTGAGAACTCTCTCCCCTCCAAGTATTTGATGGCTCAGAGAGCATTGAATCCAGTCCTCTCAAATGGAGACTCAAAAAGCAAAATGAGATCCTTGACTGCCATTACCGTGATTTTTCTAGGGAAAGCTCCAGCCGCCAAGGCCTGTGTGCTGGCCTGGACTATAACAGAAGGCTGGAAATAGGGCGAGGAGAGGTCATAGGAAAACTGGTGAAGACAGGCTAAGTATGGTACCCTTCTGAAAATACCAACATTTTCTGGTTTCTGTCCCCTTAAATGATTTTCCTTTCCCTTCTTTGCTTTTATAATATTGTCATACCAGAATCTAAAGAGGACTTTTGGTATTCCTGAGTTCTCAGATTCTCTGAGAACTGTGTGCTCTGACACTAAACTCATAAACCACCTGCTATTAAAGCCATTTTTTATTTCTAAAAATTACAGATGCCAAATGTAGTGAATTTGAAGAACTCATTTGTAAGTACCTATGAAATGAGGTGTAGACAGTCAGGGACTCAGGCACCATATGCCAAGTTTCACCCTCAAGCAAATTTCTCCAGAATGCATAAACCTTTGGAAATGGAGTTTATATTGAAAATGCTGACACCTTCTTTATGCAGTTTCTTTAAGGTTCTGTAAGTTTCTCACAGTTCATAAAAATACTGTAACCTGAGAAAGTGTTAGATATTGTACTTCTGAAGCCAGCTTTTTTTTTTTTTTTCTCAGAGAATTAGAAGAACTCACAAAGTAATTAAATGGCTGTGATAGGAACAAAGTTCAAAGTGGCAAGCTGACCTTGCATCTCGAATGAGTTGACAGTCTTGATCTCGACAAGTATAAGTTCACATTTGTGGCTGTGAGAACAGCTGCCAACAGGGCCTTGCTAATGAGTTCAAGGATTGGGTCTCCGGTGACCAGCAGGTTTCATTCTTCCAAGGTTACCAATCGTGCCTCTGACCCTGGTCAGCCCTTCCACCTACTTCTCATTGTCCCATTTGCCTACTCTCTCTCTCTTTCACTCTCTCAAGGTTAAGTTCTCTTGCTTATTGGCACCAACAAGCCCCAGGAGTTTCATGGGATGACTCACAGTGGTGCTTCCCAGTCCTTTTAATGTCATAGCACACATAGAAAATATGAAGCTCTCTGAGGAAAACCCTGGCTACTTGAGAGCTGAGGGTTCAACATCTCAGCACTCCTGGGATCCATTCAGGGCATCAGCAGCAGACTGGGAGGGAATCTCTTATGTACAGGTTGGACTCAGATTCTTTTACTCACACCTCAAATGCATCACCTTGTGGATCTCCGGCAGGCAAGGGGATGGATACATTTTTGGTCTCTTAGCAGCTGATACACACATTTCTAGGCCCTTCTTTCTTGGGGAAAAAGTGCAGAGTGCTTAGATTAGGAGTATTTTCTGGCATTGAAGCTTCAGTAACTTCAGAGGGAAGTTACTGTGCCTAAGAGGGAGACAAACATTCCAGGAGTGGGTGAGCAGCCAAAAAGGGTGAGGTTCTGCATGAGATGATGGCAGAAAAGAAGTTCTGCAGAAACATTTCCACTGGGGATTTGTCAACTCAAGGTGCATGATATAAAAATCCCCACTCAGTGCACCAAGAAGCTTTAGCACTTATGCTCCTGGTACCTGGGGTCTCGGTAGGTGGTTTTTCAGTTTCCTCATCTGAAAATTAGGTCATACAGCCTTCATGATGGGGGCGCTTTTAGGCCTAGAAACACAGATAGCATCTAATAAGTATAGCATGATGTCTGGAATAGGTACACAGTTATCATTCAGAAACTAGCACAGTTCTCTAAACAAGTGTTAGTAGGCTGTAAGCATTCTGAGGCCAGACTGGATTTTATTTATGTCCATGGTATTCTCATGTAAGTCCATTCCTGATTCTATATTGTCCTTTTTCAAGAATATGGCGATTATATGCTGATAGAGCTGATACCAATTGCAGGCTTATCAAGTATCTGATATATTTTCTATCACCAGGTTCAGCACAGGGCCTGACACACAGTCAGTTCTCACTGAGTGTAATGAAAAGAGCAGGTGGAGAAAAAACATCTCTAATCTTTAGAAAATGCTTCTTGAAATTAAATTGAATACGAAGCTTTCTTTTTGAAACCCCAATGTGCTGCCTTTTGTTCTGACTCTAGCAACCAAAGAAAAGAGCTGTCTTCCTTCTTCTCTAGGGCCATTTTTCACATACAGTCAGACTTCATTAATTCAGATAGCCAGAGGAATAAGATCATTCAGAATTATTGAATATTTTAAAGACCAATTTCTTAATACTTCCAAGCCCTTAGAGTAAGGGTCTATGACCAAGATGAAGGACAGCTACTAGAATGGTGTTTTGGTGTCTTTCTCAGTCTCCCACCCCCTCCCTCCAAAGCATCACTGGCCAGATATTCTCAGGTTTAGAAGAAGCCAGAGTGGCACCATTGCTTGGCCCTCATCCTCAGGGATTCTGGATGCCACACTGAGTGTTGGCATCCTCACTTAACACTGGTGTCCACTGTAGCATAAGAACTAAGCTAGGACAGAGTCAAGTTCCTGGGGATCATTTGTTGTGAGTAGATGAGATTATTCAGTAACGTCTTACATGGATTTATGCAAAACAGTGAGTTTCTTTCTTTTAAAACAATTTGTTCCCTCAAGTGGATTATTCCAAACTTGTTTTATATTATTTCTTTACACAGTACTGTTTATCTTTAAAAATAGCTGCAAAGGGAAAAGTATATTTCCAGCATTGTGTCAGCTGATACAAACTTCCCAGTTGGTGGAATCTGACTGAGGAATGATCTTGAGTGTTTGGAAAATGCCACTAAATCCCGCCCCCCACCAGCCTTCTCTTCTACAGATTAAAGCGTCTCAAACTTTTTCTCACAGATCCTATCGCACAAATCCGTGATCGCCTGAATTTGTAAACCCAAACTCCTGGTAGTAGTAATGTATTTGTCCAAAGAGATCATTGGATAGGATAGGTTTGAGGAAATCTGACTTGAGTTCTAAGTTACCCTGAATATTCAGAAGAAGGAAGTGAAGAGAGAATAGTAGACATCGGAGCTGGAAAGACAAGGTTTGAAGACCCATGTGGCTACCTGCTAGCTATATGACAACAGGGTTTGAAAACTATTCAGAGTGTGTACAATGACAGCTCATTTGTAATAAGCCTGGCACAAAGTTTCTGACAATGCAGGGGCTTAATATGTTGCCACAAGTGGTTGATAGGGAAAGGTAGGGGCCCCTACCATACACTGTCATGGAACTCAAAGTAAACCAAACTTCCACCTGCATGGTTAGTATTCTATGGCAGCACCTGGTCTATTTTCCTAAACAACTACCATGTGGTGATTTCCTAAGCAATCACCTTTTGGTAACCATTTCTTTGGGCTGATTGTAATCATCAATGAGCACAGTGAGTACAGGGCAAAGTACTTGGAATTGGTGGCAAGCTGCCTCGTGCATAGAAAAGTTGGAGTCCATTCTCTCAAGAAATCCATTTTGGAGTTGGCACTGTGTAAAGCTTTTTAAAAAGCCTAAATGAATGATATTTACCTATGTTCCCTTGCTCGCAGACTTATTACATTCTTGGGGAACATTTGCAAATTAGTAATCCATGATTTTCAGTTAGCAAAGGTACAGCACATCTATCCTATAAAGCTGTACTTGGTCTTGAGCAATGATTTGCCCTCTCTTACAGGTTCAAACAAACTACTTTAGTAACCATGGGCATTTTTTTCCTCTTCAACAATAATAAATTCCAGGAAAAGAGAAAATTTAAAAGTCCAAGTGATTTTTTGCTTTGAGCATTTCTATCACATCTACAAGTTTTAGCCAAAAATGCAACGAGGACCCAATACAGCTCACCAGCCAGAAAGGGTGTTTATATAGGTGCTAATATCCATGCCATAGTACCAATTGGCATGCTTTCTTCTAATGCAAGTGGTCATGTAAAGAAGTCTTTGTATGGCTTCTCTCCAGGTTCCTAAACATCTCTTAGCTACGTGTGGTATTGGCACCAGAAACTTAAACCACAGATGGGAGAACAGATCTCTTTATTTGCACATCCTTCTCTTCATCTGTATGGCTGAAACAAACTAAAAAAAATAAGCCTGTTGCCAAAGCCACATCAATTACATGTAGGTTATTCATTCTAAGTTTACTCCGTGGTTTTTTTCAAAGTAGTCAAAAATGACTATATTGGCTATTTATTCACAACTACTGGGTAACTTTGGCTGTGGCATTAAGATGACCTTCTGGAAGAGTAAATTCAATTTGATGGCTTTGGAATGCATGAGAGTACTCAGCCGTTGAATTCCAAGTGGATTTAAGCTTTCTGAGACTTGAAAAGTATATAGAAGAATATAAATTTGTTTTCCAGTCCCCTGTGCTCTCTTTGATATCAAGGAAGACCTGGATGTTGGGGGTCTGGTGCACTGCTACACAGAGAATGAATATGAGAAAGAAATAGGGAATTAACATGACAAAAAATTAAAGGGAAAAACCAGACCATTAAATTCCTTTGTAAAGATGAAGGACAAGTTATTTAAACCAATACAAAAGATGTGCCACCTTAGGCTGGGTTGGTAGCCAGTGAACAAATATTCTGTGTCTGATAGCAGTGTCACATAAAATATTGTGGTGGGATGTGATTTAAGGATATAAACTGGAAAAGGTGAGATTTGCGTGTCGTATGTCCATGTAGACCATGAATTTATAGAAATACTTCTTGAATTTATTTACATATCCAGCTGGTAAAACTCCTGAGGGGGAAAAAATTCTTTAAGTTTGCTGTAAGATGTGTTCCTTCCTGTCAATAATATTAAAACAACCTCTTCTAAGGTTCTGAGGGTGGCTCTTGGTCTAGAATTTTGGGATTTGTTGTACAACTTTCTGAATCCTTCTTTTACAATTGTTAATAATTATCTCTATTCTCTTAACCCTCCAGACTGAACTATCTTGAGATCGTCACATAACTCCTTAATGTCATGCTATGCTACTATGCTTGTCATGTAAAACAATGCACAGACTTGTATGCAATATTTACTGTAATACAGAAGAGTAGTCTAATGTGACCTGTATGGTTTAACAGCAAACACTTGTTCAAATTTTTCAGCTGATCTAGGAACTGACTTGGATCCCAGACTCCTACATCCTATTTTGCAAGTTGACACTTCAGGTCAAAGTCCTTGATGATGAGCATACACACAGATCCCTCCCAACTCCCCATAAAGTAATGACTACCCCTTGACTATTTTCCTCTCCATATGTCAAGTCTTGTCCTCTTTGCTTTGATATTTTTCTAACTTAAAAAACAAGACAAAACACAACATTGTACTCTCATTAGCTAAACTTTCTAGAGTACAATAAAAATGTAGAATCACAATGGTTCCAGTCCTGATCTGTGATCACCACTTTTTAAAAAAGATTTTATTTATTTATTCATGAGTGACACAGAGAGAGAGGCAGAGACATAGGTAGAAGGAGAAGCAGACCCCTCAAGGGGAGCCTGATTCACGACTTGATCCCAGAACCCTGAGACCACACCCTGAGCCAAAGGTATATCTCAGCCACTGAGCCACCCAGGCGTCTCTGTGATCACCATTTTTTTTTATCTGAAGAAATCCTCTTGTTTCCTGCTATCTTTGCTCATTCTCTATCCATGGCAAAAATAGTCTATCCTCTACATATTTTCCTCCCAATCTAATTATAATTTAGCTATTTGTTTGTATCTTCTTCTAAGATACTTTGGGTTGGTGCTTATGAAAGGCATGTTAAAGATCTACACAAATGGTGTTGACTGATTCTCCTCAGTTCGCAGATTTAAAACATTTTCAGATTACATTCCCAAATTACTAAGTCATGATTTCCCCCTTAGAGAAAGTACAGCATATCTGTCCCAAAATGTTATCCTTGTATCTGCTCAATGATCTACCTTCTCTCATGCATTCGCTCCATCTCTGTTCTGCCAAAAGGAAGTGATAAGTTAAACAATTACCTCGTGAACCTGATAGACATAGATGACTATTACAAGTAATTTTGTCTCTCTAAATCTCTTTTACTCTATATCAGGTTTTCTGAATTGTATGGACTACTGCCTCTACTCTCCATTTCACCTGCTTGGATAACATCTGCTTTGATAAAGCAACTGAGGAAAGGGAGGAAAGAAAATAAATTGGGGGTAAGGTGCTGCAGGAAGAGATTCAAAACAGCTTGATTTGGCGACAAGTGTATAAAAATAGAGAAGCATGGGGAGACTCTTATGTATCAACTTAGCAACAGATAAAAATTTAGTAGGGATGTTTACAATATATCCTACATATTATTACCCTAACTTTTTTATATTAAATTTTTACATGCTCTAAAGTTAAAAATTATTTTAGTTTGTTCATATTACTGCAGTTATAGATATTTAATGAAAGCCTCCAGAAAGATAAACATTTAAAGTTCATAAATGTTTTTCTCCATTTGTCTCTATATTTAATCATTCTCAATGATTTTTTAAATTATATGCAGAAGGAAAGCCCAAGTCGTCATACCTCTGAACTTTTTTTTCTTTAATATTCACCTTAACATGCCTTACTTGCTTGGTTCAGGATTTTAATTATTATAAGGTAATCTATTTTAAGTGAATATTTAAGGATCATTTATTTTTCTTTTATGTGACTGCAGCTGAAATGTGGGTAAAGAGGCTGAAGTTGAAGTGAGCCTGTCTTTCTATTTCAGCTTCCACTCTCCACTCACCAATATTCCATGGTTGTCTTTACAGAAAGGTAATAAAGAAGTAATGAAATCCAACAGACCAGTGGATATGGATATAGGTAAAAATACAGAGAGATTTTTGCTTCTGACCATTAAGGATTAATTGCAACAGGAATACACATACGCTGTTAAACACTGTTTTCAGATATTGGACAGTAGGCAGCATAGAACTTAACCTCAGAATCACGGGAAACAAATCAGGTGAGCCGTACAATCTCCCCAGCCACCTTTCTGATGGCAGTTTCCAGACTGAAACACAGAAAGTGGGAACATGGAGTTTGTGGATCCTGATGAATTAAAGAGATAAATATAGGTGTGTGTGTTTGTGGGGTGGGGCAAGTATCAAGGTTGCTAGAATTTGCAGGGTTGTATATTGGAAAGAAAAAATAACAGAGGTGTGCCTATAGCTTTTGGTTATATACTAATCTGAATATGCATGAGGTAAAACTCATGATGTCAGAGAAACAATTGCTGTGAGACACTAAGGTAAATTTCTTGAGCTCATATAGGCTGAAAATAGTTTTTTTCTACCATTCAGAGAGGCTAGGCCCTCCAATATGGACTATAAGGTAGAGTTCTAAGAAGAGTCAAACCTTAGTAAGAAGGCTAAATTGCACCTAGAATAAAGCCTTCTCTGGACTTGTCAAAACAAAACTTAAGAGTAAGCCTTGACCACGATAGCCAAACTGTGGAAGGAGCCTCGGTGTCCAACGAAAGATGAATGGATAAAGAAGATGTGGTTTATGTATACAATGGAATATTACTCAGCTATTAAAAATGACAAATACCCACCATTTGCTTCAACGTGGATGGGACTGGAGGGTATCATGCTGAGTGAAGTAAGTCAGTAGGAGAAGGACAAACATTATATGTTCTCATTCATTTGGGGAATATAAATAATAGTGAAAGGGAATATAAGGGAAGGGAGAAGAAATGTGTGGGAAATATCAGAAAGGGAGACAGAACGTAAAGACACCTAACTCTGGGAAACGAACTAGGGGTGGTAGAAGGGGAGGAGGGCGGGGGGTGGGAGTGAATGGGTGACGGCACTGGGGTTATTCTGTATGTTAGTAAATTGAACACCAATAAAAAATAAATTAAAAAAAAAAAAGAAAAGAGTAAGCCTTGAAAAATAGAACTAATCTGCAAATACTTTAAAAGCACCCCAGAACAAAGTCCAAAAATTTGTATAGGAATACTGAAATCCAGCACTCAATAATATAAAAGTTATAATCTCTGACATCCAGTCAAAAAGCACTAGGCATGCAAAAAAAAACAAAACAAAACAAAGCAAAACAAAACAGGAAAATATGATCCATTTTCAGGAGAAAAATCAGACAACAGAAACAAAAAGTAGTAATGATATAATAAAATTATAACAAAGAACCTTAAAAAACCACAGACATTGTAAATGTGAACATAATTGATAACTTGAACATAATTAAGATATATTAGAATAATAAAAATACCTAAATGAAAATTGTAGACAGGAAAAAAACCTATTTAAATGGAAAAAATACACTATATATGATTAATAACAGATTACCTATCAGATAATAGATATTAGATAACAGATCTGCAGAGATATCAGGTATGGTAGGAAAAAATAGTGAATTTGAAGGCATAAGGATATAAATGATCCAAAACAAAGTATATAGAGAAAAAAGACTTAAAGGAATAAATAGAGCATCAGTGACCTTAGAGTCAATAAGAAGTAGTTTAAATGTGTGTAATTGGCTCTCCAGAATGAAAAAAGAAGAGAAGAAAAACTGTGACAGAAAAACCAAAAATGTACCATATTTGATAAAAACTGTAACTCCAAATCTAAGACAATCAATGAATTCCAACCAGAACCAATATGGAGAAAAACCACTAAGGAACATGATAGTTAAATTGCTGAACATCAACGATAAAGACAAATCTTAAAAGCAACTGAGAATAAAGATGCTCTACAGAAGAACAATGATAAAACAGACAGCAGACTTCATGTCAGGCATTACACAATGCAGAAGATAATAAACATCTTTAAAGTGCTGAATGGAAAAAAAATCCCCCAAACATATTAATCTTATAAAATTAATTTCAACTAACCAACTTTTCAATTATTTTAAAAATAAAGGAAAAAAGGAATAATTTTAAAACAAACAAGAGCTGAGTGGTTCCTGGTGGCTCAGCAGGTAAACTGGCTGACTTTTGATTTCAGCTCAGGTCATGATCTCAGGGTCCTGGAACTGACCTCTGCATCAGGCTCTGCATTCAGTGGCAAGTTTGCTTAAGGATTCTGTGTCTCCCTTTCTCTCCTTCTGCCCCTCCCTCTTCTCAGGCTCTCTCTCACAAATAAATAAATCTTAAAAAACAAAAACAAAAACAAAAACAAAACAAAAACAAAAACAAAAAAAAACAAGAGCTGAGAGAACTCATTGCCAAAAGCATTTTAGTATAAAAAATATTAAATGTATTTCCACAGGCAGATAGAAAATGGATATCAGGTAGAAATTTGGGAGTAAAGTAAGAGCACCAAAAATGATAAATACATGTTATATTACAAAATATATTTCTATTTTTAATCTTTTTTTAAAGATAAGTAACTAAAGCAAATACAAGAGCATATTGCAAGGTTTCTAACACATGTAGACATAAAATATAATAATGGCATAAAGGTTGGTAGAGGTTATATAAAAGTAATCTGTGACACATTAAGATAGTGCTAAAGACGTAATTAGACTACATTTAAACATTAGATCAATCACTAAGGGGTACAGCTAATAATCTGCAAGTAGAGATAAAGGGGAATCATAAAAAATATTCAAGAGAAGGCAGAAAAAAAGACAAAAATATGAAGTACAGAGGGGACAAGTAGAAAGTTACATATTAAGATGGTAGATTTAAGCCAAACATTTAGATAATTACATTAAATGTAAATGGCTTAAACATGCCAATTACTAGGCTGAGTTTGTCAGATATGAATGCAAAAATATAGCAAAACCTAATTATATGCTGTCTAGAGAAATCCACTTTAAATATGTTTATGGATCAGAAGATTCAATACTGTTTAATTCTCTACAAATTGATTTATAGATTCCTGGCAATCTTAATCAAAACACTACCAATCTGCCTTACAGATATGGACAACCTGATTCTACAAGTATTTTGGAAGCACAAACATTTTTTAAGAAGTGAAACAATGTCAGGACTGATGCTACCTAAATTGTATTTGGCTATATACTAATCAAGAGAATTGGATGAGGATTTGCATATAGATTAGTGGAACAGAGCAGACATTCCAGAAATAGACTCACATATATATTGTCAGTTTTCAAAGATGACAAGGTAATTTAATGGGGAAAGATAATGTTAGGACAAAAGCTACTAGAAACACTGAATATTCCTATGGAGAGTAATGAACCTCATCTCTTTCTTCAGACTGTATACAAAAACTAATGCACAGACTAAAACAGAAGAGGCACAATAGTAAAAATTCTAGAAGAAAACAGAGATTATCTTTGTGACCTTTGATTAGGCAATAGTTTCTTAAATAGAGCGCAAAAGCAAAAACCATAAAAGAAAAAAAATGATACATTAGATTATCAAAATAAAATAAAAACTTCCTCTTCAAAGACACTACAAAGAAAATTAAAAGGCAAACAACAGTAAAAAGTTACCTAATAAGGGGTCTGGATCCAGAATAAAAATAACTCCCATAACTTGATAATAACAGAACAAGCAATTCAGTACAAAATTGAGCAAAATTTTGAATGTCTATGTCATCAAAGAAGATATATGGATATCCAATAAAACTAGGAAAGGATGTCCAACATCATTAGTCATTAGGGGGATGCAAATTAAAATCATAGTGAGATATCACTGCACTCCCATAAACATTGCTAAAACTAAAAAGACCAATAATAATAAATGTTGATGAGAATGTGGAGCAAGAAGGACTCATATATTGTTGATAGGATCACAGAATGGTAAAACTACTTTGGAAAATAGTTTGGTAGTCCATCCAAAGACTCAGACACACAAATGTTAAGAGCAGCTTTGTGCATGATAGCTCAAATGAATTTCATACAATGAAATGCCAACTGGTAATGAAAAAGCAGAAACATAACTGTGAATATATACAATGTGGATGTTTCTCAAAAGCATTTACACTCATTAAGAGAGCCAAACCCTAAATACTATACAATTTTTCCATTTACATTAAGTTTTAGAAAAGGCAAGCCTATAGTGATAGAAACAAATCAGCGGCTGTCTGGGACTATCGATATTGAGAGTGAATTTCATGCAGAGGAACATAAGAAAACATTTTAGGGTGATGAAAATTTTCTGCATCTTTTTAAAAAAATGTATTTACTTATTTATATAAATAAGTAAGTAAGTAATCTCTACATTCAACATGGGGCTCAAACTCATGATCCCAAGATCAAGAGTCACATGGTCTTCTGACTGAGCCAGTAGGGTACCCAGAAAATGTTCTATGTCTTGATTGCGATAGTGGTTATACAACAGTATATATTAATCAAAACTCATGGAACAGTGTATACAGAAAGGGTATATTTTGTTGTATGTAAATTAACCTCAGTATACCCGATTCTAAATATTATATGTTGACCCGGCCAATAAAGATCTACTGAAATCCAAAAATTCAATCCTGATTGAACATGGCTGAACAGAGGAACTGGGATTTCCCCAGGTAAAACCTCAAATTCTCCTTAGAGGAATCTGAACATGATGCTGGGAAGGAAGGGGCTTCAGGAGTCCCCAGGGAGCACAACTGGGGCTATTCCTTAATTCCAGATTGAGCAACACACAAGAGGCTCTGTTTACTCCTTCATCCTTTCAAATATCCTGACTAGTAGCTACTAATATCCCCATTTGATAGAGGAGGAAAGCAAAACTCTGAGAAGACAGTCACTTAACAGTGACAGTCTGACTCCAAGGCTCAGTATCACTCTGTTCATAAACCTGCCTCCCAGTGTGGGTGGAGATCCCCAGTATCAGAGAGCCTGCCAGGGACTCTATAGGCCAGTACTTCTCTAGCTTGGGGAGTGGTGCACAGACCCCTGGATTCTCTGGCTATGTGCCTGGTTCTCCTTTGCAAAGAGGGTCTTAGATAAGAAGTCACTAAATGATGACTGGACATGCCCCATGGACATGCCTTTGTCCTTCATCATACCTCATATTTCTGTAGCATCACAACATTTGCTGTTTGCTTACCACAGGGTAAACGCTTTCCTTGCATCAGACCATGATAAAATACGCAGTTGACACATTTTAGATACAAGGAAACAGAGATTTAAAAAGGGAAATAAAGTTGCCCGTGTTCATACAGCTACAAGTAGGAGAGCCAGGATTTGGAGCAAGGCCTATACAAACCACAAAGCTTGCAGATCTGACTGCTACATGATTCTAGTATTGTCTTCTGACCTCAGTTTGCCAAGCACTCTGAATCAATAAGGATACTTTGGGTGGAAAGTGACATATTAAACAGTAAGGATGCATTAGCTCAGAGCCCAGAAGTAGAGCAAGCCTCAGGGCTGCCTTAATCCAGGGCCTCTGTCTTCGTTTCCTTGCAGTTGTCTTGGCTCTGCCCAACCTGTCAGCTTTGGCTTCATGTCAGTAGGATCTGGCTCTAGCAGCTCCCTACCCATCAGCCGTACACTCCCAAATCTAGAGGGGAAAGAGAAGCTAGATCTTTGCATGATTTCTTTCTACATCTCCAACCACTCTGTCCCCTTAAAATTAGCCAAATGAGGTCACAAGCTTATTCATGGACCAATCCAGGTCACTTGGGGATGGCCATTCACTGACTGGCCCAGGGCATAGCTTCCCCAGGCCAATTGCTTTCAGAGAAAATTACCATAAGTGTCCTAATAACATCATACCCTTGATGCAGAAATGGCTATTCGGAGGCCAACCACAACGTCTGCTATATTCTTTCTTAGTCATTATTTCAACTGAATCTTGGAGCAACACTCAGTGGTAATCTCTACACTTGAGGAAACAAACAGGCAACATGTATCTTTCAGGTAACAAGTACAAATGCAGCAGCCAGGATTCAAAGTCATGTCTTCTCATTCCAAGTTGACATTTCTTTCTACTATTTGGACAACTACTGTGACCATACCCCATTTTCTCACTTCAGACCAAATTCTAAGAAGTTACTAAGAAGATACTCATCTTCAATCCTAGATCTCCTGGTATTTATCATCATTTTTTTTCTAATTCAATAACCACTACATTATGGACTCCAGTAAGCCATTTATAACCGAGTAGGGAGGCTTTTTTTCCCCCAGGACTTCCTTTCCAATGAGGCTTTGTAGGTACCATTTAAAATAAATACATAGTCTGATAACCTTAAAACCTATTTAATGTGATGTAGACTTTCTTCTCTTCCCTCTTCAATCTCACTTTCCAAATAAACTCATTTTCAAAAAGATTTTCCTTTTCAACTTCTTTTTCCACATCTACCATCAACACATACCCGCAGGCCTCTGGCTCTTACTAGCTGTATTCATTCTCCATAATAGACCCAAAGAGAAGGTTCCGGCCTTTGGGCTTTTATGCAAAATTGTCATAAAGGTAGCATCTGTTTCATTAAAAAAGAAGAATAAGAGAAATAAGAAGGGAAAAAAAAAACCCCTCAAATATCTACTGAACTACATAGGGCATTGTTTCAATTAGAATTCCAATCAAAATGGGGAAAGAACTGGATGGTGGATGACTGGCTACTAAAAGGAATCCCTTGTACCTCGGACCCATCTTACATATAAGATGTGCTGCCATGAACTTGCTGTCTTTTGATTTTCCCGACAATCATGTGCTGAGTTGGGGAAGGCATCAGCCAATATGTCCAATTTACAGACACAGAAACCCAGGCAACAATCAGTTTAATTAATAAGGGACAAAATTGTTACCAAAACTTAGGTATACTGCTTCTAGGTTCAGTGCTGCTTACACTACAATATTTTGATTCCTGAAAAGTGAGGGAAATGGTATGAAAGATATGAAGGCTCAGGAATTAATGTAGCACCCCTGACTCTGGATTTTAAAGTTTGAATCCTACATATTTTTGGACTTTCTTTGGTGTTCAGAAAAAGTAAACAAGACTTGACAGAAAATCTGATGAGAAGCTGCAATCATTTTGACTCAAGGCCAATATATAAAAATTCAAAAGATGTTATCAAGAATATATGTTGGTACCATCTATGGCAACTGTCATAGCATGGCCTTCCACCAGACATATTATCATTGCATGTTGAATTATATTGAATGTGCTATTGATTCTTTAGACAGAGTGTCTCTCCACAAGACCAGAGGAAAGAGATGAGAAAGGCATCAAGGAAGACTCTCGTTTTTCTAAAGGTGAGGAATTGGGAGTAATGGGGGAAGGCCTTTAAAATAAGGACCCAAGTTAGAGCATGGGGAAAAGATCATAATGGGGAAGGGACCATGGTGAGGAGGAGGAGATGAAGAAGCTGAATGGAATCATGATATTGGAGGTCATACTGAAACATCGAGCTAAGGTTGGAAATTTTGTTTGTAAATAGAATCACTGGAGGAGCAGAAATAAAAGTTACAACATACAGTGTTATTGAAGGTGGGGTTTAGGGGGAAGCAAAAGACAGCTAGAAGAACTTCAGGATATAGAAGCTGGAAATGTCTCTGGCAAGCTCGAGCAAGTCAAACACTTAGTGATCCCCAGGCCCTCCCTCTCCCCAGCAGATTGGGAAAGGGTCAAGGATGATGCAGAAAAAGGAGAATAAGGCAGAGATTGAGTGGATTTTTCTGTGGGATCCTGAGGATTGGTAGAGTAGAACATGCTAGAGCATCAAAGGTTTTTGATAGCTAAATCTTTTTAAGTGTGCAGGGGAAGGAGAAGCTTTACTCTGAATGACATAGCTCAGCCCATGTATTTCTGAAGAATCCCACTCAGCTTCTATTCTATATGCCTGCAGAACATCACCTTATCCCTGTAAATACAGTGGAATTTATTATCCCTGTAAATACAGACTCACTAATGGGGTATGGCTTATTGTGAAGCAAGGCACGAGCCCCACAGCCTGTGTCTTATCCTACTCCAAGACCTCCATCATCCCAGGACACTTCACTCAACGTGGCAGGGTTCACACATTTGATGCAAAATCTGACTGGATTCAAGGATCTTTGTGCAATTAAGGAAGCAGGAGCAGGTGTATGGATGTGACTCTAAGGTGTTGCTTTCTCATTAAGAGGTTGGTGAACAGTAGGAATTTTTCCCTCTATGCACAACAGATTGCTCTTCTGTCTGGCAGTTTCATTACAACACTCTATACAAGTCATATCTATAAATGAAGACCTAGCACACACTCAGCACAGCACCTCACCCAATACAGAATCTCAGGCATACTGGCTTGAGGAGAAGAAGGCCATTTAACCCCGTTCCTTGGCAGCCCAGTCTTCTTTTAGAGCAGAGCAACATGCCAGTTGTGCAGTGTGCTAATTGTCATTCGTGACTCTGGCCAGTCAGTACAATTATTTACATGGACAGCAGCTCCCACTGATTCCAGCAGGAGCATCTCATGAACACCTGAAATCATCATTTTTGTCCTTAGAGGAGCTTTGCTCTAAAACACAAATTCTCTCTAATAGGGATCCATTACTGTGTAATGAATAAACATACCATGCACATGCATGCATATTTCCAGGGGCCTTGGGCCATTTGCTCACGCACAGGCCTCTTGAATCTTTGTTTCCCCTGGGGTGAGGGGAGCTTATCTGCAGAGGGCACATGCCTCTATGAAGAAGTTCACATCTTACATCTGAATGAGTCTGGATTCCAGGTTCAATTGAAGCAAAATGTCTAGCTTTGTTTGCTCATGTGAAAGTGGACTGCTAATCTGAAGGGCTCTCCGTAACAGGGGGTCATTAGGGCCACTCGCTCCACTGTTTTACATAAATGGTGATGATGTAGGCTGTCTGATATTTGACACCTGGCATCTGCACTCTCCCCAGCCCCTACCCTGCTTATAGGATACATTCACCAGCTCACTTTTCCTTGGCCTGGGTGAAGCAAATTGAAATCTGTAGTCATCTATAGATGACAGCCGTTCAGCTTCCTCTAAGTAGCTGATATTCTAATCATTCTGTTAAAACCTAATTACATGTAATTGTATTAGGTTTCTACAAAGAAACAGAACCAGTTGTGTGTGTGTGTGTGTGTGTGTGTATGTGCGTGTGTGTGATTTATAAGGAATTGGCTCGTGCAATTACGGAGACTCAAGTCCCAAGGTCTGCAGGGAGGGTAGGCAAGCTGGAGACCCAGGAGAGCCAACGGTTTAGTTCTAGTCTAAGTCCTAAGGCCAGAGAACCGGGAGAGCTGTCAGTGTGATTCCAGTGCAAAGACCAGCAGGCTTGAGACCCAGGAAGAGTTACCATTTCAGTCATTTCTAGTCTGAAGGCAGGAAAAAAAACCTGACATCCTAGCTCCAAGGCAGTCAGGTGAGGAGAATTCTCTCTTACTTTGAGCGGGGCCAGCCTTTTTTTCTGTTTGGGCCTTAGCTGATGGGTGAGGCCCACCACATTTAGAAGGGCAATCTGCTTTACTCGGCCTGCCAATTTAAATGTTAATCTTATCCAAAAACATCCTCAGAGAAACATCCAGAATATGTTTGATCAAGTCTCTGGGCACCCTGTGGCCCAGGGAAGTTGACATACAAAATTAACCACCACAGTTATTAAGGAGCTGTTATTTGTGGCACATGGTAACAATTAAAAAGTCAAAATGTGTGTGTGTGTGTGTGTGTGGCGTTTTCTAATTAAAACATAATTTTTATACTCCCTCCAAATAAACAGTTGGAAGATGGCCTACTGAAGATGAGCTTAATGGAAACTATCCTGCTGATACCCCCTCCCCCACTCTAAGGCTTTGAGAGACATTGCTGTTACTTTGGAAAGAAATCATTGTTTTAAAACTGCTTTCCCAACATTTTTCTAATATAGACTTCTCAAGCCTTATGGAAATAGAGAATAATTCTAAGTCCTCTTCCCAGATGAGGTAAATGAGGCACATGGGGGGAAGAAATAACCTGTCTAGAATCATAATATTTGGAAAACGGATGTGCCTGATTTTAAGAACTCAGGATTGCGAATCCTCCCATTCCCTTTTAAAAAGAATATAGTGGAACTTTCATATGTAGATGATGATGAATATCTTGATTATTAAAGAGCTGACTAAAAAGCAGGTGGCAAGCAAAGGGTTTAGGGGATATCACTTTTAAAGAGCGAGGTCTGCAGGAGGTGTCCCTTCGACAAGGTAGCTCACTTCTCAAGACACGTGGTGCTGGCTTGGGGCCAGGAGATCCCGCCAGTTGCTGGCGCATCCACCTTCTAGAGGCTTTCTACTGGAGCGTGCCACTGCTGAACTTCTGATTGCCAGTAACTGCATCTCTTTGCCTGAAGGCAATAACCCCAGAATCAGCCCTTGACTCATCAGTGGTGGGAGGTGGTGATGAAGACCCAACTCCCTTACTCTTCAGGTGGGGAACCTCTGAGACTTGGATGCTATGCCCTAGGATTCTTCTGAGGTTAAGCTTCTGTCACCCACAGTGGTAGCCCAGTAACCAGCATGTGTGTGTGACCTTTGCCCTGCCAGTCTCTATCTTGAAATGCTTAATAACTTTTGGATAAGGGGCCCTGTGCCTTGCAGGGCTATGGGAATTCTGTGGCCAGTCCTGGGGGTAGCTGGCATGAGAATCTGCTCTTCATTGGCTGGTCTACTTCCTCTATCTGACTTTTCCTTCTTCCTGACAATTGACTTGTCCTTAAATCCTTTTCACAGGGTCTCCTTCCGCGAGACCTCAAACTGAGCAGTTGTAAATGTCCCTGGAATCATGAAAAACACCTTTAATTAACAAAAGCCATCTTACTAGTTTTTAAAAATAAAACAATAATGCACATGGGATTAAAACTTACTAAAAATAGTGTAGTGATTATATAAGCGGTCACTACCGCCCCATATTGTAACACCCAGGGAGGTTTTATAAGGAAGTAATACCCATGTAAGCTTCCCGACTTCCCTGCATCGCAGACCAAGTGCCCAGGTGAATCCAGCATGCAAATAACTCCCTGAAGAAGTAGGGCAATAACTAGAGCTGGCATTTAAACAGCGGCTCTCCATGCCATCTGTTTTAAAGAAATTATTTGTCTTTGCCAGCATGTCAGGAAGAATAAGTTCACATAATTCAGGAACTACTAAGGCATATAAATTCTTGATTATTTACAATGACACGATTATCTATAGCCATCAAGTTTCTTTTGGTAACGTCCAGCATAATTTCTTACAAAAGGGTCAGGGAAATTGACCTATGAGGAACAGCGTAGAGGATTCAATCTTCAACTAAACTGTAAGAAAGAGATGTAAATAAGGATTCTGATTCCAAATCAGATCAGCTGAGCTCACCAAATCCAGAGCCATGAAGTCTAGGTTTGTCCAGCACAATGTTTGGAATGGAGTCAGTGCCTAATAAATAATTAGTAACTGATTGAACTGGGTTTATGGCTGTGCCTTGAGGCTTGAGAACCAGAAAATGAAACTGCCTTACTTCTCCCAGTGAAGAAACTCTAGGTAGCCACTTCTTACACCTTGGAGTTTATTAAATGGGTACCAGTGCACGAGGACCTGGGGAGAGGAAGAGCCTCGGGTGGGACACTGAACATGACTGGTGGTTGTAGGTTAGGTCTGTTGGTATATGTGGGGGATGCAAGACTTGAGAACTGGCTGGAGAAATAGAAAGCCATCTTAGGCCTTTCCGTGTGTGACATGTACATTGGGAACTTCTGCAACCAAATCCAATCATCCTGAAGTCATGTTAGTTTTCAGGATGAATCTTGTCACCACCTTGAAGTGAATTATAATCTCATTGTGACTCACTTTCCTCATCATTCAGAAAGATGATATCCAGATTATTTGTTTTGCAACAATGGACAGATATCCTGACTACTCCTCTCATCTTTCTCCTGGTAGACAAACTCTAAGGGCAGTTTGATGGTTAAAAGCAGCGGTCCCCAGAAAGGCTAGGCTTTGTAGGTTGCTTACTGGATAAATAATCAGGACAAAGGGGGTTGGAGGTTACATAAATCCATTTTGAAAACATTTTAAAATTCAAGTGTTTGTCCTGGCCTGTTTCTGAACATGATGTATCTTTCTGATTAAGTTGTATAAAAACATTTTTTTGGTGAAAATTCTTTTGTACCCTCTCACATACAACCAGTCCAGACAAAAAAAACTCTCAGTAAGAATTTATGGATGAAAAAAGGGTAAAGTTTTGATTACTAACTAGAACACATTGATTTTGTACCACTGGGAGAAAACAAAGCCCCGGTTCTTGGGGGAAGCATGAGAGTGAGGTAGGAAGGGAATTAATTATCTTTTTTTTTTTTTTCAGAACTGTTCCTGGAAGCTTTCCCTTTTTCCTGAATGAAAACTCCCCATGCTACCTTTCCAAGCTGCTGTGAGGACCTTGGATGCAAACTGGCTCCTGAGCCTATGATCACACCTGACAGTATCAATCACAAGACAGTGAAGGTGGTCCAGCTCCTGTATTTTCCACACAGGACACTCCAAATGTTATCTACACTCATGTCATTGATGATGGCAACTGATGCCATGGACAAGTAGAGCTGTTTGGAGCTGAATGCAATATCCCAAGGACTAACCTGAGTTATTTCTGACTAGACTGAGAATCATAGGGTTAGAAGCTCCATGGTGGGTGGCCATACTGGGGGTCCCATTAACCCATACATCTGATTAATGTTTGTCCTGCCTGGCATACCTTAATGATTATAAGTCTTGATGTCCAAAGTACCATAGACTGCCCATGGGAATGTCCTTCTTGTGTCCATAGGAATGACACTATCAATAACTACCATGATACTATCTCAGCCTTGGGTGGAGGCATTCAGGTCAGCTTCAACCTAATTGAGAACCTCTCAATTATTGAAATCAACAGGTTAGTCTCACACTGCTGTATGGAGTCCTACTGATAATAATTTTCCTGTAAAGATGTGTTGGACATGAGCCAAGGTCACAGATTGTGAAGGAAAGAGTTATCATAGCAGGTCTGAAAAGGCTTACCTTTAGCAAGGCTTGATTGCAATGACTGGTCCTTCACTAGCACCTGGGAACTTGGATTTCAAGAGGGTTCTCATCACCCTAACTGATAAAAGTGGCTCACTGTGCCTAAATTGTTCATATAAACAACATGGTTTATGCTGAACATGTGCTTTCCTTGGGGGATATGGGATTTTAATATGTGCTAGACAAAACAGTACCTGTGTCCAGCCCCCAATGAAACCCTGGGCTCTGTGTCTCTAATGAGCTTCTCAGGTACATAACACTTTACATATGTTGTCATAACTACTTGCTGGGGGAATCTAGGATGTCCTGTGTGACTTCATTGTAAGAAGACCCCTGGAAGCCTGTATCTCATTATCTCCTGATACTGCCCCATATGACATTTCTCCTTGCTGATTTTGCTTTATATCTTTCACTGTAATAAGTCATAGCTGCGAATACAACTTGAAGAAAGAGAGAAAAAAAGAAAGGCAGGAAGTAGATATTTAGAGCTACCTGTATTTTACACATACCGATCTTCCTAATAACTACACTAACAATGAAGACCAACAATTGAGTTCTTGCTAGCTCCTGGCATAGCTGTCGAAAACTCATCTGCAAAAAACAAAAAAAAAAAAAAAAAAAACCTCATTTAATGCTCATAACAACACTTCGAGGTAAATCTTTCTGTTATCTCCATTTGGCAGATGAGGGAAGGGTGGTTTAGAGAGAATCAGGAGTTTGCTTAAGATTACAGCATCTGTCAAATGGCAAAGAAGGATGTGGAACATAGGCCTATGTGATTGCAAACCCCTGGCTAGAAGACTATTAGGAGGATCTATGGCAGCACTGTAAAAAAACCCACAAAACTTTAGGTAAGTGCATGGTGGTGATGCTATTGTTACAGATGATGACTAAGTCTGGCCCAGAAATTGTTTAATATGCTTTGTAAATTTCTAGTTTCGTCAAATCCCATGTTTGAAATTTCATCTTCCTACAGATTCACGAGAAGTGGGAACTTGACATAGGACAGGCATCTTGAAATTCAGGGATACCCCTAATGCCTCAAAGAGTATTGGAACTTGGGCCAGGAATAACAACAACAAAAACCATAAAACATCAGAGAATATCTAAAATAAGTCCTTTGGGCAGCCTGGGTGGCTCAGTGGTTTAGCGCCGCCTTCAGCCCAGGGTGTGATCCTGGAAACCTGGGATCGAGTCCCACATCGGGCTCCCTGCATGGAGCCTGCTTCTCCCTCTGCCTGTGTCTCTGCCTCTCTCTCTCTCTCTCTGTGTGTGTGTGTCTCTCATGAGTAAATAAATAAAATCTTTAAAAAAAAGAAAAAGAAAAGAAAAGAAGTCCTTCATCTGATGATTGAGGAAACAGAAAGATACAGCATTTTGCACTAAGTCATAGCCCATCCCAGACTGGGCTTTAGACCTAGATTCCATTAATTCCTCAGCACACTGCCTCCTCCTTGCTACTTTTCTCTCTTTAAAATCGGATTCAATTGTAATCCAGCATATGAAAAGTGCTTTTATTTTTTATTTTTTTTTTAATATGAGGTACATAGGAAAGAGCCCTGTCTTGAAGCTAAATTATACATAAGCACTTTTGACATCAGGGAAACATTCCAAAGACGGGGTCAGTGGTGAGGAGAAATAATACCCTTGGAAATGCAATCCACTCATGCAGAAGCAGGACAGCCGATGCTCACTCCGAATGTGTTCTTATACACATAGGATTCCTTCCAAATGGGCTCGGAAGGCAGAACACAGGGCTGAGTTTCAAATGGGCGGAAAGTCGCCTTAAAGCATATTTTCCCTCCATTTGGGAGTTGACACAATCGAGTTACAGACAGAGACTGTTTATCAAGGTGGCATGAAAGTCTCTCTTCAAATTCCTCCTGCTTTTATAATCAAACAATAACATCTCCAGAGTATAAGTTTTAGCTACAGAAGAAACATATTGGAAATTGATTCAATGCTGCTGGCTGGGCTGTGACAATGTTTCATAACCTGGTAACCTCTCAGTTTGTTCTTCCTCCTTCCTGAAAAGCTTTTAGCTGCGCCTGGGTGGCAAACCGAAGATAAAGCAAACATCAGCCTTTTATCTGATCATGTGCAAAGTGAGTGGAGAGGCACCGGGCCACTGATAAGATGATTGCTAAATGACTCTTCTCAAATTCTATCAATGCGCCGATGGAAGGAATTAACACTGACGTTGATAAGTGATTTTCTCGGGCACTATCGTTTTCACAAATGAGGCCTTCCCTTTAGAACAGTTAAACCCTACTTGCAGGTATATGACTCATTAAAAAGTGCCCCGATCCGCTCCATGTTGTACCAGATTCACTGGGATGCCTTCCTTTCTCTACACCCTGTTCTCTACTCTAGGACGCCTCTTGAGTATGGAGTCGTTCAAGTCCAGAGCACCCTGTTCCCAAGATCACGTTTCCTCCTTTCCTCCTTAGTTGCATATTTCATCACACAGCTCAATTTTCATCTCCACAGTTTGCCATAGCTCTCACCTGATCGGTCATTCTGGCTGGCGCCCTACACCTCCTTTGCGCTAAGGTTTGCTCCAATGTGCCAGACTTAATGAACGTATCACTGGGATTCCCGGTGGATTGAGTGTGCGGGTCACCTTAATTGAGGCAGTTTTTCATTAGGTATATAGGATGGAGTTCTTTTTTTTTTTTTTTTTTTTTGGTTTAGGATGGAGTTCTTACAGGAGGGACAGGGCCTTCCAAGCTTCTGAAAAGCTATAAGCTCCTCTTTGGAAGGCTTTTTCTTCCTTCCTTCCTTCCTTCCTTCCTTCCTTCCTTCCTTCCTTCCTTCCTTCCTTCCTTCCTTCCTTCCTTCTCCCTCTTTCCCTCCCTTTCCTCCTCCCTCTTTTCTTTCCATCTCTTTCTCCCTCTCTCCCTCCTATCCTTCCTTCCTCCTCTCCTCTCCTCCCCTCCCTTCTCCTCTCCTCTCCTCCCCTCCCTTCTCCTCTCCTCTCCTCTCCTCTCCTCTCCTCTCCTCTCCTCTCCTCTCCTCTCCTCTCAAATCACTGTTACTTCTCAGTCATTAGTTTTTCATTCCTTTCATGCATAAGAACTTTCTTTCTTTCTTAGGATTTTATTTATTTATTTATTCATTTGAGAGAAAGAGATAGTGAGAGAGAGAGAGCATAAGCAGTGGGAAGAGGGAGAGAGGCAGGCTCCCTGCTGAGTGGAGAGCCCAACATGGAACTTGATCCCAGGACCCCAGGACCATGACCTGAACCGAAAGCAGATACTTAACCTACAGAGCCACCCAGGTGCCCAAACTGTTGGCTTTAACAGCACTTAAGGCACAGACACTTCAGTCGATTCATAACGTGTGGTCAAATCAGAATTCTCTTGGTAACATGTAGGAGAAGGGGATAAAAATTCAAGAGTTGCCACAATGTCTCTTTCTAACTTACTCCTCTGTCACCTGATGTGCTTCAGAATTAATGATGAGTAACTTTGTACGGGTGGTCAGGGCTGTCTTCCTTTCTTCCCTCTCCTTCTCTTGGCCAGTCTCTTTTCTGGATATGCTAATGGGCTGCCAACCAAATGGCAGGAAGGAATGGGGCAGGATGAGGGATGTCTGACAGATCAGAAGGATAAATGGAGGTCTCATTCAGCCCACAGATACACTTGCTAAAACAGATTTGTGTTTCATTTTGGATGGTACATTAACTTTTATCTTTTTTTAAAATTGTGAAACATACTATAAATATATGAATATATACAACAAATAGATTCATTTAAATAATCACCATGAAAGAACACCCATAACCCACCTTAACAACCGTGTTTTTAAGCCACTTTTGTGATCCTCTTTGGTTATATCCTTCTCCTGCTATTACCTCACCATAGGGCAACTGCATTGCTGAATTTCATGTTACTCAACAACTAACTTTCTTTCTTTCTTTTTTTTTTTTAAATTTTTATTTATTTATGATAGTTACAGAGAGAGAGAGAGAGAGAGGCAGAGACACAGGCAGAGGGAGAAGCAGGCTCCATGCACCGGGAGCCCGATGTGGGATTCGATCCCGGGTCTCCAGGATCACGCCCTGGGCCAAAGGCAGGCGCCAAACCGCTGCGCCACCAGGGATCTATCTTTCTTCCTTCCTTCCTTCCTTCCTTCCTTCCTTCCTTCCTTCCTTCCTTCCTTCCTTCCTTCCTCCCTCCCTCCCTCCCTCCCTCCTTTCTTTCTCTCTCTCTCTCTCTCTCTCTCTCTCTCTCTTTCTTTCTTTCTTTCTTTCTTTCTTTCTTTCTTTCTTTCTTTCTTTCTTGATTTTATTTATTTATTCATGAGAGATACAGAGAAAGAGGCAGAGACACAGGCAGAGGGAGAAGCAGGCTCCATGCAAGGAGCCTGATGTGGAACTTGATCCTGGGTCTCCAGGATCACACCCTGGGCCAAAGGCAGGTGCTAAACCGTTGATTCACCTAGGCGTCCCTACTCGCCAACTTTCAATGTTATTTTTGTTTTCATAGTAAAGAAATTATGACATTTTGACTATATTTATGCATAGGCACATCTACAGAGTTGTACTGGTTTATGATGTAAACATTTATTATTGTGGATGTCGGACAAAAAAATTTAAAAGACACGGCCCTTCAAAAACTCTTGGCAAGTATATCAGGGAATATATGCCACAGTGACCCTATGACATTGCCATAATAGCAAAAAATGGAAACCAATCCAAGTGCTTATCAACAGTATAGAGGATAAATTTTGATATATTTAAGCTGTGGAATACTATACAGCAGTGAAAATTAATGAATAGCAGCTGCATGTACCATCATAGGTTCATAGCAGAAATAATGTTGATTAAAAATGCCAAACGCAATAGAATTCTTACAGTGTGGTTGATTCTATTTGTATAATGTGCAAACCGAACAATAGCATGGTAAGATGATAGAAATAAAAATGAATACTAAAAGACAACATATATGTATATATATATATGTACACACACTTATGTAGATACATACCACAATTTCTTTATCCGTTCATCTGTTGGTAGGCACTTAGGGAATTTCCATATCTTGGCTATTGGAAGAATGTAGCAATGAACATGGACGTGCAGGTATCCCTGAGATTTTATTTCTAAATAGAGGTATCCAACAATCCAGCAATCCCACCTCATACACCTTGGGTATATATCCAAAGGAAATAAAAGCACAAAGCTAATGGGTAGATTTCCTTTTATTTATCTTGCTTATAATTTGGTTTCCTGAAACTGAGGATTGGTAACTTTCCTTAATTCTGCAAATCATAGTCATTCATTCTTTTAATATTATGATTACCCTGCTCATTCCATTCCCTTTTTCAGGAGCTACAATTAGATACCTGTGGATTTTATCACCTCTTACTTAATTATTTTACTCTCTCTTTCATTTTTTCCGCCCCCCTGATTCTCTGCGACACATTATCTGTAATTGTTCAACTCTTGTCTTTCAGCTGAATAATGCTCTAATCAGTGGTAATCAATACTAACAGGCTTTAATTTTTTGAAGTTCTATTGTATTCTTTTTTGATCTTGGAGTGTTCATTTGTTTGTTCCTTTGTTAACATTCATTTCCACTTGTGTTTACTTTAAATATGTTAAATATTTTTATTTTATATTCTCCACTGGATAATTCCCAATTCTGCAGTCTTTTCAGAACTTCTATAGCTTGCCTTTTTTTTTTGGGGGGGGCACTTGCTAATGAAGTCATTGCTCCCTCTTTTTAATGATTTTCTATTGTGAGTTAATCTTCCTTGGAACTTTATCCGTGTGTAAAGTTCAGTGTGGTTGCATCAAGGAAGGATCTAAGTTGGGTTCTATCTTATTCCTGCAAGCACTATCAGCTTGAGTCTGCTTTTTGTAAACCTTTTCATTATGATAGATTTCAAATATTCTCAAGCAGTAGGATTGCCTAGCTCAAAAAATATTAATATTCTGACATTCATGTTTCAACTATTCCCTCTTCCAGTTTCTTTTCTGGAGTATTTAAAAGCACAACTCAGAACATTTAAAAAAATTCAAGCTTGGGGATTCTAGGGGACACAGAGACTGAATTAGTGCCTAAGAATTAGTGAGCTAAGGATGTAGAATCTTTGGAAGAGACTTTTTTTCTTTTCCTTCTCTCTTTTCCCCCCTTTCTTCAGCTAGAATTAAGACTGAATTGTGGCTGAGTTAGGAGCTTATGCTTGCAACCTTCCTCCAGGTTTGCTGCCACTGCTCTTTGGGTCCAGCTCGATGCTGGTGGGAAAGGGATGTTTTTCATCTAACATTTCATTCTGCTTAGGCCCTAGAACTTGCATTATGTCAACAGTTTAGATCCTTCACACCAGGTTCCAGGGAGAGTGATAACTGTTCCAGGTCATCCAGGTCAGAGGGACTTTCCGTACTAATACCAAGAAAGTCCAGGCAAACTAGGACAGCTAGTCATGCCAGCCCTAGGTCATCAGAGACTGGTACATACTCCATGGGCAAATGCTGGTTACAGCACTCCGCACCCTACACCACACCGTGGATTCAAGCTCTGTTGCTGTCCACGCATCTGACACATTCCTTGTAGGCAGCTAGCCATGCATTTGAGAAAAATATGTATACTTTTATATTATATTCTATACTTTTAGATGTGAAATTCTGGGACAGGACTTTGAAATTCTAATTTGAAATATTGCCAGATAAAAGAAAGTCTCTGAAGATTTGCTTTTTACAATTGAGCCCACATTTTAAAATGTATCATATGTCACACAAAAATCTATATTTTTTGGCTTCTGGTGAAAAATGGAAAGCCTTGGTTACATAGAGCCAGCCAGCCTTTTACAATGACAACTGGAATTGACAAGTAGCTGGTCCCCTGGGGTAAGTCATATTCTCTCCATTCCTCAAAACTCCTATCACTCATGTAATATATGCTTGTGTATGTCATGTCTGGGCTGTCTCACCCTTCCACTCAGGGGCTTATTTGAGTTTGCAACCTCTGACCAAGTAATCTACTAAACAGATTCTTGAACTGTGGTTCCTGTAAGGTGACCAAAAAAGTACGTGGCCACCATTTAGCATTCCTGGGAGTTTATTTACTTCACAGCTATGGAGTAAGCTGGGTTTGGATGCTGGTTCCACTCCATACCAGTCATGCTGCTGAGCAAAGTATGTAGCCTTTCAGGACACCCATTTCCCTTACCTGCAAAGGATGTGAGGGTACAACAAGGCATCACAAATAAAACACTTTGGCCAGCATATAGAAAGCATTTAAAAAATAGTAGATATTAATGTAATATATATAATCATCTTACTTCTTTCAGAATTTTCTCTCATATTGGGGAACTTTCTGGGGCTGAGGGACTCTGTTCTTTGACTTTGTTTTGATCCCGACCTACTCCTTACTATGACATAAGGTTACACACACATTCTTATGTTTACTTTAAGTAAATTAACCACCTTCTAAGATATCAAGGGAATGTACAAAAAGAAGTCACTGTTCAGCTATTTCAGATACTACAACTTTGTATGATACTGCAATAGGCCTTCAAGAAATGCAAGGGAAAAAAGGCAAAAGTTATTGAATGTGTCCACCACTGCCTATTCAGTGGGCCTTGTCTCCTTCTAGTACCTAGGTTAATTCATGCCACCCCCTAGGGCTTCCTGTCTGCCTCTGCCCCTAGCAGCTGAGCTTTTCCATCTGGGCAGCCCCAGTGGCCCAGTGGTTTAGCCCCTCCGTTGGCCCGCGGTGTGATCCTGGGGACCCTGGATCGAGTCCCACATCGGGCTCCCTGCATGGAGCCTGCTTTTCCCTCTGCTTGTGTCTCCACGTCTCTCTCTCTGTCTCTCATGAATATACAAATAAAATCTTTAAAATAAATAAATAAATGAAGAACACCACCCTTACCTTTCCAAAATGTCAAGCCACTCCTTCTGCTTTTCAGTTCTCTGGAAGGAGAATGTACCAGATTCATGACTCATCTCTTTAGGGTCTTGCTGGTACCAAGCTGAGAAATGCTCTGCTACTAACAGTCAGTGATATTCAATGTGTGTCCTTTTCAGAGACCAGATGCAGTACAGCAAGTAGTTTGAGCACCTTTATCCAAAGGAGTTACCAAGAGGTAGGGAATTTAGATACATTGTAATAGGCTACTAGGAGAGATCTTTTGGGGCAGAGAGCCCTTTGGCAACCCTAAGTATTCCTGGATGTCCCCCTTTGGCACCCCTAAGTATTCCTGGATGTCCACCGTTTCAGGTAAATACATGATTTTATTCATCACAGCACACCACATAGGAGGAAACAATATGGTGCATGTGACTATAGTGTATTTGGTTGGTCTAAGGTTAAAGGAGAGAAAATAAAAATGTGTTTTGATTTGAAAAGCTGGAACGTGAGCATCATAGAGATTGGATGGCTGCTTTTTATCATCTTAGCCTTTCTTTGAAAATCTCCACAGCCTGTGTATTGTTTTGCAGGCTAGGGTTCAAACATCTAAGCCTGGCTTTCATGGTCTCCACAAAAACTATCTGTACCTATTTCCTCAAAAATTACTCTCTACTCCAGTCAAGCTGGTCTTCCACTGACTCCTTTCTCCTGCAGTATGCCACATTTCTTTCTTTCTTTTTTTTTTTTTTTTATGATAGTCACAGAGAGAGAGAGAGAGGCGGAGACACAGGCAGAGGGAGAAGCAGGCTCCATGCACCGGGAGCCCGACATGGGATTCGATCCCGGGTCTCCAGGATCGCGCCCTGGGCCAAAGGCAGGCGCCAAACCGCTGCGCCACCCAGGGATCCTAGTATGCCACATTTCTATCTGTGGGTCTTTGTTTATGCTCTTGCTCTTGAGTGGAAAGAGATCTCCCTGTCTCCTTTGCTGATGAAATCCTAACACTTAGGATAGTGGTTCCCAAACTTTACTGCCCATTAGAATCACTTGGAGATCTTTAAAAAGATACAAGTGTGTGGCTTCTCTCCTTAGAGCTTTTGATTTGTAATGGGGTGTGACCTGAGCATCAGCATATTTAAAGGCTTCCCAGGGGATTCTGATGTGTATTAAAGTTTGGGAACTATTGGTATAAATGGAAAATTCTTTTAACTTCAATATTTTATTCTCTCACGCTTGTCTTTTTCTTACAAATAAGAACTGACATTCCCGGCTTTACCAAAGCTGGACTCCACACCTAATCCGTACACTCATATGTATTCAGACTGTGTCTCTGTCTTATCTGTGATCACCTTGTATCAGAATTATCTGTTTGCTTTTCTGTCTCCCTACTAGACTGCAGTTCACAGAGTACTGTGTCATTCATCCTATATCTTCAACATCTAACACAGGTTGTGACTTGTAGAAGATGTTCAATATAGGCTTGTTGACCTAAATAGAACTCAGCTCCCTGGTGCAAAGTATAGAAGCAAATATTTTATGGGAGAAAAAGAAGCCATACTTTCAACTTTCTAAGTCTACCTTTCTCTATCTCTAGTAAAAACAAACAAACAAAAAAACCAAACCAAAACAGAGGAAGGGAGTCAGAGACTAGGCTTTAGTACGTTCATAAACAGAAATCTCCACCAAAGACTTATCTAGTGACTATCTCTGGTAATTAGAGGAAAGCATGTATAAGAAGCAAGTTGATTGATGACAAAACCAGAGAACCAGCCACAAAGGAACAAACAAATAAGGAGGATGATATGGATGGCATGTAATGTTTCAAGCACAGGGCTTAGTACACAATGGATATTCAACAGGTCAAAGTTAATGTTACTATTTCCAGTCCTTGTGTCAGAAGAAACCACATGGTCCTATTTCCATGGATCTTCAGTCATGACTTGGAATTTATATTTCAAGCTGCAAGATGCAAAGCAGTCATCGGCAGTTACGAATGGCAGTACTCCGTGCAGTCATATGGAAGTTTCCTTTCCCAGGCTGTTACTATATAGTACCTCTTAGATGTCATTTTGTATGTTTGGAAATGCAGAAATATCATCATCCTGGGAAGCATTAATATGAAATCTGAATTATGTAGACTACTCTATTCTATTCTTTATCCATAGGCATCATCACGTAAGTAGATTTCAGTTCAGTGCCAGTCTGTTAGTAGTCAACAGAACATGATTCATTAAAGTTGTTATTGAGAATGTTTGTACTTCACACTCACATTTTGTATTCATCAATAGTTCACTCTTTCTACAGTTAAGACTAAGCATGTCAGTATACTATTCAAAATACGGCATTTGACTTAAATAGCCTTCTAGTCAAAAAGCTGTAGGAGTCTGATCAAGTTTCTGGGGTATGCTTTAATTTTATTTTTAGTATGAATGTTATTCCATATACATTAAATTTCTAAATTTCTCCAAATTTTCTCAGTGGGGGAGGTTGGTAATATTCTTGAAATAAGATAGATAATTATTGAGAACTTTAACTGATTGGGAGCTAGAGTAGTGGAAGCCCTGGTACCCTCCTGGTTTTCATTTTAGAGAAAGGAAAGTTCTGGATGCATTATATTCTACAGCTCTATTTGAATCTCTATATACTTCGTGGTGACCAAGTATATATTACTCATAAACATGGTGGTGGCAAACTAATCCAAGTTCAGTACACTTTCTCAAAAAGTTCTCAAGGTAAACTATGCTAATAGGAAGTGGTCATTCAGGTGATGCAAAATGAAAACGAGGCATCAATCTTTAGGATTAATTCTATCTTTTCCAAAAACTATTCTAATTTATTTTCTGCGGTTTTCCTAAATGATGGTGAAAATTTGTGTGTTTGTACCAAGGAGGTAGCCTTGGCAAGCGGTGAACTGTTGGCTAACATTTTATGTGTCCTCTAAAAGTCTTTCTTCCCTTCTTCCAGGGAACCTCATGGTGGTTTTGTTTTTGTTTTTGTTTTTGTTTTTTTCTGGACATATGGCCTCCTGCCTGGCCTGTTTCCCATGCTATGTACTAAGTACTACTGGCCAATGGCCAGATAGGTCTACTATCAGGAAATGTTCATGAAGGGATGAACCATATCCTTCCTTATTACTTCTTCCTGCTGGTTAAAAAGTGGATGGGTTTTCAAAAGCCATCTTGAACAATGAAGTGACCTTGGGAATGAAAAACATATGAACCAGAGGGAAATGACAGGAAGAGCCTGGTACTATCTGATCATCCTGGATCACCTTCCTCTGGACTGTCCTCAGGACAGCCAGAAATTTCAGTTCTTACTTAAGCCACTGTACTTTGGGGTTTCATTCACTTCCATTTGAACCTAACCCTATTGCACTAATAACTATGGAAATCCAGTCTTGGATTTAAAGTAATTGTGGTCTGGATATTTCAAACTCTATAGTCTATGTATGGGTAATAATTGTTGACCATACTGTATTAGGTCATTGATATTAATACAATAAATAGTTTCCAGAGCTCCTTCCATTCAGATGAGATAAACATCCAGGTCCTGATTCTTACTCTCCATATAACTGAGGTTCTTGATTCAAGAGTCTGTGAGACCTTCTTTTTCTGTCCTAAGAACCACAGTTAGAGAAATTTTGATGTTAGGCTAGGCCTTCTCTCCATTGTTGGGTGAAGAAGCTGCTGCATTCAATGACTTTCATTTGAATCTGATATATAGATTTTGTGACAATAGTACCTATGTGGCATGTGACTCTTTTATCCCTCCTGCCTCTATCAAACTCCAGACTGGACACAATGCTATGTGGATTCAATGCTTTATGGTTGGGTGAGAAAAAGTTAGAACAAGGCCTATGTATTACATCGATGTGAAATGGTGATTGTACTTGGCTATGTGATTCTCCTCTATTTGGTGCAACACAGCTTTGTCCCACTTCTTAGCTTTCAGGCAGGCTATCTCTCAAAAGCTGGGTTATGGGCAGCCCTGGTGGCGCAGCGGTTTAGTGCTGCCTGCAGCCCAGGGCATGATCCTGGAGACCTGGGATCAAGTCCCACGTCGGGCTCCCTGCATGGTGCCTGCTACTCCCTCTGCCTGTGTCTCTGCCTCTCTCTAGCTGTGTCTCTATGAATAAATAAATAAAATCTTTAAAAAAAAAAAAGCTGGGTTATATGACAAAATAACTTCTCCTCTCTGGCACTGCTTCTCGTGCTATTTATTGTCTGAAGGCAGGTTGATTCTGTCCTTTCTTCTTCCCCCTATAATGATGTTAGTGATGTTAGTGCCTGATACTTGAATAAAAGTTTCAAGAGTTCCTCTTAACTAGAGGTAAAACTTTTCTTGAGTTTTTGTTACAATGCAAATTTGTGACCTGAAAAAAATACCTGTTTAATCTACTGCCCCACCAATGTGAATTAGTTTACCAGATTAGCTAGCTAAAGTCTAGGAGAGAACAAGGAATAAGGAAATGAAATGCCTTGGGAAAGTGGATAAACTGTTATATGGTCTGATAAGAAAGCCAAAGGGGGTTCCTTATTGAGCACCTGTTATCCTCCTGCATTATATATTAGCTGCTGGCCTAGCCCAGTTTGGGGAAGAATGGAAAAAGGAGGACAAGATAAAGATCCCTTAGAAGCAATTTCTTAGATGCGTCAGGGAGTACCAACACAACTACCTAGAACTACCCAAAAGAAAGCTAGATTCAGGGCTAGACGAGGCCCTTCGTCATGCTCTCCCCTGATGGTAGGAGCAGAAGGATTTCTTTAAAAGAGACTAAGAAGGGACACTTCAGTGGCTAGTGGTTGAGCGTCTGGCTCAACCCTTTGGCTCAGGGTGTGATCCTGGACCCCCGGGATCGAGTCCTACACCAGGATCCCCACAGGGAGCCTGCTTCTCCTCTGCCTATGTCTATGCCTCTCTCTCTGTGTCTTGCATTAATAAATAAATAAAATCTTAAAAAAAAACAACAAAAAATAAAAGAGACTAAGAAGACACCCAGCCAACAGGAGGAGAGTAAAGAGATTTCATATCGCTCTGGGGCACTGAGATATTTGCCCATTGGGCTATTGGACAGATTGTTCTTCACAATTCTTTAAAATTTGAAGGAAATAACGTGTATCCTTTGCTTCACTAGAGTTTACCATGAACCTTGACTTCTTGGATATCATTCAATTCTGCTTGGATTCTTCCTCCAACTCCTCAAAAGACATTTTCTTGTGTTTATAGGAATTTCTGGGTCCTCTGCCTCCGCTTAGATGATTATTTTTGCTGCTACCACTGGCTGGTGTTTTTAATATGAAACAGTATTATTTGAATTCCCACTGATCATTTAATCCTATTAGATAATTAATATGATACATAGGGTGAACCTATTACAGTTAAATAGCAAGAAAGAACAATTAGAAATATGGGGACTGTGATCATTTGTGTTAACATTTCCATTAGGCTAGCCTAGTCATTTTCTTGTTGCTTATTAACATGGAAGTCTAACATTTATTAGGGTGATTTTAAAGAAAAAAATCCAGTTGTATTATTTTACTTAATTCACGAATCTTGAAATTCAATATAGAGCACGCTTCGTTAACAATATCTTGTCTTGTAATTAACTCATAACATTTTGATTAACCAATATGATTATCCTTAACCATAGAAATGCAGACATTCAGGTTCACAAATTTTCTGATTATTCTTCTTTGTCAAAGACATTAGCTGGTACTTGGTTAGAAGGATAACATATTTAGATTTGCTCAATTGCCATGAGAGAAAATATTCTATGGTTATATAATATTGTGAGGCTATGTGACAACACTCAGTTTAGATGAAATGAAGAATATTGGTTTATCAGGGTGCTAAAAATATATTCTCAGTCATTCTTCTGCAATAAAGAGAAATAACTACTTGATCTGTTGTGTCTTATTCAGTCTTGAAATGGAAGAAGCTTTTAGAAGGTTGGTTGTGGCAATTTTATTGATTGGTTAATCCAGGGATAGTCCCAACTCCGTTCTCTCTGCTACCTCATACAATAAATAGAATCAACATACTGACTTCCCCAGTATACTACGCAGCTAGGATTGGTTTTATGATCTGGTTTTCATGTCAGATGGAGTCTATGGGGTGGATTCTGAAGGAGCTTTAACTCTATCTTTATATTTTATGCCTTGAAGGTAAAAGGAATGCTTAGAGTGGCAGAAAGCAATCTAAAACCAGAGGCAACAGATATTAGGACAAAAAGCCAGAGCTTTTGATGACATCATTGAGCTACTAGCCTTCTTTCATGTTTACCTTCCTCCAGATTTTTAATTGTGTAAGATGATTAAATGACTATTACATATGTATAATGGCTAATCAATTTTGTTGTTGTTGTTATACTTATAGGCAATAGCAGTTTATCATACAGTTCTCTCCTAGTGTGAGGAGATAAATCTACACTATGTGCAGACCAACTCAGCCCTCTGTCAGAAACATGGTCAAAATTTACTTCATGAGAGAAATCTAAACCAGCACACTCCATCAGAACGTTGTATGCGATGGAAATGCTCATAGAGACAACACTGGGTATGTGGCCACTGAGTACTTGAAATGTGGCTAGTCCAATGGAGGAACTGAATTCTAAATTTACCTAGTTTTATTTTTATTTATTTATTTATTTTACCTAGTTTTAATTAATTTAAATTGAACCTGAAATAGCCACCCATGGCTAGCCATCATGTTGAACAATGCAAATCTAAGAAACTGCAAGCCTATTAAAGCATAGTTAGATTACTGTAGATCTTTCAAAAAAAAAAATCAGCCTCTTTCTATATGTTACTTTATAGGCCCAAGAACCCCTCATTATGGTAAAATGATGATTCAGCAGGGCTTTACATAGTGTCATGTTTGAAGGATGTTAAACATATTTAACTTGCATATTAGCTAACTACACAGAACTGATACCAATTTAAACATTTTACATTGACAACTATAATAAAGGATGTCTTTTTGGAATAATAATCTTTTTCAGACTGCATTCATTCAGCTGTTTGGTAAGATTTTTGTATCCTCAATTACAAATGAAAAGAATAATAATGGTGTGCCAGTCTTATTAAGCTGTGGGGGTACAATAACTCTCTGAGATAAACTATAAATTAGAGTGTACAGAAGACTTCTGGGTACGTGAGAAAACCAGGCACAGAGTGTACCAACACGGCCCTAAAAGTGGTGAGATGCTTATAGCTGGCAGTTAGAGGTAAAAGAGCAGTGGATACTCACCATACCAGAAACCAGATATCTGGAGGACTATCATGCCCTAGGATGTGATATTGGCTATTAACTACTAGACCCAAATGCGATGGGTAGAGATTATTCTATCATGCCTTGGTATCCTGTGTAACTCATCATCCTTACATGCACAGCTATTCTTAGAGCCTGGGCAAAAACTAATTCAGCAATCATCCACGGTGGCCCAGAACAGTTAAAGTTATCACCTCTTCCATCACCTGACAAGGATCACAGTCACAGACAACTACTCCATCACCAGCTCCCTCCTGCCTGCTGAAAACAGGTCAGCAGAAGGTCAGTGAGTCTTTTTGTGTGTTTTGGTTAGCTAGGCCAATTAAGCTAGGCCAATGCATAATTTTAAGAAAGAGTTGACAAATCAAACTTATTTCAGAGACAGGACTACCTATAATCAGGGTTCTCACAGAAATGATGAAGAAAGTGAGTTTTGAAGTTCAGGCAAAGACATGTGCACCTAAATCTATTTGGTTCTCTGTGTAAAACACATTTTATTAAAAAATATTCAATTTAAGAAAGCTACCATCCCACATTCCTAACCAGAGGTAGTTGTGTAAATGCTTCTTGAGACAATTACAGAAACTTGATGGACTCAAAGTTGATTGCTTTTTATTTACACTCAGTATTATTCTCATTTCATAGTGACAATTACTCATTTCTCATCAGTTTGCAGTGTGTTCCTTTGAAAACATCTATGTTTTCTTTATAGGTCCGGTTTTGAACTATCTATTTTATGGTAGCTTCCAATATCTGAGAAGATAAAGGCAACCGTGCTTGAGAAGTTAAGACCCAGTACTAGAGATGCCTGGGTGGCTCAGTTGGTTAAGCATCTGAGTCTTGGTTTCAGCTCAGATCATAATCTTAGGGTCATGAGATTGAGCCCCTCCTTGGGCTCTGTGCTCAGTATGGAGTCGGCCTGAGATTCTCTTCTCCTTTTGCCCATCTTGCCCTCTCTCTCTCTCAACTAAATAGATAGATGGATGGATGGATGGATGGATGGATGGATAGATAGATAGATAGATAGATAGATAGATAGATAGATAGATAAAATCTTTTTTAAAACAAGAAGTTAAGGCCCAGTCCTCATAGACGCTAGGCATGACACACGATCTATAGGAACACACTGTGTCTGAAAGAAGGTCATATTCAGAATGTATCACCCATAAAGATGTACCAAGACATGAATGTTTACCTATGATGTGGCTCTGAAATGTGGAATCAGCAATTGTATCTTCATCCTCTTGCAGGTTTTCACTTGCTTCTTTTATCTGCAGCAAAAAGAAAATACTTTCTTATTTATTATATTAAATAGATTCTCCACAATCCTCAGAATGATGGTTCACTCTGTAACAAATGTGGGTATGCGTGAGTGAGCATGTGCATACATATACGTAGATAGGTAAATATAGATATATAGATTGAGGTTTTCTTCATTCCACTTTCCCCTACTCTATTACTTGGCTTTATCATAAGTTTTAATTACAAGAGCAAGAGCATATTTTTAGAAATATAACCCCAGATCTCAAAATGAAGATTTACAGGATACATAATTCTTCATAAGATTTTAAAGATATAGCTTTGGCTTTTAATACTTAATAAAGTCAGTAACAGAGCTGTTAGGAAAAATTAAAGTCAAAGGAGATATAATTCCTCCAGAGACAGTGACTTCTACCACAAGTTACTTTAATAAGGAGAGAGAAATATACTTAGATCTCCTGACCCTTTCCTGGAATGTAACTCTCTAAGAAAATGATTCTTTTTTGTTCTTGCCATGATGAAACATAAGGTGACTATGATGTATGCTTATGAAACTAGAGCAGTGACACATTTTTATTGAGTTTTTAGGTCAAAAACATTCCCCTTATATTTCAGTTGAACTATCCAGATGCTGAATGGGGTAGCATTCAGTGGAACTCTAGAGAGACCTGAATAAGTCACAGTATTTTACAAATGAGAATTCTGAGATCCAGCAAGTTTCCTTAAACATATTGTAAGTGGAAATGCTGCGATTAAGACTTATGTCTCTTCCTTTTCAATCTAGGGGCAGCAGTAGCAACAATATTACCAGTATGAACCCTAATTCAAAAGCAACCTCTGAAATACTATGGAGTAATACGTGCTGTTTAAGCTCTTCAGGCCTGTGATCTCAAAATCCTGAGAACATCGGTAGGTGGTATTGTTAGCCTCCTCCTCCTGAAGACAGACAAGTAATTGCCAAAGTAGTGGAGCCGGAATTCTCAATTTAGCAAAATCGATTCCAGATTTGTGTTCATTTGGGGGAACTTTGTTTTTCTCAAATTTCCATTTGACTATGCCAGTAGACTTGGCCTCAATTTCAAGATAGCTTGTGGTCCTTGGTAGAATGACCCTAAAAAGCTCTTTTAAAATACATCCTCATCGGTCACCTGGGCAGCCAATGATAATGATGTGAACTGTGCACTGAATGCAATGGGGTTCTGCTTAGGCACATACATTAGAGGCTGTCAGTGGATTTGCTCAAGGGCTTGAGCTGAATGCCAAGAAACTCTTATTTCATACTCTCAATATAGAAAGTCATACGGTTGCACACTGACCTTGAGCTAGATTTAGCTTTTGACTTTTTACCTAATTTTCATATTTAATGGAATAAGACCAATTATTTATATTTTATAACTGTGGTTCCAATATCAGAATGTAATTGGTGCTTATTCTGTACGTGCTGATAGCCAGAAGGTGGCAGACTCAAGAGATTATGCAGATGGCTACCTGAACCTCTCATAAGGAGAGATCAAGGATTGAATATCCAGAGGCCATGTCCATCACTTTTCTCCCCCATCAGCCCTCTGCTCTGCAGACACTTCACTCTTTGTTAGCACATCCAGGGGAAAAGAGTTAGGGAATGGGGTGAGGGGTGTGGGGAGAAGACTTTGTCAACAGTCTGGACACTTCACTAGTAGACATTTATGGAGAGCAGAGAAGAAAAGCACCGTGAGCATCAGCGAGGCTAACATGTTACTTATTTGCCTTCCAAGATTTGCCTAGCTCAGTGATCTGTTTGTGACAAGGCTATCAAAAGACCCATTGACAAAGGGATCCCCTAACACTTGAATTTCCATTAACAACCCAATGTGAACCTTCCATCCTCATTAATAGAGAAATCAAGGAAATCTCATGATATTTTCAGCTCATACCAACTCTTAGGAAAACATGTTTAATGTTCTCCCTCACTGGTAACGTGAAATAAGATTTCCTTCAGGCATTTCTCAGTTGATCTATTTTAAACTTGAAGGGACGCCCTGCTAACCTGCTGGAATGTGGGGTAATCATCCTATCAGCCTGTGAGATTCTAAACTAAAGAATCCAATAATGAGAATAAGATTCTCATCTTAAAGATAAAGGAAAAAAGGCTCATTCAGGGTTAGTGATCTCTTCAAGGTCACAAAGGATTTCAGTTTTAGAGTGGGCACTCCTGGTCCCTATTCATTGCAGTAATTAAATTTTTCAGCGTGCACCATATTGTTACCATCATCCTTTCCAGACCTTCCCAAGAACTGCTATTTTTGTTAGCGTCTGGCAGTTAGATATGTAGGCAGTATTCCATGTATACATAAACTATATATATATATATATACACATACACACACACACATATATATATATATATTCTTTTTAAAGATTTTATTTATACATGAGATTTTATTTATACATGAGAGACACACAGGCAGAGGGAGAAGCAGGCTCCCTGCAAGGAGTCTGATGTGGGACTCAATCCCAGGACCCTAGGATCACAGACTGATGCTCAACCACTGAGCCACCCAGGCGTCCCCATATATTTTTATTTAAGAACAGCAAAAAATTTCATAGACTCTGTGTGTGTGTGTGTGTGTGTGTGTGTGTTTAACAACCTTGCTTCCCATCTCTTCTGGTTCCCTAACCCATCTGTGGAACTTAACTATTATCTTTCTCCAAGTATCATATTTAGGAAAGAAAAAAAAAAGCCATCCTATAGTCCTACCTGCTAGCTCCTTGTCAGAACTTTTCTAGGGCTTTATGTGCTTATCAGCAAGTGCTAAATATGGCCTCTGGGGACTTATCAAAGGAATTTATCAGGGAAAATGCCCCTAGTTCTTTCAGCTTTCCTGAGCTGATGACCCATGAGGAGCAGATGACCCATGAAAGGAAAACCTGAAGAAGATGGGTGAAAAATCAGCAAAGGAATGGAAAATGGGGGAGTGTCTTAGAATGGCATAATTGTTGGCTCTAATTATCTATACAAATAGATGTCAATGCAAAATGGTCATGTAAAAAATCCATTTGTGTATGGAAATGAGGAATATAATTTATTTTGGCAGTAGATTCCCCTTGCTAATTACATTTTTCATAGGCTGAACTTAAAATTAATTTTCACTCTTGATCACGCCATGGCTGGATGTTGGTGAGAGGTTGTGGGACTTTTCCTAGGGGTAAGGGGCTGCCAACCCAAGATTAAGAATTTGCCAAATATAGGGACAATTGGGATGATCTTCATGTAATGAAGCACTACAAAGATGGGAATGTTCAAAAACCAAGAAATTTGGCTCAGAAAAGAATGGTGGTTAGAGATGTAGAATTTTCTCAGCCATTGTTTGTTCTACCAGGAACAGATAAAAATTAATGTCAGTAATATCCTATTTGCTGAGAAGTAGCAGGTAACTCAGGCAATAACTATGGCTTATTTTTGGTTTAAGTTTGTTGTCAGTATTTTGGGTGCCTTCTAATCATGCATCTCCCACTCTTGTCCATCTTTTGGGCTCTGCAGTTGTAGTGAAGAACTATACCAAATAACAATCTCTAGCAGGAAAACATTAAATGTCACTGTGCCCATTATATTCTACTAACCCCTACCATTAGAAAGGGCAGGGAGGAAGGAGCTTACAAAGGCTCCTGGAGGGAAATAGAGAAAATAATTCAATAATTCATATATATATATATGATAGCAATGAATTATTATATATATATGGTGAATTATATATATATATATGTATTATATTTATGTAATATCAGAGTTTTGGGGACACCCTTCATTTGGAATTCTGCTTATATTTCTTCCCTGACTCACCCTAACATAAATTGCTTCCCAAGAAGACAACATTTTGCTGTCAAAGTTTATTGCAAATGAAAAGAATGTAATGAACCTAAGTGAGACAGAAAGTGATCTTTGGAAGGAAAATTCCAGAAGGCATTACCTTCAGAAAAGTTAGTCATTTAGAAAGATTTGCAGGAGGAGGGAAAAATATGCACATTTCTTATTAGCATCAAAATAGCATTTAGAACAGAACTATTCAATTAAGGATGCTGAAATTATAACATTTTACAGAACTTAATAAGATGATAACAATTTGTGTAATTACTGTACCATTTTATCCTATTTCATCACCACAGTATCATTTTAATGGGATAGTATTTGATGCTTTTTTTACTAGCATATGTGATTTTTTTTTTCAGACTATGGGACACTGGGTGAAAAGATACTTGTAATTTAAATTAAAATACCCATATTGAAATGGCCATCACTTTCCAGTGCACGGTGAAGGTATATAATACTGTTAATTTCGTTAAACAATTTTTATTTTGTCCAGTGATAGTTAAATAGGAGCCTGGAGCTGCCTTCCTTTGAGACTTTTCATTTCACAAAATTATCTGAATCCACAGGAAGGAAGGACTTCTAGCATACTGCAATGGAGCACATTTCTTTCTTGCTTATTTACTTAATACGGATGCAGTCTTTCCTGGGGATGCCTATGCCCCCTCTTATAACGATTTTATATAATTTAAGTAAAAGTACAAAGTAACACGGCCCTTGTCTAAATTACACAAAAATTAGAGCTAAGTGGTCTGTAAATGATGGCCTAAATGGGGACATAAGCCTCTAATTAAGGCTCTGAAAAGAGAAAAAGATTTCATTCAGCGAAGAATTAACGGGACTTTTACGCATATTTTAAAATGTATCTAGCAGTCCTGAAAATGGACATGGATATGCAGTTACTAGCAGACTAAGTGGAAATCCGCTACATACATTGTTGTATGTATGGAAATAATCTTTGTATTATAATCACCACAGATTAAAATAATTAAAATCCCTGAGAACCCTCATAATGAAATATAGTCTTGGTCTGTAAAGGGGAAGAGATAGTGATATAAGATTCTGATCAGTGACTTTACTCAAAAAAACATACGATATGTAATGCATTATGTGCAGCTATTGTTTTTATCCCAAGTGACTACAATGAGAATTCTTTGCAACACAGTTTAAAATAGGCAGATAGCAAATTTGCCTTGAGCCCTAGTAGAAGAAAGTTCCTCAAACTCTGAATTTTAAGAGGTTCATGGGTATTCCCATCAATGTGCTATGGTATTAGTATATATCCTATTTTGCATCTAATTTCCTTCCTGGGTAGGCTGATAACATATAATAAATAGGTTTTCACTGCTAGTCTTATACTAGTCCCAAAGGAGACTATGGCAATGTCCTCTCTGAAATTAGTAATTTTAGTACACTCCACATTGATGATTATGGAGATGAAACAAAAATCACTGCATTTTACATTAAAAAAAAAAAAAAAAAGATTGGCTGGTCAACTATCCACGTTAATATTATTCCTCTGTATGGAAAAGCTTCCCAGCATGACTAATTTTCTCTTGTAGCTAACTAGAAAAAAATTAGCATATCCCAAATGATTATGTATTTGGGGGTGGTTAGGAATCTTTGTACTTCACAGACAATAATAAGAGTGTTTCTTGCAGATATTCTGGAGGAACCAAAGGACACTTATTAGTACACTGTGAAAAAGACTGAAGACTAGAGACGAAAAGCCCAGAAATTACTTTAGCATTGGGAAGTAACAAGAAAGTAAAAATGAAATTATAAAAGCCAAACAGAGGGTCTTTTTGTCTTTTTGGTACTTCTGTACAGCGAAGATATACCCTAAGCTGTCAGAACCATATTAAATGGGGCATAGTTAAATTGAGTGCCTCTGATAAGGGGCTCTGCTAGGCTATCAAAGTTTTAGATCAGTTGGATTGAATTTCTGGCATATTGCACATTTCCACACGTTCATTCTCTCTCTTTCCTTTCAGTGACACTACAAGGGCAGCCTTAGATATGCTTATAATTTGTGATTTTTGTAATGCAGGGGACATTTGTGTTTTCAAAGAAGGGAGGATATACCATGGAAGCCCAGAAAAAAAAAAAGAGGGAAAAAGAAAAAAAAAAAAAGTTTTACAAAGAACATAGTTCACATATGATTTCCAAGAGTTTGATTTAAAAAAAAAAAAAGCTTTATAGCTCTTCAGAGACTAGAGGATTTTGAAAGAAAAAGGTGCATTTGTTGTCACATTAAAGTATGCCTCGGAAATTCTAAGGAACCCTAAACATCAATAAATAATTAAACTAATAATAAATAGCTAACAATGCCAATCATGATTACTCCTAAAATCACCTCTAAACTATTCAAAAAAAAGTAAAATTACTTTATCTTTCAGATTTTCCCAAGAAAATGGTAGCATGTATCATATCTTACAATCTGTCTTATTGCACTACAAAAATAGATACAGTAGTTCTGTAAAAGGGATTTTTTAAGTGCTTCAAAACTTATATAAAGGAATAATGAACATCACCAAATCAATTATGCAAGAACAGAAAGAATTCAATGATACTCAGTGCAATTTAAGGTAATTTTAAAACAAAAATATTATTTGAAACTAGCATGTCCCAGGGAAAAAGAAAAATGCCCTTTCACCCAGCTTTTGAAGGAAATTACACCCTGAGTTCTGGACCTCACGATTAAGAGACTGAATAACTGGGAGTCAAGTTGCAAAGCAGATTTCTCAGTCTTAACACCTGTCTAGGTGAGAAGAACTAGTACACAGAACTTGCAGAAAAAGGGAGTGGTGCTTAACGTGAATCATCCAAGTGGCCATCATTCTTTCCTTTAGCACTTTTAGTTTTCAGAATCATTTCCATTCCTTTTTGTGTTGCTGGGAATGAAGGAAGAGATCCCCAAAACCAATTCCCTGCACCGGAGTATAGTTTGAAGATGACCCCTGACACGGGCAGTGTCCTCTTGCCTGCACTCTGGTTCCACCGTCCAGCGCCGGAGCTAACGCAGCAGCGCTACTGGCGGGGCTGCCCATTTGCAGTCTCGCTGCCACCTGCCCGTGAGAAGCTGTCACCAGCTTCCTCTCCTTTCCCTGGAACTTTCCTTCCCCTCCCCGCCCCCAACATAATCTCTTGCTCCTACATTTCCATCAGCAGAGATAGAAAGAACGCAAGCAGGTTCGCTGGAGAACCGGGACGGGTGGAGCACTTACCAGGGAGCCTTTCGGTATTTCCCCATCCGCTTTGGTTTTGATGTTTTTCTTGTGGTTTCCTTGCGTGCTCGCAGAGCTGCCGGTGAGACAGGAGCCCTGGGAGCTGCCCTTTAACACGCTCCTGCAGGAAACATTATTTGATCCACTTTCTGTCTGTTGAGCTGCTTTCTTATCAACTCTGCAGGTAGAAAGTGATTCCTCTGATAAATTACATTGCTCTTCTTCAATCACTACTTTTCCCAGTCCTTTAATGTTTAAAGTAACCTCTTTGTATCTCTTTGTCTTTAAACCTTTGAGTGATAAATGTTTGTCAGGGGCCTTGATCACATCTTCATCTGACATTCCAGGAGTGTGGCAGTTTAGATTTGACAATGATTTATTTATTTATTTATTTATTTATTTTTAATTAATTAATTAATTAATTAATTTTTTAGCTGCTTGTGAGGTGGGGGAAGGATGGAGCCAAATAAAAGCCACTGAAGAGTGACTGCTAAATACATGTCTGGCTTACTATCAGCGGGAAATGTAATTACCTCTGGAAAGTTTCTAAGTATACGTTTGCTTGGTGCAATCAATGAAGTCGGCATACCTTAAAATGTATGTGTAATTTTCTTCCATTTCATGCCATGTGGGTACATTCACGGTTCCCGTGTAGGTTGAATTTCTATCAACCTTGATAAAACTTACTATTCTTTAATTTCAAAGACCATTGGTTTGGTTAACAAAGTAACATGGACTAAATTATCATTTTATTGCTAACTTTTATTTCATTGTTTAAATTCTGGCTAATGTAGAAAAGACTGCTACTCTGTATTTCTGTTTGTATGAAAACATGCTTGACTGGGACTTAATGTGCAGGGGGGGATCGGGGGAGACCCCTTGCTATCGCTGCCCCCCCCCCCCCAACCAACACATTACCTGTTCAAAAGTTCCGTCATAAACGTATCCTTTGTTGAACACGCAACAGGGCTGGGGCGATTTCTTGGTTCCAACTTCATTTGGTCGTACATGTCCTGTGGTGCTTTCAGATTATTTTTGTTTTGTAAACTATTGTCTGGACCCTCTGCCAACTTGGCGTTCCTGGTAAGCTCATTTTCTATTTTACACTGTGGCTCAGGCTTCTTTTTCTCTTTCTTTTTCTCCGATTTTAGTTGTTTGTTTCCAAACCCCAAACCTTTTGCATCTTTTTTTTCCACCTTGGTTTTAGACACATCCATTTTCCTGCTACTGAGAGCTGGAAGCCTACTCCTCCGAAAACCAAACCAGCTGGCAAAGGACGGCCCAGGCTTTGGCTTTGCTTCCACAGAGGGGGGCTTTGTTTGCACTTGGCCCCTTTCCACATTTTCCTGAATGCACAACATGACCTTTTCTTCAATTGTGGGTGAGACGAGGGCTTCGGGGCTCACAGTGCCGGTTCTGGTTGTAGACGTATCTGGACACCTTCCAGAAGTCTCTAGCTTGGAGGTCCTGCTCGTTTCAAAATTGTTCGGACGCTGCGTCCTCCCTGTATCCTGCGGGGCTCGTGGGCAGTCTGTTGGGGTGGGTGGGCATCTGGAGGGGTCGCTGCTGGGCTCCTCAGGGACAGCCACACCGGCGTGCCTGCCCTGGCCGTAGCCCTGCTCAGCTTCCGTCCCGCAGGGGGCCAGGAGCTCTTGGGGCTTTGGAGGGACCCTCAAAGGCAACCTGCTTGGGCTCCCGTGCTGGCCGCCGGAGCTGCCTGCACTCCCTAGGGAGCCTTGTCTGGGGGAGGGATGCCCCGGAGGCCTCCCAGCGCCCAGGACACTGTCAGACGTGGACATCGGGGCACAGGGGGTCTTGTTGGGCGAGCCCTCCGTGGAGGAACTCTGCCGGGTGAGAGAATTGCCCCTCTCGGCCGTGTTGGTGATGATCTGAGTTCGAACCTTGCCTGGCCCTTCCAGGGGAGGCGTTGGGGGCTTGTCTCCTGGGTGAGCGCTGAAGCTCTGACTGCGGGCTTTGGCTCCATTCATGCCCAGGGCTGGCTTCAGGTGGGGCTTATTGGAGGAAAGGGATCTTTTCACAGACCTGTTTTCGAGCCCATCTTTTCCATCGGCCCCAGGGATGCTGTGTTCCAAGGACTCTGGCATGGCTGTTTCCAGGGGAAGCCCTTCAGCCAAACCGTCTTGCGCCTGAAAACTCAGTGGAGTCCCATTTCTTTCATCCGCCGTGGTCTCTGGGCTCACTGGATTCCCCGAGTCCTGGGGCTTGGACCTGCTCACGGCCACAGAGCTTTTAGATGCTTCATTCAGACTGTCTTTTTCATGTTTCCCTGGCACCGTGGAACTTTTCCTGAGCAACTGGGGAGACTTCATGAGAACTTTGAGCCCAACTGGGAGGCGGGTTTTCAGCCCTTTCTCATGAGTATTTTGACAACCATGTGGACTATTATGGCTTTTGGTGGGTGGTGGTGATGAGTGACTGTTAACCTGAGATGATGGTGACTCATTCACCTCTAACAAGGAAGGCTTGGGTGATGTGGGGACACAGTCATTCAGTTGTCCTTTTCTTCCTGGAGACACACTTTTGGAGGATAGTATTTCCAGGGGCTCATGGGTGGAAGGACAGTTCTTGGGAGTCCGTAACCCAGTGTCTGTCTGTGTGGTCCCAAGTGTTTGGTGAGGTGGGGTTTTGGGTTTTTGGTCTCTCTTTGGAGACACCTTTGGGGGCCCTGGAGCCATCATGGCAAATGAACTGGAGGGGGGATGAGCAGAACATCTGGTTTGAGTCACTGTTTCTGTGGAGGGCAGAGGGTGAGTGAAAACAGGCTTTCTGAAGGCCACAGAAGATTTCTTCCCCAGCACTTCCCCAGCCATGACAGGATTAGAAGAAATAATAGGAGCAGAGGATCCTTTCAGAGGGGGGGATTTGAGGATGGTCCTTGCTGTTTCACTGGGGACTCTGGTTTCGGGCTTGGCCGATGAGGGTGGTGGCAAGTAGTCATAACTAGGCTGGATGAGAAGGGAGCCTGCCCTGTCTGGAGGGGGCGGGGGGGACGGTGACTTCACCCCAGCCTCTAGCACAGAGTCACGGTGTTTATCCCTCATCGGGGATCCTATATCGTCGCTAGGCTCAATGAGGGGCCTTGGCAGTAACTGCAATGGAGGAATCTGACTCTTGGAGCACGGGGCCCAATCCTTTCTGCTGGATAGTTTGGGACCATGAGGCAGTTGGCTGGGGTGTTTTGGAATGTGTGGATCTGGCCGCAAATCAAAAAGGGGTGCTGGGCTCTCAGTCTTCTTAAACCGTGAAAGTTTCCCAGGAGCTAAAGCTGGTGATTTTTCAAGAGACACTGGGTCAGATGAGGGGATTCTCAAGGTGGCCTCAGGCTCCATGATTTTTGATTTCTGAGGTGAAGACTTGCCCCTGGCAGGGATTTTTGTCAGACTTTGCTTTTGATAGATACCCATGGACACTGAAGACCTAGAGTTACTCTGGCATGACAAATTGAGTGTTGATTTGGCCGGTCTTTGTTGCTGAGTACTTTGTGTGACTGTCCTGGGGCTGAAAGAGCCACTGGGTACCACAGCAACCTTATCTACATCATCTTTTGGAATGTTTTTCTCCATCTCCTCTTCAGGTCTCTTTAAGAAAGTGTAGTCTCTTGCAGCAGCTGCTGTCGGTAGATGACCAATTCCCTGAGGTAAAAGTTCAGTGTGTTCTGCCTTGGGTCCAGTAGGGGCCTGATTGATGGAAATTTCATTTCTGGTAACAGTGACCATGCCAGTCTGGTGAGAGCTGAATTCAATGGGCTCTCCATCTTCCGCATCAAATATGACAGTAATGCATTCTTCTGAAGAAGTCCTTTTTACAACCCTTTGCTGCTTAATGAAGCTAAATGTCTTTGGCCTACTCTCTAGGGGGATGGGTACTTGTTTTTCCTCCTCATCAGGAGACCCAAGTTGAGATTTTCCAAATCCCATGATGTCCAGGTTCTCCATGGACTTGTCAGTGTCAGCGGTCAGTGACAAGTCTGAAGGGCTTTTCTCGTCACTGCTACCTATGTGCAATTCATTGAGGGCTTCATTGTCATCGGTGTCTGAAAACTGGAGACTGAGAGCCACACGGTCCAGGCCACGTGGCTCCCTCTCTCTCTGTACCTGAGGTGGCTGCACACTTGGGTATAGCTTCCTCTCCAAGGGGCAGTTGCTGGCACAACTAGTCAGCTTTTTAGGCCTTTCCCTGGGGTAAACTGAGGACATGCCTTCTGAGAAGTGTTTTCTATTCAGCTCCCAGCCAAACAGGCTGTCAGAAACACTGTGAGTTAATTTACGACTGTGCAGCCTACAGCTCTGGCTTGGAGCTGCCTGGAGCAATGCTAAGGAGGAAGAGTCCTCATCAGCATCATCATGGGAATCTGTGTCATAAACAAATGCCTCATGGGGCTCCTTGCAGGGGCTCCTCGTGTCAGCTGGTTTGCAGGGGCGGTATTCCTTGAGGCTGTTACTCTTAATTCCTGGAGAATATATTCCTTCATTGGAGTTCATGCAATCTTTATAACCCCATTTGGTTATCACTGATGGAGGTTCAAGTAACACTCTTCGCTTCTGTAGCTTTCTTAGTCCTTCCAAAATGTGACTTTCCTTGATACGAGTTGGAGGTAGTTCATCTGTAGGACTAGCAAAGCCACTTGGGAGTGAAGAGTCAATACTTAGCCTTTTATCCCAGTTTTGTGATGATTTCTAGGAAAGAAAAATAGATATCAGAAATCACTGATCCATGTGGATCACAACTGTATAAAGGAAAAGTCCCTCATTAGACTTGATTCTAGTGGTTAAGTATTCATCTATAAATGCAGGCATTAATTAATTAATGCAAATTAATCATTGACTATGCAGTGAATCTCTGCTTTTCCAGCTTCTAAGCTAAGTAGCCAAAGATATAATGAAGTAGTAGGTAATGACCTTGCCCTCTAGGACCATGCAGGCCAGCAGGGAAGAGGAGATTGGGTACAGATAACCAAAAGTCAAGGAAGCAAGTGAGAAATACAAATGTAGTAGGAACTGCAGAAATTCAGAGGTGAGAGATCAAATCTTTGCTAGGAAAAGCTGTGAAAGTCATATGAGGAGGCTTTTGGTTTGTTTTTTCATTTATTTTCTTTCTTTATTTTGAAAATTTTACTTATTTGACAGAGAGAGAGCAAGCAAAAGAGACCACACAAGCAGGGGAAGTGGCAGGCAGAGGGAGAAGGAGAAGCAGGCTCCCCACTGAGCAGAGAGCCCCACATAGGGCTGGATCCCAGGACCCTGGGATCATGACCTGTGCTGAACACAGATGCTGAACTGATTGAACCACCGAGGCACTCCAGTTTTGTTTTGTTTTTTTAAACCTACCTAGCCCTTGAATGAAGGAGGAGTTTGCCTTAGTTTAAAAATGGGGGCAGCGGGGCACCTGGGTGTCTCAGTGACTGAGCATCTGCCTTTGGCTTGGGTTGTGATTCCAGCCTGGGATTGAGGCCCACATTAGGCCCCCCGCAGGGAGCCTGCTTCTCCCTCTGCCTATGACTCTGCCTCTCTGTGTGTCTCTCATGAATAAATAAATAAATAAATAAATAAATAAATAAATAAAATCTTATAAAAAAAATAAAAATAAATAAAAATGGGGGAAGTGATTTCCGGATAGATTACCGGGATGGTAAAGACCTGAATTGTGAAGATAGATTCAAGGTACGCTTAGGAAATAACCAGAAGACTATATGACCTCACTGTATAGCATTTACAACAGGCAGAGAGGGTAAATGGAAAAGCCAGTTGGTCCCTAACTCTATGGTCCTTCCATTCTAAGATTTGACAGTTCTATAACTTCAGGATAGAGGGGAAACATCTATGAAACATATACATCTAGCAGTGGGGCATTGACTGTTAGAACCCTATAGTAAATGATTCACCTAAGAAAGGTCAACTTCCTGTCCCTCATACTATCCTAAATACTAGTGCTAGTTTTGGCCAAGAAATGACCAAAAAAGGCATTATTTCCCACACATTCATATATTTCACAGTATTGCTAACAAGAAGTGGAAGGGCAGGAGAGAACTTGCATTTCCTAAGCATCTGCTGTGTAGCAGCCACTTGAACAGGGCTTTGATTTAATATTCAGAGCAACACCATGAGGGAGACATTATCAACCTTATTTTACTAGGGAGGCAACCGAGAGGCAGCATGGTTAGTCTGCTGGAAATCACACAGTTGAGGAACAGCTGGAACATAGGTTTCCACTCTGCTTTCCCAGGCTCTTCCTATGACTCAGTTCCAAAGTAGTGTTGTGGAGATAGGCACCCAGGCAGGCTGCCCCTAGAGCCTGCATGCCTACTGACATTGCGATGTTACTAGAGCCAAGCTGAACCTCCATTCTCTCCTCTGTGTGAGTCAATGTCAGAATAGAGATCATAGGTTATCCTTACACCCCTCTCTTGAATGGGACCTGCAGAGTTTAATCACAAACCAAGACTCAGGGAAATTGGTGGGATTTGGGCACTGACCTCAGTCTTTTTTTTTTTTTTTTTTTTTTTAAGGCTCTATGATTTAATCCTCTCTAGTCCTTGAATGAAGGATGAGTTTAAATAGGGGGTAAATGATTTTCAGGTAGAAGAAGTGGGATGGAAAAGACCTGGATTGTGAAGATAGGTTCAAGGTACTCTTAGGAAATAACCAGAAGACTATATAGCCTCACTGTATAGCATTTACAAGAAGTAAAGAGGGTAAATGTTGAGTGAATCTGGTGGTTTCAGATGTCAGATGTGTGCTCTGTGCCCATCTTGGCTAAGAGTGAAACTCCCATTGGCATCTCTGTACCAGCTGCCCGCCCCCCCTCCCCATAACTGAACACAGACTGTGGGTTTGTATGTAGAGGGAGAAAAAGTCTCAGAAACTTACATTGGAACCTTGGAATTTTAGTACGCTGTGAATATTTGCTTGTACCTAAGACATTTCCATTAAAATTACCCTTGCTATCAACAACAGCATATGGTGTTTGTTTTTTTTTTTTTATCTGTTAGATGTTAATCGTTTTTAAGTCAAATTATGTATTTTCTTTAGAAAATTCACCAAGGTCAGAAGTTGCTGTGCATAAATGCTATCTGGTGATGTTTCCTCTTTCTTCTCCTTTGCTTCTTTGCCGTTAAAAACTTCTTTGGAAATCAGGAGAAATCCTGTTAGTTACTTTGGGTATTATAGACCAACCAGTGGGCAGGCTGCCACTGCTTGGATTTCTAAGAATTTCCATGATTCTGAGAGTCACGTTCACAATAAGAAGAGAAGCCAGGCAAAAGTACCCTGTAAGAGCTTGAAAAAGGCAGATTTGTTCAATCCCTGGAAGATGTGCTCAGCCCACCTCCTGCTGCCTCTTCACAGCCTGCTCCCTGTGGTTTGATTCATCCCAGGGCCAGTGGCTGCAAACCTCCCAGGGCCCCGGGCACGCTATGCTGTGAGATTAGTCACATTCCTCAATCAGTTTTCCACAGGATGTTATGGTATTTAGTAACTTGAGAAGAGTTTGGAACAATCTGTAAAATTGGAAAAAAAAGGCATGAATCCCCTTTAGGAGAGAGGGAGGCAGAAACTAGCATTCCCACAGGCAGCTTCATGCATTGCTTGGAAAAGAGCTGTTCCTGGGTGGCTCAGCAGTTGAGCGTCTGCCTTCGGCTCAGGGCGTGATCCTGGAGTCCCGGAACCGAGTCCAACATCAGGCTCCTGGCATGGAGCCTGCTTCTCCCTCTGCCTATGTTTCTGCCTTTCTCTCTGTGTCTCTCATGAATACATAAATAAAATCTTTAAAAAAATAAAAAAAAGAGCTGTTCTGGGCTGAAGGGTGCTGCTGCTAAAACAGGGGCCTTGGTTTGATGCCCACAGTTCTTTTTTTATTTCTTGATTGGACAATAGTTCTACACAATTTTTTAAAGAACATTCTTGTTCTTAATATAATAAATCCATCCCAATAATTGGAATAATATTCGAAGCTTGGCTGATTCAACAAAGCCACTATATCAGAAGGGTAAAGAGTGAAAGTTCCGGAATCAACTAGCCAGCTCTGCCACTAGCTATGAGAACTTTGTCTCGCTACTTAGTTTCTCAGCATCTCAATTTCCTCATCTGTATAATGGAGAAATAGGAGAACCTACTTAAAAAAGCTCTTACGAGCACTGAATGAGCTAATACTTGTGAAATACTACCAACGCTGCGTGGCATGTGGTAAGAAATCGTGACTTAGATCCAGATTTCTCCAGGTAGGACAGCCTAATGCATCTCAGGCTGGCTTCCTTTCTGTATCCATACAGAACAATATTAAAAAAAATACTTGTGAATTATAAAAGAGCCATTGGTCACATATTTATTATCCTGTAAGTTATTATTGTGGTCACATTCAAATTCATATTCTATGAGTTTATTATGTAAGTTAATACTAAATGAGTACTTGGTAAATGGTAAGTGCTATAGAAGTTCCTGAAATAATGTAAATTTAAATGTCTCTATGGGAGTGGGTCTAGTTTGCTGCATCCTTGAGAACTGGGACTTTTCCCTGGGAGATGTGATAGGCATGCTGGTACTGCAATCCATTCTGGGACAGGACCTTTGGAAAGCCCCAGATCACAGCTGCCCGAGTGTATATGAAGCACATAAGAATTTAATTTCTCTGTTATCAGGGAAGAGGTTTCCCTACAAGATCAAGGGTTATTAAAATTGGAAGAATTTCAGGGGGGGGAAAAAAAGAGGGTCAAGTCAAGGCAAAGAAAGAAAAGATAAAGGCTCTGAGAAGGAGAGGGAGGGAGAGTGGGAGTGAAGAGAGCAGAGCAAGGGATTTGGAGCTGGTGACAACCACAAAGACAGGGAACATCCCTGACCATCTTCCCAGTCTGTTAAGAACTAGGCCCCAGAAGTCATTATTCAGAACTTCGAACATCTGCTTAGAAGGAACAACTCTGATAATATACACACTTTGTATTAAGAGTCTGAGTCCAAGGGAATAGGCTCTAAATTTAAGTTTGAAATCTTTCCCAAGTTCTTGTTCAGAGTCTGACAAAGCTACTCCCTCACTACTATTTTCTGGTAGTTATAGAGTCTTCCCAGGTTCTCTGCTTCGAATCATAAATGGAGTTTACACAAATGATAGAAAAAATGACCTCCAAATCTTCTGATGCGGGGTTTCCATTCTTGTGGACTCTGCTTTTCTTCAACATCAGGAAACTGCAAAGATAGCTATTCTAAGCACTCAGCTTACTCCAGTGTGCAAAGATGCTTGTTCAGACAGTGAAGGAATCTTCAACTGTGGGGCCCCCTTTGCAGATGGGAGCTGGGTAGCAGCAGGAGTTAGTTAACAACCCAGGAAAAGAGCTCCTGGCATCTGAGTAGGAGCATACCTACCTCCACGGAAGCCACGGTCCCTGTCACCTACCATGGTATTGTCTCTCTCTGCCATGCCACCCTCCAATTTATAGTCAATTAGTGTTTTATGAGGCTATAAAACTGAGTAAAGGAGGTCACTATAATACATGCTATGCTTGAGTAGTAAATTCCGACAAAGCTAATGATACTTTCAAAAGTTTGGGTCATTTATTCTGAGATGATGCACCACCCTCCCTATTGTCTATGGGGGAAAAAACATTCTCTTTGAGTTCTCAAGGGATGCTCAGTCTGGGATGGTTTGGCAAGTAGCCTTGCTCACTCTCTCTTGCAGTGGACATTAACAAGTCTCTCTGAGCATCACAGTGATAGAGAGTGTCCACAAAACTAATTGGAAATGTCTGAGTTCGTCTGAAGCATGGTCAGTTCCATTAGGCCAGGGCCACCTTGTTACAAATCTTACAAACTTGGTGGGTTCTAGCAAAGCACAGATGGAAAATATCTTCCTCCCCTAAACTCCCTCTCATATCATCCTAGTCATTTGGGTCAAATCATCCCTCCACTCCTCACTTGCTGTGTGCCAGCTTCCTCTCCCATATAATAGAGAAAATGAGATCCCTGTGTCTAGCTTTGTGAGGAGTAAGTGAGCAGATACTCAGCAAATGGTCATTCCCTTCTTAGCCCTCCCTTCCACCTTCCCACCAGAAGAGGATTCTTTTCCGGCTCACTCTGATGCTAAAGTGCCATTTAAAAGGAGGCCTTACCCGTTTCCTGAGGTTCTTTCCATCATGCCACGTGTAGGAGGAGCCACTGGAGTACTCGCTGCAGGTGCTGGAAAGAGACAGCTCACTGCTGCTGCAGCTGTTTCGAGGACAGAGATGACCAGGGATGACAACCCCCAAACCAGGGCATTTCAAAGCAGGGGCTCCTGATTTTGCAGTCAGCTGGCATTCCTTAAAAAAAAAAAAAAAAAAAAAAAAAGGCAGAGCAGCTCTGAGTGACACCTTTGCTTAGGGGACATCATATACCAATTCAACATCATCATGAGTTAGAAGGGAAGGTAGCCTAATGGTTAGATGCACAGCTTTGGGGTCAGACAGGCCAGGGGTCCCAATCTTGACTCTGCCTCTAACACAGTAGGAGGGAATATTTAATCCATATATTTTTAAAAAAGGGAACAATGACAATACTGTCCACCTTATGGGGTTACTGTATCAAGACACAACTGACAGTACTAAAGAATGAAGACAGAGTAGCATCTTTGGCTGTAGGGTTCAAGAAAATGAGCACTAGACTGGATGTCTAGTGACCTGGATCTCACATCGTCACTGGCATGAGATATTGAGTAAAGAATGCATTTAACTTCCATGGACCTTGAGGTCTTCCTTTGTAGGGTGGGGCAGTGCTCCAGATCACTCTCAAGGTCTCCTATGGCTCTGACAGCATCATTTCAACTCAGGAATCAAACGCCTAGGAAGCCATGTCCAGTGGAACACCAAAATGTGGAATCACAAGGTTCTGCTGTAAAGGTTATAGAACTTTTCATATCAGTTGGCTGTCCAAATGATAAACCTGTCACATTGACTAGATCTGGATTCTACGCAAAAGATCCAGGAGGTTAGAGGTCTAGGGGTCTGTAGAGGCACAGGAAACAAAGTCATAAACATCTCAGCACATCTTGACAGCCACCTTCTCAGCCCCTAATGTAACAGATGAAGCTCCAAGAGCTGGACAAGCTAAATTAATTTAGCATCCTGATCATGAGAATAAAGTCCCTCCTTATAGTCTCATTCCTCTCCCCTATCTATATAAAGCTTGTCTTAGAAACTCTTTGATGGGGAACCATCTGTCTTTGTGTCGTTTGCAGAATGGCAAAGCCTCTTACTTATGCAATTTATTGACACTTTATGGGCACCTTTAGTACCTGAGTACTTATTATTGTTCTCCAAATGCAATTCCAAATACCCACTTGAAGAAGGAAAGATATGCTGTTCTGGGAGTGCCTGGGGGACATGCTAACCCCCCACAGAAGTACAGAGGGTCTGTTTAATTTCCACTCTAATCTATATCCATAATGCTTCATAAGGTTAGATTTTTTGATATCAGGCATCTGCCTGCTATCAATACCTCATTTTTGCTGCAAAACAACCCCTTTAAGTGATCTAAAAATGCCAAGAAATTTTACTACTCTATTCCCCATCCCCCAGCAATTTGGCTCTAAATATCAGTGAAAGAAGAAACTTGTCTTAAAATTCAGCACTCAGCAATATCTATTGATTTATGACCTTGCTTCTTGCTGCATGTAACTTGGTTAAGGGGAGTTTGTATTTGTACCATAACAGATGTGGACAACTAGTGGTGCTGCACAGGAGCACCTGTCACTGACACTTGAGCCACGGCACATAGTTGGAAAAAAGTTTCAGAAGTGACACACCATGCTCCACTTCTACGTGTGAGCTTTCCACTTTCGCCATCCCCAAATCTCTCGACTATTTTGTTGTTTGATTAAAGCGAGGTGGCAGTTTTATTCAGGACTGCCTCTGCTCTGGGAGATAAGTCTGTTCTCCAGAAAGAGACTGTGACTATGTCCTGCAAGGCCTTCCAGATTGAAACTTTTCCAATAGCCCTTTTCACACTCTATGCAGCTTTTGGTTAAAGTCTGGACTCTACCTTTTTCCGAAGCACTGAAGCTTATGTGATTTCCCTCTCTCTTTCCCACCTGTTCCTTCCTATGACACCTATCAAGACAATATCTATTTTTGCAACTCAACTCAATTCCCAGGACTCTTTTTACAGATAAGCATCCAGGCCTGGTTGTTGCCCATGTGTATACCTCCTGTATGGATGTTGGATTTAGATGACAGTAAATTTGACCTCAGAGCTAGCAATGGAAGGAACTGCTGTTTCTGCCATGAGAGTGAACTTCAGATGCCCATATGTGGTAGATGATACTTCTGGCAGGTGGGAAAGGCACATTAGTGTCATCATGTAGAGACAGTTGGGGTTCGGGGTGATAAGCAGAGAAGTGCAGGCTTCCCATCCAAGCCAGGCTTCTCATACCTCAGTGTGCACATGCATCATCTGGGATCTTGTGCAATGCAGATTTCGATGCGGTAGTTCTGAGGCGGAATCTGAGTTGTAGTAGTTTTGGGGCATTCCTCAGTGCTCCGATGCTGTTGGTCCAGAACTCCGAGTAGAAAGCCCCCAGGGGAAGCTATGAGAGAGGTCTACCTCCTATGTGGGTTACTTAGTAACAAGTTGTGTCACCTCACAGCCTGATCTGGACTGTGTGGAACAGAATGAAGGGAATGCTCTAAGCCTACCCAGATGGTCCAGAGCACCGGGGAGAGGGTGTGTGTGTGTGTGTGTGTGTGTGTGTATGTGTGTGTGTTGGGGCAATTACAGAATAATTCATTACAAAGAAGCAGGCCAGTACTCCTTACTGGGACATTCTCTCGTATTTCTCCCACCTTAGAAGAACAGTGTTTGAATTAAAAAGGGATCCAGAATCTCTGACACCATGGCTGCAATGTGAGCTCCTTTTTCCTGCAGTTTCCTTCATCAGCACATGATTATCAAGCGGGATTATCTTCTCCAATGAATAACTAACTGTTCTGTGGTTGAGTGCTTGAACTCTAAAGCCATTTATTAGGCTGAAATCCTGGCTCTCCTACTTGCTAATTCCTTGACCTTGGGAAAGTTACTTAACCCCTCCATGCCTCAGTTTCTTTCTTTATAAAAGGAGATGAGGAAAGCACCCACCACATAAGATCACTGTGAAATCTGAACAGCTCCTGGCATATAGTGATGTTTAGTAACATTTAGGTGTTGCTACTATTATTAATTTTTTTGTATACACATCTTTTTTTTTAAAGATTTTACTTATTTATTCACGAGAGACAGAGAGAGAGAGAGAGAGAGAGAGAGAGAGAGAGAGAGATACAGGCAGAGGAAGAAGCAGGCCCCATGCAGGGAGCCTGATGTGGGACTTGATCCCGGGACTCCAGGATCACGCCCTGGACCGAAGGCAGGCTCTAACCGCTGAGCCACCCAGGGATTCCCCTGTATACACATCTTGACTCTCAAATGAAATCACAAGTTTACAGTCTCCCTAAGAGACCCCGCATTGTACTTCTTTCTATATAAGTGTCTGGCACCTTGCACACCAGAACTGGGCTGAGCAACAGCCAAAAGTGTTGGTGCACTTTGTTTCTGGGAATTACTGATGTGAGCTTCTAGAGAGACATGCTAGCAGATACCTCTCTGTTATCATTCCTCATCTCTGCCATGGTGTTCTGTGGCTGTGGCATAGTCCCAAGTTCAAAGAAGAATGGAAGACAGCCGAACAGCAGAGGTCTTGTTATTGCCCCAGTGTTGTTAGTGGGCACTGTGGTATCTGCATTTTATGGATTATGCCATGTAATCTTCACCACAATTTTCAGAAACAGGAAATATCATTATGCTCATTTTTCAGATGGGGAAACTGAGGCATGAGGCATTAAGATCTTGCCTCATAGAACAGATCTTGTAGTGTTGCCAGTACAACATTCCGATGTCAGGCCCAGGTCCTAGCCACTATGCTATAGCACCAAGTAAGGCCCTTGACAATAAGCAGAACTCCTGGATGTATCCTGGCCCAACTGGAAAGAGCTCTAATTAATAACAGATAGTGATTATTATTAAAATTACTCTTTTATATATAGTGGTTTCTGTTGTAATATCCTCTTAATTGTGTGGCCCTCGTGGCAGAGTACCCTCTGTTTGCGACATTCAAAATGTATTTTTTTTTTTTTCAAAATGTATTTTTCTCATTGTGTATTTTAGATTACTACCTTGGGTGACACGTGGGCTTTAAAATCCTTACTTACTGTGATAAACACAATAAAAACTCACAGTTTCAGTTAAAAAAAGGAGAGAGATGGGAGCCCTGGGTGGCTCAGCGGTTGAGCGTCTGCCTTCGGCTCAGAGCGTGATCCCAGTCCAGGGATCAAGTCCCGCATCAGGCTCCTTGCGAAAAGCCTGCTTCTCCCTCTGTCTATGTCTCTGCCTCTCTCTCTGTGTGTCTCTCATGAATAAGTAAATAAATAAAATCCTTTAAAAAAAAAAAAAAAGGAGAGAAACAGAGAGAATGATGGCAGGAGTTTCTTGGATGAAAACTGCACACTTAAAAAAATTTCTGACCTTAAGGCCTTATGATAGATTGGATGTCATTAAGGTCTTCATGAATGTTTAAAGTGACAGCGTTCCACTGAAATTTAATTCCAATCAAAATTGAGAATATTTACCTTTGATACAGAATATCCTATCTACACTGATAAAATTATATAGTAAAATCAAAAGCCAATTATCCACAAATGTTCATCTGTCATTGTTTTAAGCCTAACGTTTTTCATTACATATTTATTTGGCTCTTGTATTTCCCAACTTACTCTCCTTATGTCAACGAGAGTTAAAAGCCACGCTGGTTAAAGTTTTGCCAAATAAGCACAAAGCTAACCCTAGCTAAAGAAAAAAAATGTACATCCCATGAATTTTTAAAAGTTCATACATAATATATCATAAAAGTAGGATGAATAATATAGGACATGGGCTTTAATAAAAAGCTCCTTGACCATTTCTCAGAGACTTTGAGATGTAATCAATACCCAAAAAGGTATCTTGGGGACAAAGCCAAGATTTATGATATTTTTGCTGGGAGTGACACTTTCCGCTTACTCTATCAGCTGGGGGACATGATACTGAATTTCAGAGAACACAAGAAAGGGAGGTATTTTTATCTGCCTGACAATGCTTCAAGGATACGCTTTATGGTTCACTTGTGACATCATATTTGATGGAAGGAAAATAACCTAAACAAGCCATCTGAAGGCAAAAGGGAAACTCACATGCATCTCAACATCAGTTCGTGACTGCGTCAGACTTCGGCTTCTTTCCACATCTGAAAGCAAATCTCCAGATGAAAGATCTAAGATGCGTGAGTGAAGTTTCTAGGTAAAAACAAGCAGAAACATTGCATAGCAATGACTTAATTGTTTGTTTCAAAATCCTGCCTTGGACAGCTACATCTCAAAGGAGTTGACATTTCTAGATTAGATAATACATATCCTAACTCAAAAAAGTTTATTCTAGTTTATCAGCAACATATATATATATATATATATATATATATATATATATATAGGCTTTAGTTTGCATATATATATATATGCAAACTAAAGCTTATAAATAATAATCACACTCTCACAATCTGTCAGTCTGTGCTGGAAAATAAGCAGTAGGAAAAAAATAAGTAGTAGGTGGAAAATAAATAGCAGGAAAAATGTGAATCATCCGATACACTTATTGGCTAGTATGAAAATTAACTTTTGATATTCACATTAGGAAACAATCACCATGTTAACCTTATTACATTGAGCAGTGGTTAAAATCTGAGCAAATAATTATAAAAGTGACCTTATTTCTAAACAGCATTGATCTTGTGAAATCTTCCCTTGGACACATTTTAACTCAAAGTCATTAATGTCATCTGTTAGGAACAATTAATGTGAATAGAAAATAATTGCATCTGGGATCTGGGGACTTGGAGGATTTTGTGCATTAATATTCACATGCTATTTGATTATATACTCAATTCTTTATTTCAGCTTTGCTTGGGAGGCCTGCTAAACCAGGGATATTTCACTATATTAATCTTTATACTAATTACTAAGACTTTTCTGTGGACATTAAATTTGATCTGTTTAATTGCAAATACAATAAAACTCTTGATTTATGTCTAATGTTTCTGCTAGGCCGATGACATTTTAAAATGGTACTTGTAGCCTGGTTTGTCTTGGTTACAACTTTTGTGACTTCAGACACTAAAAAATCGAATTGGGTAAGTAAATAATGTGGCTAAGCGTACTTCCCTCACCTATGCAAAGTTTTTCTATTCCTTTTCCTCCCTGGAAAGGCCTTGCTGCATGCTGATGCTGATCTAGGAAATGTTTCAGATTCTGTGCCACTAATTAATGTTAAGATCATCTTTGAGTACGGGGGGCGGGGGGGGTGCTCATGGGTTGTTCTGTCCTCTTGGATGTTCCATGTTGTTGGCAGAGACCTTAAATTCCACCAAGATGAGGCACATTCGCTACATTCTCCATTGGACTCCCCTCAGACTTGTGTGAGAGCCCTATGTACTTGGTTAGCAGCTGGCCACTCAACAAACACGCCTCCAGCAGCTGATGGAGGAAGGATGCTGAGCGCTAGGACTGTGCTGCATCCCCCTGCAGGAGCAAAGGCAATTTTTTTTTTTTTTTTCTGCCAGGGCTCATCCTCCTCTTTCCCAATGAAGCTCTAAATTACTATTTGCTTTAGATCAATACTTGAGCTTCTCTCAATCTATGTTTGTTGAGCTACTTACACCCAAAACGGTCTAAATCCTAACCTGGTTGCCCGTTATTTGGGAAATTCTCATTTCTCCCACAGAGCTAAGACATCAATAGGTAACAAGAGCCAGGGTGTTGTTTCTGCATGATTTTTATAATCTTTACCTCAAGCTCCCTCTAGAAACTGAGTCTCCTGGGGGCAACAGTCATTTAATCCCTGGGACCTGTGACAGTGTGTCATACTCAGTGAGTAGCAAGTACCCTACTGATACTTGTTGTAGCCTATAAAGAAAAAGATATTTTTCCCACCCACACGTAGGTTTTAAAGCTTGAGAGCATGCCAAAAGAATGATAATGTTCTGAGACCTATACACTTATCAATATGCCAACAGTCCAAGAAGTTATAGGAAATGACATTCAAGAAGAGAAATGATGATTTTGAGTGGTATGTCATGTGATTTTAGGGAAGAGTCCTTCTAGATTAGACATCTGACGTAATTTGGTTCAAGGCTGCTCTTCACTCCTTATCAAATATATGATGTCATCCTTTGCTTTCTGCATGAATATAGGTATGTACAAACGCATCCTCCTAAATGATGTTATGTTTTAGTAGTTTATAAACAAATGCTCAGTTCTCCTGAGCTGAAGTCAGTAACACTGTGTGGGAAAGGGGACAGGTCAGGTCCTGGACAAGGGGCCAGATGACCTGGGTTCCAGCTCCATCTAAGGCACAAGTTTTACCAGATCTTGGGAATGTAACTGAATCCCTCTGTCTCAGATTCCTCGCTGGTTACAGAGGGATGGGAGTGGCTACTTAACCTACCCCACCGGTGGGGACAGGTGTCACCATCATCAGGAACAATAATAGATAAGGTAATATGATGAAATTCACAGAGCCTTACCTCAATTACTTGTCAAAACTCAGAGTTGGTGGCAGGTAATTTTCTGAATGTTAAAGTATGCATGAGTCCTCTGTTGTTACAGTTTCCACACATGTAAGGCAAATACAAATTAACTTGGAAAACAAAACCTATTTCTGTGTTAAGGCCATAGGCAAGAAAATGGTAGGTAAATATCACCCTTTGGCGCAACTTGCCTTAAATAACCATGAAAGCTCACGAGCCCAGAGACGTTCCACCTCTTTCTGTTGGTGGTGGTACACCTCTCATAATAAGAATGTTTATGAAAGGCTTATATTTTCACACTTATATGTGTGTATATTATATTATAATAAATATATTCTCACAGACACACACATATAGGGTGTGCAAGAGAATAAGCACATCGCCTTTCTGTAATGTTATTGCACTGTAATGTTATCTGCGCTTAATTAAGGGCTCGCTGCAACGTACGTAGAATGTATACATGGGGAATTCAATTAAAGCTGTCGTCAGCAAGAGTATGTGACAGGAGAATATGGTGACCTCTTGAAAGAGGTCTATGTGCTTGGAGTGAACAGTCTCAGTACATATTCATCTAGAGTTCATGTTCACAGCTAGTGTCCATCTGGATAACATTCCCTCACCTGAAATAATTCAAACTTAGAATGTTCACCTAAAAAACTAGAGGGATCTTGGATTGAGACATGATGTCTTTAAAATGTTTTAGACATAAGAGGTAGCCAGATTATTCAGTACAGGTGTGAAATTGACCTCACTTCGCCTCGTAGATTATCCCCACACCTGAGATTACACTTGGTCTTAGAAATAGAGACTCCCGGCCTCACACATTTCCTAACCAGAGGTCAGTGAGATCTTTTTGCTCAAGTGCTCCCTTTGATGGTAACACTCTATCCTTCCGTTCCTGCCAGACTGGTTCCATGGTCTCAGGAATGAGTCCCTCTTATTTCTGAGCTGATGCTTTTGCCTATCTTTCCTGACATACCTTCCCTGCTCCTGTCCACCCACCTCAGACCTGCTCATCATTCAGGACTGCACTGAAGCCCTACCCGTAGGACTGTCTGTCATCTCCGGGCCATACCGGCTTCCACATGTAGCCAGATGATATCGCTGGTCCATTTTGGTCCTGTACCTGGGGGGCACGATTGCTGAATTGCTCCTGTGTGTAGAGTCTATTTTCCTAACAGGGTGATTGGCTCTGTGAGAGCAGGACAAGCCCTGTATTTCTGCTTTGTCCCTGTGGCGAGGACTGGCTAAGTGTCACAGAACGGATACCGGCTTCTCTCTGGGCACACAGCTAGACTGCATTTGCCAGCCTCCTTTGCAGCTGGTGTGGTTGAGTGACATGGTCAGTTCTAGCCAATGGGGTGTGAGAAAAGTGATGTCTCTCCTGGCCCAGGAATATCTTTGGCATGTGGGGTGCTATGCTCTTTCCCCTTTCACTGGCTTGATGCAGTCAACTGAGCATAGCAACCTTGCAAGCCATGTGTTAAAGATGGAGCCACCAGGCAGAGGGAGTTTGGTTTCCTGAATTGCCCACCAAAAGGGTGCCACCTGGGGACCAGAGATAAGTTTTTTGGACTTTCCATGAGGAAGAAATCAATGAACACTGGCTTTGAGCCATTATTCATGGGGGTGGGGGGGTGTTATCATGATTAATATTAGCCTGGCTGAGATAGCCCTTTTCTGAGAGCACACAGGGTGGCCACTCCATCCATCAGTCAACACACACAGATTCACACATGCACATACACACTATATATACATTCACACACGTATTCACATGTGTATATATGTTTATGTCAGCAGATCAAGATGACTTCTCACACTGAGGACGTTCAGCTTCACAGGGAAAAAATGGACTTTCTGTCTTTCTGCAGGGGCAGGGGTAAGGGATGTGTGGGATGTGCTAAAGTGTGTTGCAATCCATAGTCAGAACACACCCTTGTGCCAGTATAAAATACCAAGCTAGGCTCTGGGGGCCCGGCGATGCTAGGGCAGCCAGTGCCAGAACCACACTGGGTCAGGATTGTATGATGGGTTCCCTTGCCTTGGGTCTGCCCCCAATACATTCTTTGCACAGCTCTGAATCTGTAATTCAGGGTGGAGGAAGAACCTCCTTTGACAGGCTCTGCCCAGGACTGGCTGTTCTATATGTGGTGGGATGAAGGTGGAATGGCCTCCTCAGAGTAGCAGATACTGATTTGGCAGCTCTCCAGTTAATGATGGCAGCAGGGACTGGATCCAGTGGTGAACTAGGGCACTGAGAACTGGGCTGAAGGGCCAGTTGCCCATTTCCCGCTTCTCTCCTCACTCATGGAGCTGCGGTTCTTCAGGTGCTCAGGTAAGGCTCCTCCCATTTAATAGAATTTCACCTCTGTGGTTTTGCTCAGTATGGAAATGAGGTCTTAACTTTAAGGCCCTGACTGCTGAGGCCAGGAATACACTGAATCCTTATTTAGTGGCACAAGTTGAGGGTAAAAAGCAAATCTATATCTGAGAAATTTGGGCAGCACGGGAAACCAGGCTGGAAAAATCACGTAAGATAGGGTGACGAGCAGCGTTTGCATCAACTGATGTCCTTCCTAACGTTTGAAAAGGAACATGTGGGTTTTTTCATGCCAAGATTTCAGAAGTCATTAGCTTGGTGTAAGATGTAAAGAGGAAAGGACTTTGCTCCTTTCTCTTTAGTCAGATTTGGTGAGAGAATTAATCTAAGACCATAATCATGCACGTAATTATTCTCCCATCTAACTAGTAAAGTCCAAATATCTGTAAAAAAGAGAAGTTACGGGAGTGAATGTGGCGTATACCTGATTAAAGGGATCTACCATGAGTGATGTAGGTTCAGCAGCAGAGGTAGACATGAATTAGTGTTTTTAAATCTGATTTGCCTTAATCCCCTTGATTTACTTAACCTTGGTGGATACTACAGTATGCACATCCTGAATCCTACCTGGGGCCTGGTGGATATTCTCCAGACTTGTTTTTTTCTCCTTGTGAAAAAGGTCTCCTAGTTAAAGGGGATGGCTTCTATGACCCAATTCTTGCATTCCTGTTTTATTTATAAAGTGGGAAGGTCTGCTATTGCCACATGAATTACTGCTAAATGTTTAGTGACCACATTTCTGTTCACAATATGCTCCTCTCATTTGGAGGCATTTTCTACCCTCAAAAGTTCATGGTAGGATATTTGGAAGAAGGATGGAGGAATTTCTCAACATCTGCCCAGTCACCACTGGTATCTTTAACTCTTCAGAATCCTCAGTCCAGGAGACAGGATATCAGGGCATCCTCTTCACCTCCCCTTTCCCTGCTCCTTTGCTTGAGGACTGCTGCTTCCACTGTCTTGGCTGGCTGCCCAATTGGACAGGGCCTTATTTTTAAGGGCTCACCCTCACTTGCAAATCTGGCGACCTGGATCCCGAGTTGATTTCTTGAAGGAACGACTCATCGCTTCTTCAGCCTCATCTTTGTTTACAGATGGCCCTGTCTCCACTTTGAAGAGCTGATCTCAACTCACAGCTTCCAGGAAGCTTCCTAGAGCCCCACTCCCGCTCCTTCAACTCAGCCCCAGGCTGGCCCTGGGCCATCTGTTTCATCTTCTTTAATCCCATCACAAGGAAGGCAAGTCTGGAGTGCACTATTATGAAATCCTCTGAGCATCTTTTGATACTGCCAACTTCAGACGATTTCCTGTGAGTTCACCACCTTTCTGGATATCCTCTGTTACAGGGCAGAAAACACAGGTGGTGGATTTGGTATATTTAAGAGATATGTTCTAAATATGGCTCTGAATTAGATGTAATCAGGTGAATATGCTTTGTTCCTTCTGTTGGATAACAAAGAGGTTTTTCTAGGCATTGAAGGCTCCGGAAGGAAGTTCAAGGAAATCTCTTCAACAATGCGGAGCCTAATTAAGATAATTTTTCTTTGAAAGCTTTATTTACCAGATAATTATCCAAAATACTCCAAAGTTTTACCTTAGACACATACTAGACTTACATTTTTGCCATATTCAGGAAATGTGATTTTTGAAAAAGATTTTATTTATTTGAGAGAGAAAAAAAGAGAGAGAGAGAGAGTGGGCAGAGGGAGAGAATCTCAAGCAGACTGTGACCCAGGGCTCCATCTTATGACCCTGAGATCATATAAGCCAAAACCAAGAGTTGGAGGCTCAACTACCTGAGCCATCCAAGTGCCCCTGGAAGTGTGATTGATTCCTTCCTTCCTTCCTTCCTTCCTTCCTTCCTCCCTCCCTCCCTCCCTCCCTCCCTCCTTCCTTCCCTCCCTCTCTCTCTCCCTCCTTCCCTTCCTTCCTTAGATTTAAGGTATTTATTTGAGAGAGAGAGTGAGCAAGCAAGAGCAGGGAGAGGGGCACAGAGGGAGGGAGAGGGACAAGCAGATTTCCCACTGAGTGCAAGGCCTTTACAGGGGGCCCAGTCTCACCACTCTGAGATCATGACCTGAGCTGAAACCAAGAGATAGCTGCTCAACTAACTGAGCCACTCAGGTGCCCCCAGGAAATGTGATTTTTCATCAGCCCTCCCAAATATCATCAGGAGAGTAGACCCCTAGTTCACATTTCACAGGTTTCATTCTGTTCCATTAAGAATTTATTATAAAACTAAAAATTACATAACTGCACATTACATAACTGAGTATTAAATGATCATTTCTTAGATTTACAAAAATTTGAGCCGGGGACAAAATCTTTTCAGATAAAAGCTGATGTTTAATTCATTATGCCATTATTTCCATTTTGGGATACAAAGATAAAACATAATATCTGCATTCAGCCATCCTGCTGATACGACACAGAGTATGCCTTTCGAATGTTCTCCTGGAAGCTCTTTAAAAAATATGTTCATCAAGATTCGATCTCACTTCAGAATCTGAAGTTTTTATAGCTATTTTTTTAAACCATATACAACAGTTCTTGCTGCAATTACTATTTTTCCTGAAAACTTTGAGGCTTGCCTTGCATATAATCTTTAGGTGCCCCAAGTGCCTCCTGTGTCACTCTGGATGGTGCCTCGGCAAATGACATGGTTCTACATCCTCTCTTCTACTTCTCTGGGATCCAAGGTTATAAAATGCTTTTGAAACAATTATTCCACAGCTATATTCAAAACCTTCTTCAAGGGTCCCTGCTACTATGACAACCTGATTAGCTGGTGGCTGCTTGAGGAAATATTTGGTTTGGTGACTAGGAAGTTCACTGGGGGACCTCTGTAGCTTAAACTGATGACTGGACTATCTCAGATCTGTCCTGTCTTCTGAAATTCCATTAACAGTACCCTGAGGACCCACAAGGTGAGAACCAGCAGGAAGATGGATGGGGATGAAAGCAGCAGACCTTGCCCCTGGGAGCCTCCACTCTAATTAGTGCAACAAGAAGCATTTATGAAGCATCTACTGTGTACAGAGTCCTGACTATGAACTATGAACAGACTCTAGGAAGCTCATTAGTGGAGCCTACTAAATATCAATGAGGAGCCCAAACACACAGATGAGACAAAAAACATAAGAATTTAAAGGCAGGATATGCAAAAGGAATCATGGAAGAGTAAGGTGATATGGAGGCAGAAGTGGGGGTGGGTGGGGACCAGCCTGATAAATATGAGTAAGATAACGTTCTGTGGAATAAATGTTCACGCAAGAGGGGCTTAGCTCTCACCCTCAAGCTTCCAAATCTCTTGGTCTCTTTACCCAAAACAAAAAAGAATCAGAGCATAAAACAGCAAAGTGGCAGGATGCTGGGAAGCAGGATGTAGGGTTAGGGCTTCTGCAGCAGGTCACCTGTGGGCAGGTGGAGAGCCCTGAATAATCCTAAAACTCCCTGAAGCTTCCCTTTTGTCTTCTCCCTTGACTCTGATCTGAGAGAGGAAGTGATTCAGCACAGCCTGAGCCTATTCTGGGATCTAAGAGATACAGAAGCACCGTGAAACTTCCATTTTTATCACTAATTACTTTAACAGGTACTTTAATAAGTGCTTTCCAATTGCCCCTGCTGTTTTGTAAGATTATCTACACTGCATTTTACATTTTTAATCAAGCTGTATTTTTGAAAAGCCTCCTGGATTGCTGAAGCTTTGGCTTTTTACATGTGGGGGGACAAATTTTCCCTCTGATTTCATAGAACTAAAGAAATGAAGGGGCAGAAAACGTGGCCTATTTTTATCAGACCTATTGGAAATAATGGTGTTGGTCACTGGAGTCCAACACACCATTGCTTAAGAGGAAATGCATTACCTCCTGCCCTGTGGGGATAGAGGCACTGTGTGAAGCCCCGGATCTTATCTCACGGGTCTTCACATTAAGTGTGGAAGAAGCTACTATCTTAATTTTCAGGGATGAAGAGCTCCAGGTAACCAAATCTAAGAAAGAGATCCCCAGTTACAAAGTGATATTCCAGGGAGAGGTTGAGCCAGGCTTCTTTCTCAGGTCTGTGTCCTTGTAAGTCTAAACTTATACCACATTCTGCTTGTTTCTCCCCTGAAGGAAGGGAATTGGTCTGTTTTGCCAGATGAGCTATTTATTTCTGCCTCAGTGTTCAGCCTATAATCTGGGTCACTCCCATCAGTAGCCATAGACATTAATTAGGCTGTACAGCACCAAGTAGGTGCTTCACATATATTATTCTTTTAAACGCCGATCATCATCTGCAGCAGAGACATTGAGAGGCCCATTTTAAAGATGAAGAGACTGAGGTACACATGCTAAGAATCTTGTCTAAGGTCATAAATAATGTCCCAGGTAGTGTAAGTACAGAGCTTATTCTCTTAATCTCTTTTTTCATTCTCTTAATTTCTATAATTAAAACTGGTTTATGATAGTTTGTCATAAAACATTTACAAAAATAGGAGTGTCTAGGTGGCTCAGTGGGTTAAGTGTCTGACTCTTGTTTTCAGCTCAGATCATGATCTCAGGGTCCTGGGATCGAGCCCCCGCATTGGGCTCTGTGCTCAGTAGGGACTCTGCTTGAGCCTTTTCTCTCTCCCTTTCCACTGTCTCTCCCCTGCTCATGCTCCCAATATCTCTCTCCAAAATAAAAATAAATGAATCTTATAAAAAAATCTACAAAAATAACAATATAAATTAGGCAACAAGATAAGCCACATAAGACTAAAAAAAGGAAGTAGAGTCTTCACTATCTCAAACATAATTCATTCATCTATTAAAAAACATACTTTATTATTATTTCACTATTATTATTATTGGTGATATTACTGGTATTGGTGCTGCTGTTATTTCCTCCTTGGAGCTCTACATTCTTTCTGGGAAAACACAATTTTGTATATGAATTTGGATCTAACTGAAAATAAAACACAGGAGGAAAACAGCAAACATTTATAGACCACACGCCAGGTGCTGTGCTAAGTGCTTCTATTATTTTTTTTCTTATTTAATTCTTATAATCACCTAATGAGGTAGAAGCTATTATAACTTTGATTTTTCAAATGAGAAAACTGAAGCTCAAGAGTAGATCAACTGTTCAGGAGTTTGCACTTGGACCCAGACTTCAAGCCTGCCCTCATATGACACCTTATTCTCTGTCCCCGTGATGTCTTCTCCAGGGAACAGTGAGGAGCTAACTCAGTTCCTGCCACCAAGGCACTTGTAGGAAGATCAGCCACTGGGCACCTTGAATGTCATGTGCCACATGAACCTCAGCAGGGGACTCGGGGGAGGCTTTCCTGAGAAACAATGGCTAAGTCGAGATTTTACAAGCAAGAAATGATGACTCAGGTGAAGGAGCCAAGAAAGAAAAAAAAGAGCCTTCCAGAGATGAAAGAGAGTGGACATCTTTCTGCAAATAGTTGAGCAAGACCACAGAGAACTCAGGAGGGGAACGATGAGAGAGATGTCTCAGCGAGAGAGGAACCTGGGGCAGGCCAAGCAGTAAGTAGTGAGTATGGAGCAGGGCTGGGACTTGAAGTCATCACTCTCTCCAGAGCACATGCTTTCTCCTTCATCCCTTTGCCCACCCCCCACATTTTTAGGAATGCTGAACTTGGCTGTGGGTCTTCATTACTCTTATCTATGTGAACAAGCAAGGGGAGGTCTGCAAGAAGAGACTAGGACGGTCCCTGGGAGGAAATGCAGATGCAGTGGAGACACACACAGCTTCTGTGCCTTTGAGGTGTGCTTCTTCCTTGCGGGGGGGGCGGGGGGGGCAGCGGGTTCCATCCAGGATCTTCACTGAACCGCTGCGTGCTAACGCTGAGCAAATTGCTGGGGGCACCCCAGACGTCTCTAATCGCTAATCCCAAAGACACAGAGTGACTCCCTTGAGGAACCAAATGGATTCATATGTTTTCCAGGCTGCTGGCAAGAAATCATACCTGGGCCCTGCTCTCTTCTTGCAACTACAACGAGCAGACATCGAAATCAAAGAACTAGTGCTTAACGCTGGAAAACCATCTCCAAGGAAGGGAAAAATGTCTTGTCAGTGTCTTGGAGAACAATAACAACAAAAATCATGGAGAATTATTTATAAGATGGATGCTCCCTTATATTATTAAAAGAAAGCTGAGAACAAATGAAAGTCAGAGTTTGGGAGATGAGAGACCTGCTGGGGCCTTGAACAGGCTGCAGATTCACCCTCATGGTACTTCCCCGCTTGGGGGCTGCTGGGGGACCTGGATCGGACGATCAGACGCCCAGGAAAATGACTTTTGAGCTCTGTCCTCATACACCTTTTACAGGTCAGTGTCCTGGTGCTAATAGGATGAGTTCCTGGAGTCACATTCATGTTGTACTCGTGGAGATGGCTTACACTACGTACGTGAGCACGGCTGCGTGGTCCAGGAGGGCGCCGAGTCCTGCTGCCCCTGAGAGTTAATACGAAGTGCTACGTTATCAAGGCTCCAGACTTACTACTTCAGTTTGCTTTATAGGCATTCTTGCCATAGATCCACATCACAGTTTCCCTATGGCTCTATCCCCACAGCCGTTTTTAAAATCTACTGTAACTTTACCCCATGGTAAGAAATGCCTCATGGTATTATAAACAAGCAGTTGAAAATTGTTATTTATGTGGCTTCCTAATAGCAATTTGAAATATAGGGCATAAAATGACTAGCTTACAATATTGTTCAATATTAACAGTGGGAAAGGTAATATGTAAAACAGACATTAAAGGATTAGCTATAAAATACATTTCACTAAGCTAAATCATTTCTTGGCAAATGGCAGTTTCCAGCTATTACGTAGGATTTATCAAGTCAAGTGGATTTATTTTTATTTTTCTATTAGTTTGCTAAATATATTCTATATTTAAATTTCAATCTTGTGGGTTTTTTTTTTTTCCAGGCATATTAGGAGAGGCTATTCAAGACAGAACGTGAAATAGGAGTGATGCCAGACTTTCAAGTCAAAATTACTCCGTGGTTTCTCCAGCAAATCCTCTAGCTAAAGTCGACTAAAGACTTAACTGTAACATCCAAGAGAAAAGTACATGGATATGATACTGTGAACATTTGTATGACAGATTATGGAGTTACACTGTATCAGAGAATTCAGGAAAAAGGCAGAGTTTCCACAAGACATAAAACAGTGTTTCCACCGTTTTTTTGTTTTGTTTTTTGTTTTGCTTCAGACAACACTTTGTTCTAATTAAGCATATTTGGTAAGTGCTACGAATTTGTGAACCAGGCACCGAGAAAGAACGTAGGAAGAGAAATACCTAATCTCCCAGGGTGGAAATTGTAAAGTATTAAATGGATATTCGATGCATAAATACAAATAACATAATCTCTCTATTTTCTTCTGCGACAGTCACTGGTTACCATAATCCTAAAATTATCCCATCTTCTCAAATCCCTACAGATTTATTAATTTTCATAAACTGCTTTGATGGAAACTTTCTTAAAGATGCAAAGTAATCTTCCTTGAGCTTTCCTTTTTATTTTAGATCATGGACACAGCATTTTCAGTCTCAGAGAATACCAAAAGTGAGTTCTTACTTTTCAAAGTAATTGGTTATGGATCTATAAATAACCATTACAAAGAAATGAGCATTATGGAGAAAAAAAACCCTGCTCTTACACTCATTTGAGAAATTATGAGAATCTAGGTTCCCAAGAAGTAATTATTATTGTAAAATTAAGGATCTGCTTTGAACACTTGTTAATAATCAGCTGGTTTTATAGACACTTTTTTTTCCCTGAGACTGTGAGTTGCAGACTAAATATTTCTCCTCAAATGTCCCATGTTAATAATCCTAAGGGCTTCAAAACATTTATTACATATAAATCTTTGCGCTTTTTTGTTCAAGTTGTTTTATGTGGGATGGTAAATTTCTTTTCATAAATACTTTTCTATTGATTGAAAACTAATGGAATAAGATGCCCTCCAACTTGAGTATATAAAAATATAGTCAGAGTGTAAAATATGAGTCACTTATTCAGAAAGCCAATGGTTGACTCCCAGAAGATGTCTTCCAGTCTAGTGTGTCATCAAGCTAGCCTAGGGTGGAGACTGGATCCACAAGCTGTGGCCATATCCATCGCGTAACCAAACACCTCAATCAATTGGACTCCAATGAACCCAAAACCTTGATTGGCTGACTTACTTATTATTATTATTATTATTATTATTATTATTATTATCAGCCAATGTATTTAAAACAATGATTAGTAACTAGAAAACTAGGTTTTAAACATTCAGGATAAATCTTGGGTTTGGGTTTACAAATTAGCTCCCCTCCCCTTTTTTCACATTCATAACCAGGCTGGCACAAGGCCCAGGTGATACACTACTTGGGTTCAGATCCTGGTTTTGTGTGATTTAAGGCAACTTACTATACCTTTTGAGTCTTACCTTCCTTTATGGATAATAATAACAATATTAACTCATAAAGGCTTATTGGAAGATTTTATATTCAACGGAAAGAACTCCGGAATTATAAGGCTGTGGTAAGAATTCAATTCACCGGGACACCTGGGTGGCTCAGTGGTTGAGCATCTGCCTTTGGCTCAGGTCATGATCCTAGGGATCAGGTCCCACATTGGGCTCCCTGTAGGGAGCCTGCTTCTCCCTCTGCCGGTGTCTCTGCCTCTCTCTCTCTCTCTCTCTGTGTCTCTCACGAATAAAGAAATAAAATCTTTTTTAAAAAAAGAAAGATACTAAGAATTTCAAAGTGGTGACAGAACAGCATTACATCAAACACAGGGCCCTTCTAAGACCCTGTGTGACTGGACAGATTGGCACCCAGGAAGTCGGCCCTCGCTATTACCTTATCTGATTATCATTAGACTTGGAAATACACTCCCAAATCAAGCAAAGGTCTGGTTCCTTTCCCTTTGTTAAGCTTGCTGAGTAAGAGTAGACTTTTGAATTTCAACACGATTTTCAATAACAAAATAGCATGATTCCCCTCCACACTCCCTGTCTACCTTCAATCAGTGACAGTGCCAAACATATGCCTGACACTAGAAACCAAAAAAGAGGTCCTGAAACAGCTTCCTGCTATGAGAATCACCTCCAATGAAAACTCATCCTTTTGGTACAATTTGCAACACAAGACCCCAAACTTCAGGAAGTGTCTATAAGCAGGTATCCAGCTGAGGGAAAGATTGGTAAATATTTCCCAGGAAGTCAGCTTTGTCAATTCTGAGTTAGATGCTTTATAATCAGAATGTTAGGAGTGGCTTGTTTTAAGCTCCTCTTTCCATTTATTTTCTTTCCTGTCCCCACAGGACGGTTGCCCATACCCTGGAAAATGTTCCTGCCTGGGCAAGAAAAATGGGAGGAATCCCTTGCTGAGGCCTCAAGATGGCTCCAGGTGGAAGTGAGCAGAGCTGTGTCTTATCACCTTCTCATTTCTTCTTTTTTTTTTTTTTTAAGATTTATTTATTTATTTATTATAGACAGAGAGAGAGAGAGAGAGAGAGAGAGAGAGAGAAAGAGGCAGAGACACAGGAGGAGGGAGAAACAGGCTCCATGACAGAAGCCCAATGTGGGACTCGATCCCGGGACTCTAGGATCGCGCCTTGGGCCAAAGGCAGGCGCTAAACCGCTGAGCCACCCAGGGATCCCCCACCTTCTCATTTCTATGCCCATCCACCTGACATTCCTGTCCCACTATTTAGCAGCTCCCTCTGCCTTAATACTTCTTGATTTTCTTGATGCTGAAATCACTTAGACTTGTTCTGTTGGTACTCATGGTCCCTAACATGGCACAGAATTGAGGACTAGTTTTTAGTAAAAAGCCTGGGCAGACAATCAATGAAGTTATATAAAATGGCAAATGATGACTTTAGAATTCTACTCATATAACCTTTCCTGATTAATCTCTGAGAACAGACAGTTTCCTTTGCCACTGAGCTGCCTAGAAAAAAAAAGATTACGGCCTCCTGAAGATACAAGTTAATAAGAGCACTAAGTTTCTCCCTTCTCCTTTCTAAACTGCAATGTCTATAATTGCTAACCACAAGAACAGCTGTTATTATATTATACCATGTGGTATTGTAACACATATCTTACAATATAAAAATCCTTTAGCAATCTCTAATTAATCTTAGTTGTGGACCAAGACAGACTGTCATGCGCCACCAGAATGCCATGTAGCTTGCTGCTTGCTGGTCAATGGAGTGATCGTGAGGCTCTTAAATTCCTTTTCACATTTACTTCTTGAATCTGTCACTAGAGCCCAGAATCATCTGAAAGAATTAAGCAGTTCTCAATACGATCTCATTATTGACAGTTAAGTTGATCGATGTTGGCTCTTACAGAATTGGAATCTGCAGATCAATTTCCTTATTAGATTCTTTCTCACTGCTGCCATAATCATTTTATCACCCAGGCTGCTGCTATTAAATGCTGCTTTATCACTATGTAATGGGACAAGCCAAACCAGTTCCTCTAGTCCGTTACAAGAAACTGAAAACTCTCCTGGTTTTAAATTTTAAGAAATTTTAAAGATTTTAAGAAATTCCCAGATAATTATATTCACATAGATTTTAAGAAATTCCCAGATAATTATATTCACATAGAGGTTTATTTGAAAGCACTCTTTTTAATAAATATGTTCCATGGAGGAACCAGTGTTAAACCTGGAGGTAAATGTACGTACTACTTCTTAAAACCATTTCTCCTTTCCTCTTAGAGATTTTCTGACATCACATAAAACAGGTTCCATCCACATGGTGACTTTTGCCAGCTAAGTAGAGCAAGTGATACTGTCAGTGTCTCTGGTAGGGTTCCCAAACCTGGTCAGGCAGTTTTGTATAAGGGAGAGAAACAAACCTTCCAAGGTGCTTCTAGCCATACAGTCATCATTCGTAAAATGGCCAAGAAAAAAAAACAGAGTGGTTGTCATCAGAGGATGTATCCCTACTCTAGAGAGACCAACTTAGGGTGCATGCTTCGCCAAAATAATGGCCAGGAGTGAAATCAAATACAAAGCACAGTAATCTAAATATTTTCTAAATTCTAATATTCAACTCTCATGGAAGGAATAAATAATTGTCCTTGTATCTACACAGACTTGCAATTCCTAGGAAATATACAGACTCTCAGAGTTTCTTAATATGAGAGCTCAGAGGTCCATGGGCAGAATTCAGAGCATTTGTGAACTGGGAAGAAGAAAATGCATCTTTAGTTTAATCAAACTTGAACTAAAACTTAACATTTCCTTCAGTTACAAATGTAGGCATCAAACCACAGTGGTATAAATTGTTGATTTTGTCACCAACAGAAATCACAGACATCTTCCTCTCACATCACAGTTGTGGGAAATATCTCTAAATATTGTATATTGAAATCATTATGTAAAAACTAAGTTAGAACTGCCATTTGAGCTTGTTATTTCATGCTTTAGGAATGAAGCACATCATATTTTTTTCAATATTTTAGTAATGGCATCTCAATGTAATTGGTTTCTTTTTATAATCCCATGTCTTTACGTACTTAAAAGCATTATTCCAAGAAGGGGACCATAGGCTTCTCTGGTCTAAAAAAGAAAAAGTGGGCCATGGCTAAAACATGGTTATGAAGTCTAATTACATCACTACTCCCCAATCCTCCAGCTCACATTGAGTGTGATGGGGAGACCTTCTGCCATGGCTCTGACTTTCCACACGTGTGAACAAGAACAGGTAATTTCAGCCATCCTGAGTCCTGCTGGTTACCTCCAGCACATGGAGGCATGGGCTCTGGTTGGGCAAGGAACGTACATTAATTTGAATCTCCACTAAAATAAATGAGCTTCCTTTTCATTGCCAAGCTGAATTCTACAGCTATGATTGTTATGTATTGTTGCAATCTAGGCCTTAATGGCATTTTAGCCCTGTGGTGGGTTCACAGAAAAACTATTTGCAAACTTCAAAAGGCCATTAAAACATGTGCAGATGTCTGGAAAATTAATACTATTATCTAACTCTCACCCTTTGCCTGTAGGAGGCAAAGAAGAGACAAAGCTCAATAAAGATATTAGAGATCAATACATGGTCATAAAGCAAAGTGCTATCCTTCCGGGGAGCACGGGTGGTGACAAGTAAGGAATCTGACAGTGCTTTTGAAGACACTTTCTCATTAGATTTTTTTGTCAAAGTCGTTCACTTAATCTGTTAAAAATTTAAAGAGAGAACATGGACGGCATGGGAGGTAGAAGGGAGAAAGAGAGAAAGATAATTTTCTGCTACCCTACTTCAATTTTGATGTTCAAGGTCCAGAGTTCTCAAGAGTAGAGGCGTTCATTCATTCACATGACAGAGCCTGAATTTGTCAAGGTTAATGTTGAACAAGTTACAGTTTCTGTTCTAAAGTGTTTCAAATTTTGAGAGACTTCAGCCACATTCTGTAAATTCTCAGAATAGGGAGGTATTCTCATAGTTAATTCCAAGGCTTTTCTAAAGTTTTTAGAACCACAAGATATTTTCTTCCCTTTTTTCATTTTATTCCCAATAGATTTCATTCTTCAAGTTTCCCAGGCACCCCAAAAACCATGAAAACAAGACTTAATTTTATCACAAAATGGAAGCTTTATATTTTTTATTAAAGGGCTTCTTTTAGAGAGTTCCTCTTTTAAAAAGAGGAGAGAGAAAGAAACATGTTTTAGAAGACATTTTAACAGTATTTTGTTTTTTTGTTTTTTTCAGACAGATGGAGCTGACCATGGGAAAAACACTGGAAATTCTTAAAGCACCATATCAAGTCCTCTCTCCAAATAGCCCTTCATTAGAAAACCTGAAAACATTCACAGATTTTGGGGAAAGTATACTTTTAAATTCAAGAATAAGCAAGACTGTGTCAGCCGAGATTGCAGCTAGCTGTAAGAAACACACACAAAAAAATGATTCTCAGGGGATTAAACTATACAGGGACTTATTCTCTCACACAGCAACAAGTTCAGAGGTAGGTAGTCACTGAGATTTTGGGTGTTATTTGTTAGTGCATTATAACCTAGCTTATACTGACAAAATAAGGTTGCATGAAATGTCACCAAAAGGATTGAGTGCCAAATATAGTCTGAAACAGTGTCATGTATTAGAAAGCTCTCAACTATATTTTAATAATACTGGGGTGATTGTTGGTAACACACCCTTCCGAATGGGATGTTTTCCTCTTAAGGTTCAATAGGATTACATTCAACTGCAAAAAGCAACAACAGCAATAACAACAGAAACACAAAAAGCTTGCCTTACAATGTCATAAACTTCTAGGGATTTATATTTCTCACACAGGAAGATATCCAGAGGTAGGCACTCCAGAGCCATTGTAGTAGTTCATCCATGTCATCAATAAATCAAACTCTTCTCATCTTTCTCTTCTGTGCCACCACCTTTTATATGGGGGCTCACACTAAGACAGCTGCTATATATCCTGGTACTACCTCCATCTTCCAGATAGGAAGAAGGAGCAAGCATAACTGGAGAACACCATAGCTGTGTTTGAATCCTTTCATCAGGAAAACAAAAGCTTGTGATAAATCCCCACAACAGATTTCCATGTAGGTATTACAGCATAGGACCAGGTCAACCTGGACTCTCCTAGTAGAAAGGGAAGCTGAGAAACAACATACTTAGCTTTCTAGAATCTGAGTAGAGGAAAGGAGGAAGACAGGTTTCCACTGAGTGTGGTGGCCATGAGTGCCACTTACTAAATATGCCCAATTCTCTTTCCTTCAGGGGACAACCCTACTTGTGTTTCTTGATTCCTTTGTGGTTGAGTGGGGCCATATGCCTAGTTCAGTGAGTGAATTGTGGGTAGAATGCTCAAGACAAAAAACATTTTTAATAGTGATGTGAGATCACCCAGATGTGAGATCTCTCCTTCTCAGCCTGGTGACTGGCAATGCTTGAGATGATGGCTGCTCTATCAGTCGTGTCTCCTGAGCGCCTAAGATGTGCAAGTGGCTCCCTTGCTGATCTACAAGAGTAAAGTCAGAAGTGCATCTTTGGGTTTGAAGTCACAGAGATTTTGCAGTTATTTGTTACCACAGCATAACCTAGCCTATCCTGACTGATTCACTGAGTCAACTTGAAATGTCAGCTGGAAGGAAAAAATGTGAGAAGCAATCAGTCTCAGGTAGGACAATATATTAGAGATCTCAGAAACAATATTGATTTCGGTGGGGTGATATCCTGAAGCCAACTTTCTCGACTTCAAGTGTAGTTAAGTGGCCTTTAATTCATGATGCGATAGCCGTCCTTGTACTGCCCACAGGACACAGACAAATTATCCCTCTCTCCTGTGTCTCTACATAGGTAAGTGGCTAATGAAACATAGCGTGTTCAAGGTAAGCCACCAAATATAATATGAACTTCTAGGATGACCACCCACAAAAATTTAATGCATGATAATGAGGGATGGAATAGTTTATGACAAGTCTAGTTAATGATATAGTTCACATGTCTGTGTTGCTGAGCCTGTCCATAAAAGAAAGAAAAAAAAAAAAACCTGAGGGAGGGGGAGCTGACTAAGAGTTAAAGCATTACTGGCCTCTTCAGTTACATTAAGGATCTGACTTTATCTCTAAATATAGTATTTCACACCCTCAGCAAAGTCAATGGAAATTCATTCAATAGTGACAGGGCTTTTCCAGAAGGATCTCAAAACTACCAGTATCAAGCCACTGTAACAGAGGCAAATCATACAGGAGAGGAAAGGGAACATTAGCAGACTTTAGTACAAAGGAGGTAGATTGCTTGACTAGCTGTTTTCAAGTTTCACTGTTGCTCATGTTTCATTTTAACTACTAGCCCTGGTTTATCATGGGATGGGAGAAGCAAGCCATATGGATTTATGCCAGCAAAATGGTTAGTTCAACAGATGGCAACACAGAATCTTTCACAACATACTCGTGTGCTAAAAGTCACTTAACATAACTTTAGATTCGTCTGGCTGGAAACGCATACAGAGTGGGATGTGCAGCAGCAAGGAGGGTACTAAGTGGGTACAAGCATCCCTGCTGATTCAGTCCCTTCTAGACAGTCATGCTCCAGTGTCCACTTGCAGAGGCCAAAGGCCAGTTTGCAAACAGCAATGGAAGAACGGAGAACCATTGTTGTGTCATGCTATACTTCTGTGGGGCTTTCAACTGCTCATTGAAAAGAAGGTATGTGATAGTTCATCTCTCTTCATAAAATCCAAGTATGGATTGCTTTACCTTCCCTGAGTGTGTACATGCCTCATTTTTTGTGGCTGTCACCTTCAAGTGTCAGTTTTTAAAATAAAAATAAATATTACATCTTTAGGGGCATTAATAATAATGGTTATAGCTCTATAGTTCCTTCTAAATATTCCAACGGATTCCCACTCTTCCATAAGAAACATAAACCCTCTAAATCTTTGAATCATTTAATTTTATGTATTCTTTTTGGTATTTCATTTGGGAGTTATGAGGTGTGAAATATGCACCATGATGAGAACACAATTAACCAACACACCTGTTGTTTATGCATATTGTATTGAGGAAGGGCCAGCTGGAGCTATTATTTTAATCCACAGTATGATGTCGACCAGGGGGCTATCAGAGGTGACCCGATGACACTGAATCATACTTTCATTTGTATTACATGCCTTGCACTTTGCCCTGGTGTTGGAATGATACTTGCTTCTCAAGTCAAACTCATGTTTTTAAGCCACAATAACAATTAGTTAGATTTTCAGATTTGCTAGAAAGATTAAAGTTCAGATTTACTACAGAAGGAGTGAGTAGTGACAGAATTGTAAGAGTAGTAGAAGAACTGTCATTTATTATGCCCAGGTAAAGCAGACAGTTTTCAGGTAGAAAAGGAGAGGAGGGGATCCCCAGGTGGCTCAGCGGTTGAGCATCTGCCTTCAGCCCAGGGCGTGATCCTGGAGACCCGGGATGGAGTCCCACATCGGGCTCCCTGCATGGAGCCTGCTTCTCTGTCTGCCTGTGTCTCTGCCTTTCTCTCTGTGTCTCTCATGAATAAATAAATAAAATCTAAAAAAAAAAAAAAAAGAGCTGATTGCCTTAAAAAAAAAAAGAAAGAAAGAAAGAAAGAAAGAAAGAAGGAAAGAAAGAAAGAAAGAAAGAAAAGGAGAGGAAAATAGGCCATAATAGATTTGTTTGTAATACAGGAGGAGAAATGTCTGTTGCTACCCTTCCATTAACAGACTATTGGTAGTTGAAGGAAGTAATGCATGTTTTTAAAAATCTTAATCCCTGCTTAAAAATTTGATTCGGGGCACATGAAACCAATAACAAAATATATGTAATGCCATAGCTTTGGTCAGTTCTCTGGCATGCTAAATGTTGGTATTTGGAGGTGGAGGGCTCTTTTGTTTAAGACAATGGTTTTCAACCTATGAGACCTAGTATCCCTTATAAACAAATGTTGTTTGATTCCCCATTTACTGTCTACCAATGATCCCCACGGTTATTATAACTTACTATAGAAACAAAGAATTAACATTGCAGGCCTGACTGCTGTTTCTTGAAAGGTCTGCTTATAAGGTTGGCCTTGGGCTGGAATCTGGATTATAGAGGGTTCCCGCCACCCTAATGGTCATAGTGGCTCGCTGTGCCTAAACTGTGTGTACAAATAATGTGGTTCATGCTGATTACCTGCTCTCCTCTGGGAGTCTAGAATTTGGGTATATGGTAGGCAGAAGGTGCCTCCCTGATTAGCCCTAATGAAAAACCTGAGAACTGATGCTCTAATGAGCTTCTCCGATCAACAGCATTTCATTCATGCTGTCACAATCCACTAATGGGGGAATTAGATGTACCCCATGTGACTCAAATGGGAGAGTTCCCTTGAGAGCCTGTGGCAGGTCTCCCCAGACTTCACCCTATGCATCTTTTCCTATTGCTGAGTTTGTTTTGTATCCGTTGCTGTGATAGACCTTAGCTGTGAATACAATTACATGCTGAATCCTGTGAGTCCTCTTAGGAACTCATTAAATTTGGAGGGAGTCCTTGGGGACCCCTGAAACACATACATATATCAATTTCAAAAAATACATATAAGAGCTTGTATGAAAGGAAATACATATGTGATTTATAATAGAACAATATGCTCTTCAATATGCAAATGCTCAGGCATTACTCCCCTACAGGGCGTAACGAAGTGGTCAGATGCTTGCACAGTAGAATCACCACATATGTGACACCATAAATATAGACTCTTACAGGTTTTTTTGTGCTGGTGACTCAAATATAATGAGCGCCACTGTAAGCAATGATGTGCTTGCTTTCCTGACACAGTGAATAATCTTGGGAAAATTATAAACAAAACAGAGCTCAATTCTTCCCTTGAAAAATTCTCCCCAAATTCAGCTTATATTAAAACTATGCCAAAAATAGTTTGAGTTTCTGTTTAAAATGGTGTTAGATGCTCTGCTCAGATAATCGTGAGCACATAGGAAGGTCAGGTGGAATGTATCGTAGGGACTGGGTGTGGCATCTCTGCCTCTAGTCTTGGAAATGTCCACGTGCTGCCCAAACATGTGTCAACCAACAATATGCTCCAACACCTTCTTCACAAGGCGCAGTGCCACTCCAATCAGAACCACTGGCCCTGGAGAACACATTAATGGCCCTGTAGGGCCCAGAAGCAGGGCTTGTGGAAAATCAGGAATCAGGCAGATGGAGATGGTTAAGAGACAAAGGAACCAAGGAACACCAAGGAACAAAAATAAAGTACAAGTTTCCCTAGTAGCTGAGAGCAGACTTAAGTTCAATTTTGTAGTGGGTGCTGTGCAAGGTGGAAGAGGACAAGGCAAAAGCAGAAGCAGGGAGGAGAGAATGCTTCTATTTAGGGGCAAAAGGTAACTCCAATTATCCCCAGAGGTGATGATATAGAAGAGACTGCTTTTCATGCTTGAGCGGAAGGTCACATAGTGAGTGTGGCATATATCAAGTGTGTCTGTCATTCAGCTGGGGACAGAGTGTGGAGGTATAGTCATAAAAATAGTTACAATTGCAGCAAGTCGTCACCAGCTAGACCCCAAGACCTCTCCTTTACTGTCCACCTGTTTGTACTCACTAACCTTTGTCTTCCATTTTTCTCCAAGCTCTTCTTTCTGGCTTTTCTCTTAATTCAGTTAAATGAAACTCTAAACCACTCCTCAGGTGATGGTAACTGTCCTGACCTCTCCCTATCTCCCCACCGTCCTCCGCCCCAGGCCCAGACCACCCAGTCTGAGCCAAAGCCCTGACTCACGCCTGCGCGGATGTACCTTGGAGTGAGCCCTGGAACGACTGGCAATCACCTTTATCTCAACATCTCTGCCCAAGGACGCCCTTCAGCCTCATTTACATAACATACAATGTGTTTGTAGTCATGATTCCATAAGGCGCATGCGTGGCCTGCTTCTACAGCCAATGATAAGGCTACCCTATTTGAATATTCATCCTAACCCTAAACCAAAGGTAACCATTCATCCTCTCTCAGGAAATCATGGCTTTGGAAGCTACTCCCCATGGTCTCCTTATTTGCCCCAAATAGAGCTTTCTTTGTGCAACAACTTACCTGGTGTAGTTTCTGTGACTCACTAAGGAGTGAACTCACATTGATTAGGTTACAAAATGATTACACAGCTACCGTGTGTCAGGCCTGGTCCAGGTCCTTATGTGTTATTTCAATCCTCACAACTTCCCTATGAGGTAGCTATGGTGATTAGTCCCATTTTACAGATGAAGAAAGGGAGGCAGAGAAAGGTAAAATGATTGGCTCAAGGTAAAAACCTAGACGGTCTGGCTCCAGAGTGCATGCTCTTAATTTCTGTGCCATGAAAAAAGAATGAGAAGTGGTTATAATCACACTAATAAGCTGATAGGAGTTTCTGAGTCTGTGTTGATTCATAACCTTAAAGTCTGTTTACTAATTCTATTTTTAAATAAAAGGTCTCTAAAAATAGATGGGTTTAAGTGTATTTCAGTTGAGTTTCTGAGATTTGATGGAGTTGCCACTTGGGTTTCAGAAAGCCCTTACAAGGGTTGACCATGCACCTGCTTTTAGTTCACAAAGGGAACACTAAGATACAATAGTTAAAACACTGGCTTTTTGGGATGCCTGGGTGGCTCAGTCCATTAAGCATCTGCCTTCAGCTCAGGTCATGATCCTAGGGTCCTGGATCGAGCCCCACATCGGCTCCCTGCTTCTCCCTCTTCCTCTGCTGCTCTCCCTGCTTGTGTGCTCTCTCTGGCTCTCTCTTTTTAAAGGTAAATAATTAAAAAAAAAAACAAAAAAAACACTGGCTTTGAAGTCAGACTGAAGTTCAAATCCAAGCTGAAGCATCTGCCAGCTATGAGATCTTATTTATCACCTGTAAAACAGGAATATATTTCCTCACAGTATTCTATGGTAATAAATGGAGATACCACAGGGAAAACACTTTAATTTGGTGTGTGAAGCACAGGGAGGGCTCAGGAAACAGTTGTTCTCACCATGATTCACCTTTCGGTGCCCAGCCACGTACTCAGTTCAGTCCCAGAAGGCAACCACCTCTCAGCTCACCCTTCTGACAGCCTTCCTTCTGCCATGAGTGTGCTGGCTCAGCACAGGAGAAGACTGAGAAGCAGGTGTCTCCAGCTGCCATTCTCCTATCCAAACTTCCCTGGGACACCTGCCTTAATGCCCAGCCCATCCAGTGCCTTTTGAGAGCCCCACTCTGAGGCCTGAGCAGGCCCGCTCGGGGCTGTGCTCTGCGTGACTGATCTGTTTTCACAATAGTCTAGTGTCATCTCAGCTGTCAGCTAAGAGACTTTGTGTCTTACCCAGAAAGTGGGGATGGGAGGCCAAGGTGATCAGAGAAGACGACTTATGAATATTCCTCCGTATTTACTGAAACAATAGCAGAGTCAGTTCACCAAATAAAGAAAGAGTTAGCCAGCCTTTACTCATGTCATAGTAATAATGGGTACGCTGCAATTAGTTTCCACTTAACAAAGTACACAGTATGGCCTTTGCAGAGAAAGAAGGTTTGGATTCTAGGCTTGCTAACTAGATGTCTTTGGGCAAGTTTGAAGTTCATTTCATTATATGCACAGCGAAGGCAAGGATACCTACCTTATATAATGTATGGGGGATAATCAATGAGGTAATTTATAAAAAGCATCATACTTGTCCCACAGGAGGTACTCCATAAGTGGTGGCTATTAGTATTACGTACAACGGGGATCTGCAAACCTATGGGCTACACCCTGCTTTTAGAAATACAATTTTAAAGGAACACAGCCATATTTATTTATGTATGTACTATCTCTGGATGCTTTGGCCTATATGGCAGAGTGAGTAGGTGAGCCAGATACCCTACAGCCTTCAAAAACTAAAATAGTTACTATCTGGGCCTTTGCGGAAAAGAATGTTTTTGGATTCCTGATCTAGTGGGAGTTTCTCGAACTGCAATGTGCCTAAGAATCAGCTGCAGGGCAGGATGAAACCCACGTTGCTGGGCCCTGTCCCTAACTTTCTGGTTTAGGTCTGCAGTGAACCTGAGAATTTGCATTTCTAGCTTGTTGCCAGAAAAGGTTGATGTTGCTGGTCTCAGGGACCTCACAGGAAGAACAAATGGTCTAGAAAACCTTACAAATCTCTTTCTTTCTTCTTTCTTTCTTTCTTTCTTTCTTTCTTTCTTTCTTTCTTTCTTTCTTTCTTTCTTTTTCTTTCTTTCTTCCTTCTTTCTTTTTTTTCTTTTTTCTTTTCTTTTTTTTTTTTCTTTTCCTTTAAGATTTACTTATTTATTTAATGAGCAGAGAGAGAGGGAGAGAGAATTCCAAGCAAACACTGCACTAAGTATGGAGCCCAACACGGGGCTTCATCCCACCACCCTGGGATCACGACCCAAGCCAAAAACCAAGAGCTGGCAGCTTAACGGAGACTGAGCCACCCAAGCGCCCCTCCTTTCTGCAGTATCAGTAGGATACATGTATCGTAGGTTTGCATTGTGGCTGTTGATAAAGATATAAGAGGCATTTATTTTCTCCATCTAGTCCTCCAGCCAGATTTCCTGATTTCAGAACTAGTGACGTTGACTTTTCATCCACTGGTCCCTACTACAGCCCAAAGACACAACAGATATGACCCAAGCTTTCTGCTTCTCTTATGCCAACTAGAGTCGGTTCCTTTCTCGCAATGGAAGCAGAAGCAGAAGGTCTGGTTTTCCTTTCCTTCGGCTTCCTTTATCCCACTACCAAGGCTTTACTGAAATATCCATCCTCATGTTACCCTTTTGAACTCCTTTCCAAGTTTTCAGAATTATACTCAGCGACACGCACAGAAATAAAACAAATAACAGAAAGTTCTTGCAAGTAGGGCTCCAGGTTTTTCCGTTCAGGGTTCTGCATGGCTGCTTTTTGAAGGGATGAATAGGAGGAGGACGGAAGACAATTGGCTTATTGGTGCTTTGGATAATTATGCTAAGGAGCTAAGGACAGATAATACCTTGCTGTGTTGCCCCCTACTGTGCTACCAAGAATTTAGGAGAATAAATAGTATTTTAATCCAAGGAACAAAGGTCCAAGGTGCAACGTGGGCTCTGTGGCCAACAGCAGAAAAGATATTTTGGGGATATGAGTCACTCCCCAAATAATACCACAGAGATAATAGCACAGATGAGCTTATTCTATCCATGTACTGAGTACTTGAATATCCTTAATGTTGCTTCCAACAGAAGCGAAAATAATACAAAGCAACTTTTCTCTCACTGAGGCCGACAAAGGTACATGTTCATCATATGCTCAATGACATCCTGAAGGTGTTCAGCATTTAGAAGAACAAAATACACCAATTATCAAAGTAGAGCAGATCAGTGGCTCTTAATGAACTTTCAATTTAAAAATTATATATGACTATATTCTTATAATAAAACTTCAAATAATGTAGACATATATGGAGTAAAAGTGAGAGTCTTCTTTACAACTTCCCCCTCTCCGTATCCCCTCGGTTCTATTCTTTTTCCCAGAAGTAACCATTTTTTATATTTGGTGTGCATTCTTCCAGAACATTTCCAATTCATGCAATTTATAAACACATACTGCATTCATTATGCTTTTGTTTTGTTTTATGTAATTTTGATGTTTTGATATCATGGAGCCTTGCTGACCCTGGAGAGACTATTTCTCCTAGGGTCAGCCAATCTCCCAGCTGTAATGAACACTTGCCTGGGTTGTCTTTCCTATGAAAACTAACCAATCCAAAGCCTATATTCCTCAGCGGCCTCCTTTACTGGGCTCTTCACACGCTATCACACTGTTACACTACCCCTGCCCGAATCACCCAAGGGCTAGTTATTCAAATCAGCCAATCCTAAATCAGTTTACCGGCCTCACCAATTTCTTCCAGCACAAACCACAATAAAGGCTTTTGCCTACATTTTCCCCTCACTCCTTCTGCCTCTTGATCAGTCCTGGTGCTTCCCAGGGCAGCACCTGCACAGCATGGCAAACACCCTTCTCTTGGAACGTAACAAGGTGTCTTTTCAATGGTGATGATCTCCTCATGTGTTGTCATCAGCATACTCGAGTAATAATAACACTTGCATTTTAAAATGCATACACACATTAAAAAAAAACTGATGACAGTACTATGCATAATGTTCTCCGACTTTTTATCATACATTTTTTTTTTATGAAATAGAATATGTTGGAACTTTTTTTCTGTCAGTAGATGTAGGTAAACCTTACTTATTTTTCTCATTGTAGTGTTCTATCACATGGAAGAATGATCCGTCATTTGATCTTTTCCCCAGTAAAGGCTACTTTGGTTGTTTCCAAGTCATTGTTCTCCTGAACAATGCTGCAATAAACAATTCAACAAATCTATATGTGCATGCGTGCAAGTGTTTCTACAGGAGAGATACCAAGAATAGGTATTTCTGGACTGAGAACATACACACTTACATTTTGTTACCAACAGCCTTCCATACAAATGCAGTAAAGTACCAGTTCAAACTCAGCTCTATTCGTTTATCATGTACCAAATACTGAATGCCAGTTTTTAAAATTTTTGTCAATGTTTCTGATTGCTGTTTTATTTCCATTTAAGTGATTACTAATGCACTTGATCATTTATTGGATATTTAGAAATATTTTCCTATGAAAATAATTTTTTTTTTCACAAGAAACTTTGCTTTGAAACTTTCTTTCTTCCAAGGTTCTGATAATTTTGCTATTATTTATCCTTATTAATTTGCAGGGGCTCTTTATGTAATGGTATTAATGTAGGGTTTTGGTTTTTTCTTTTTGTCTTTCTTGTTTCTTTTTGTCTCTTAACTTTATGTTGTCTTTTGTAATAGGGCTTTTGTTTGTTTGGTTGGTTCCTTTGATTTTCCATTTAAATACACTATTTCCTTTTTTGGCATCCAGGTTTGTGCCTTGCTTAGAAATACCTTATTATCAAAAATTTATAGGGCAGCCTGGGTGGCTCAGCAGTTTAGTGCCGCTTGCAGCCCCGGGTGTGATCCTGGAGACCTGGGATCTAGTCCCATGTCGGGCTCCCAGCATGGAGCCTGCTTCTCCCTCTGCCTCTCTCTCTCTCTGTGTCTCTATGAATAAATAAATTAAAAAAAAAAATTTATAAAACCATTCTACTATAATTTTACTTTTAATACTTTAATCCATTCCAAATTTATTTTCACTTGTGAGTTGGAGCTATAAACTATTTTTTTTTTAGTTTTAGAAATAGATTGATGGATGTCTATCTTTTTTTCTATTGATTTAAAATATCTCTCCCTTAAACAGTACTCCTATTTAAACATTATTTCTAGAAATATCATTTTGTTTCTTTCATTTGTTTTTCCACTTTTGAGCCAATACCATTCTGCTTTAGTTGTAGGTTTTTATTATTTTTTAAGATTTTAGTTATTTATTCATGAGAGACACAGAGAGGCAGAGGAAGAACTAGGCTCCCCATGGGGAGCCTGATGTGGACCCATCCCAGGACTTCGGGATCATGACCCAAGCCCAGGGCAGATGTTCAACCACTGAGCCACCCAGGTGCCCTGTAGTTGTAGCTTTTTAAATTTATTTTGAAATTTGGTAGGCAAGTCCTCCTTCATACTTTCCTTTTCCAAAATTTCCTTCTAGTTCTTGCCAAAGTGCATAAAATAGCTTAATAGGATCTGACGTAATTCCCATCAATTTGGGGAATTAATATTGTTACCTTTACACTGTGGAGTCATCCCATCCATGGACACTGCATTCTACTATAATATATATTTCGTACTGTCCATACTTTACAGTTTGTCTCAAATATGATTTATAGAGCTCTCAAATGGACTTATTTCTAGGCCTTTTATGCTTGTTTGTTGTTAATATTAATGCAGTTCCTGCAATAATTTTCAAATTAGTCATTTGTATGTAGAGATGGTGTAGACTGTTTTATACTTTTATATTACACTTTAGAGACTTTTCTCTCTGTAACGTTTTTATGATAATTCCTTGGACTTCACGGATAATGTTATTCAGAAATAGTAACAAAATAATAACAACTGTGTGTCTTTCTTTCTAAAACATATGCCATACATATTTCTTCACTTTTTTTATTGGATGGACAAGTAAAAATTAAATAGCAATAGATAAAAAATGTATTTGTATTTTTAATGATTTTAATTTAAACGTTTCAACTTTTAATATTGAAAATAACACTTGCTGTAGGATTCCAATAGAGAACTATTATCAAATATCTTCCAACTTGCTAAGACTCTTTTCCCTCTCTCTTTAGGTAATGAGTATAATTTCTGGCAGCCATTGAGATGATCATATGAATTTTTTACTTTTTTTAATTAGATGATTATATTAATGTAATCATTAAAGTTAGACCTTCTTCGTACTACTGGAATAAGCTTTGCTCGGTAATGATTTATCATAACTTTTAATACATCATTGGATTTTTCAAACAATATGTTGATCTTTAAAAGACCGTTTTGCAGAGGGAGTAAGGCGAGCTCCTTCATGCATCAAAATTACAAGGTGTTCTTTAATACTGAGTATAACCAAAATATGCTCTCTTACCATTTGTCACCTTTTCCCAGAAGTGCTTTGTGATCTACAGAAGAGGGTAGGTTTTTCATTTACAAGTGTTTAAATTTGAAAGAAAAAAAATCGTACATTTGGAAAGAGGTCAGATATATATTTGAAAATACGGAGACCTACAGAATTTGATATGTACAACAAGAGAAAATGACACAAAAGTCTGTAAAGGTTTCATGGTGATTGTTTGAAGGAGCAAAAATCAAACTGCTTTGTTTGGTTTTGCCCCTCATTCATTTTGTAACTTTTGAAACATGTGACATAAAGTTCTGTTGATTAAGGGGAAGGGGGCTGATTTACTCTTCATTCCTCTCCCTCCATGGATATAGAAATGCACATATTTTACCCATGTATTTATGATGCTATAAAAATGCCTTTCCAAAAATGTAATTGTTGCCATTACTGAAAGTGCCACTTGAAAGTGGACATAGGGATAAGCAGAGAAAAAAACCTTGGTGGTAATAACAGCAAACCAGAACCGAAAGCCAGATAAAGACATAATATTCCAAGTCCTGCTGGTCCACATGGTTCAAATCTCCCTGTGGGGGACCCCTGGGTGGCTCAGTGGTTCAGCATCTGCCTTCGGCCCAGGGCGTGATCCTGCAGTTCTGGGATGGAGTCCCACATAGGGCTCCCTGCATGGAGCCTGCTTCTCCCTCTGCCTGTGTCTCTGCTTTTCTCTCTCTCAGTCTCTCATGAATAAATAAATAAAATCTTAACAACAACAACAGACCTCCCTGTGTACTTCAGTCCACCAAACACAGATAGGAGAAGGCTGCACCTCTTTTCCCCCCAGACCACAAAGCCGAGAATATGGGGGTGGGGTAGGTGAGGAGGGGTGGCGGGTGTGGGGGGGGGGCAGGGGTGTGGTCCTCAGAGTGGTCCTTGTGGTTGGCAGTGATCATAGGAACAGCTTCACGGGCAAGGATTGACTTGGAATAAAGGCAAGGCTTTCTTTGCCTTTTGTTTGTTATTTGCCAATGTTTAAAAGGATGTTATATATTGATGTTTAAAAGTGTTTGGGTTTTTGTCCATGTGTGCTTCATGAGTTAGAGACTTCGACTCTGTGTTCATGTGGGCTCTTCTTGACCAGCGTCCGTATCGGTTTACCCCAGCCATTTAGAATGATTCGGGAAACTTTCCAGCTGAAATGGTTTAAGTAACAACAAAAATCATCTGTGTCAAAAAGATAGGGTATTAAGTACAACCTTGTGGAATTGTCTGTTGCTTTGTTTAGGGAAAGATCTTTGCCCTCCCAGCTACTTTCTGGGTTACCGGGTGGCTAAAATTTCCTACCTTCTCTCGAGATGATTTTCTTCTTTTATCTTCTTTAGAATATTATGCATTCAATTTTACTGGTATAAAGCTCTCCTTATCTATAGTTCACACCATTTTCTAATTCCTAATGCCATTTATTTGCATTTTTACTCCTTTTTTTCCTACATCAGGCTTGCTCAAATTTCTCTCTTTGTTGGGGAGGTCGATGTTGATTTTTTTTTTTTTTTTATTTCCCTAACTTTCCTGGATTGATTAATTTTTCTTTGTTCTGATTTTCACTCAAATAGTTATTACACTTATCAGAGCCCTATTCTCATTGTTTTCATTTTAATCAGTTACTGCCAGTTAATTTCATGTCAATTAACTATATTTTATCCATATAAAATGCATAAAAGTTTAAAAGTCAAAATTACTAAATGGCTTATAATTAGAGCAAAAAATTAAAAATCTCTAATCTCATCCTTCTCCGCCCCTTAGGTGTATATTCTACTACCAGTTTTCCCTGTTATTTGGCTTCAGTTTTCAGAATAATCATGATAGTTATGCCTTATAAAGTGCATTTCAGATACTATTCTAGAAATACACACACAATAAGGAGAACCATCAACAAAATGAAAAGCCAGCCTACTGAATTAGAGAACATATTTGCAAATCATGTACCTGAGAAGGGATCAACATCCAAAATATATAGAGAATTCATACACCAATAACAAATAAATAATCTGATTAAATAATGGGCAGAGAGATGAAATAGACATTTTTCCAAAGACATGCAGATGGCCAACAGACACATTCATCTCTAATGATGAGTGCTCAACATCACTCATCATTAGGGAAATGCATCATATTTCCATAATGAAATATCATCTCACACTTGCTAGTGTGGCTAGTATCAAAAATACAAGAAATAAGAAGTGCTAGTAAGAAAATAGAGAAAAGGGAATCCTTGTGCATTGTTGGAAGAAGTGTAAATTGATGCAGCCACCATGGAAAACAGTATGGAGGTTCCTCAAAAATTTAAAAACGGAGCTACTATATGATCCAGGAATTCCACTTTGGGGTATCTATTCAAATGAAATAAGATCGTCTTGAATAGACATGTATACCTCCATGTTCACTGCAGCATTATTCACAGTAGCCAGCATGTGGAAACAATGTAAAGTGTCCACTGATGGATGAATGGATAAGGAAAATACACCCCCACACCCCCACCACACATACTGGAATTAATTACTCAGCCATAAAAAAAGGAAATCCCACCATTTGCAACAACTTGCATGGACCTTGAGGATATTCTACTAAATGAACTAAGTTAGACAGAAAAGGACAAATACTGAATGATCTCACTCATGTATGGAATCTAAAAAAAAATCAGGGATCCCTGGGTGGCGCAGCAGTTTGGCGCCTGCCTTTGGCCCTGGGCGCGATCCTGGAGACCCGGGATGGAATCCCACATCGGGTTCCCGGTGCATGGAGCCTGCTTCTCCCTCTGCCTGTGTCTCTGCCTCTCTCTCTCTCTCTCTCTCTCTCTATCATAAATAAATATAAATTTATTTAAAAAAATCAAAGCAAACAAACTCTTAGAAACAAAGAACAGATTGGTAGTTGCCAAACGTGAGGAGTGGAGGGTGGGAGAAATGCGTAGGGATCAAAAAGTATAAACTTCCAGTTATGAGAGAAATACATTTTTAAAAAATAATAAAAATATACATATGTTAAGTCATTTACTTCTTACGATCCTGTATTACTGATAGGAAAACTGTGGTTCAGAGTCGATTAGAAGCTTCCTTAAGTTGCAGAACTGGAATTCAAATTAAGGCAATGCATATTACAAAGTACCACCTCTCAAAAATTTTTTGGTAGCATGTATTATGGTTATTTCTTTATTTAACACAACTTTAGACATCCTCTGTTAACGTCATGTTATAGTAAATAAAGACTAAGCTCTCCGGTTCCATACCCTCACCTCCTGTCTCCCCTTCTTATCCTTCTAACACAGTAAATTGCAACTGCTATTTAAATCCATAACCACTGTATTCTCAGGATCATTGATTGCACAGTTAACCAAACGATGCACTATTTGTAACATACTGTTTCATAATACTATTTCAAGAGGATGATTCTTTCATAAAAAATACCTTATTTTCTTAAAAGCAATTTTAAAAATCCTCTTTTGTTCTGAAAACCTGTATTTTTTTCCTGTGAATCTCCAAATGGCCCATCGATAATCTTTAACATTCTCTAATATAAAGCTTCCTTTTTCTTAAAGTTCCTTCTTTTTTTTTCCCCTAGATCCCTCTCCTGAGGACTCTGTCTGGGGGAATTAGTCACAAAGCCTGATGCACAATATTTTTGTTATGATGTTATTTTTATTTTGTTTATTTATTTGTGGGACTGCCCTTCACCATCATCCAGAGTCTCTCCGCGGCTTACCTGTGTCACATCTGACACTTTCCCACCTACTGTCCTGTGGTAGCTCTAAGCAACAGGACACCTGTTCTTTTTCGTGTGAGTCCCTGTCAGCTGGGGAGTGTCTTTACCCTCACGCTTGATTAGTGTTTGGTTGGTCACAGCAGGTTGAACACATTGCACCATTAGCTCAGCCATGGTGCTATGGAGAAGAAATCTGATGCCATTTCCTATTTTGTGACCTGTAATTGCCCCTTATCCTTTGGTGATGCCTGCCTTTAAGGAGCTTCTTTTCTCCCTGAGCATTCCAAAATGTCATGATACATTTGATGTGTATCATGGGTGTATTGATGGGTGTTTCTTTAATCACAGGGCCAAGTACTCATTGGCCCTTTCAATCTGGATGCTTGTGCCTTTCCTTGCTTGGGGATTACCTTACTCATTCCATAACTGTCCTCTTGTATTTTCTCTGTGGTCTCTTTCTGGTATTCCTGTATTTTTTTTAAGATTTTATTTATTTATTCATTCATGAGAGACGTACAGAGAGAGGCAGAGATATAGGCAGAGGGAGAAGCAGGCTCCCTGCAGGAAGCCCGATTCAGGACTCGATCCCTGGACCCACAGATCACGACTTGAACCAAAGGCAGATGCTCAACCATTGAGCTGCCCAGGTGCCCCTGGTATTCCTATGTTCTTACTCCTGCCTTGTTCCTTTAATTTCCTTATTTGGGGACTCTAATATTTCATCTCTTTTCTCGACTTTCTAGAAGATAACCAATATTTAACTTTCCAAACCTTACACTGAATCTTTTGTTTTGGTTACCATAATTTAATGTCTAAGAAGTCTTAACTTCCTTTATTTATTCTCTTTTCATTCTAGAATTATACACACGGTAAGGATAGACTTAGTACTGATAGATTTCCTTACTGATAGATTTAGTATTGGTTTTATTTTCACTTTTCCTCTCCTCACTGAATTATTTCTGTTACTTGTGGGTCCCTTTTTCCCATTAATTGTTGTTTCAGTATCTTTTGTTTTTGAATTTACCCTGAAATGGCTGGTCATCCTTGACTGTCCATAAAGATATGAGAATGTATTTTTAAAAGCTGATGAGAAGCCCCTGTGCCTGGGCAAGGCTTGTCCCTGGCTGGGCTCAATGAGGAGGATGAGCTGACCTTCCCATTGCGGACAACCCCAAATGTCAGGAATTGGAAGCATTGAGTTACTTCTGAGATGAATCCTTCACCCTGCCTCCTGGGCTAGGAGCAGGATGGTGTACCTCTGCCGTGTTGGTGTTCTGGCAGCTGGACAGAGGGAGAGCCCGTGAACATGGAGATTGGCTATAGTGCCACAGGCAGCCTGTCACTTGACTCCTTCTTTTCAGCCCTATTACCCACTCTAGTCTTTGGCTATACTGGTATCTCGGAGTCTAGAACCCTTCCTGCTCAATTTCTTCACAGGATCAACTCTGTATTGCTTTGTGCATGCATGTGAGTGATGACAAGGGAAGTGAATCTAGAAATGTAGCTACTCTAGCCACAGACACAACCCTTTTCTCTCTGGTACCTGGGGGTCCCTCCAAATGGTAGCAAGCAAAAGGTTTTGCAGGGAGAATTCCTTTCCTTTGCTATTTGCCCTGGGGCAACACTTAGGCTGTAGCTTCCTCTATTTCATTCATTCAGCTCATATTCCTTGACTTGCTTTACTTTTCTAAAAACTTATAGAAGTCTTTCATCTACTTTGGTTTCCTCTCCAGCACTGATTTTCTCTTGTGGGCTAATACCTTATTTCTATGGCAGAGTCCTGGGGCTAGGCTTCTTGGCTGAAAAAGTATGTGTTTTTAATTTTAAAACATAGTGCTGGCTGGCTTTCCGAAAGTGTAACACTGCATATACATGAGAGTATTCTCTCCACAGTATTCTTTACAGTAAATAAGTATTATTTTTCCCTTGGTCATTGCTATAATTGGTATAAAATATATCTCATTGCTACCTAAATTTTGATTACCATGAATTCTAATGAATTTCAGTATCTTTTGAAATGTTTGGTAACCATTTGGGTTTGCACTTCTATCAACTGCTTTCCCATGTATTCACTCAATTATCTATAAGTTCCCTGTTTGACAATTTGTAAGAGCTCTTTGTATATTACAGATATTTATCCTTTGTGACTCAAGTATTTTTCCCTGAATCTATTGTTTGTCTATTGCTTGTGTTAATGGTATTCTTTAACTATACAAAGCTTTTATTATTAATAGAATCAAATATGTTCACTTTTCTTTTATAGCCTCTGGCTTTTCTCCATTTGATTACACACATGGTATCCCGTATTATTTTGTAATATCCATCATTTCCTTTACATTTACATCTTTAATCTATCTAGACTTTATTTATATGGTACATGATAACAAATTATACCTATTTTCTGTACATCTATTTTTTCCAGATAGCTAGTAGTATAAGCATCATTTTTCAAACAATACACCTGTTTTCTACAGAATTAAAAAGTTGACTTTATTATATATTTTCATATATGCTAAGATTTATTTCTGAATCTTGTATTCTATTCCCCTGGTCTATTTGTCTATTCCTATGCTAAGACCATATTGATTTTTAAATACAGTACCTTTAGTGTATGTTCTGATATCTGGTGAAACAGGTTCTCCTGTCTTTTCTTCTTTTTCATGCTTTCTTTAAATTTTTTCTTCTTAGGCATCTATTCTTCCAAAACGATGTTTAAAAAACTTAGTCTAATTCTGATATTTTGGTGCTTGACTTTTATCATGGGGTTCAGTACATTTCTTTTAAAATGTATTCCAAAATACATTAGTTTTACCCCTGACTGCAAGAGGGATGCATTTTCTATTTCCACTCCCCTTGTTCTTTCTCTCTCTCAAAATAAATGATTTTTTTAAAGTCACTTTATTAAAAAAAAAGTCACTTTATTACTTTTTAAATTTTCTAATACTAAAAACATTTAAAGATTTTCAATTTCCATTTTCTCTATGTCCCATATACAAAGTCTACTTTAGTCACTCCTCATAGATTTTGGTCTGAAGTATATTTCTCTGCACAGCTTCAGTTTGTTACACCAGATTTGCGATCCTCTTTGATCCAAGGATTGTCTAGGAGTATATTTTGTAATTCCAATTAACAATATGTTTGATAACATTTTATAATTTATTTTTATTAGCTTACTATCAGAGAATCTGCCTGTAACCCACACTTTTGATTTCATTAAGGTTTTCTCTGTGTCTAAGGCATAATTGATTCTTCCAAGTGTTCTGTAGGCATGAAAATAATGGATATGCCTTACTGAAATGATGCAGGGTTTTGTAGATAGCTATTATATCAAAATTATTGATTATATTTTTCTTTATAGACTTACCTATTATTTGTCTATCAAAGTGCTCATTTCTAAAAGAATCCATGTCTTTGTGTTCTGAAGTCTTTCTCTAATAGTAGATAGTATATTTTTTACTACATTTTTCTGGCATTTAGGGTTCTGCTTTGTATTGTAGCTGCTGTGGTATTTGGTGCATGAAATTTTATGACTAAATTTTTATTCATGGCTTATAATTTTTTATTATCTAATGTCTCTGTCTGTTTCAGGCTTTTAATCTTAACTTTCATTTTATTTGTTCTAATTCCTCTATACCTATTTTATGTTTGCATTATTCAGGTATCTTCACTCATTCATTCATTCATTCATTCATTCTGCACCCCCCCCATCATTTTTTTTTTTTTTAAATAAACAGCTTACCATTGGATGTTATTATCTAACACAATCTGGCAATCTCAGGGCCTTGGACCACTATTTTATCTTTTTATTCTTCTATCTTGCTTTAGATCTCTTGTCTTACATTGTTTTCTCTCTCTTCAAAATGATATTTTAAGTTGCTATCAGTTTCATTTTTCCCCCTTGCTAACCTAGAAGTTCTTTTACCCAGAATAATATACATATTTCCCTCACATTTTGAAAAAAAAAAAAAAACCATGATACCAGCATTTTTCCCCACAGAGACACAATGTTTCTGTCTTTGCCCTTCCCTACCCTCTTAATTTAAGACCTTAAGAACATTTCCACTTCCTCTATGCCCCTCTTTCTCACCTTTGTTTTTCCCTTCCCTCATTACTCCCCACCACAAGGTTTTACTAAAGACAGCTTAGCATTTTAAGATCTAGATTAATAGACTATCCCTTGCAATATGCCATTTGTTTCAAGAGTCTGTATGAAATACATTAGACATTCTCAGAAGTCTACTGCTATAAATGGATGTGTGTGCTTGCCTGTGTGTCTATAGTATGTCTACATATTATTCTCAATATTTATAACATTTTCCTAACATTGATATTATCTTAATTCACTTTTATTTTAAATAATACTTTTCAACTATGTAAGTAAGATACGAACATACTTTCACTGTAAGGAATTCAAACTCTACAAGAGTCATGTGTCCATCCCTCATCTTATTCCCCTCTGTAAAGGCAGCCACTGCTATCAGTGTATCACATATTTTTCGAGACTATTTTCCATATATATATATATGTACAATTTTGCCTGTGTATTTAATATAAATGGTATCATATTATCTGTATAACTTTGCAACTTCATTTGTTCACTTAATATATTTTAGAGATACTTCTAGGTGAGTAAATATAGATGAACTTAATTTGTTGCATAATACCCTAGAGCATGGGTAGAGCATAGTGGTTTTTTTTTAAGGTTTTATTTATTTGAGAGACAGTGCAAGTGAGAGAGAGAGACAGAGAGAGAACAAGTGGGGAGAGAGGAGGAGGGAAAAGCAGACTCCCCACTGAACAGGGAGCCCAACATGAGGCTTGACCCCAGGACCCTGGGATCATGACCTGAGCCAAAGATAAATACTTAACTGAGCCACCCAGGCACTCCTGTAGCATAGTTTTTAATGGGCATTTAGGTCGTCTCTACTGACTAGCTATTGAAAATGATATACAGCCTTTTACATGTCACCCTCTGAACGAGGGCTTCTGTAAATATTGGATATGTGGAATTGTTAAGTCAAAGAGTAGTGTTTTACCATTAAATTGCCACCCAAGAATTGCTGTACTCAACTTGCAATGCATGAAGTTTAGATTTTCAACAGTGCATGATTCTCTCCAGCATTTTCTTACCCTTTCTACACGCATTATAAAATGGCTATCACATCGATTTAGTGAAATAATACTGTTCTCAATGTAGCAAATGATGCACCCTTACAAATATCTTTTATATGTATGCTTGGAAACACCAGGATGCATGTACTATGGAAGAGCTATCACATCCATTTCCTGAAATAACACTGTTTTGCATGTAGCAAACTCTTTGACAGCACTTAATATGATTGCAACTTTTTTTACGCTACTATGTTTGGGGAAAAGGGATGCTGTATTTCAATTTCTGCTTAGTAGTGAGGTGAGCATCTTTTCACGGGGGTTTCTCAGCTATGCGTGCTTCCTCTTCTATCAACTGCCTACTTTCACTGTCTTTCTTCTCTACTTTTTCCTAACTCATAATAAATTCATAACTCTAATTGATAAGTTATTTATATATAGATTTTAATCCTTTATTGTTATATATGTTAATATATTCCTCCCAGTCTGTTACTTATCTTTACGTATGTTTATGGTATATTAGGTCAACAAAATGTTAAAATTTTGAATAATCAAATTTAATAATTACTTCCTTTATTATGTCTTCATTTTACACCTTGTTTGAGAAAGCATCTACTACTACACTAAGATTTTAAAAATATTCTTCTGTATTTTCTTCAGTATTTATGTTTTTTGCACATTTATTATATTAATCCATGTAAAATTTATATTCTTTATAGTAAGATGGGCTTTAATTCTATTATTTTTTCAAATGGATTGCTAAATGTCCTCCAATCATTTATGCATAGTTCATTATTTCCCATTGCCACCATTATTATACAACAAATTCCCATGTAAAAATAGGCTTGGGGCACCTGACTCTTGATTTGCGCTTCGATCATGATCTTGTGGTCCTGGGATCAGCCCGGTGTCGGGCTTCTCAAGCACAGAGTCTGCTTGGGATTCTCTTTCTCCCTCTGCCCCTCCCTGGCTCATTATAACTAACTAAATAACCAACTAACTAATTAGCTAACTTTTTAAAAAATAAGCTTGTTCTCGGGATCCCTGGGTGGCGCAGCGGTTTGGCACCTGCCTTTGGCCCAGGGCGCGATCCTGGAGACCCGGGATTGAATCCCACATCGGGCTCCTGGTGCATGGAGCCTGCTTCTCCCTCTGCCTATGTCTCTGCCTCTCTTTCTCTCTCTGTGTGACTATCATAAATTAAAAAAAAAAAATAAGCTTGTTCTCAAACTTCTCTTACATCAATCAATTTATCTCTTCTTGATTCAAACTCACACCATTCTAATTATTACAGTTTTTATTGTGCATTTTGAAGTGTCATAAGATAATTTTCCCACACTACACTCCATGTAGTTCTTTATTTTTGAAGCTGTCTTGGTTATTTGAGAACATTTTTACCCTCTCAGGTGTATTTTATAATCAGCTTGACATGTCCCATAACAAATTCTGTTGGATTTTGATTGAAAGTGGATTTAATTCAGATTGGCTCTAGGAGAATTAACATTTTTATAATATTGACTTTTCTCATCTCATAGATATACAATAATATTTCCATTTATTCGTTTATTCCCTCTTTTTCTAATTAAAATTTGGTTTCATTCACTTAGATCTTACATATATCTTATTAGCCTTATTAGGTAGTCCAGATTTTTTATTTATATTAAGAATGGAATCTTTTCTGAATTCCATTTTCCACTTGGTTGTTCCTGAAATATAAGAAACATTGAATTTTGTGTGTGTGTGTGTTTAAGATTTTATTTATTCATGAGAGAGAGATAGAGAGAGAGAAAGAGAGAGAGAGAGGCAGAGGGAGAAGCAGGCTCCATGCAGGGAGCCCGACGAGGGACTTGATCCCGGGACTCCAGGATCACGTCCTGGGCCAAAGGCAGGCACCAAACTGCTGAGCCACCCAGGGATCCCTGAATTTTGTGTGTTCTAATGTCAGTCGACTTTGGTGAACTCAATAACTTCCAAATTTTCAATAATTCCTTAAAAATTTGTTTCTTCTGATGAAAACCATATTTTCCAGTGCTAGGCCTTTAATTTTATTTATTTATTTATTTATTTATTTATTTATTTATTTATTTGCCTTTAATTTTATATAATAAATTTAGCGTTAAGTTTCAGAATTGGGATTCGAACCTAAACGTGTGGAGTATAACTTCCCTTTATATTATTTTAAGCTGACAAAGCATTCATTGAGTCTTACACCCCCAATCCACTCCTCCCTCCAACCCCCCTTCCCCAAGTTTAACAGGAAGGATTCCTGGTTCCTCACAAAATCCCTCTTTTTACCTACTGAGACTCAAAGAATTTAAATGACTTGTCTAAGGTCATGCAAAGTATTGCAGAACTAGCTTAGCTTCTGGAATGGTTATTACCATTTCTAATAAAACAAGAATAATAGTGACTTGACTGTGCCTCTTTTATAAATTGTGTATGCTTTATACACAGCTTTATCCATTTTAGTATTCCATGATAATCATGTAGCATTTTATGAATATGTATAAAATGGGCAAATTTCCATGTCATACAAATACTGCTGGCTTTCAACTATACTTCTAATTTCAATAATTTAATTAACTTTTAACTTAATTTTAATAATTTAATTTATTAATACTTTTCAAAAGTAGGAAATGGGTCATATTTACATTGTAACACTATGTATGTATATTCAAAGCGGTTGAAGACAATTATCAAAATGCTTGGGAATGAGAGCCAACGAAAAGTCATTAAACCCCTAAAGTGCACTGAGCATTGAGAGGCAAGGAAGTATAAAAAATGGGGCAAAAATATAATTAAATAGCTATAATTAGCAGTTTAATACATTGTACTATGTACTTCACATATGCTACCTCACTTAACTCCAAAACATACACATACAACAACCAAGAGATAAATATTGTTTATAAATATTGTTACCATGCTTTTTCCTTTCTCAGAGGAAATACTGGAATTTTAGAGGTGAACTTATTTGTCCAAGGTCATGATATTAGGGAGTAGCAAAGACTGAAGTAGAACCTGGGTGTATTTAACCCCAAAGCCCTTATTCTAACTTTTCTATTTATTAATCTATTCTCCTTAGGATCCAGCTAATGATACACATTTTCTGCCATTTGGCAACACTGCGTAAGTCCCAGGGACGTTTTAAAATACTGAGAAATAAAGGCATCTACTACCAAAAAGCTAGTCTTGTAACTTACTGAATGTTTTCCATGAGTGCCTCTGAGATAGTTCTCATGACATAACTCATCACAAATTAAAAACTCAAAAGTCATTGTAGAATTGATACAAGCAACCACGTGGATGACTATCAAACACATACTAAGCAAAATAAGTCAGACTCAAGAGAGTATATGTTATATGATTCCATTTATATTAAAGTCTTGAAAAGGCAAAAATGAGTCCATAGTAACAGCAAGTATATCACTGGTTGCCTGGGGCTGGGGATTGTGGAGGATCCACTGGTAAAGGGAACAAGGGACTTTCTTGTGAGTATATGATAGATAATGCAAATATTCTCCATAAATAGGCCACAGCCATTGGCATATAATGGCTTTAATGGTTCCTCTTAATTAGGATAAAGACTAAGACATATCAGGAAGTTGGTTTTGAGGAGTCAGAAATTAATAGTACGTCAGTGTTTGTTAATCTGGTCAGAGAGGAGGAGCAAAACTCAGCTACTAAAATAAACAGTCTAGAAGCTTCATGAGCAATCAATTGTGACCATCCAGCCACACACAAACAGCACACATGAACATCACAAATGTTCTATATTGATATGGAATTCATGCAGTGAGTTATTTTTTTTTCCTTTTTGCAATGGACATACAATTGCAATGAGAAGATAATTTTGCACCAGAGGCATCAGCTTACAGATTATCTCTTTCATTTCAGTTTTTGTTTTTATGGCAAATTCTGCTGCAGCATTCATGGTAATGGCATTTTGCACTCATAGTATTATAAGATTTTTACGTTAATTCAAGGATCTTAATGCTTTCCTTGAACAATGTCAAATATAACAGTGAAATATGAGCAAGGCTTATTGGAAAACATCTGTGTGCATCTCATAACAAAAAATGTACAACACATTCTATTTTGAAATTCTGATTTTCATCACATTAAAATTGTCTTGAAATATATCTATTATGCAATATGATTCCTATGACATGATCCTTTATCCATTATCCCCTTTCATTTAATATTTAGCTATTTAAGAGGGGAAAATCATAAAAGAAAAACATGAAAACAATTCTCTCTTTTAAGGGGATTTGTACTTTGAATTTATAAAGGTGAATATTCAGGGCTCTAGTATACTTGGCAAAGATTTCAAAACAGGTATGAAAGAAAGAAAGAAAAATATAAAATTGAAAGTGTTCCATACAAGGGGAATGAATAAAAGGTAAAAGGACAGTTACAGTGCACATTATCATCATGGATTAAATCTTAATTTAGGATTCATTTCTTAATTAAGGAAGTTAGCAGACAGGCTTTAGAGGGTCCCTGGACACCTTGAGGTTATCAGCAATTTCTTTGCTGTATGTAGGGAGAAAACCTACTGCCTTCTTAGATTCTCCGATTCCAGGATGCAGCCATACGCCTTCCTTCTTCTGCTTCAAAACTCATCACCAGATTAGATAGATAGCTGAATTCTGGGTATACACAACTTATCCACTTCTAACAGTATCTCCTATACGCATACAGAATACAGAATATGTGTATTAATGTTCACTTTGAGTCACTGAGCTAAAAGTCTACAAGTATCTACTTAGAGCTAAATACCCCAGAGAATCTCCAGAAATACAAACTCCCGGAAAGTCCAAAAACAACCCAAAAAGTCAATAGTGGAGAGAAACTAATATAATACAGTATATTTTGGGTCTAATACTTCATTCTCTCAGACCAGTTTCTTAAAAATATTCATGCTGAGCAAATGGATCACTTTTTACACCTTCTTTGCTCCCCTGCTACCCTGGCGCAGGTTACTAACCTCACAGGGAGAAAAAGAAAGAAGTCGGCATTTGTTCAGCTTCAACTCTGTGACAGGCAATGTGCTAGGCATTTTAGGCACCTTTCTATGCTTTATTTGTTCGAATGCACAGTTAAGGTTCTAGGAATTTTAGTAATCTGTCCAAGGTCACCCAGGCACACTGTGGTGGAGTGGGGACATGAATCCAAGCCAGCTTGCATCTCAGCGTATTTCTGCCTGCCATCCACACAGTGTCTCTGCTCCCACCCTCTCCCAAACCTCTTTCGTCCTCTCCACGTGCTTCTTAGGACACTGAGGATTTCAGCCATCCCACTCCATCTACACCATTTCCCAAAGCTGCCCATTACGCCGCAAGCACATTTCTCAGGACAAGCTCTCCCTCTTCCTTAATTTAGGTAAGTTTCAAATATATAACCCCGCCTGCGTGGTGGGAAAGGCACAATGCTGGAAATCAGGATGCCTGGCTTCTCGTCTCATCTCAATGGACTATGTGACCTTGTACCAGGCACAAATCAATCTAACTATCAGATGGCGAGGCAGGTAGATTACACGATCTCGAAAGTTGAGATGTAATATTCTGACTCTATTATTTCTTGGCATAAACATGTTTCTAGAGAAAGTCATTTGATCATGTTACTAGGTTATTAGATTCATTGTCCTTATTCAGGGAAATATAAATTATGCCCACAATGGTGTTGTCTATAATTCAGATTATTAGGCCACTGCCCAAATGTATTTAACTTGATTTGTATAAAGTGTAGCACATTGCTAACTCCAAACAGACCCTTAAATGCTTTTTAACTGGCTAATTTGCTGAAAGCTCCTGCAGTAACCTTTGCAAGTGCAGGCCCAGGGAAAGTGAGGAAGGTACAGCTGGAGATGAGGGTAGGGTGTTTCAGACAGGAAGCTTTGGAGCTGAAGGACTCTGGTTAAGAAGCAGCAGAAGCCTTTAGGAGTTTCATTTTCCTGTTTGAAAAAAAGCAGCAATAATCCAGGTTTATAGGAAGGATTCAGGGGGATGACTTCCATCTGCTAATAAGGTATAAAGTGACCTCAAAGCAGAAAAATTGAGGATTATTTTAGTTCTTGACTTTAAGACATGAGGCTGAGATTAATGGATAGAAATTGACCCAGCCAAGGGATATAAGCTGCTTAAAAGGCAGAAAGGGCTGCTACAACTGGGTTGTATAAAGATGGCTTTATAAATAGGAGACACAGTGATACTTCCCCCTGGTTTTCAACCTCACAAAGGTGCCCTACCGCCTCACTCATCCAAAGATTTCCGTCAGAGTTTTGGAAAATTTGACTGGGGCCTGTGTGTGCATATGCATGTGACAACGGTGGTGGGTGGGGCAGGAGGTGTCCTTTTGTCCTTGAAGCCAGTCTCAACTGTTCTGGGGCAGCCAAGGACACAAGCTGCACATTGATTATCAGGAGAGGGAGCACCTTGCCCTGGGAATATTTATCTCCATTTCTCTGACTGGTTTGGAAGTTATGGTGAGCCTAGTTCTAACGCCCTTCTGAGCAATGGCAGCAGTGCTGGGTCCAGGCACAACTGAAGGCCAATCCCATTTGTTTCTAGGATCTGACCACTCCAAGCTACACTGAACGTCAGACCTGCCTGATGTTTTCTCCTCATGGAGGTGCAGCCTGGTTTGCGTAGCTTTGTTGAGAGATCCTTGATGCTTCTGTTTGCCTTTTTGGTGCATATCCCATCCTCCCCTTCCTTCCCTGACTCATGCAGCCAATACTTCAATGATACTCTTTTTGTGCTGAAGCCTGATATGTTAAAAACTTGTCTGGAGTCTTCTGGATAGTTACGGCAAACTGAGACTCACTGCCTGGTTCCAGAGAGTGGCTCTCGGTTATATCAGGGTAGGTTTCCGACAAGTACACCCTCGTGGCAATAGAAGTGATAGAACAAAGCCAAATTGCTTTTCACTCCTGGAAACACTGGTCTTTTATGTCAGAGTTTGGGTTACTTAATCTTTTTGTGCCAGGAATAAGATTTCCCTGGTGTCACATCCACTGATAGCTATGGACATTCTACGGCTTTGAGTGCCAAGAAATTAATGCTCCAATCTGCATAATCAAATCCCCAGGTAAACATTACCATTCCTTTCTCAGTACTTTCTGTCCCTTGCATTTCCAAATCCTTACATCTATCCAAAATTCATAAAAATGTAATATTTAATAACAATTTTTACTGGGGGAGCTTTTAAGGTTACTGTGATAAACATTTACTGCATGAAATTCACTAAATCCAGAATCATCAGGTTTTCATATGCATTTGAGATATGAAAAAATATATACAGCCTGAATGTTGCACGCTATAAGGTACAGTTCTTGAACTTACATTTCAATCACTTAGTCTATTTCAATATAATGTTGATTTATGTTCAGGTTTTGAACCTCTGTTTAATGTTAAAATCCTTAAAAACAAACCTGAGATACAGACGGCTTTTCATTTTTCATCAGTTTTCTTAATTCAGCTTCATAAGATTCCTCCTCTGATAGAAAGCTAGAAAGAATCCTTGTTGAAGGTCATAGTCAGAAAATTCAATTAGCATGATGCTCCTCACAGGTGTTTGTCCTCGGAGCTCAGTGGGTTAATCTGATATTGTTGGAAGGGACTAGAAAGACCAGATGACACTAAGGCAGGTCAAGATGATTTTATGATTTTAGAGTTCTGGCTATAGCCAGGATATAGGGCTAATATAAATGTAAATTCCAAAATTAAGTTTAGTCATGAGTTTAGTCTACAAATTGCTCTTTGGAACCTTGTTACCATAACAAACTCCTATCTATCCTTCAAAGCTCAGTTTAGTGGTCACCACCTCCTAAGGCCTCCCTCACACTCCAGATAATGTTAATCATTCTTTCTTCTGGTAAATATTTGTTTTATTTACTACTCTACTGTACAGGTGTTTATTCATATTACTTGTCTCCTTATTAAATGATAACCTCTGTGTCCTCAATGAATTTTTTGTTGAGATAATGAATACAGCAATATATTCCAGCTGCCCTATGAATAGGATTGTGAAGTCTGGTACCAGGTGTTCTAAGCATGTCTATCATGTTTTAGGATAAATCCACCATCTTCACAGCCAAGAAAGAAAAGCAGATAATTTGCAGACCAAATATGGTCCACAGATGTTTTATTGGGCTTCCTTGGTGTTATAAAATAGTTGAATCGGGTGCCAGTATTTAAAAATCAAAGGGTTGCCCACAAAAGTTTACATTTCCAGGGTCTCAAAATACCTAAAGCTATGGCAACCCCAATCAGCATTTCCATGTGGTCACGATTGGCTGGAACTAGCAGCGGAGTACACAACCTCCTTAGCATATTCCTTCACCTGGCTCAGCCCAGTACGGCATTTCAATTGGCCATGTTGGTCTCATGGCTTGAGATTTTTTCACTGTCTCCGGTAGGAGGATGCAGAAACAGCCGTGGGCTCTTGAAAGCAATATTTGGGACACATCTAGTTTTAGGAGGATACAACGAACAGGAAGCCAGGTGTCTTCCATTAAGTAACTTAAAATTTGGGTAGGGAGTCAGGATAGGAGAGAGAAAAACTCATGCCTCTGAAAAACATTAGTTCCTCAGCCAAAGGCATATTTATGCAACACAATTCTCTACAGCTACAGGGAACAAACAATTCTGAGATGGAACCCGGAGTTCTCACTGGCAACAGGAAGAGATAAAGCAAAAGCAAAAGCAAAACAAACAACAAAAATAAAACTAGAGTTCATTTAAAAGGAGAGATTGGGGCACCTGGGTGGCTCAGTAGGTGAAACACGTTACTCTTGATTTCGGCTCAGGTTGTGATCTCAGGGTGGTGAGATCGAGCCGTGCATCACACTCTGTACTGGGCATGGAGCCTGCTTGGGATTCTCTTTCTCCCTCTCCCTCTGCACCTCACCTCTTAAAAAAAAAAAAAGAATAATTTTTGCAGTTGTTCCAACTTATCTAAACATAATATTGCAGTCTTTCTTCTTTCATGTGCACAGTGTCCTAAGGACGGTGGCCACTCCCTTTTTTTTCCCTCTATCATGGTCACCTCATTTATGAAGCCATCTCCTAACACCCTTGGTGGCAAGCCTCTCCTGCATCCCAGAGATTTACTCAATCCTTAACTCACCCCACATTTACTGAGGCTCACTTTTTTTTTAAAAAAGATTTTATTTTTTTATTCATTGGAGACACAGAAAAAGGCAGAGACACAGGCAGAGGGAGAAGCCAGCTCCATGCAGGAGCCGGATGTGAGGCTTGATCCTGGGCCTGGGGGCTCATGCCCTGAGCTAAAGGCAGGTGCTCAACCACTGAGCCACCCAGGAGTCCCAACTGAGGCTCACATTGCTTAAGTCATGTTTTGAGAAAATTCAAAGGTCCCTAAGGCAAGGCCCTGGTCCCTATGAAGATAAAAGTTAATGCAAGCAAGTAAAGACTAGGAGTCATGCCCTGAATTTCTCCTAACAGACCACTCGTACCCCTGATAAAAATGTAATGCTGACAGGAAGCACATCACAACACAGCATGCAGCCATGAAGCATGCACTAGGAAGTCTGGGTCTTGCATTAAAAAAAAAAAGAAGGAAATGAAAATATTCCTCAACAAACTTTGGGATGAAGAGCATCCCATATGAGAAAAAGAGCACATATGAGAAAAAAGCACATATGAGAAAAGAGCACATATGAGAAAAAATTTAGCGTACTTATAAAGTGACATATCAATGAGCAAGGTGTGTGTAGGAAATTGAGAGGGGCGGGGGGAGGCAGAGTGATTTTATTCCCAGAGCACTTCCAAAGCATATGGCCATAAAACAGAGTGGGAAGGAGGAGACCGACTTCTTCATGCCTTCCAATCCTTGCACAGGCTGTTTCTGCTGGCTTGTGTTTATATTCTCCTTTGTCCACCTCACAAATGTGTATTCTTTTTTTCTAGACTCACATGGAGGCATGAGTTCCTCTGCTAGGCCTTCCCCAGGTCCCTGAGCCACCACAGCTGGCCCCCGTCCCTGCTGCCCTGCCCCTATAGCATCTCATGTGCCTCTCACCACATCACCATATTCTCCATGGTACTTGTGGACCATAAGAGGTTGAGGAAACACATTTCACCACTGAATCCCCAGCACTAACATATTTTTGGTGCTTCAGATTTATTAAATGAAAGAAAAGGAATGGCAGGGGTAGATGGGCGGGGTGGGAGGAGTAGCATTTTGGACAAGAGAATGACATACAAAATGGAACAGTTGAAGGAAAACCTATGTCATGCTCCATGGAGTGAAAGTATTTCTGCTTGGCTAGAGTAAAGAATTTGTGTCAGACAAAAAAAAAGAAAGAAAAATGAAGCCGTTGAGGGTGAAGCAAGTCTATAGAGGGCCTTGGGTGCATTTCGAAGAGGGGGGAATCACATCTTGCTGTAACCCTGAAGATTCTTGCTCATATTCTCTGCTGTTCTTACTTGATCCCAAACCAACCTTGTGTGGGGCATCTAATAATTGAAAACCTTGCCCTGCAGAAGCTGTGTGATCTTTCAAAGTGTCCTTTACCTCTCAGAAAGGGCACTCTCCATACTTTTGACAAGTGAATACCCTTTGCAGGGCTTACGGCATGAGAGAGAATCCCTGCTGCACATTCCTTCTATGTTTTCACGTCTGACAGATGCACACAATGAAGCCACCAGAGTCCTCTGATCATGCAGGATAAGAGATCACCACTGGTGGTCCTCTGCCATTTGGACCCTGGTGTCACTCACCATCCCTCCAACATCACTGGACTGTTCCTCCTGTCACTCTGTGGGTCTTTCTAAATTAGATACCAGGTCTGTAGGGCAGAGCCAGAGGCCACTTCTATGCCGGGCACATAAACATTGCAAGGGAAGAGCCCATCATCAGTTTTGGAAACTCACGAGGCAAATTTCTATCTTAGCAGTGTGGGGAAGCCAAGTCGCTATTCTAAGTATGTATGGACTTTTGTTTTTGTTTTTCCCTGACTCCTTTTTAGCTTGTGGCTCAAGAGAGGTACTGATCCATCTGAATGAAAACTATCTCCAGAACTGAAGAACCATTGCCCCATTCTTTACCCAGTCCTTCATCCACTCACCTATTCATCCCTTATTGCTCTCTGTGTTATTCCAAATTCTCCCCTTCTTTTTATCCCACCTCTCCTTTCAATTGTGTATATTTAGAAAGGGTCCTAAAGGCAGATGTGTATACTTTTTATTTTTAAGATTTATTTATTCATGAGACACACACACACACACACAGAGAGAGAGAGAGAGAGAGAGAGAGACACAGGCAGAGAGAGAAGCAGGCTCCACGCAGGTAGCTCGATGCGGGACTCGATCCCATTACTCCAGGATCACACCCTGGGCTGAAGGCAGGCATTAAACTACTGAGCTATCCAGAGATCCTAGATGTGTATACTTTTTAAAAACAAATACTGACATTTAAAAACATTTAACATAGTTGATGTTTTCTAATTCTCAGAACGACCAAAATCCTGGAGAAGATACCTTCATGCTGGCTATTAACTGATTATTCAGGTCTTGCTAGTTCTACATGGCTGTGTTCACTATGCAGTCACAACTTCTAAGGTAGCAAGGAGTGTAAATGCCTAAAACACTAGTACTGGAAGTCCTAGCCTCAGCAATCAGACAACAAAAAGACATTAAAGGCATTCAAATTGGCAAAGAAGAAGTCAAACTCTCTCTCTTCGCCGATGACATGATACTCTACATAGAAAACCCAAAAGTCTCCACCCCAAGATTGCTAGAACTCATACAGCAATTCGGTAGCGTGGCAGGATACAAAATCAATGCCCAGAAGTCAGTGGCATTTCTATACACTAACAATGAGACTGAAGAAAGAGAAATTAAGGAGTCAATCCCATTTACAATTGCACCCAAAAGCATAAGATACCTAGGAATAAACCTCACCAAAGATGTAAAGGATCTATACCCTCAAAACTATAGAACACTTCTGAAAGAAATTGAGGAAGACACAAAGAGATGGAAAAATATTCCATGCTCATGGATTGGCAGAATTAATATTGTGAAAATGTCAATGTTACCCAGGGCAATATACACGTTTAATGCAATCCCTATCAAAATACCATGGACTTTCTTCAGAGAGTTAGAACAAATTATTTTAAGATTTGTGTGGAATCAGAAAAGACCCCGAATAGCCAGGGGAATTTTAAAAAAGAAAACCATATCTGGGGGCATCACAATGCCAGATTTCAGGTTGTACTACAAAGCTGTGGTCATCAAGACAGTGTGGTACTGGCACAAAAACAGACACATAGATCAGTGGAACAGAATAGAGAATCCAGAAGTGGACCCTGAACTTTATGGGCAACTAATATTCGATAAAGGAGGAAAGACTATCCATTGGAAGAAAGACAGTCTCTTCAATAAATGGTGCTGGGAAAATTGGACATCCACATGCAGAAGAATGAAACTAGACCACTCTCTTTCACCATACACAAAGATAAACTCAAAATGGATGAAAGATCTAAATGTGAGACAAGATTCCATCAAAATCCTAGAGGAGAACACAGGCAACACCCTTTTTGAACTCGGCCATAGTAACTTCTCGCAAGATACATCCACGAAGGCAAAAGAAACAAAAGCAAAAATGAACTATTGGGACTTCATCAAGATAAGAAGCTTTTGCACAGCAAAGGATACAGTCAACAAAACTCAAAGACAACCTACAGAATGGGAGAAGATATTTGCAAATGACATATCAGATAAAGGGCTAGTTTCCAAGATCTATAAAGAACTTATTAAACTCAACACCAAAGAAACAAACAATCCAATCATGAAATGGGCAAAAGACATGAACAGAAATCTCACAGAGGAAGACATAGACATGGCCAACATGCATATGAGAAAATGCTCTGCATCACTTGCCATCAGGGAAATACAAATCAAAACTACAATGAGATACCACCTCACACCAGTGAGAATGGGGAAAATTAACAAGGCAGGAAACAACAAATGTTGGAGAGGATGCGGAGAAAAGGGAACCCTCCTACACTGTTGGTGGGAATGTGAACTGGTGCAGCCACTCTGGAAAACTGTGTGGAGGTTCCTCAAACAGTTAAAAATATACCTGCCCTACGACCCAGCAATTGCACTGTTGGGGATTTACCCCAAAGATACAAATGCAATGAAACGCCGGGACACCTGCACCCCGATGTTTCTAGCAGCAATGGCCACTATAGCCAAACTGTGGAAGGAGCCTCGGTGTCCAACGAAAGATGAATGGATAAAGAAGATGTGGTTTATGTATACAATGGAATATTACTCAGCTATTAGAAATGACAAATACCCACCATTTGCTTCAACGTGGATGGAACTGGAGGGTATTATGCTGAGTGAAGTAAGTCAGTCGGAGAAGGACAAACATTATATGTTCTCATTCATTTGGGGAATATAAATAATAGTGAAAGGGAAAATAAGGGAAGGGAGAAGAAATGTGTGGGAAATATCAGAAAGGGAGACAGAACGTAAAGACTGCTAACTCTGGGAAACGAACTAGGGGTGGTAGAAGGGGAGGAGGGCGGGGGGTGGGAGTGAATGGGTGACGGGCACTGGGTGTTATTCTGTATGTTAGTAAATTGAACACCAATAAAAAAAAACAAACAAACAAAAAAAAAAACAAACAAAAAAAAAAACAAAAAAAAAAAAATGCCTAAAACACACACACACACACACACACACACACACACACACACACACACCAAAACAAAATTCTGCTTCTCAGAAATAAAAAAAAAAGGATTAAAGGAGCACCTGGGTGACTCAGTGGGTTGAGGTTCTGCCTGGGGTCCTGGGATCAAGCCCTACATCAGGCTCCCTGCTCCACGGAGAGTGTGCTTCTCCCTCTCCCTCTGCCCTGACCCTACCTCAATCTCTCTCTCTATCAAATAAATAAATAAAATATTTTGAAAAAAGGATTAAAATTATAAATTGAGTACCAAACAATAGGGAAATTGATAGAAAAACACACCTCAGTAGAGAGAAAAAGGCATAGTCTCCAAACTAAGATTACAATCTGATTGCAGTTAGAAATTTCCCCCTCGGTAGTGATGCCATCAAGACGGTGACAGAGGTTGTTATCGACTTCAGTCTACCTCACAAGAAGACCAGCCATCCATAGATAGAACACCACTATGAAAATCCCCAAACACAGGGGTGAGGTTGAAGGACCCCTCTGACTATGGAGACCAAGAAGGACCACATGAGAAGGGTAAGAGGAACAAATACACTCTGACTGCCACCTGTCCACAAGGCTGCCAGACCACTTCCCCAAGAGGACTCTTGGGGTCTACGGTTTCTCCACTAGGAGAAAAAAAGTCTGAGGTGCACATCTAGGTTTCCCAGCATTGTAGGTCACTTCCTGGGAGGTTCACTCTGGTCTCACCCCATGGGGATTGCAGAGGAATCTGTGGAGCTTGAATACTGGAGATATCTCAGGACAGAAAAGAAGAGCAGAGCTTACAGCAACCAGTGCTTGGATCTGGGCAGGCCAAGTTCCTCCCTGCAATGGTGCCTGAGATCCCAGTCAGTGTTGCCTATCTGCAAAGACAAGCTAGTGACCCCATCAGACCAGGGTACTAAGTATGTAGTTCTGTCTGATTTGGATCCCCAAACAATGAGTTGTTCTAGCCTCTGGGCCTGTTCTGCTACCCCACACAGGCAGGCAAGCAAATTTGTAGCCCCAATTACCACTGTAGCTTCCAGCTCCACCAGACCAGGAACCCTAACCAGGGCACCTGGGAAGCTGTGTAGCCCATCCTACAACCCCACTTATAATGGCATCCAAGCAGAGAGGTCAGCCAGCAGCTCTTACCATCTGCAGAGCCCAGCTGGTGGCCTCATCTGGCCAGGGAACTTGGTGTACAGTTATGCCTGATTTGGGTCCTTGGTCAGTGAATTATGCCAGCTTTGAAACCCATTCTGCTGCACCAGCCAGACAAAGAAGAGGGTTCACGCCCCCACCTACTGCTGACTATAGTCCTCGTTTCACCACCAGGAAGTATAACCAGAGCACCAGGGGGCTGCATGGCTCACAGTAGAGCCTTGCTTTATAGTGGCACTCAGAGGACCCAGCCAGCAGCTCTACCCAGCAGCTCTGCTGATCCTGTCTGACCAGGGAGCTCAGTGGACAGTCCTGGTCCTGATTCTGGTCCACGACCAACAAGGTACAACAACTTTTCCAGGCAGGGAAGCAAATTCACAGGCTTGCTCAACTGCTGCATATAGCATCCACTCCCCCACCAGCCATTAGGAAGCCTGACCAGCAAATATGGGCAACCATGGAGCCCATCCTACAACTGAATTTTGGAAGGGACCCAAGCCAGCAGTACCATCCAAGTATTCCCAGCCAAAGGCACCCCCAACCCAGGATTTAGAACAGGATCAAATAAAGACTCCAATATCAAGTTCTACTTTTCCTATTCTGACCAGTTGACCTATTCTGAAACCTGAGATAAGCTGACTAGTGAAGAACTGTCTCTGCCAAAGCAAGCCTGTACAGTCTGGAAGACGAGACCATTTACTCAAATGCACAGATACTAATGAAAGAAATCAAAGACCATAAATAATCAGGTAAATATGACACTACAGAAAGAAACTACTATAGCTTTAATAACTATCCCTGAAGAAATAGAGATCTATAAACTGTTTGACAAATAATTCAGAATTATCCTCCTAAAGTTTAATAAACTATAAGAAGACACAGGTAACTACACAAAATCAGGAATACAATATATAAACAAAATGAGAAGTTCAACAAAGAAGAAGAAACCATCCAAAAAAAAAAAAAAGCAGAAATCATAAAGCTGAAGAATACAATAACTGAAGAATTAAATAGTTTCAACAATAGACTCAACAAAGTAGAAGAAAGAATCAGTAAACTGGAAGATAGATTATTTGAAATTATACAATCATTGGAGAAAAAGAAAAAAAAGAAAGAAAAAGTGATGAAAGGCTATAGCACTTATGGGGCATAGTCAAGAAGAAAAACAATGTACGCACTATGAGAATCCCAGAGAAGATAAAGAGAAAAAAATAGAAAATATACTTAAGTACAAATGGTTGAAAACTTTCCAAACCTGGGGAGATAAATGGATAACCGAATTCATGAAGCCTCAAAAATCCTGAATAGGTTGAACATGAAAAGGGCTACACTGAGACACAATAATTAACTTTTCAGGTCAAAGGCAAACAGATAATTTTGAAAATAACAAGAGAAAAGTGACATGTCACATGCCTAGGAGCTTCCATAAAACTAGGGCTGAATTTCTCAATAGAAACTTTACAAGTTAGTATAAAATGGCATGATATATTCAATATATTGAAAGAAAGAAAGAAAAAAACTAAACCCAAAATACTATACCCAGTAGAGCCATCCTTCAAAAATGAAGGAGATGAAGACTTTCATTCACTCCCTCAAAAGTTGAGGGAGTTCATCACTACTAAACCTGTCTTACAAGAAATACTAAAAGGTGTTCTTTATGTGGAAATAAAGTTATACTAATTAACACTGTAAAAAAAATAACTATATATGTAAAACTCACTGGTAATGATAAATACATAGTCAAAGACATATTTTAATATTGTAGTGATGGTGCATAGTTCACTTACAACTCTGGTTTTAAAAGAAAATACATTGAAAACAATCATAAGTACAATAACTTGGTATTGAATATACAATGTAAAACTATATAAATTATAATATCAATAACTTAAAATGTGAGGGGGAGAAGAGAAAGTGCAAAGCTATTGTTTGCTAACTAGGTTGTTATCAGCTTACAATAGGAAATTATAAACATAAAACTATTTCATATAGGCCTCAGGATAACCTCAAAGGAAAATTGTCTAGCAGTTATACAAAAGATTATGGTAAGGAGTAAATTATACTGCTACAGGAAGTCAACAAATCATAAAAGATGATATTAAGATAAGAAACAAGGAACAAAGTATCTACAAAATTAGAAAACAAAATGGTAATAATAAGTCCCTAGCTATCAATAATTAAACATAAATAGATTAATTTTTTAAAAAATATTATTTATTTATTTGATACAGGGATAGTTGCACAGGCAGAAGGGAGGGGCAGAGGGAGAGGAAGAAGCAGACTCCTCACTGAGCAGGAAGCCTGATGTGGGGATTGATCCCAGGACCCCAGGATCATGCCTTGAGCCAAATGCAGACACTTAACCAACTGAGCCACCCAGGTACCCTGGATAAATGGATTTTTAAAAAAAAGATCCAATGATATGCTGCCTACAAGAGACTTACTTTGGCTTTAAAGACACAAAATGACTAAGAGTAAAATGTTAGAAAAAGGTATTTCAAATATAGTAACCAAGAACAAAAAACAGGAGTAGCTATATTTATATAAGACAAAGTAGACTTTAAGCTAAAAATGGTCAAAACAGACAAATAAGGTCATTATATAATTATAAAGGGGTCAATTCAGGATGCCTGGGTGGCTCAATGGTTGAGTGTCTGCCTTTGGCTCAGGGCGTGGTCCCAGGTTGAGTCCTGCATTGGCTCCCTACATCCTGCTTCTCCCTCTGCCTACATCTCTGCCTCTCTCTCTCTTTGTGTGTCTCTCATGAATAAATAAATAAGATCTTTCAATAAAGGAGGGGTCAATCCATCAATAATATATAATAATTATAAATATTATACACCCAACATTGAAATACTGAAATATATAAAGAATATATGAACAGAACTGAAGGCAAAGAGATAGCAGGACAATAATAGAGAACATCTATACTCCATTCTCAACAATGGATAGATCATACATATAGAGAATCAATAAAGAAACAGCAGATTTGTACACCACTAGAGACCAAATGGACCTAACAGACACACAAGGAACATTCAATCCAACAATAGTAGGATACACATTCTTCTTAAGCACACAGGGAACATTTCCTAGGATAGATCATATATAAGGCAACAAAACAAGTCTTAGCAAATTTAAGAATATTGAAATCATCTAAGTATTTTTTCTAATCACATTAGTATGAAACTAAAAACCAGTAATAGGAAGAAAACTAGAAAACTCATAAATACATGAAAATTAAACAATACACTCCTGAATAACCAATGGATCAAAGAAGAACTCAAAAGATAAATAAAAAAGGTATCTTGAGACAAACACAAATGAAAACACAACATATCAAACCTTATAGGGCACAGCTAAAGCAGTTCCAAGAAGGAATTTTAAAGTGATGAAGACATATATCAAGGAAAAACAGTCTAAAATTAATAACCTAACTTTAAACCTCAAGGGACTAGAAAAAAAGGACAAACTGAGCCCAAAGTTAGCAGAAGGGAGGAGATAATTAAGATTAGAGTAAAAATAATTGAAATAGAGCACAGAAAAATAATACAAAAGATTAACAAAACTAAAATGGTTCTTTGAAAAGATAAACAAAATTGATAGACATTTAATTGTACTCACCAAGAAAAAATAGATATAGGACCCAAATAAAAAAATTTATAAATGAAAGAGGAGACATTACAAATGATAACACAGAAATACAAAGAGATTACTATGAATAATTATATGCCAATTATTATGAATGATTATATGCCAATAAATTGGACAACCTAGGAAAAAATGTTGAGAGATTGTAACCTACTATAAGTGAATCATAACTAGAAAATCTGAAAAGACCAACAATGAATAAAGAGATTGACTCAGTAATCCAAAACCTCCCAAGAAAGAAAAGCCTAGGACCAGAGGTTTTGCTGATAAATTTTACTGAACTCTTAAAGAAGAGTTAATGCCAATTCTTCGTAAACTCTTCCAAAAAATTGGGAGAGTACAGAACACTTCCCAAATCATTTTACAAAGCTAGCATTACCAAGATATCAAAGATAGATAAGGACACTACCAGAAAAGAAAACTATGGGCAATATCCCTGATTAATGTTGGTGCAAAAATTGTCGACAAAATACTTGCAAACTAAATTCAAAAGCACATAAAATAGATCATATACCATGACCAGCTGGGATTGATCCCTGAAATGCAAGAATGGTTCAACATATAAGAATCAATAAAAGTAATACATCACATTAATAAAAGATAAAATCATATGATCACCTCAGTAGGGACAGAGAAAGCACTTGACAAAATTCAGTGTTCATTCATGATAAAAACTCTCAGCAAACTGGGTGTAGAAGGAATATACCTCAACATAATAAAGGCGACATATGACACGCTGATAGCTAACATGATACTCAGTGACAAATGGTTTTTCCTCTAAGATTAGGAGCAAGACAAGTGCCCACTCTCACCACTCCTATTCAACAGAGCATTGGAAGTATGACCACAGCATTCAGGCAAGAAAGAGAAATAAAAACTGTCAGAATAAGAAAAAAAAAAAAAAAAAAGCACACACACACACACACACACACACACACCAAAGTGAAACTGTCTCTATTTGCAGATGACTTGATTTTAAATAGAGAAAATCCTAAAATCTCCACCAAAAAGCTATTAGACTTAATCAACAAATCCAGAAAAGTTCCAGGATACAAAATCAACATAAAAAAATCAGTAGCATTTCTATACACTAACAATGAATTTTCTGAAAAGAAATAAATAAAACAATCCCATTACAGTAGCAATGAAGTCAATAAAATACTTAGGAATGGATCTAACCATGGAAGTGACAGATTTCTACACTGAAAACTACTGAACACTGATATAAGAAATTGAAGAAAACACAAATAAATGGAAAGGTATCTTCTGTTTTGGGGCTGGAGAAGCTAATTTTGTTAAAATATCCACATTACCAGAGCATATACAGATTCAATAAGATCTCTATCAAGATTTCAATGGCATTTTTTTACATAAATAGGAAAAAAAATCCTAAGATTAGTTTAAAACCACAAAAGATCTCAGATAGATAAAATAATCCTGAGCTAAAAGAAGAAAGCTGAAGGCACCACACTTCCAGATTTCAATTATATTTACAAAGCAATAGTAATCAATATAAAATGATATTGGCATAAAAGCAGACACAGTGACCAGTGAAACAAAAAAATGAGACCACCCCTTCTGAAAAAACCCCATGTATATATGGTCAACTAATATTTGCCAAAGAAGCTAAGAACACTCTATGGAGACAATACAGTCTTCAATAAATGGTGCTGAGAAAATTGGATATTCACATGCAAAAGAATGAAACAAAAAACACTATTTTATATCATCCACAAAATTAACTGAAATGGACTAAGGCTTAAATATAAGACTTGAAACCATTAAACTCCCTAGGAGCAAACACTGGGAAAAATTCCTTGAAATTCATCTGGGCAATGATTTATTGGATACAAAACCTAAAGCACCAGCAACAAAATAAAAAAGAAACAAATGAGACTACATCAGCCTAAAACGATTCTTCACAGCAAAACAAATGATCATCAAAAAGAAAAGACAACTAATGGAATGGGAGAAAACATTTGCAAACCATGCTTCTGATGAGGGGTTAGTACCTAAAATATAGAGGAAACTCATACAACTCAATAGTAAAAAAAAAAATTAAAAAAAATCAACTTCATTTAAAAACAGGCAAAGGACCTGAACAGATAAACAGAGTAAAACCATCTTTAGACATTTTTCTAAAGAAGATATTTAAATAGCCACCAGGTACATGGAAAGGTGCTTGATATTACTCATCACTAGTGAAATGTAAATCAAAACCACAAGATATCATCTTACACCTGTTAGGATATTATCAAAAAGACAAAAAATAACAAATGCTGGTAAGAATGCACTGTTGGAGGGAGTGTCAATTGTGACAGCCTCTATGGAAATAGCATGGACATTCCTTAAAACGTCAAACATAAAACAACCATATGATTCAGCCACTTCTGGGCATATATCCAAAGGAAACAAAATTATTATCTCAAGGAGATATCTGCACACTTATGTTCATTTCACTATTAATTATAATAGCTCAGAGATGAAAGCAATATAAGTACTCATTAATGAATGAGTGAATAAAGAAAATGTAATACATGCACACACATACACACAGATGCACACAATCCATTGGCACATGAATGGACAAAAAGTGTGATATACATATACATGTATATATGTATACATATATAATATTATTCAGCCACAAATAAGAAACTCTTGACATTTGTGACAACGTGGAGGGACGTTGAGAACATTATGCTAAGACAGAAAAAGACAAATACCATATGATCTTATATCTAATCAAACAGAGCTCATAGAAACAGAAAAGGGACTGGTGGTTGCCAGAGATTGAGAATGGGAGGGTGAGGGAAACTGGTAAAGGTGGTCAGAACTTGCAATTATAAATAAATTCTGGATGTATCATGTACAGCGTGCTGACCAGAGTTGACAATATTGTATATTTGAAAGCTGCTAAGTAAGTAGATCTTAAATGATCTCATCACAAGAAAAAAAAATTGCACATCTGTGAGGTGTTGGCTGTTAACTAAACTTATTATGATGATCATTTCATAATATCTACATATATCAAATCATTGTCTTATACACCTTAAGCCTATACAATGTTATGTCGATTATATCTTAATAACTCTGGAAGAAAAAAATAATAAAGGCAATAAGATACAAAAAACAAAGGAAAACCCTGTCCCACCAAAAACTATGTAAAAAAGGTATGTAAATAAATGTTGAATCATCAGTAATATACAACAAATACATATAATGAACAGTGATAACATCAGTGGGAGGTGAAACGTAACATTTAGCATAGTTCTTGCCCTCACAGAGATTACAAGTTAGGTGAAATGAAACATGAAATCCGTAGCTCCTATGGGTTGTACATGATCTCTACCATCCCTGCCACGAGAGACTAGGATTCCAGAATTCCATACAGGACCATGATCTGCTTAATTATGTGGGATGGGTCATTGATACTATAGGAGCTTCAGCAAGGGAAACTTCCAGGGGCACTGCCAAGACCCTGGAAGGCCCCTGGAAGGTGGCAGCACTGGGTTAAGTCTCAGAGAATGGGATGCATGGCTTGTGGATAGGTGGGGAGAGGTGAGTGTATCGTGTGGCATCCTGCCAAATCAGGCTCATGAATAAATAGATTTACACTCTGAAAATATTTAGGGGAGAAAAAATAAATCAGAAGTACAGTAGAATTTTAAAATCCTCTCATCTCATATGAAATAATGCCATAAAACAAAACACTAGCAAAAAAACAAAAAAACAAAAAAACAAAACACCAAAAACAAAACAAAGAGCACGCCAGGAAATAACAGCAAATGTTTACACCTTGGTTCTAAGCTGTCAGATTCTCTACTGTTTGTGTGAATAATCTACCCTATAACATTCTTTTCTTTCTAACCTGGCCTAAGGATATGGGTACTAGGACCCTTTGAAATATCAGATGAGAAGGAGAAGAAAAAACTGTTAGGCAAAAAAAAAATATGAGAATAATATTTTATCAGAATAATGATAACACAGGTGTCCAAAACAAGACAAAAGCAGAACATACAGTAGAGGGAAAAATCATGGATGCTACAAATCAAGAAGCTTTCAGAAATGTGTAAATATAGTAGTCTCCTTGTTGCATTTCACTGCAGAAGCCCTCTGATCCGACTTGATCACAAGTGGCCCAGTTAATCAAAATGTCAGAATACAGAATGAGAAAAATGTTCCTCATGCTCATTTGTGTTCCATGCAGAGGGAGCACAGAAGAGAGGTGGAAGGGAGGGACTGGAGCTGGATCACGGGATTAGATTCCCACTCTTTCAATTACCTGCTGGGGGACTTGTGTCTGTAGTGTCCCCATTTGTAAAAATGGGTGCAAGGATACTGCCTTTCTTATAGGATTGTAATGGAGATTAAGTGGGTGAGCACTGTAAGGGCTGTAGAGCAGTATCTGACACATGGTAAACACGATGCATTTGTTAAAATAACATTGTTGGTAGGGCCAAGGCCACTTTTTTGCCTAGGGATCCTATTATTAGAGTCTAGGCTTTTTTTTAGTGGGGGAGAGGGGGGCTTCGAACACATGGCTTATGCATTGTTTATGCATATGTCTTTGTTTGGGGTTTCTTAACAGTGTAACTAGAACTTAGTCACTTGGGAAACAATTTGTATGCAGAATGCCTCTTTGTTTAATACAATTCTCCAACTCCCACAATTTTTTTAGTTAGGCACCTATATTTCATTTGATCTTAAATATTTCTTTAGTGACTTGCCTTTATAGATGCTTTTAAAGCACTCTATTTTATATAAACAATTCTTTTGGTACACATTTTATCGGTTTACATAGCAGTTTAAAAATTAATCACCGTAAGTACTACTTGCATAAACATACTGAGTTACAAAAATGGCTCATTTATGGTGAGCATTCAACTCAACTGGTAAGAGAAGTAAGCATAGTTAGTGGAGAACTGTACTGGCTGCCAATGTTTGATGAATCGAATGTGGTTTAGTATGATTTCTAAGAAGAAATGGTGAGCATTGGTTAATCTGGCCAGTAGATTCAAATAAGGTTAATTGGAGATTCAAGTTCCATTAAGAATATTACTTTGGAATTTTATTTGCCATACTGGCTTCTCAATTCTTCAGAATTTAGCTCAAAGTATCGATTTTAATACAGAGAGGGCCTTGTTATTATGATTTGTTACCACCTCTAGTCCCCAAGATACCATTCTGGAAACTGGAATTACCACAGAACATTATTACCATTCTTAAGATTTTAATTTTTAGGTTAGATTTTTTTTTTCCTCAGCATGAATCTGTTTCCCTTTATGGTTTCCCAGAATTTGTCAACTAACCCATAGAATTATCCCTTTTTGTTTCTCCCTTACAATAATAATAACGAAAAAAAAAGAAAAGCTAAAAAATATCCGTGAAACTTTACTGTTTTTAAGGGACAAAGACTGGTTCCTGGTCCTAATAAATTATTTCCTTTTCTACTTTTTACAATCTATCTCCTAAAATCACAGTGGGTTCAACAATCTTCTTACAATATTTCTCTCCAAGTGGGCACTTAAGATTGTAGATAATCATTAGGCTGTATTCAGCAGATGATGCCTAATGCAGGTTTCTAAGACTGTAGAAAACTACTTAGAAATCCATTGTACTGAATCTCCAATCTATATGGGCAGATGCTGTAAGGCCAGTAATATTTGGGACCAGATGCACTGGTGGAGTTGCTGTACCCAAAAGCCACCACTCTCAACAAGGCTGGGCTGGACCAGCATGACTGAGTAGCTCTAAAGCATCCAGATAAGATATAAGACATCCACATAAGGAAAAGCTCAGAAGAAGGAGGTCATAAACTTCCCCTAGGTTTGTACAAAATAACTACCAACTTGCAGAATAAATTTGTATCATGTATTCATTATTCCATTCAACAAATAATTATAGAGCTTCCAAAGGTGCAAAGCAAGCACAGGCTGCTTTTACTTTAGCCAGTGCTCCACAGTATGTATTTGTGCCACCAGGAAATAAACAATCATGAGTCACATAATTAACAGACCCCCTGAAAAGCCAGCAACTCCATCTATCTGTGATTGTGAGCTATGGATGATAGAGGGCAGGCATCCCACTTTCTACCATTCTTTACAGAACTATTTACAGCCCATCTTTTAGAAGTGTTATTTAAATTAGGATGGCTCCTGGAAATAAAGACTATTTGGGGAGGAATATAAAGTATGTTGGCTGAAAATACCCAGTGAATAAACACTGAGTTCCATTGTTAGCATACACACCATTCCCTGCCATTTGGATATAGATTTCAGAAATTTGTGACAGCCAATGAAAAAGTTTAAATATCTATGGCACATGTGTTTATTATGGAAATAAGCCATCATGATTCATAAACGGGGACTATAGATCCTTAAATATTGTTCCAGAAAAGCCTGAAGTTAAACCAAGCAAAATGGAAAAATTCATGAACATGAAACAGCTGTTAAAAGTAATTATAATATTGGATCTTGATATGAGAGAGCAAAAGAAATACAACATTTTACAGATGCAAGATTCTCTCTGACAAACATTTGGTATGGTTGGGGCCAGGAAAGAGAATCGAGATAGACTAATTTTTTTCTGCATAAGTTTTGAGTCACAAATTATGAATTATGCTTTAATAGATAAAGGAGAGAGGAAATTAATTTAGGAGATGGGATCGATTGTACAATTCGGAGACTTGTTTTATTTTAATTTGGGGGGAAATTATACTTCGATGTTTGGCTTTATCGAACATCTTTCTTTCAGTGAAATGAACAGCAATTTCTCATTATTTCCCTGAGGATTCAGGGAAAGATGTTTATGCCAAAGTTCAGAAGGTAAGTTGGAAACACTGTCCCAGCCATCTGGAAAAGTGTTGTCCAGCAGAACTTCCTATGGTGATGGAAATGTTCTCTACATACACCATGTAATATGGTAGCTGCTGTCCATATGAGGCTTTTCAATCCTTCAAATGTGGCTAGTTTGACACAGGAACTTAATTTTCATTTAATTTTCAATTTCAATGGTATCACGTGGCTAGTGATTACAGGGCTGGGCAGTACAGTCTAGACAATTCGCTGTCTTTTCACTTTCAGCCAATTGCTCAGGCAGCTGGGGATTATTTTTTGTACATTATCCCTGTGAAATCTTACCCTTTGCTAGCTTAGCCTCAGAAGGGCTCTAAGTAAGGCTCATGGGAGCTTGTTTGAGCAAATATACACATTAATAGGATTTAGAAAACCCAGGAAACAGCAAAGATCAGCCTTCCAGGCCCCTTTGCCAATTCCTATGTCTCCCTGAAGTCAGGTGTGTTCTCTGGTGCTTTGTCAGGGACAGCTTTAAAATGATTCAAATTGTTTGACCTTCCATGACTTTGCATGCTAAGAAGAAAAGCAAAGACGAATTTCAGTGAGAGCGTTTAGACAACAAGAACCTGAAAAATACTGAAGCAGAATATGGGAAGAACTGTGTGTGAGGAGGCACTCTACATGGAGAGAGCTATGAAAGAAAAACAAGCCCCAGCAGAATCTTTGATTACAGAGAGAAGGAAGTAAAGAAATGTGTTTTGGTATTATGTAAAACTCTTCCTGTCTTATCATGGAATGCAAGATTACTAATACGATCCCCCAAAGTAATCAATTATTTCCAGGTTCCATTCCACGGTTTCACTTAGTTTACTAGAGGACACTTTCTGATGGCCCCTTTTACCTGTTTATTATTTGTTGATGTATTTCTTTATCTAAATGTAGCTTTAAAAAGTCAGAAATTTAAGAGATGTTCAATTTTAATGACATCCCTTGAGAAGGGAAAGGATCAGGGTTCTGATGCATGATGCTTTGCCTATGGAGATACTGGAAAATTTTGAACTGAAGTAACTTCTTGTCAATAGCATTTCAGTAGCAACGATTGTTTTCCATGTAAGCACCTACCTGGAGGAGCAGATCAGAAGTTGGTCTGATTCGCTGTTGGAACAGGATGCTTAATGTTCGATTCTGTTGTTCCAAATCAAACACTCTTGTTTTCAACTTTACACACTCCTCCCTTAGATCCTACAACAAATACAGAGAAAGAAAAAATCTATTACTGAAAGACAGCTTTGCATATTATAACCATATTTTATCTGATATTCCAGACACATTGGTATAAAAATAGTATTTTTATCCTTCAAAGCCCCAGGGAATAAATCACACACAATGTTTTCTTCCATAGCCCATTGTCTGATGGAATTATTATGTGCAGGGAGGACCAATTTAAAAAAAAAAAAGTACCTTGAAATCAGAAGTGCATTAATCTAGTATGCTATTTTTGAAGATGGTAAATGTTAGCGATATAAAGTCAATTTGAGTTTCCACCTATATATTCTGCCTTTTCACTGTCTTCATAAAAGCAATCATAAAGCACAAACCACAAGGACAATAATGTTTTTGCAGTGAATAGAGATTTGATGAACTAAAGAAACTATCACTTTTGATAGAGCCTTTTGCTGTCATTTGTAGAAACAAGTTGAAATTTTCAATGCTGGGGCTAATAGAGCCAGTGATGCATTTAGAGGGAGAGAAGCAACTCTGAAGTGAAGGCTTTAAAAGGCCACTTGAAACTTGTCCACATTCTGAACTGATGAATTTCCATGTATTTGGGGTGGTTCAGCCTGGTGCTAGGGAAGAAGTTGAGTAGCCATCCCTGGGCATCCTTCTGCAGCACCTGTTTTGAATAGCTCGAGGACCACAGAGACCTTTCCCTCCAGCTTTCAGAAGGGAAGCTATAACACAGGAGCTTTAGGATTCTCTGGAATCTGCCAATGAACTGCCTTCCAAACTAACCTGTGATAAAGATGCTTGTAGTACTTAAATGTCTACAAGAACTCTCTTTGATGGGGTTCAAGAAAGACCAAGGAGAATAATGCTCTAATTCAAAGTTCTTCAAAAGCTTCCCTTTTCTGCATGTCAAAGTTGGTCTTTCCCTACTTCCAAAATTTTTTGAAAAGGCTCTGCTCTTGCCATATAAAGAAGAATGTTCTGCTTTTGTTCTCCAAAGCTCTGTGCATCCCTGCCATCCTCTTCCCTCCCTTGCCATCATGTTCCCTTCTCACTCCCGTCTTCCATCCAGTCCAACTTTGGGATTTTTTGATTGATGTCCATTTCAAAATCTGTCTGTCTCCTCTCTGGTACTTTTATCTGGAGTCCCCCAAAGACCATTCATTTTTCCGAACTCCAGTAAGCCCCTGACACCTTTTATAGGACATATAGCATAGACTACCTTATACTGATTTTATCTTTCATGCCTAGTCTTAGCTTGTCAATTAGATGGCATGTTCCTCAAAGGCAAGCACAAGAAGACACTCCAATAAACAGCAGCAGAAGCAGATCCTTCTTCACTCTTTTATTCCATCACCTGGCAAAGTATCACATGTAGTGGGAACTTAATAAAGTGGGTGATTATTTTGTTAAACAGAATGATGATGACAAATTCTGCTCTCTGTGTGATTGAGGCTCTAAGTTTCTCAGAACTCCTAGTTTATGGATCTATATATTTTGATGTGGGGCAGATCCAGGGATTACTTGAGACTCTGCAAGCAAGACAGAGCACCAGGCAATAGCTCTGATCCCCAGGCACTAAACAAAGTCACAGAGGTGAGTGGGCCTGTCCGTAACCTTGTGTCCACCTAAGTGTGAAGCTAGACAGATCCAGCTTCTGAGGCTTTACCAGAGCCTCATTATATCCAGATTATATATTCATTTATTCTACTTACAGAGGGCAAGGAAATAGGCCATGGTGTGTCTCACTGTATAGTTTATACTCTCTTCACTTTTTTAGTCAAAGGGGTAGAGTTTATGCATAGGATGTTTCCAAATGATTGCTACCTACAAACGCAGAGCAGAGAAATGTCATGTTCAGAATGAAGCACCTGAGTCCAAGATCTAGGAGGGCAGCAGCCTCCAAAAGCAGAGGCAGGAATGTGTGTATGAGCATGAGCACATATGCCATTTGGCAAAGGTCCCTCTGGGGGTCCAGGCACTGCTCACATTAAAAGGCTAAACTTGTTCCCTTTATTTATAATTCAACCTCTGTCTGTGTCTCATTTACTCTACTTTTTGTTCTTAGCATGCATATAATTCTCTCTGCCCCCAAACACTAATTGTTTTTAGTACTGCTAATTAAGTAATTAATAAAACTTGACTGTGAAGTAAATAAATATTAATAGTACCTATTGGGTGGGAAAACATAATCATTCTCATTTGCAGGTGAAGAAATGGAAGCAGAAGCATATAGTGTGGATTTACAAGGAGAAAAGAGACCTGGAAGGAACAGGATTGAGGATCTTTTGCAGCAAAACTGAGATAACTTGAAAGAGTTCTTCAGATGAGTAAAAGAGAGAGAGAGAGAGGGAGAGAGAGAAGAATAAAAGAAAAAAAATCAATATACTTTATAGAGATTTTTTGTACAGGTGCCCAAATTTCAATGCCCATTACTGTTACTTAAGATAGTAAAAGTTCATTTAGCAGGAACACAATTTATTGACCTTGAGAACTGTTCATCACTCTTGGCTCATCTAGATTAGCACATGGCAGAGGAGGAAATGGAAGGCTTTAGGGGTGTGACTCTGGTCTTAAAATCATTAACGAACAGAATTGATCTGGTCCAAGAATCTGTAGACATAAAATAATTATTGCCTGTGTTGTTGTGATATTCTTGTTCTCTTTACTCAAGCTGTGGTTGGTAAGTGATGCCAGACAGTTATAATCTCAATAAACTGTATTCAAAACCATGCATGCGTGCCCATGGGCACATACATAAGCACAACCAGACTGGGCAGATGGAAAGAGAGAGAGAGAAAAAAAAAACAGCAATTTCTCTGACCACTGCAGTGAGACCTAGGCAGAGGGTGACAGTCAGCTGTCTGGATCCTCTGTACTTACAAAAGGAACCTGCTGACATACAGTAGCATATGACACATGGGGTCTCACTACAAGCATGGTTATTGTGACCCTGACCGTGATGGAGGTGAGACCTAGACTATCTTTCCCAAGTAAGGTGTCAGAAACAAATGAGCTCTCTGCTTAGATGCCATGATTTCCTCATTGAGGAGGCTGGGCCATCTGTTTTCTCACATTCTTCTTTTTTCCTAGTATGTCCCAGGCCCCAAGAGGAAGATCCCACTGAAAACATAGGGTTGTGTCTTCTGCAATAAAAGAGACCTGATGTGTAATTTCATCAGGAGCGAAATAATGCCAACAGTTTGACTACATATAGGAAAGTGCAGAGGTCTTTGGGTTCAAAAAAATAGCCAGAACTGTTTTCCTTGCAATCTGCATGTCATTATCAACTGGAAACAGAATATGGGATTAAAGCTGAATGTGAGGGCAGCCCTGGTGGCTCGGCGGTTTAGCGCTGCCTTCGGCCTGGGGCGTGATCCTGGAGTCACGGGATTGAGTCCTGCGTCAGGCTCCCTGCATGGAGCCTGCTTCTCCCTCTGCCTGTGTCTCTGCCTCTCTCTCTCTCTGTGTCTCTCCTGAATAAATAAATAAGATCTTTAAAAAAATAATAATTAAAGATGAATGTGAGGGCAAATATACTGAGCAATGTGATAAACTGTTCTAAAAGACCCTGTATATCTTGATCTCAAACGATAGCTTCCCTGGAGTATCCATGCAAATAATCCTGGCAAGTATCACCTGCACTCAGGGCTAAAGAAGATTCTGGATCTACTGCTATGTAGTACCTACAAGTACGGCTGCTTTAATGCATCATTTAGAACTAAAACTTTACCTGCTGAAGTCAGTTTAATAAAGTGTTGATTGCATAGAAGTAAGACATATTGTGACATCACTGGAATATTGATGAAAACTATTTAAATCTGATTTTATCACGTAAAAATGATATCATACTGGTAAAATTATTTCAGATGCAATGTGTATCGTGGGAATATACCACATTGGGAGTTAGGGGGTCTGGACTCCAGTCCTCCTTACCCACATGACCTGAGAATGTAACATATTCTGGTTTTGCCTCAGTTCCTTTATCTGTAAAACTGGGCTACTGGACAAAATTGGACTTTAAGAGAATGTGTGTCTCAGCTGCTTCATGAGATGGCTTTTAAACGGCCACTTCATTCCTTCCCTGAAGCTAAATGGCCACCATACCCACCAGTTTCTCCTTGTAACATTCCTTCAGTGGCTTTCACTGATACATCCCTTTCTTTGCCAAGGATGCAGACTTGTGTAAAAAGAAAAGCCAACTCTCAGACTAACCAAAGGCCTCAATGTCAAATATCTAAGAGGCAAGGCAGGTAACATAAACATGTACCTGAATCAGACCAGCCCCAACAAACAGGATGTGGTTAGTCCTGTGGCAAAGTGAAAACCGCAAACCTTCATCCCAAATGCATTCAGATTAAAACATTTCTCATCTGGGTGATAGCTAAACAGTTCATGTAATCATAGTAAATTAAGGCCATAACCAAGGCCAATTGACAATCTCGGGATTAAATGCTCTCTAAGGTCTCTGGCAATTGTAAAATTCTGGAGTCTAAAATAAGATGGATTCTGAGAAAGCTTGACTCCAGATTTAGAAAGTCAGTTTTGACTGCACACATGTCAGATCCTGAATATCTCTTTTGCTGACCAGGACTGGCAATGTTTCCAGAAGTTTTAAGAAATCCATTGGCTCCCTTGCCCTTTTGTTCTATTTCCTGCAGTCATATCTAATGATTGGATTCCAATCCATCTGTTGATTTCTGCAGTCCCATCTCTGCCTGCTGAACTACAGTAGGGGAAAAACAGTAAGTGATCCAATGGGACTGTTGATGTTGAACGTTGCAAAGGGAAGATTTGGAGTGTCACAACCCTAGTTTGAAGATATGGGCTTTGCCCCTTCTTGCATTCAGAACTATGGGAACACTATGTTCTTAGTTCTATCTTTTTTTTTTTAATTTTTATTTATTTATTTATGTATGATTGTCACAGAGAGAGAGAGAGAGGCAGAGACACAGGCAGAGGGAGAAGCAGACTCCATGCACCGGGAGCCCGATGTGGGATTCGATCCCAGGTCTCCAGGATCGCGCCCTGGGCCAAAGGCAGGCGCTAAACCACTGCGCCACCCAGGGATCCCTCTTAGTTCTATCTTATAGGGTTGCAGTGAGAACAAAATGGCTTAGAGGATTTAAAGTGCTGGACATGAGGTCTGACTCCTTTTAAGTGCATAGCAAGTATAAACAGACCCTCTTCAGGGAACTGGATCCTATATACACCATTGCCAGCTGAATGGACACAGGTGGCCCAACTGCCCCTCCATTAGGGAAATATGTAGAAGTTTGGAGTTCTTTCAGATACAAGCTCCAAAACTGTGCCCTGCTTCTATCTGGTGGCTGCATTGCTGGATTCTCTCATATGGAGCCTTATTCCATGTTGGTAAAGAAAAAACACCATATAAATATTTAGTTATCTTAAAGATCATGCAGACAAAGCTCAAGTTGATATGTTGAAAAATGACTCAAGAAAAAAAAGATTTTCTTCCAAGTTTGATGATAGTGGCAAAACACAAAAAACAAAAAATAACAGTAAAGAACTCAGGACAGTTACGTTTTCAGTGAGTGTAATTGACCTAATGAAGATAAAATATATTTCAGACAAATATATGAGCTTGCCCTGAATTATTGATTTTGCTTGCACTTGTAGCCTCGCACCTATGATTTGGAATCATAAATGGAAGTGAGCTGGGTTTAATGTTGTCACTTTAGCTTTATTGATCTAAAGGAGGGACAATCTGCTGTCTTAAGGGAATCCACAGGTTTCTGAGACAGATTGAATTACTTGACTAGGACAGTATATGTACATTTAACAGAAACTGATAAGTTCAGGGAAATAAATTTTTTTTATCAGTATTGAGAAAAAGAAGTACACTGTGTTATTTCAAGATGCTTATCTGGGCCAGTTGATGATATGCCAGGAAAATGCTTTTTTGGTTGCTCATGGCAGGTTTGCTTTGTGTCATAACAAACGATATATTCTAAAACTGCATGGTTATGACTGTAATTTCACCTCAAAAAAAATCTTTTTGGTGACTTAGATAAATCACTCAAGATTTCTGCTTTCACTCTGTGCCAGCTACATCCCTCTTTAGAATTAGTTTTCTCATCTGCATTTGGAGTACATTTTATTTCCTGTATTGTGCTCTTAATTAAAAAGAAATTTGAGTCTCTTTGTGTCAATTTTACAGTCTCTATAAAAACTGGGAGGTACACGTTTCTGCAGAACATGATTCTTTTGGAATCTTTGAAAATCCTGGCATCTCCTCCTGCCTCAGAGTGTCCCTGAGGTATGCTATCTCACACAGTAGCATGTCTTTCTGTGTCTTACTGCTTAACTGTACCAAGGTAGATTTATCTGTTTACTAGTTATTACTTGGATTTGTGTAGCTATTTTTTGTGGCTGACCTGAAGGGTCTCATTTTCCTTTATATTGTACCATACAGCTTCCTTGTCTCTTTCCTGAGGCACCATTAAAAAAAGACAGGCATGAGAAGTTTTCGACAGTTACACACCGAGCTACAACAGTGCTTCCTTCATTCCTTAAGTTTATAATTAAATGAGCACAGTTTCTAACAGGAGGAAAGCAAATGAGAAATTAAAGCCTTTGAAAAAGAAAAAAAAAATTTCAAATACGCTGTGACAGAAATTATGAGATGCCCTTCAGTATGTTTCTCCCCTTCTCCTACAATACTATGAAAATCCATTTTCAGCTGGGCACCTACCCAGAATAAAGACTTCACTGTCAGCTTCTCTAGGTGTGGCTGTGCGGTTAAGGTCTGCTCAAGGAGATGTAAATGGGGAGGTAAGAAAGCTCTTGGAAGTCTCTCTTAAAAGGCACCTTGTGTGTGCCCTTTATCTTCTTGTTTTCTTCAGCTTTTCCTCATTCCTGATGGCTGGAATGTAGATGTGATGACTGGCGCTAGAGCAGTCATTTTAACCATGAGGTGACCTTGGGAATGGAGGCCACATCCCATAGAATAACAAGATAGAAACCAGAGACACTCAAAACCACATGGACTTTATGGAGCAGAGTAACCATAGCAACCCTATACTGCCTACCTATAGATTTTGTTATGAGGAAGAAATAGTATTTTAGCCTATTTAAGTCACTAGTAGTTTGGATCTCTGTTACTCACAATGGAATCTAATTCAAATGAATAGGTATAGTCAGATCTCTCTATTTATGCAATATTAATGTAAAACCTGCACCAGTTAAAATCATTTGAAACAGAAAGCATGATTTAACAAAAGCAGTTGAGGAGAAAGTCTAGCAAAAATAATATCACAATGCCTCTATAGTATAAATTAACAATAATATTTATCTCCAATGAGAAGTGGTCAATCCCTAATAAAATAATTTTTAAATAAAAAATCAAAATGTCAAAATTATTTTGCTATCATTAGCCATGTACTCCAGAATATGCCACACAATCTAAGACTTTCTCTTATAGAAAAGGTCTCCATCTCACAGAGAGGTAATTCAGAACAAACAAAATCTGAAAGAACTAGAATTCAGCCTCTGAGAAACATTATAGAAAGAGATAAGAAAATTTCAATAAAACGTGCCAAAATAGCCAAATTTGGACAATAACTTGCATCGGCCCACTCTGGCCCCAAAACATAATCTTCTATTGTCTGAAGAGAGAATAGAGACATGGCAAAGGAGAAGGCATACAAAGCTCATGCTCAAAAATTATTTGTTTTTATTCCTCAACTTCACTGAAGAATAATTAAATAACTGTATATATTTAAAGGGTAAAATGTCATGATTTGATATATCTTACGTGGTGGAATGATTACCAAGATCTAGATAATTAACACATCCACACCTCACATAGTTGTTTCTTTGTTTGTTTGGTGGTGAACTCGACTGTCAGCAACTTTCAAGTATATGATATTGCCATTTGCTTTTTATTTGCCACAAACCAATTTCTATAGGAATTATTCCGCATACTTCCCATCTTAGGATGACCACTACAGTTCTGGGAGGTGGGAACTTTAGAGAAGAGGGACCAAGACCCAGAGAAATTAAATAACTTCTTAACCTCCAAGAATTTTAGGCTTCTGTTAAATGTTGTCCATCAAAGGCTATTCATTTTACAGGAATTGAAGGAATCCACCAACTTAAATAATATCTGCATTTACTAAATAAATGGGTCCGTGGAAATCTTCCACCTTCTGCTACTTTACCAAGATGAAAAGTATTCAAGTATTCAAACCATCCTGAATTTTAGGATTCTGTTGGTCACTGAAGTTACTTTGTATGCCCGTCTAAAACACACACAATTTTAACTTAAGTGAATAAACAGAAAAGTATTGCATCTATCAATCACAATTTCCTGGTTTGACAATATGAGTTCCAACCTATTCACATAAGTACCTTGAAGATAATAAGCCAGAAAGTGACCTACCTTTTGAGTGAGCAGAGCTTGAACAACTTGGTTGGCTACCTTTAAAAAATAAAGAAAAGAGGTGTCGTTTAGAATAACAAGACTTTATACGCATGGACTGTAATTTACCAATACGTTTCCCTCAGCTTATTCTACTTAATTAGCTCCTCATTTGCCTCTTTTCTTTCTGTTTAGAGGACCTGATTCTTTTCATAATAAGCCTATCCTTCTAGGTAATATTTTGCTTTTTTCCAGAGGTGACCTTGTTGCTAATTAAGATGGTTAGGTTGGAAAGATCATTCATATCTTGACTTCTACATTTCCATATTTGGAAAAATAATATCCTTTCATATGTAAAGTACTCCAAGATGGCTAAAAAATGATACAGTGTAAAACACGATCCTAATTATCTGTACACACAGTTTCTACACTTTGCTGATTTACAGTGTCCTTTGCCTCTCCTTCCCCTTCTTCAGCTGTGTGACTATTTCACTACTTAAAATGACTTGGGATAGAGATAGGTTCGAATGGTGGAGAACCAGAGCAGCCCATTGTTTTCTGTGTGCTCTGTTTACATCCTCCATGGTTGCATTTACTCCATCCTCTTGTCACTGCTACCCGCAGCAGAATCTGGTAGTGTTTACTCTAACATCTATTTCTCCTTTCTCCTAAGTAATAAACTCTGATTTTTGTTGTTGTTGTTGTTGTTGGGTACATTCAAATACAGTTCCCAGACTTCCTTGTAGATAAGTGTCACTTTGTGACAAATTCCTGGCCAATGAGTTATAAATAGACTTTTTTTCTTGGTCTCATAGGGAGTCTCTAAAGAAGAACCTCGCTCTTTCTCCTCCTTTTCCTGTCTGGGATATGAAAGTGATGGCTGGAACCTCAGCAGCCCCCTTAACAATGAAATTAACACATTAAGTATTTTTGGGCAGAAAAATGGGATGAGCTCGGTTCTGATGATGTAGGGAGTTGCACTGTCTATCTCTGAACTTCTATGTGAGAGAGGGGAAAAAAATCTGTTATTTTGAGTTTCTTTCAATACACAACCAAATAGAATTCCTACTAATAGATGAACATAATTCTAATTTTCTTCAGGTATCAGACAGCTTCAGGCAGTAGGAGAAGCTAGGCCCCTCTCAGACTAATGAGGTGAATCTTGATTAATCTAAACCAAACTTGGCAACTCCATTCCCTTTCAGTGAATAGTTTAGCAGTGGGTGTGTGGCACCATTCCAGCTAAGAGCCACATATAAAACCAGTAACTTGTCCCTGGTATTTGCAAAGATCTGACATTTTCTCCAGATAACCATTTCATCACTTCTCTATATATTTGTGCTAAGATTTCTTTTTCAGCTGCAGATACCAAAAACACTGCGCAGGAAGCCACTTACTTAATTTCACTATAACCATGAAGCTATGCACCCATATGGCTACTCTTGATACAATTAAGGTGGGCAGATGAATTATGTAGTATTTTTCAGCCAGTACATGAACTGTGTACATTTAAGTGATCATTGAAACTTAGAGCATTAAAGACCAAGTCATAATATTTTAAAGTCCTAGATATCAGGTACTTCAGTTCATTCGTTTCTTCCTTCATTTTTTTTTAAATATAAATCTGTATTTATAAAGCTAGATGACTGGGATATGCTCCTTGGTTTCAGAGAGAATATAACTTGTAGGAAGTAGGCAAGAACACAATTATAACACAGTGTGATAAGCATGTAATCATCTTGGTAATTCTCATATTCAACCAAAGGCTGAGGGACATGCTTTCATCTTTTTCTCTTGATAACCAATTTACTCTTGGTGATACTAAACTATGTGTGCTTGTTTCCCTGTTTAGTATAGTGGAACAGATTAGGGTAAGAATGTTTTCATGGAGCTTAATTGTTTTTTGACTCAATATTGACAAAGTAGCACATCCTTAATGACAGTTGGCTACCAGTAAGTCTCACAGAAAATTAAAACACAGGCTGCCATCAACTGTGGATAGGAGGCATTCATAGCACAAGCGATACATGATTAAAATCAAATTACCTATAACTGATTAGTTGAACTGTAGGCACAAAAGGCTTTTTTTTTCTTTTTTCTATCAGAATCCTTTCCAAATCTACATTGTTGACATTAAGTAAATGAGAGGGACCTTTCATTGAAAGTAACTATAGTTTTGAAGAAAAAGCATTACTTATTTTTTTAAGTCCAGTCCAAGTTAAAGAAAACTACCTAAGGACACTTGTAGACCAAAGTAAACCATATTTCCCTTAACTGGTGCCTTTTCTTTTTCCTTTATCACTTGATTTATATATGGCCATAACAGTGATAAATGTTATTCAATCATACAAATTGACCAATAGTGTCATCTTAAAAATCTTTCAGTTTTTAAACGTTCATTCCAATTCATAAGTTACTGAAGATTTAAAGTCAAAGGATAGGTCATCTATTTTATTCTTGGCAAATTAAAAACAAAAAACATACAACAGAAGAGTTCAACTATTCATGCAGCTTGAATCAGGAACAACGTACCAAAATTAATTCACACCATAAATAATTTAATTCTTTTAGATCTCAAACTTTGGATTTGATTTACATTCTCATAAAACTGCCTAATATCAATATTTTCTTTTCTTCCTCCAAACTGGTCCCTCACTTAAACCGGGCTGTGGAACAGTGGTCACACAAAATAGCTCTCTACATGATTTAACAGGAGACATAAATGAATATCCTAACTGTAACGGCCCGCAGGAGGAAATACGTTCTATCTTTGCAATCCGAGTATGTTGCCTTATGGGCTTATAGGCTCCATCTCTGACACAGTTCCTTCTGGCATGTATTTTGGACAATTGTTCTACCTAATAATTGAACAAAGATACACGAATGCATTATTTCTTCACCTACTGACGTGGGGTTATATTACCCAGAAGGACTCACAGATCCTCTGCAGAAGAGCAGTCCAGTTTGTACAAATGCTTTCCTGGGTTCTGTCTATAAAGACAGTTTCCTGGGTTTCATTACTACTTTTACTGGCTAAGTTTCCCTGAAGCATCAATAGAACAGCTGTTTGGAGATTGTGCCTGCAACCTCTAATAGGTTCACAAGATGACCCCTGGAATGGGCCCCTGCCCTCATCATAGAATTATGCTCTGAGCACTTGGGTTGCAAATAATCACACACCCGCAGGCCCAGCTAATGAGAACAAATAACTTGTAGTGTCACCTGACAGCTTTCCTCTCCAAAGAAAGGAAAAATAGCAGCTGGGCTGGGCCAGGGGGACTTGAGACAAGCAGAGCAAAGCTGACAGTCCTTAAGCCTCTGGCTTGTTTTACAACCTGCCTCAGGCTCTCTGTGGAGACCTCCCCGCTTTACCTCTGGTGGGGCAGGGCTGCAGAGGAGCAGGAGGTGCCAAGGAGAGGGCCCTGGTACCTCTCCCCCTCTCAGTAAGCATTCTCTCCAACAAGCCAGTTCCTCTGCTACCTGGCCCTTCTTCTACCCACACAAGTCTTTGTTCTTCTCCATCAGTCTTGTAGGGGTCGTGTCCATGCCTCCAGCCCCACTGAACTCTCCAGGAAGCAGGTGCGCAGGAGGAGGAGGGCGTTGTCTGTTCTTCTTTTCAAAATAGTCCCTGAGGCTGAGTGAGAAGCCACACTCGGGACTTATTCCAAGAGGGAGCCAATTTTCACCAAATCCAGAGGACAGTGAGGGCGGGATGGAGGCTGGCAGAGTGAGGAACTCAAAAGTCACCAAGCTTTGACAGGGCTCCTCCTGCCTCATGCTTTTGCTTTTTGTCCTTGCAAAGGATATCCTTTTATCATGCAAAGCAACTGCCACATCAGCAAGCTCATTTAAAAACCTAATTGAAGGAGGACAAGTTTTGGAAAATGTGCCTTGGAGAAGTTTTAGATGCTTCTGAGTTTGTTTTATCATACTGAGGCAGCTGGGGACAAGTGGGAGGAGCATGGGGGCAGAATCAAAAGGACTTGGGTTCAAATCAGTAGTGTATAATGTGTTGATTATACACTGATGTGTACGAGGATGAGGGACTAGCATGACTCACTCATCTGTGAAGTAGTGGACCTGGCCACCTCTCAACTTGTGAAAAACGCAGGAGATGACAGATATAACATTGGGCAGTACCTGATACAAAGCAGTCCTCCGTAAAAGTTAAGTCTGAATCTGAGCACTTGAACTTCAAACAATAAAATGCATTTTTAGGTAAGTAAGAAAAGATGGTTTTAGAATAAGAGATTTTATTTGTATAAGAATGAAATGTGTGTGTGTGTAATATGTATGTTTAAATAAAAATCACTAAGAACCTATATTATTTTTTGCTCTGTAAAATACTGGGAGTGGGAGAAATTCATCTAAATATGTATGTGGGATCACAGGGAAAATTAATTGGGAAATTAATTTGGGGATGATAATCTCCATTTATTCATTTAGTCATATGACAAATACACATTAAGTGCACAGTGGGCCACAGATTGTGCTGAATCTTAGAGAAATATGGTGAATAGAGCCAAGGTGCTGCCTCATGGTGGCTAGCGTTCAGAGCAGACACAGGAAGTCCATCCTCTGTTGATTTCATGGTCCATTCCTAAAATGGGCATTTGAAGCATGTGAGAGCCACAAGCAGGATCATTATCTCCCATCTCCATCGATCAAGAGGTTGTTTTTCAAGATTACTTAGGGCCCAGGAGAGGGACATGCACTGAGTATGTTTGGTGATTCCACAATCCAACCCTGGTCTATAGCATATGAACCAGAGAGGAAGGTCAGAACTGTTCTTAACCATTTACCTTTGCTTTTATTTGGCTTTGGTTTAAAAAATATTTTGGTGCTTTTTTTTTTTTCTTTTCTTTTTTTGAACTACCTCCATTTCCTGCCTTCATGCTCTGAAATAAAGAGCACAAAGAAGTAAGAGAAGAACTCAAATCTGGCATTCTCATGGACTATAAGGAACTCTGGCTCTACTCTGATGGTTTGAAGGGGAGGGTAGGTTCTCCAAATGCTGCATGCAAAAACTTTGCCAGGCAAGTCTGATAAATTGCCAATTTCCTTACCCTTCACTCTGCTTGCGAATAGCTGAATAAGGTCTGGTACTTGGCATTTTAATTTTTTTCTGCGTCAAATTTATTTTATTTTTTCTTTTCCAAGTATTTATTTATTTATAAATATTTTATTTATTTATGTGGAACACAGAGAGACAGAGACATAGGCAGAGGGAGAAGCAGGCTCCCCGTAGGGAGCCTGATGCGGGACTCGATCCCAGGACCCCGGGATCGTGACCTGAGCAGAAAGCAGATGCTCAACCATTGAACCACCCAGGCATCCCTCCAAAGTTTTTCTTTAAATTCTAGTTATCATGCAGTGTAATACTAGTTTCAAGTGTAGAATTTAGTGATTCATCACTTACATACAACACCTGGTGCTCATCACAAGTGCCCTCCTTAATACTTATCACCCATTTAATAATCCCCACCACCAACCACCTCCCCTCCAGTAACCCTCGGTGTGTTCTCTATATTGTTTGTTTTCTGGTTTGCCTCCCTTTTTTCCCCTATGTTCATGTGTTTTGTTTCTTAAATTGCACATATGCTTGAAATCACATAGTATCTGTCTTTCTCTGACTTATTTTCCTTAGCATAATACACTCCAACTCTATCCAACTCATTGCAAACCACAAGATTTCACTCTTTTTGTTGCTGAGTAATATTCATTGTATATCATACCACATCTTCTGTATCCATTCATCAGTTGATGGGCATTTGGGCTCTTCCCATAATTTGGTTATTATTGATAATGCTGCTCTAAACAAATGTGCCCCTTTGTTTTTTTTTTTTTTTTTAAGATTGATTGATTGATTCATAAGAGACAGAGAGAGAGGCAGAGACACAGACAGAGGGAGAAGCAGGCTCTCTGCAGAGAGCCAGATATGGGACTCGATCCTGGAACTCCAGAATCATGCCCTGAGCTGAAGGCAGATGCTCAACTACTGAGCCATCCAGGTGTCCCACATGTGCCCCTTTGTATCAGTATTTTTCCATCCTTTGGATAAATACCTAGTAGTACAATTGCTGGGTCACAGGGTAGTTCTATTTTTAACTTTTTGTGGAACCTCCAAAGGGTTTTCCAGAGTGGCTGCACCAGTCTGCATTCCCACTGATAGTGTAAGAGGGTTCCCCTTTCTCTACATCCTTGTCAACATCTGTTGTTTCCTGTATTGTTAATTTTAGCCATTTTGACAGATGTGAGGTGATGCCTCATTGTAGTTTTGATTTGTATTTCCCTGATGATGAGTGATGTTGAGCATCTTTTCATGTGTCTGTTGGCCATCTAGATGTCTTCTTTGAAAAAATATCTATTCATGTCATCTGCCCATTTTTAACTGGATTATATGGTTTTTTTTTTTTTGGTGTTGAGTTGTGTAAGTTCTTTATATATGATGCCTACTAACCCTTTATCAGATATGTCATTTGCAAATATCTTCTTCCATTTTGAAGATTGTCTTTTAGTTTTGTTGATTGGTTCCTTTACTGTGCAGAAGCTTTTTATCTTGATGACGTCACAATAGTTTATTTTTATTTTTGTTTCCCTTGCCTTGGGAGATGTATCTACTAAGAAGTTGCTACAGCCAATGTCAGAGAGGTTACTGCCTGTGTTCTCTGGGATTCTGATGGCTTCCTGTCTCACATTTAGGTTTTTCATCCATTCTACATTTATTTATGTATATGATTAATAAAGTGGTCCAGTTTCATTCTTTTTACATGTTGCTGTCCAGTTTTCCCAACACCATTTGTTGAAGAGACTGTTATTTTCCCATTAGATATTCTTTTCTACTTTGTCAAAGACTAGTTGACCATATAGTTGTGGGTCTATTTCTGGGTTTTCTATTCTGTTCCATTGATCTATATGTCTGTTTTTGTACCAGTACCATACTGTCTTGATGACTACAGTTTTGTAATATAGCTTGAAGTCCAGAATTGTGCTGACTCCAGCTTTGGTTTTCTTTTTCAAGATTGCTTTGACTATTTGTAGTCTTTTGTGGTTCAAGAATCTGTACTTTTAGCAACCACTGCACATCTTTCTGATGCAGAAAGGGCCCAAAAACACACTTTGAAAAATGCTGGGACAGCATTTACTTTCTGTTTGCTCAGACACTGTTGAGGAATTAGAAATAACCCCAAATTTACATACCAGTCTATTGCTCTTCTATCATCTCATCCAAGTTTGATGAGATTTTTATCCTCTTATGGACACTTTCTGAAAATGTTCTTTAAAGCACAGCATTCAGAGGACTTAAGTGCAATGGTTCTTGATCTTGGCTGAATATTATAACTCCCTGAAATCTTTAAAATTTCTAACACCCAGGCTCCACATTAGACCAGAACTGGACCAGAATCTCTGAGGTGCAGCCCAGCCAACAGTATTCTTAAGCTTTCCCAGGTAAATCCGATGTTCAGGTAAGGGTGAGCACTACTTGGACTTTACCTGCTACAGCTCCTGTGGCTGAAGATGTCCTTTCAGTTCTGACTGCCGGCATACCCACTGCCTCTCCCTTTAGTGATTGGGTTGTATGTTCCCAAAGACCCCAGTGTAGCTCATTTCCTATGTGAATTTCCCTCATTTCATTCTAATCATTCTACTGTGATTAATCATCCCTCTCACTTCTGCCAGGTGAGGAGCACCATGACTTCCCAGGCCTGGGTGACTCTGACCTGACACACAACAAATATTGTAGGATACAAATGAATCCACCTAAATGTAAGGCAATAGTTTGAGGAGATGTTATTTTACTTATTTTTTATGTGTGTCATTATACTTCTCCCCATGGGAATTAGTTGGTCCTAAAGGAACTCTGGCCAACATATTAATGAGAATAAACAGCAATTCACTGCTTGCCAGCAAACTGTGTGTCAAACAGCTGAAGGAAGAAACTAGACACAAACATGGAAACCTCCATCCCCCTCAAGAAATCAAGACTGGTCCTTGGTGTTGTCTTTGTATTGTAATGCAAGGAGAAGAGGAGCGACATGGAGGGGATGTGAAGTAGTGAAGGGTGTGTGTGTGTGCACACATTTGTGAGCATGTGTGTGCCAGCAAGCCTGTGTCTGTGGATGTGGCTGTTTCCTCCTGAATAAACACACCCCTGTTTTATAGGACACACAGAGGGTATTCTTACTCCCCAGTGTTTTCCCCAAATTCTCAACATGTTCTTCATTTCCCAGAAAATAACAATCAGTGTAAAAGGGATAGAAAAACATTTCAATTTTAGATTATATCCACTTGTGTATGTTTTATGAAACCCACTAGCAAGGAAATAACTTACATGAGGCCTTACCTTGTTAGTTTGTCTAATTAGTCTAAAAAGCCTTGGAAAGAATTTCCAGTTGGCATTAATTACTACACTCAACTACCCCTTTGAGAGTGTTCTCTTACAATGCATAGAAATGGATTGTCTATCCTCATGCAATTAGTTACAAAACAACTGGCATATGTAATCAGGGGCCGGTATCATGAATGCAAAACATTTGTATGGCTCAAAGGTGGTTCTGAGTTGCAAATCATCTCTTTGGCAACAGTTAATTTTTGCAATTAAGAACAGAGGGACTCTGCCTTTAAAAATTCTGTCTTCAGTAGAAGCTCCATATGCAATAATTCTCTGGATGAAAAATTATGTTTGACCCAACACATTCTGATGAAACCTTCAGAATGCAGGCATAGGTAGCAAATGGAAAACAAGACTATGAGTTTCCATAAAGAAATGCTGTGAGCTTTTTGACTGATAGGGAGGGATGACCGTGGGAGAATTTTGACAAATAAGAAGTTCTTGTGGTGAGATTCACATAAATTTAACTTCTGAATACAGATTCAATCTCATCAGAAATTCTGTACAGGAGGTTAAAGTGAAAACTTGCCAATATTTGTGGCTTTCAATATCCTTGGATCTATTTGATTTTTTTTTGCCCCAAACTTTGATTGGACCAGGAGCCTGGGGGACAGCATGGAGAAGTGCTAAACTGGCCTCACCAGACTGAGTCATCATTCCCCTCTTATGTCAACTTACTCCAGCTATTCTTTTAACTCTGGGCGTTGCAAAGATTATTTCAAGTCTTTTTAGGTCCTGACAGGGCAGAGCACTGCAAATACCATTTTGCTTGAGTAACTGATATATATGGCTAGAAATATTAAACCATTAAGTAACTTTCTGGAAACATGTTGAAAGTTCTTCTATTAGACATACGTAACTATAAGGCAAAGTAGTCAATGTTCTGAGGACAGTGGCTCTCAAACTGTAGGGTGTGTCATCATCACCTGAAGAGCCTGCAAACACACAGACTGCCAGGCTCATTCCCAGAGTCCCTTCTTTGGGATGTATGGGGCAGGGGCTCAGATTGTGCATTTCTAATAACTTCCAGGTGAGGCTACCGCTGCTGGTTCAGGGGTCACATTTTCAGAATCCCTAGTGTAAGAAAATACTGGACACAACTGCAACTCTGAGGAGAGAGACCACTCCCAGTTTCGAGGGAGGAGAGAGGTATGTGGTAGCAGTGATGATGCCATAAGTGGGATCTGAACCTGTGTTCTTCATAGCATAATCCATCACCTTCTAGGGCAGTGTGGGGGAGGGGAAGAAGGATCAAGAGGAGTTTTTTGGAGAAGGCTTTCCTAATTGTTAGTGAGGAGGAAATGACTGCAGACCTACATGCTAGTTTTCACTGGTAAGGTAATGGAGCATGATTTAATGTTGTTGTGCTTATTTTCTGAAAACCTGCATCAGCTATTTCAAACAACTCCTAAGACGACAAGATAGGTATGTGCAAGTTTTAGGGTATCAGGCAGATGACTAAAAAACTCATCTCATTAAAGTAATAACTCCAATCACCAAGAAAATCCCAGATGAGAGCTTGTCAGTGAGGTGAGTGACCAATCCTGCCCGGGTGTTACCACAGAGACGGATGGTAGGATTCCTGACAGAGTGTGAAGGGAAGGGCTGAGGATAATGAGGGCCCTGCACACACCTCAATTTTCCCCTTGCCTCCCAGGGACTTAGAAACGCCCACCATCTTTGCCTTCATCTCTTCATTATCATCAAATAATATTTCTCAAGTTTATTCACGTGGGTGGCTCTGTCTTCTCCCATTTGCTCAAATTCTCTTCCTCACTTTCTTTTCTCTTCTTGGCTTGGTTCTCAATCTACTGATTCCCCCCCCCCACCCCGGCTGCCAACTGCGAATATCGCCCCCACCCACTCTATCAAGAATTTTCTTTTTCAGAAACAGCATCCAATTGGAGATGCAGTGGGCTTTGATCGGCTTTTCTCATTCACAGGCTGGGGATCACACTTACTGGACAGAAGGAATCTATCATACAGTGAAGCATTCCCCAAACTGTGCCCCAAGAATGTTAAATGATAACCAAAAGGGACTTACAGATGCCTGTATAATAAAATAGGGAGAGAAGGAAGAGGGAGAGGGTGGGAGAGAAAGACTGGCCTTCCTTCTCAATGTCCACAGTCATGTGTACAACCTTCCTCTGGAGGACAGAATGCTAATGCTCTACAGAGGCCGTAACAGACATCTATTAAGATCTGACCAAGGGATTCCTAAATAGTCCGGCCTTTTGTGAAGAACCTTTCTAGTCAGCTTACCTCGTCAAGACATCGCTCATACTGTTCCCTTTGATTTTCATTTTCCAAAGCCAAAGCTGAATTCTCTGCCTGCAGTGAGATACAAAAATAATACAAATAAATCAATGAAATGTTGTGTTAGGTGACAACTCATTCAGTACAGTTACTAAATATATCTTCTCAGGATCCAAGACAATCTTTTAGAAGAATCTTTGACAAGTTTGCTCTAAGTACTATTATAAATATCTCAGGGATGACTTGTGTCTTATCAGCTTGTTCACAAAAGTACATTACCATTTAAAGAAATGCGAAACTTGATATTCTGAACAGGGAGCAAATCAAATCATGGCCTGATGTGAGAGTGTTCTGTAAAAGGATTACCATGTTTATTTCATTCTACGAAAATGTAAATGTACGAAATGCCTTAATCCACTTCATTAAGACCTGTCACAGTTTCACAACCCGATATTTGTTTAGGCCACAGAAAAGAATCTCAGGTAAACCTACGAAAGCATCATTCCAAAGACAAACCACACACGTCGTTTTCCTTATTAATCGATGGCTATTAAGCATAAGAATATAATGAGAAATTCAACAATTGAGGTATACTTGAGTCCTTCCCCCTCCCTTTTAAAAACTACTGCTTTCCTGATCCTCAGAACCACGAGGCTAGCTGAATCTTAAACAGGTTACTAGAGGAGACTCAGTTGAATATGGTTACCTGGCTGCTAGTGGAACAAGAAGGGGAAAAAGACATAGGTATACGCATACTAGGTTTTCAGAAGGAGCATAAAATGGTGACATGGGAACTGCCTTCTGCAACTGGTGACCTATGTCCCTTTCCGCTACTATTGGCCTAGTCTGAATCCTGAGCTTGCAAGTTAACCCTTCCCAAAGCTGCAACAAAGAGCATGCACCCTCCACCCCCCACACCCCCACCCCCAGGCAAACTCAGCTCTACCTACCCCTTCACTACAACCCTTCTTGACATTTGAAAGTGTGGAGGACACCTTGGTGGCTCAACAGTTGAGCTTCTCTGCCTTTGGCTCAGGGGGTGACTGGATCTAGTCCCACATCAGGCTCCCTGCCTGGAGCCTGTTCTCATCCCTCTTCTTATGTCCCTGTGTCTCTCATGAATAAATAAGATCTTTAAAAAAACAAAGTGCAGAGGATACAGAGCTCTAAATCAGTAGAGGATACAGAGCTCTAAATCATTTAGATTTAAAAGATCTAAATCTTTATTCAAAAGAATGGTGTGATTTTTAGGTGGTACAAAGATCAACATTTTATCTTAAATTTTCTTCCCATCAGATTTTTCTTTAAAAAAAAAACAAAAAAACAACCCTTTCTATTTGGAAATAATTTCAACTTGCAGATGATCTAAAAGAAAAGTATAAGGAACTCCCACATACCCTTTCCTCAGATTCACCAACTGTTAGCATTTTGCCACATTTGAGAGATTATTAGATCATTCCCTTTTTCTTTCATTGTTTTTCCCTGCAACTTGCAAGTGAGTCGCAGACATGATGCTCTTTACCCCTAAATACTTCTGTATATATTTCCTAAAGACAAAAACATTTTTTCACACAACCACAGTACAGTTGTCAAGTTCAGGAAATATTAATTGATACAATACACAATCTGATCTTCAGTATCTATTCCAATGCGTCCATTGTTCCAGCAATGTCATTACAGCAATTTTTCCAGTCTTGAAACTTATCCAGGGTCAGGCATCTATTGCATCTATTTGTCATTCATATAGGACGCTTTAATCTGGAATAGTCTTTTGTTTTTCATACTATTAGTTTCTTCTTCTTTTTTTCTTCCTCCCTTCCCTTCCCTTCCCTTCCCTTCCCTTCCCTTCCCTTCCCTTCCCTTCCCTTCCCTTTCCTTCCCTTCCTTCTTTTCCCTCCCTTCTTCCTGTTCTTCTTCCCTCCCTTCTTCCCTCCCTCTCTTCCTTTCTTCCTTTTTCTTTCTTGGAAGAGTAAAGGCCAATTATTTTGTGGGATGTCCCTTAATTTGGGCTTGTTTCAAATTTCCTCCTGTACACTTGGCAGGAATAGCATATGAATGATGCTGGGTCCTTCTCAGTGCATCATACCAGAACTGGTCATGTCCATGTCACCATTACTGGACATGTTAGCTTTGATCACTTGGTTAAGGTGGGACCTGCCAAATCTCCCCACTCCAAAGTTACTTTCCTTATGTAGTTAATATATTGTTCAGAAATGTCTTTAGACTATGAAAATATAATATTTCTCATCAAATTTTCATCAATTTATTTTAGCAACCATTGATGAATCTTGCCCGAATCAATGATTCCTATGGTCGCACATGGTGATTTCTCACCCCATTATCCCACCTACGTTTATGAGTTTACATTCTATCATAAGAATATGCTTTTCCTATTTATTATTTCCTAGTCTGAATACATGGATTATTTTCTTATTGAAAGGGTTCTAAGTCATTACTGCATTTATTTACTTTGATGCTCAAGTTGTCCCAGCTTTGAGAAAGTGAACCTCTCTAACCTGTGGCCTTTTGACATGTTTTCATCTTTTTGAAAAGGCTTTCTTTTTAGGCACAGGGAAACATTCCAAGCCCACTTTGCTTTTTCTTTGCACCATTTCTGAAATCAACCATTTCTCCATGGAATCCTACTTGCTTTTCATTGGGGAATGATACCTGGAAACCAAGATCTGGCTATTAATGCATGCCAATTGCTACTGAGAGGCCATTTCTTCTAGTCCTTTTCAGTGAAACACCATACCTACCTACACACACACACACACACACACACACACACACTCCAACCACAGATTTCTTCTTTGCCTTCCCCTTTTCATATCTGTGTTTTCCTTTTCTACAGTGAGAACACAAGCAGCCATACATTTCCTCCTTTATTCAACCCCACAGTGCATATAAGATTATGATGGCATGGAAGAAGTATAAGTATAAGAAGAATTCACAAATTGCTTTTTCTTTTAGAATGTGGGGTGTATAGTAATGATACTATGTTCAAAAGTTACTAGTTTGATAACTGTCTCCCTTTCCTGGGGTGATGCTATCCATTCCTTTGTGCAGTTCAGTTAATTTGTTTCTGACAGTAGTCAGATTCAGTTTCTCCTCCTGTTGTGCATTTCACCCCAATTTCTGAATATAGAGAACAGTAATATGATCCCTAAAGTCAAAACCCTACTAAAAGGTACACTCAGTGAGGTATCACTTCCTCACTATCTCTTCTGCTTCATTCCCCTCCACCTTTTACAGGTTCTTTAATAGTTTTTATTCCTTTTTATGTCTTACTTAATTGTTACTATCTGGTTAAAATCATGTCCCTTGGCTCCCTCAATTACATATGCCACAATCAACTTTCCCCTCAGTCCTTCTTCCTACCAATCCTCTTGTCGCATTCTTTTCCGCTTTATCAGTGTGTTTTACTGTTCACCCTCTCTCTACCACATGATGATTGGAGGAGATTGGCCTTACATTTCTCCTTTATTTCTTTAGCATCTTCAAATTTTCCCTCTTCCTCTTCTCTTCTGAACCAGATCTTCAAATGGCACCTCTTTTCTCCTTGCTTCCTTCTCCCCAGAAGCCTTGCTTCTCTGGACAGTCATCTCCGGTCCCCTACATTTTCAAGCCCTGCCCTATAGCCAGCCCTGGGCACTTCTGGTCTCCATCTGTGGTCAGAACTAGGAGAACTTTCCCCACGCATCCTGCTGCCTCTCTCTCCTGGGACACACAGGCTTGCAGCCACAGTTTTGTGAGTATCTGGTGTTTATTTTCTACTTAACAGTGATTTGAAGTTCTCATGTTCCTTTTTTTCTGGTAATACAGAAAGTATGGTAATATGTGCTCCTATTTGTGCCTCTGGTGACTGTAATATTTTCTTTGACAGATGTGTACAAAGCTCCAGATTGAGGCCAGTTTGTTGTTTTGATCAATAATGAAACTCAAGTGAAGTGATCAAATGAAAATGGGGCACAAAAGTTGAGGGAAATTGCTAATAGAAGCCTTTGTGGATGTGCTCTTGTCACTGTTAGATCATTTGACCTATTCCTGGTTTGGATCCTATGAGTCCAAACCCTGTTTCTCCTTCAGGTCTCAGCTCTAATACTTGCCTTTGACTCTTTTCCTCTGGACCTGATCTCTGTTGTAGCAGTCATTCTAGCTAGCATTCCTGTCTCTCAGGTGGGATCCTGCCATGTTCTTTCCATTCTTGTCATGGGCAGACATCTACCCCATAGCCCAGTGATTCTAGCCTCATGCTGACCATCTGTTTGGACTTATCAATATTGGTTAAACCTAGACTATTTCGTCTTTTCAATCCCACCTCCCACCCACCGATACTCAATGGAAAGCTATTTCCTTATTGCTTGTTACTGTTTCCTTGAGGGACTGCAGTGGCCTATCACACTGAACGTGTGTCATATCTGCAGCTGGTATAACCTCCCAGGTCCTCCCTCAGTCCAGGTGGGAGCACTGGCTCCAGATTCTATCCCCATCATTCCAGTCTACCCAACAACACCCAGTTGTGAAACCTTTAGCGAGTCATTTAACCTTGCTGGGTTCACAGTTCTTTAGATAATAAATGAAGGGAATAGCCTAGCCAATCTACAAAGTGACTCCCAGTTCAAATATTTGGATCCTGTGAATCACGGGGGGACTGATGGAATTCCAATTCTATAAAGTCGCTGCTTTCTTTAGAGAAATTGAGCTTGCATGGGGTCTGCTGGTTTCAGGAAGGCAGTGGCACAAAGGATAATGGGAAGAGATAAAGGAGAGAATGACAGTGCCAGTTTATGCTGTTTTCACTTTAAATGTCTTGGAAAAAACGTGTAAGGAAATAAAGCTGAAAATGGGAATTTATATGGGATGTCTCTATCTCACTCCTACCCACAATATCATGTTGCAATAACACTACAATCGATCCATTCAGATAATTACCATCATTATACCACTTACATTACTTGCCTCACATTTACTGCTCTGACAATCTATTACAGGCAAGCAAATTAAACACCTAAAGGGTGCTGGGGAAGACACAGTCGTCACACTTACAGTTAATGTGTTCAGTTACAGAGACCAATTTAATTGATGTAATCCTACATATCCCAGGGGACAAGAGCGATATTAACAATTATGAAGTTAAAATAATCTTGAACTCGTGATCTTCTTTAATCCATTTGCATTTATTAGAAAATCAGGATTTACCTGCTACCAACATGAGGCAACAGAGGAAAAAACAAAAGGGAAGAATAGAAAAACAAACCTTAATTAAATGTGATTTAAAGAAACAGTGAATCATTTCATGGCAGGAATGAAAAAGGACAAGGGAGGGAGGAAAAGAGAAAAAGCAAGTGTTACTACTGAGAATTACAGGAATGACGACACAGGTCTTTCGTACTTCAAGAAATTACATTATTAAATCAGTATCCCCAGAGGATGTAATTAGAGCATGCATGCTAAATATAACAGTGGGTCTCTGTGTTCAGCTTTGTCTTCTACAACAACCAAAAACTTTTGCTAGACTGAGTCCCTAGAGCTCAGTGTGGTTTCCTTGTGATTCCCAGTTCCAAGGATTTAAATATGTGCCTGATTTCATCTCTATAGTGTTCTCACACGTCTTTATAAAACAAACAGCTTCATAGAGTAAACCCATATTATTTTGGTTCACTGTGGAGGATGGGTCTAAATGAACGTATACTTAAAAGGAACTATGTTATTCAGAGGTCTTGCACTGTGAACAAATGCGGGCTAGAGCTCAACAATGACCAAAAGGACTGATGCTTCTAGATTGCTGTTGCATGGTAATTCACTAAATGCTTATTAGATTTAAAATCTCTCTATACCATGAATTTGCTTAATACATCTTTCATGGTTGAATGTCTGTGTTCCCCCAGAAATTCATATGATGAAATCCTAATGTCTGATATGATGGTATTGAGGGATGGGGGGCTTTGGGAGTAATTGGAACATGAAGGCTGAATCCTCAAACATCAAATCAGATTTACATAAAAGAGGCTCCACAGAGCTTGCTGGCTCCCTTCCACCATGTGAGGATGTAGTGAGAAAGTGCTGGCTAGGAACCAGGAAGAGGGCCCTCATCAGATCTTGACCATGCCAAAGGCTTGATCTTGGACTTCCAGGTCTGCAGAACTATGAGAAACAAATTTCTGTTGTTTCTAAGCCATTGTATCCTGTTATAGTAGCATGAACGGACTAACATAACATCCTTTTCCATGAACCAAAGTCAGAATAGTTCTACACAAAAGGGTTCCCCCTCTGTACTAAGTAACGACTCCATTGTAGGCTTTTCACCTCCTATACTCTGTTCCTACTCCTCTGTTCAACAACCATCTACCTGTGTTTCCTGCTTGAGAGAAATTGACATCTCTCACATCAGTCCAGGCTCCTGGGTCTCTCATGAAGGCCCACCTCTTGTTCCTAAGGCTGCACCTCCAGTCCTTTTTTTTTTTTTTTTAAGATTTTATTTATTTATTTTAGAGAGAGAGGGATAGTGATAGTGGGAGAAAGCATGAGTAGGGGGTGGAGGGGGAAAAGAAGAAGCAGATACCTCACTGAGTAGGGAGCCCAATGCAGCACTTGATCCTAGGACCCTGGGATCATGATGTGAGCCAAAGGAAGTTGTTTAACCAACTGAGCCACCCTGCTCACTTCTGCTGAGCTTAGTTCTGTACCTCTGGTTCTGCTGCAGGAGCCCAGAATATATTCTACTTCCCTACAGACCCTTCTAAATGCCACTCATTTTTTCCAGTCTCAGAAATCTGAACATAAAAAATAAAATGGGGCATATATTACATTTTAAGAAAAAATTTCAGATGTACAAGAAGATTTGGAAACCATTATAAAGAATATCTCTCATTTTCCCTCCCAATTCCTCAAAGTTTATTTTTTTACCACACTTACTAGAGCATTTGTTTATTCCTATTTATAATCAGAGATGATTTTAAAAAATGTTTTTGAAAGAAAGGTACAGACATGATTCCCTTTGACCTCGTAATACACAAAATAATGTTCTTACATAACCACTGTATAGTTCTCAAATTCAAGAATTAACTTTGATATAATACCTAATCCACTCTACAGACCTTATTCAAATTTCATCAATTATCCCTCTAATGTCCTTATTGCACTCAGGACCAACTCCAGGTTCCCAGAGCTGCATTTGGTTATCATTTCTCTTTAGTCTTGCTGTAACACGGAAGAGTTCTTTTGTCTTTCATGACTTTGACATTTTTCAAGAATACAGGCTAGCTATTTTGTAGAATGTCCTTCAATTTGAGTTTGTTTGATGTTTCCTCATGGTTACATTAAAGTATTTCTGGCAAGAATATTACAGCAATGATATTGTGTCCTTCTCAGTACATCATGAGGAAGAGGCATGTGATACAGATTTATCTCATTACAAGTGTGTCGACTTTGATCACTTGGTTAGTTTGGTGTCTGCCAGATTCACCACTAAAAAAGTAATTTCCCTTTATAATCACAACTATCTAATTGAAAGTTATTTTGAAAATATGTAACTATCCAAAGTCTTTGAGATTATGCAAATATCTAAATACCCACATTTTGTTCATTTATTTTAGCATCCATTGATCATTTTTTGCCTAAAACAATTATTACAATGATAGTGATTTTTAAATTCCACTATTCCTCCTATGTTCATTAATTTGAACTTGACCATAAGGCAGGGTCATACTTGTCAACAATCAATGATAATGTCTTTAAATGGGATTATTACTTTTATGGATATTATTATTATTCTCCAGCTAAACTATAAGCTCTCCAAGATAGGGATCAAGCCTTAAATGTCTCTTTTCAAAGTAGAAAAGTTTATTTTAATGCATTTTTACTAGACTTTTGGGTGAAAATTAAAACTCATTTTCATATTTTTATGTACTTAATATCAATTGCACAAAATCTATGTCAGGCACTTTTTACCTATGTCCTCTCAGTGGTGGTCATACACATACATATAGATACATCTTGAAGTACCTTTTTGATAATATCTTTAGACAGGTAGGAAATTAAACAAATGAATAATTTTTACTCTTTGCATATGTCAATTTATTATTCTTCTGTCTATAGTTTCTACACAAACAAAAAACAGTATACATCATCTGACACATTTTCACAACCGGCAGAATGTTTAAAGTACCTACTTCTCTATAGTATGAGAGTATGAGGAATTGAGTTTTTGCTCCTTACTTACGAGTGTTAATTTCACTCATCACTAGTATTGTCATAGTGGTAGATTAAAGATGGTTGTAAACGCTTTATGATATATCTCCTTGACTGAACTGGCCTTACTGACTTGTGTGAATAATAGAATGTGGCCAACATGCCATTTTGAGGACTTCTAAGGTTATACCATGATTCTTTTGGCTTCTACCTTGGTCTCTCAGAACATTAGCTCTTGGTGTCTTGAGCTACCATGTAAGAAAGTCGGTATCTTGAAATAGTATCAAGCCCAAGCCATATGGAGGGATTCTGGAGAATGAGCTGCCTCGTGTAGAGATAGAGCCCAGACATGGAAATAAAGAAGACATCCTGGAAATGGATCTTCTAACTCTAGCTGACACCACATGGATTAGAGATAAATCCAGTGTGTCCTTTTCAAATTTATGATGCACAAAATTGTGAGAAGAATAAAACAGTCATTTTAGGCCTCAAAGGTCACACAGCAAGTTAAGCTGATTGGACATATTTAGGGGCGAGCTAGAACATCATTTCTTCCCTGCATGCATCCTGTTACTGATCTCTCACTGTTCTCCAAGAAGCTTTCTATGGAGGATATAAAGATATATAAAACATAAGAGCTAGGGATCCCTGGGTGGCGCAGCGGTTTGGCGCCTGCCTTTGGCCCAGGGCGCGATCCTGGAGACCTGGGATCGAATCCCACGTTGGGCTCCCGATGCATGGAGCCTGCTTCTCTCTCTCTGCCTGTGTCTCTGCCTCTCTCTCTCTCTCTGTGTGACTATCATAAAATAAAAAAAAAAAAATTAAAAACATAAGAGCTACCTCAAAGAAGAAGAAAGCTTAGTAGAGGAAACAAATTAATTTCTTACATTAAAAGCTATCATTCAATAAGATTAGAGAAAAAAAAATGACTAATTTTATATGAGATAGGAAAGATATTTCTTGAAGAGGTCACTTGACCTTTGACTAAGCCTACTCAAACCTACAGGAAAAGTCCTCATTGGAATGAATAAAGATAATGTTGTAATTTTGAACAAAATACCAGGAAAATGACATCTGGCTTGTATTAGCAATCAGAAATAAATTATCTCACCATGTAAGAACCCTGAGTGTAGACACTGTCAAGTTATTATGGAAATGAATAATGTCAGGTGCCAGGAAACATCCACTACAGAGAAAATCTTGGGTTCAAGAATGATAAATGAGAACAAACTGATGGTGTGGAAATGAAAGTGGTAGAAATTGAGCAGAGGTAGAATGGTCTGGAGGAAAGAAGATGGAAAAAGGAGGTGAAAAGGAAGAGAAGAAAAAAAATCCTATCCACAGTAGTTAAAAAGGATGCATCCCTGTGGCTACCACTGCTGCATGCCTGGCCTTTTTCAAAATGACATCTTCCCAGCTTGTAGAAAACTCCTCAGTTCAGCAAAGGTAGAAAAATCAGAAAAAGGGCAAGAAATCATGGTTTGGCCTCACAGGTGGGAAAGTGTACTCCTTTATGACTGCCACCCTGAATCAGAGTCCTGTGGCACTAGTTAAATAACTTACTGGCTGACTACAGTGACATCCTAGAGGCTTTGGTCTGTGGGCCAAGGAACTTCACATCCTTCCAAGCATAACACAGACAGGCCCCAAATATCCCTAATTACACTGTCGTCTATTCTATTTTGAAAGCTGTCTAAAAACACTAGAAGTATAAAGCACCATGGGAGGGACTACGTATGCCATCAAGCATGCCATCCAAGTATGCACATTTTAATTTAGCAGAGTGGTAGAGAGCCTCAGTACAAAAGATACCAAGAACTCGACCTGGGTATAGAATCTTCTTTCCTTTTTTACCATCAGGTGAAACTGATGGGGTCTGCATCATTTAACTGACCATGTCTGGTCACTGTAGTGGATGTGCAAGGGATAGGTGGCTAAGGGGTGTTTCCCAGTGACTTTATGTAAGAGTTAGAGTCTCTATACCCAGCCAGGGTCTAGGGCTCCTGTGCAGCTCAGAAGCAAATTCTGTCATCCCAAAAATTTTCAGGAAATAGTTATAAGCTGTGCCCATCCACCACAGGAACAACTGGACACTTGTGTGCCCATACATGCAGACACATCATCAAAATGTCCTTGCTTTCATGGTATGCCCACTGAGTCCAGACCCAGAACAAGGCAGTGGGCACCTAAGTTGAAAAAAAAAATGGCATCCCTAGTTTCAAGTAGTTCAGGATTCCCTGCAAGAGGAACATACTATGCAGACCTGTTCACAGGTTCATTTTTGAAGAATTAAATAAACATTTTATGGTAAAATATCTGCGTCCTTTCAGAATTTGAGTACTGAAGTGGGGCTCTAGACCAGTGGCTTGCAAACTTGAGTATGCATCAGAATGACTTGATATGCTCATTAGATCAGATTGCTGGGCACCATCAGTTTGGACACAGGACATCTAGAGAAGGACCTGTGAATTTGCAGCTCTAACAAGTTCCCAGGTGGTGCTGATGCTGCTGGTCTAGGAATCCTATTTTGAGAACCAGTGTCTCATATGAATTGGTTTCGGAATGAAGGCAGTTGTTACCCTCTGCTAGCCCCTCGTTATTGTCAGCTTTGAACTGTTCAGGAGTTCCTGAGTGCTTTTCTGGAATTGGAGGTGGCCACCAAGCTTGTCATCTCCACTGGAAGCCTTCACAAGCCTTCTCTTGAGGTGGAACAGGTGCCTGCTCTCTGCTTCCACGACGTACCATCTGAGTACTTGTAGTGGAGCACTTACCATAGAGATTCTCACTCCATATAGATGAAAATATGCAATTTTGTGCATTGCTTTCTCTTATTCAGTTCATGAATCCACTTCTCTCATACCTCAGTGATTCTCACTGTGGGGAACAGCCACTGAGAGGATATGACAGTGTGTGTGTGTGTGTGTGTGTGTGTGTGTTTGTGTAGAATAGGAAAAAATATTTATGATTTAGAAAAAATATTACTTGATATTGTATTATATCTGAAAAATAATAAAAGGCAATGCTTTCACAACAGAAACAGACAAAAAACTTGATAATTTTCTTGCCTACAGGGGATATATAGGAAAGAAATCCATGTGTGGAGTCAGTAGGTGGTAGGGTGGTAAGAAGGGTATATCATCCTAGGAGGAAAATAGGAGATTCTAATGGGAGGCCAGAGTGTGCTTTTTAAATTTCCTTTTTATTTTTATTTTTTTACAGTGTAAAGAAGCCTGGCCTTTGAAGTCAGGTAAGTGTTTATTTGGATCTTGGTGCTGCCTCTTCCCTGCTATGACCTCAGGCAAGTCACTCGGGCTCTGAATCTGTCTTCTCCTTGGTAAACAAGAGGGTAATAAATACCCATCACTCTTTTGATGTTGAATGGCATGATGAATGTAAACCACATCTAATACAGAGCCTGGCACATTATAGGATTCAATCAATGTTCGTTTCCTTATGTCCTTTGTAGAACAACTCCCATCCAAACCTAGGCAGCTCACAGGCTTAGCAGGGGGAGAGGTGTCAGCCAGGGCGTGTCCTGTGGACAGGGGATTTCAGCCAAGAGAAGTGTAAGCTGGGCCCTCACACCTGGGTATTTTTTTTTTTTTAAGATTTTTTTTTTTTTTTTTTTTTTTGAGAGAGAGAGAGAGAGAACAAGTGTGGGGAGGGGCAGAGGGAAAGAATCTCAAGCAGATTTGCCCCCTAGCAAATCTGACATGGGTCTCATCCACAACCCTGAGATCATGATCTGAGTAGAAATCAGGACTCAGATGCTCAACTGACTGAGCCATCCAGGTGCCCTACACTTGGGTGTTTTAAATAGCCTCACATATAAGCCAGCTTCTGGCACTGGCTCCTTTCATCAGTGGCCTCCCCTTCTCCTTTCCCTCACTTCTCTCTTATCTCCTTACTTCCACTTGCTAGCACCAATTTATCTAATACCCTCCCCTACAGAAAACCCTGCTCTCAGAGAGATACTCCCAACTTCGTTCACATTAAGATTCAAAGCTGATAAGTAAAGCACTAAGAGGATTTGCATTTTAAGAGAGGATTAGGGAGTGAATCTTTAATTGTAGCATTGTAGGAATTAGAAAGTGGGCAGGTTTGCAGGGGTGTAGAGTGGTCTGGAATAGGGCGTCACATTCCACCTTGAAATCATATCTCAAGTGATCACCTATTGGGCTTTCCTGTAAGGCCTGAAAAGAATTAACATGATAATCTCCACCATGTCTTAGGGTCATTGAAAAGAACAATGTGCTACTCAGAGTTCTACTCAATCTGTACACAAAATAGTCCTCTATCTGACTTCCGATGCCACTGAGCCAGGTGCCTATTATCATGTTTCACAGCACCCTGTCACCCCTTGGTTACGGCACCTACCACATGCAGCACAGGGTGGTTGACATCCCCCCATCCCACACATCTTTGCTCAGTGAAAGCAAGCAGTGTTGTTTCCCATACCTAGCACTGCCCAGGACACAGAAGGGCACCCAGATCATTTGTAATTCTGACCCTTACAATTCTTATTTCCCAAGGATGTACACTGCAGCTAGGATTGTAAGAAGAAATATTAATTGGTTAGGAGGATAAACACTTCTGTTTTATGCATCCAAGATCTGTTTATTGATTCTACTCAAACTTACTTTCAAACCCTTGCCATTTGCAAAGGCCACAGGGATGACATGTGGGCAAATTGCCACAGTTGCTGACTTTATCCTCACCCTTATACCCGATACTATAAACAATAACAGGAAAGTCCAACTAAACCCATTAGACTGACATGGAGTAACCAAGCCATGCTGAGCCAGACACAGGGTAGCCAGTAGCTCAGGGAGCTGAGAGAAGAGCTGCACATGAACACTTGTGAAGGGACCACATTCTCACCTTAGCAAAACAAGCTCCTCTTTGGAGCTAGTGCTGGCAATTGTTTAACGATCTCTTCTCTGGTAGAGAAGAGCCTTGCTTTGTAGTCTTCTCCAATTTCCATGGTGTAAATACTGCCACTGTAGTTGATTCTGAGCCCCCAAGCACAGAGTTGGGAGGAGATGCACAGTAGCACATCATATAGTGTCTTCACTGTACAGGGTATAGAGACCGGATAATAGTAAAATGTCACTTGTGTTTGTTGCAGCACTGTTTACAATAGTCAAATTATGGAAGCAGCCTAGGTGTTCATCAATATATGAATGGGTAAATAATATATGGAATATGCACAAAAAGAACTATTATTTAGCCTTAAAAATGAATGAAATCTTGTCATTTGTGATGTGGATAGACCTAGAGGGTATAATGCTAAGTGAAATAAATCAGAGAAAGACAAATATCATATGATTTCACTCATATGTAGAGTCTAGCATAATAAAATGAACAAACAAACAAAAGCAAAACCAAATCCATACATATTGAGAACAAACTGGTGATTAACAGAAGGGCTGGGGTGGCAGGTACAGGCTTCCAGGTATGGGATGAATAAGTCACAGGGATGAAAGTTACAGCACAGGGAATATAGTCAATGGTACTGTAATACTATTATATGGTGACAGATGGCAGCTACACCTGTGGTGAGCATAATACACAGAGTTGTCGAATCATCATGTTGTACATCTGAAACTAATGTAAAACAAATAGTAAAATGTTGTAAAGTAATCAGGAAGTGATGAGTTTTGAGTGTGTTTTACCTTGACCTGTAAATGTCAGAATTCAATTAATAATAATTGCTGTGTTTACTGACAGACTCACAAAATTCTTGAAAAAATAACTGGATCTCAAAAGCTAGTATGAGCTTGCTTCTGCACACCATTGTTCCCATCTACCACAGAGCTTGAGAATAGCTCTCAAATGGTATAAACATGCCATTTATATCTGCTAAGATAAAGGGTTAACGGATTGTGCTCTGCTGTGACTTCACTCAGGAACCACTGAGTCAGATGACCATCAGGCCTCAGCTCGATGCCACTCCCAGCTCTGCTCTCTTCCTAAGGTCTGTTTATACAATTTAGTTTCAGAAACTCAAGGATAAAGTGTCTTACAGCTATTAGCACACATATCTCCTTCATTTAATGAGATTCCTTCCTTCATCTCTGCACTTGCTAAGGTAGTCTTTCCTGACCACCCCTCCCCTGCAACTCCTTCCTACCCACCACTTTCTTTTGTATGTGGCCCCATCCTGACCACATACATACCAGCTGGAATAGGAAAACCGATGCATGCAGCCTGCAAAAGACTGTGTTTGAGAGTCAGACTTGCATAGATTCAGGGAAGTGAAGATTTCTATGTCAGACAAGTATGTGTTTTTAAAGAGTGGTACAAACATTTCATTATTCCAAACATTTAATAGCACTGTCAAATTATTCCTATTAAAATTGAAAATCTGAGCAATTCAACAAATTACATATTTGAGCTCAAGATGTAACAAGCATTTTCCAATCATGACAGAGCCAACAATTCAGGAACTCTAAGATTTTTAGCAAAAGCAACCTTTAAACAGATTTACCCCCTAGATGTGCTTCAAAGATAGCAAATCTATGACTTGAAAGCAACTCCTTCAAACTGACTCGTCTGCTTCTTAGTAGATGAGGATGAACACCTGGTCTCTTAGACATTTCTCAGACTATATTTATTTATGTTTTGTTCTTCAAAATACTTAAGCAGTAAGTATTCCTCTTCCTCTACCAAGAAGCACCTGATTCAGGTTGAGGAACTGACTGGGAATTCCTTCAGGAATAGGACTCTTTGACCTCTGAGCTACACAGAAACTGAAAGACAAATGGAAAGAAAACAAGCACAGAAGTCTGTGTTCCAGGAATCATTTTACCCAATAGTGGGAGTTACTTAAAGTCGCAAGTTAAGGGACGCCTGGGTGGCTCAGCAGTTAAGTGTCAGGACGTGATCCTGGAGTCCCAGACCGAGTCCCACATTGGGCTCCCTGGATGGGGCCTGCTTCTCCTTCTGCCTATGTTTCTGCCTCTGTGTGTGTGTGTGTCTCATGAATAAATAAGTAAAATCTTTTTTAAAATTCAAGTTAAAACTACAAAGACATACTATCTCTTTTTTTTTAATAATAAATTTATTTTTTATTGGTGTTCAATTTGCCAACATACAGAATAACACCCAGTGCTCATCCCATCAAGTGCCCCCATGCACACCTCAAATTGGCACAAATGGAAAAATCTCATATGGCAAGTGTTGGTGAACATGTGGAACAACAGGAACTCTCAGATACCACTGGTAGGACTGTAAATTACTACACCCATTTTAGAACAGTTTGGCTTAACCTACTGAAGGAGAAGATATACCTTTCAGACCCAGCAATGCCATTACTAGGTACATTAACTATAGATGCCTGTGAATACATATACCAGGCTGGCCATACACATGCATTCATAGCAGCTTTATTTTTTTTTTAAGATTTTATTTGATTATTCATGAGAGACACATAGAGGCAGAGACACAGGCAGAGGGAGAAGCAGGCTCCCTGCGGGGAACCTGATGCTGTACTCGATCCCAGGACCCCGGGATCACGCTCTGAGTTGAAGGCAGACGTTCAACCACTGAGCCACTCAAGTGCACCACAGCAGCTTTATTATCATGTCCCACAGAGAAAAAAAAATTCAAATAAAAATTAACAGGACAATGGATAATTCTGGTAAAATTATATGAGAGAATACTACAGGGATCCCTGGGTGGCGCAGCGGTTTGGCGCCTGCCTTTGGCCCAGGGCGCAATCCTGGAGATCCGGGATCGAATCCCACATCAGGCTCCCGGTGCATGGAGCCTGCTTCTCTCTCTGCCTCTCTCTCTCTCTCTCTCGCGCTCTCTCTCTGTGACTATCATAAATGAATAAAAAATTAAAAAAAAAAAAAGAGAGAATACTACATAGAATAAAAAACAGAGTATAGCTACAGGTATAACTATACAGTTGACCCTTGAACAACATGAGTTTGAACTGCATGAGTCCACTCACATACAGGGCTTTTTGTTTTATTTTTTTGGTAAATGTACTACATTTTCTCTTATGATTTCTTTAACATTTTCTTTTCTCTAGGTTACTTTATTGTAAGAACATAGTAAGTAATACATAGAACATATGAAATATATTTTGACTGGTTATGTTATTAATAAAGCTTCTAGTTAACATTATGCTACTAGTAGCTAAGTGGGGATCTAAAAGTTATATGTAGAATTTCAACTGTGCAGGGGGTTGGCCTCTAACCCCTCTGTTGATCAAGGATCAACTACATATCTATATCTATCTATCTATCTATCTATCTATCTATCTATCTATCTATCTATCTATCTTATCTATAGCTATATATATGTATACTATATGTATATATATATATACACACACATATATACAAACACATACAATCTTCCAACATGATTTCATACACAGAGTTTAAAATCAGAAAAGTTAAATTACATTGTTTAGAAGTACATTTATAAAAAATAAAACTTTTTTTTTTTTTTTTTTTCAAAAAGCAAGGGAATGATCATTACGGAAATCAGGTTAATTATTACCTCCAGTAGGGAGAAATGAAAGTGTGATAAGAGAGTAGCCCACAAGGGGTCCTGAATAATTGGCAATACTTCATTTGTTGACCTAGTGGCTGTTCCTCAATTTCTTTGTTTTATCATTCTTAACTGTCAATATATATTTCATGCTCCTTTCCGTAACCACATTTCACACGCACATGCACACAACAAACCCTCAAATAAGTAATAGAGCTCTAGGCAGGACTTGAGGGCAAAGGAGTTCGGAAGGGCCTCAGTGGGCCTGGGGATCCTGGTTCCACATGACAGGTCAGTGGATGGACAGCAGGTGACACTAATTAGGGATGAGGACACAGAGGTGGTAGGAGCCAGATATCAGGATGAAGGGACGTGAACAAATGCATATTTTCACAACTAACCCTGGCACCAGTGACTGAAGGGACTGCAGGAGGAGATAGGGAGATGAGAAAACCTGTGACCGCAGCATCCCTATCAAGGATGACCTGCCTGATGTCAAGGAGGGGGAGAAAGACACTCATTTGAGAGACAATTCAAAACAGATTTACCAGCTCCCAACCACAAGCTAGATGAGGAGAGCTAAGTGAAGATGCCATGAAGGTTTTTAATCTCAGATCTTTGAGAGGGTGATAAAGTCTTTAGTAGAAATGGGGAACAAAGTAAGATAGTATTATGAGATGCTTTTTAGGAAAAAGATATATATTATTATGCTACATAATGATTTCTTCCCCTTTCTATGGAGAAGACAAAATTGCAACAAAGGTATAAGCCTTGTTCTTAAGCAAGATTTGCCAGCAGTCACCTTGACCCCTCTCACCTTTCTTCCATTGTTTACATGTTTTTGTGAAATTCTTTCCTTTGGCCATGCCAGTGTCTCACACTAACTGTACCTACTGTTCTTAGGGAAGAATAGTGTCCCTTTGCTTAAGAATCCACAAGGGAAAGATAGTAAGCTTTAGGAAGACTGTGGTTCAGTTTAATTACTAAGCCTAACCTTTGGCTTTTCCATTGACAACAACTGCCCTTCCAGTTGGTGGAGCAGTTGGACAGTAGACAATCAATGGAAACCGCCCTTCAGCCTGCTTCCTACTTTCATCTGTTTTCCAACAGGACTGGGCAACAGCTGTTCTCAAACACTCAAAACTGCCTGCCTTTTTGCAAGGATAGAATGCAACAGGTAATGTGGTGTCTAAGTATAATTTAGTCTGGGTGTGGCCATTAGCTGCAACTTACATGGACATGTGAAACTCCTTGACTTATTTCCATCAATTTGTGTTTAGAAATTTCCACTAGGGTTACAAAAAAAATATCTAAATAATATCTGATTGTGAGAGGAGAGTTACCTTTGAATTTGTGGCAGTTTACAAAACAATCAGTTTTGAAGAAATAATGAGTTCAGTTTTGTATATTTAAGATGTGAAAGTAACATCTAGAAAAGGTCTATCCAGGAGTTGGAAGCATGGGCTTCCATGCTTGATTTAAGACAAAGCCAGGGCTGGAGTCATTGCTGTAGCTGGGATGAGAAGAGCAAGGGAGCTATACAAAATGATGATGACAGTGGCAAAACAGTTAACACCCACTGATGATTACCAGGTGCCAGGCGCGGTGCCCGGCACTTAATATACATTATCTTCATGTGGAGAGTCTGTTGTTATCTCCATTTAACAGACAAGCAATCTGAGGCTCAAAGAGATTTAGTGACTGTCTTCAGGTTGCACAGACCTGACTGAATCACAAGTATTCTAAACCACTACAGGAAATGTCTCCCCATCCTGAACTCCCAAATGTTATGCTAAAGTCAATACGCTTGCAGAAACCACATTCCCTGTTTCCAAGTCCAAGAGCTAAAAGGGGGTGGGATGATTTTCTGCTTCTCTTTAGAGAATTGGCAAGCAGTAGGATTTGCTTTGAAAATGGAGGGGAACGAAGAGAGCTAACACATTTATATACTACCCTAACTCCTCTCATTCTTAGCTTTTAAAATTTCCTGGGTTGCTTTGTGTGGATGAGTGGGTGGGAGTTGGCAGATATTTTTAAGCACTTGGGACCCTGGGGTGATAAGGGATGAGAGGAACTGAAATGTAATTCCTTCCTGAGGGCTAGGATAAAAGAAGAGTAAACACCTCAGCTTACAGCCCAGCTCAGGTACAATAATAGACATGTAGGCTAGAAATCTGGCAGCCAACAATTTTATTAAAAGATTTTTTTTCCTGTTTGAATTACACATCACTTTACCAAGATAATATTGAATCTCCGTGCACACTGTGTACCTACCCAGTGATGCTACTAAGGAAATATTTTATATCTAGACGACGTCTCATAGAGATATTTTATTTTTTATTTATTTTTTAAATTAATCTTTTTAAGTTTTTATTTTTTTTTAAAGATTTTATTTATTTATTCATGAGAGAGAGAGAGAGAGAGGCAGAGACACAGGCAGAGGGAGAAGTAGGCTCCATACAGGGAGCCTGATGTGGGACTCGACCCCAGGTCTCCAGGATCAGGCCCTGGGCTGAAGGCGGCGCTAAACCACTGGGGCACCGGGGCTGTCCTCATAGAGATATTTTAACTATAAGCATAGTGTGCCATCAAGCAATCCAGAGTTTTAGTTGTAGTTTGGTGGTCTTAAAAACATTTTCCAGCAGCTTAATGTGTCAGAGACAACGGCCAGGAATCTGTGTTTCAAATTCTGGCATTTACTAACTGTGGCATTGATCAAGTTGCTTACCTCTCTTGACTTTATTTTATCCCTCTCATAAACATGCTGGACCAGATCATCCCCAAAGCCTTTTCTGGCTATAAAATCCCAGATTTCTTTGAAATCATATATGTTAATTATCCAAATATAAATAATCATAAAATCAAAGATCCTTAAAAGATGAAGAAGAGGACCATAATTCTACTTCTGTCATGGTTTAAACAATCTCTTTTACAAAGTTCTGAAATGTGTGGCCCTCACTTGTTCCCTTCTTCGAGTCCCTGCAGAGATCAGCCAAGTTCCGCCAGAACTCACACAGCCTAGCTGGCCTCCTTTCTCTAAACCAGACTTTGATGCAATCTGTTGATCAGAGAGAAGGGTAACCAAACCAGAATGAAGTCTCATTAAGACAAACATAGATGAAATGTAGGGCTCTGTACAGCAAAGCTTATTTCCATGTCTCAACAGATGGTGAGGAAAACAATGTCTTGTTGATCTGGTTAGAGCAAATTATGTATGAAGAACTCTTCTATATAATGAGAGAGTACGTGTGCAGTGTGTGTGTGTGTGTGTGTGTGTGTGTGTGTGTGTGTACACAGCATATGCCAGCACTGTGAGAATAGGAACACTCAAGTGCCCCAAAACTAAGGTCTAGGAAGAGTTTTGTAAAGTCCTATTTCATGTTGAAGGAAATCAGCAGTGATGAAGGGCTTGTAACAGGGTCCCAGAATTGTCTAGAAAGGAACGGTTTACAAGCACTGTTCCAAATGTTAACACCTGTTACATTCATGCTATTTCCTCTTGCTGTCATGTCTGTGAATTGCAGGAGTACTTTCTTTGTAACTTGTGTAACATTTTCTTTTTTTCCAGGTCTAAAAGATCAGGCTTGTAAGACAATCAAAATAATACTTGTGATCCCAAATACTATTGATTTTGGCCTTGGAGCAAACCACAAAGAACAAAATGATGAAAACTGAAAAACCTAAAAAAAAAAAAAAAGAAAAACAAAACCCACAAACCCAAAAAATACCCCCCCCCATACTTATACACAAAATAAGGTGCCTCGATCTTAGCACAACTGACATTTTGGACTAGGTGATTTTTTGTTTCGGAAGGGCTGTCCTCTGTATTGTAGGATGTTTAGTAGCATCCCTAGCCTCTCTACCCAGTATATACCAGATGCCCTTGCCTGTTTTTGTTTTTTTTTTTAACATTTTATTTATTTATTCATGAGAGATATAGAGGGAGAGAGAGAGAGGCAGAGACACAGGCAGAGGGAGAAGCAGGCTCCATGTAGGGAGCCCGATGCGGGACTCGATCCCGGGACTCCAGGATCATGTCCTGGGCTGAAGGCAGGCGCTAAACTGCTGAGCCACCCAGGGGTCCCTCCCTTGCCTAGTTTTGACACCAAAGTTCACACGCGGCCAAATGTCCTCTGTGGGGGTGGGAATGCACATATATATTCATACATATGAATGAATTACATTAAGCCTCTACTGGCATAGGACTTTCATTTTCATGAATATATCTTTTAGAACTGAAGGAACTGGGGTATCAACTCTAATTGTGTAATTTTATAGATAAAGGAAACTGTAGCCCAGAGGTATAAAATAATGATTGTCTACCCAGTTGTCATAATTCATCTCCTGGTATTAGACACCAGAATTCCAGAGCTGAAAGAGATCCCAACTTTATCAAATCCAGTCTCCATTTTATAGACAAAAATGAAGCCTCTCCTTTCTCTTTTTCTGTCCTTCTACCCATTACACTGATCATTTGGATGACTTGTTCTGATAGTTTGAGTATTAAATAAATCTTAATTTTAACCTTAAAGGCGGCAGGATTTCTGGCCAGTTTATTTGAGGAGACACCTTCACAGAGTGGGTTCCCTTTGATCAAGTAAGTGAGGACAGGTTGAGACAGCTCCAGGCACAGGTCTCACACCTGCTGAGTTCTACTCAGGTCCCATGGCAGCCAGAGCACAATTATCTAGTCAATTGCTCTGGAGGGAACATCATCTCAAAAACATGACCAAGTTCACACCATCGTAATTAATCAGACAACTGCTCTAGTGTGATGGCAGTTAACACTTCACAGGCTTGGAACTGTCTTTTTAGCTCCAGAAAACACTGTTCACATTAAGGATGAGTTGTATTTACATAACCCAAGTCCCACATTTGGATGCTAATTAGCAAAATAATACCCACAATGCAATCCCACTTAAATGTTTCACCTCTGGGTGGAAATGCATTAAGTAAACAACATGTGACATGAAATAGGATTGTCTCAGTATAATATATTTACAATAGAAAAAATACTTAAAGTCCCTTATAAAAAACCAGCCTCTTTGTATTTCTTTAAGCTGTCATAAAATTGCTGTCTTTGAATACGTAGCTTTGGGATACTATCAAGAGAGGACTTAATAAAGAACTACATTAAAAGAGCAAAGAGCAGAGTTGTTCTGTGCATTAATTAATTGCATATAAGTATATGTCAGGGGCTTGAAAGGGGCTGGTTGCAATTTGCAAATGCTAGTACAGGGTTTCAGCCATAATGATGTTAGATCATCTTCTTATGTTTGAGAGCAGAAATAAGACTTATTCATATTTCTAGGTGACATGTATTTTGCTTTTTAAAACCAAAGGTGCTCATTTTCTATTAGCATTTGAGCTGTTAGTTCCACAGCACTTGAGGATTCCTGAATTTCTGTGCATGTTGATTTTTCACTTACCAACATTCACATACAATAGCTATTATTATTGTGCACCACAATGATAATAAAACTGATTTTAAAGCATCGAGGTAAAAAACCCACACCTGTATTAGTTTGAAATGAGGTATTCTAAAATCTGAGGAAGTCAATTATTATTCAAAGAGCAATCATGACATGGTTAAGAAATGAGCAATTCAAGAGAAAGGAAAGTGTGAAGGAGGCATTTATCAGGCACTGAGGGAAAAGTCAACGGGGGTTGATAGGTGAGATGTCCAGTTAGAACTCAACTAGCAAATCTCTGCTAGGTATCACTGATAAAGGTCAAGGGGAACAGAGTTATGACAGTGAACTTTAAAAATACTGACAGGAAACAAGAATACTGGTTTCCATGTGCGTTGCCTTGCTATTCACATAAAACCATTAGTCCCTTCACAGAAAGGTTTATTGATTTACACAGACACTCATTTGTCACATCCTGTAAAGTACATTAAAAGCTGCCCAAGTATTTCAAATGTACTCAGCAAATATGCCTTCTCGCCTGTGTGCAGTCTGGGCCCCTGGCTGTGAGATATTTTCACTGAGAAGAGTTTGATTCAGGAAAAAGCAGCAACTCAACAACCATGTGTAGTCAGTCTTAAGACCTCCTCCTCCTGCTGAGAAGTTGCTCTCATGATTGGGGGATTCTATTTTTAAAAAAGATTTTATTTATTTAATCATGAGAGACAGAGAGAGGCAGAGACATAGAGGGAGAAGCAGGTTCTGCGTGGGCAGCCAGATGCAGGACTCCATCCAAGGACCTCGAGATCACCGCCTGAGTGGAAGGCAGACCTCAACTGCTGAGCCACCCAGGCATCCCATGTTGGGGGATTCTTTATGTGTGGATTGCAATGCATTCAATGCAGAGTGGATTCACCAAGGAAGGACAAGGTGCAGTCTTCATCTTGCTCATCCTCATAAAAGTCCCTGACTTCCTTTAGTTTGTCACTTCCACCTGCATGTGCCTGTCAGGTGATAGGCCCTGTATTATGTATGGGAGGCAGTATGGAGTAATGCAGGCAAGTGGCTCTGACATTGCCTGTGTGGGTGTGAATTATTGCTCTACAACTTATTAGCACTCATCCTATCCAAGTCACCCATCCTCCTTACCACTTAGCTTCCTCGGCCATAAAATGAGAGTATAAAGAACACCTGGATTGCAGGTTGCTGTGAAGTTGAAATGAGATAATGCATAGAAAGCACTGAAGAAGATGCCCAATTCACAGTAATGTTACATTGTAGAGCTGTAGCCACTTGCCACTTGTGGCTGTTTATTTTTAAGTTCAATTAAATAAATTAAAAAATTCAGTTTCTCAGTCACATTAGTTACATTTCAAATGCTGTTTGGCTAAATGGCTACCATATCAGAGAGTATAGCTGGAGAACATTCTTAACACCAGAGTAAGTTCTGGATAGACTTTCTGGAGGTCAATATATTTTTTAATGTTATTAACTAACATTTTATAGACATTATTATTTAGTCTGAGGCCCAGGCCCAGGCCTGATAGTCACCAAAAATAATTTAATATGTTGACTTGAGACATACATGTTAACAAACTTCAACTCCTTATACTTTTATTAAACCTTTTCTTCCAAATCATGTTTCCATTCTTCCATCTTTCCAACATGTGAAATCATGTTTCACAATATACTTGTGAATTTGTTAAATTTGTTACACATTTATCATTTTAATCTCACAAGAGGGAAACAGATATGGGCACAGTATATACATACTCGGAGCAATGTCTATCCTTTGGAGAGTTTTGGGAATAAGAAACAAATAAGGAGATAAATTCTGATCTGGAGTAAGTTCTCAGTTTTCCTGATTCAAAATTACTAAGACTTTTTCAGAAAAAAGGGAGATACACAAAACAGGATGAAGAAAACAAAAATTATTCAAAATTTCACAACCCATAGACAACCACCATTGATATGGTGTCACTTTGTAGAGGTATAAAATATATATTGTATGACAGTTTCTTTATTGAATGATAATTTTTCTCACTTAAAACAGAGTGAACATTCTCCTACACCATTAAAAATTATTTGGTAGCATAGTTACTTGAATGCACAAGAGTTTATTACAGGATATACTACAGATTATTTAAAAATGTCTCACTTTAGCTCTTAAAAATAATGCTTCAAAGATTGTCCTTAAACATAAATCTCATTTTAATGATAAATTATGTTCTTGGAATGGAGCATGGATATAAAATTGATGGGTGAAAGCCCTAGAATGTTTTCAGAGATTCCTGATATACCTTGCCATTTGGCCTTCTGGAAAAGCTTTATCGATTTTCACTTCCCCAGGAGAGTATGTGAGTACCACTGCTCCTTTTCCAATCCCGATTAGTACCATCTAAATATGTTGCCAATTTTGTAGGCAAAACATCCTCTTTGATTATTTCACATTTTATTTCTTTGACGACACAAGAGGCTAAATTTTTCCTATGTTTATTAGCTAATGATACTCTCTCATCTGTGAATTGTCCCTTTGTATTCTTTGCCCAAATTCCTGTCACAATGTTTCCATTATGAATTTACATTAAATCTTCATGTATTTGAGGATAGCAAAAATTATTTTACTTCTGATATTTTCTTTTCCTGTTTTTTAAATTCTTTTTGTTATATATTTATGCTCCTAACTTTTAAATGTTTATAAAGTCAAATAAATCTTTTTCCTTTGTGATTTTCTTCATTGATTTTATAATTAGAGAGTCTATTCCCACCCAAGAGCAATTAAATAGTCACTTCTATTTTCTTCAAGTTTAATAATGTTTCCATTACCTTTTTTGGTACATTTACCTCTTTAATTCATATGAGATTCACATCATGCTGTCAGGTAAACATCTTATTTTCCTTCCAAATAATGATAGAATTGTTCCAGAACATTTGCAGATTCAGCCTTTGTTTCCTTGTTGATATGTGATGTCTTTTTTTATAAGTACTAAACTCTTATATGGTAAGGCTTATTTTTAAAAAAATTTTAAAGATTTTATTTATTTATTCATGAGAGACAGAGAGAGAGGTAGAGACATAGTAGAGGGAGAAGCAGGCTCCCTGTAAGGAGCCGGATGTGGGACTAGACCCCAGGACCCCAGGATCACATCCTGAGCTGAAGGTAGATACTCAATTGCTGAGCCATCCAGGCGTCCCGGTAAGATTTATTGCCATATGACTTATACTGTTTTATTGATTTACCTGATCTAGAACCATAACTATACTGTTTTAATTACTGTAAGTTCATACTATTTTAATATCTAATATAGCAAGCCATCATTTGTTATTCCTCTTGCTCTCAAACATTTGTTTTTTTCTATACGATCTGTGAAATCATTTTATTAAGTCTTCCTCATTCCCCTCCTATGATTCAATTGGTTTTCATTCAATTGGTTGAATTTAAAATTTAATTCAACCTTTAAATTACTTTGGAAAGAATTACCAGCTTTGTAATACTTGGTCTTCACATCCAGAAACATGGTATATCTCTTTATTAAATTCTTGACTTTCCTCAATAAGTTGTGTATTTTCTTTAAATGAGTTCTACACTTTTAATATTTTATGACCTTCACTACCATTATACACTGAATTTTCCCCAATTATTTTTAAAATATGTATATATTTATTTTATGGAAGAGAGAGAGCAAGGGAGCATGGAGGGAATGCAGAGGAAGAGGGAGAGAGAGTCTCAAGCAGACTCTGCAGTAGTAAGCGTGAAGCCAATGAGGGAATTTGATCTCACAACCTTGAGATCACAATCTGAGCTAAAAACAAGAGTCAGATGCTCAACTGACTATGCCCCTCCAATTATTTTTTGAACCATTATTCCTCATTGACAGAACACTGATTTTTCTAACGTTTATATCTGACCTCTTTCTTGCACTTTTATTTTTTTAAAGATTTATTTATCTTTAGAGAGAAGGAGAATGCACAAGTACTAGTGGAGGAAAATGCAGAGGGAGAGAGAAGGGAAGCAGACTTCCCACTGAGTGAGGAGCCCACTGTGGGGCTCTATCTCAAGATCTTGAGATCATCACCTGAGCTCAAACTAAGAGTCAGATGCTTAACCAGCTGAGTCACTCAGATGCCCCTGCACTAATTTATTAATTCTTAGGTTTCTTCCACTTGATTTTCTCAAGTTTGGAGTGTAGATAATGCCACTTACAAATAATAATAATGTTTTTTCCTCTTTTTAATAGCAGTGATTTTATCTCTGAATCACATATTAAGGAATGTGGCAGGACTTCCAGAATGACATTTACTAAGTATGCTAATCATTTGCACTGTAGTCCTGACTATACTTTATTATCTATGGTATGTTTTCCTAATGAGAGTGATATTGGCTAACAGATAAAACTATGCTTTATCTTGGTATGGAATTTTACTTTTAGTTCTAATTTTCTGAGTTTTAAATAGTTATTGGTTTGGAATTGACTGAAACACTTTTGGTCTGTAGTTTTCTCTAAGGTGGAGTTTGGTTTTCTTTGTCAGGTCTGGGTTATCTTTCTATTCACCTTTTATTTCTGGAATAGCTATGAGAACAACAGAATTACCTAATACTTGAAATTTTACAAGAATCTGCCCATAGACTATTTGACTAGAGAGACTGAATTCCAATTTAAGTAGATGAGGGACAAATTAGCTCTTAATAAAACTGCCAACAAAATTGTAGAAGCAGATGAACATTTTCCAGATGAGTGATTATGCTGAAAGCAAGAAGTGTTCCTGGACTTGTCATCACCCTGCAGAACCAATGTGGACCCAGAACCCCCACTCCAAAATTTGGTTTGGAAGTCGAAACTAATGATACCGCATACATACCAAAAAGGTATGAAAAGATTTATTACTCACATAATGAGGCTTTCTGGGGAGCTGAGGGAAGCCTTCCAAGTAGCTCTGAACATGGCGTGGGAAGCTAGTGCCTGCAAAATCTAAACTTTCTGACTAAGATAAAGGAAGGAACACTTGCCCTCCCAGGATGTGGGGCATAAGGGAAAGAAAGAGTGGTGGGATTTGAAAGCTGTCAGCAAACATCCATAGTGGAGTCCAACTCTTTATTATAGTAGAGGCTGAGGGAGGAGCACAGGAATACTGATTCGATGGTAGAGAGGAAAGACATGAAAACTGGTGGCATATGACCTTAAGAGTTTGGGAGGCAGGAAAATACCAATCCTTCTCCACATATTCAAAATTGCATGATGGATAAGGGATTTGGGATAAAAAAGAATTTTTTTTTATCTTGACTGGTATAAATTGAATGGCTTACTATTTTGAAGAAAATTTACTGAATTTATACTATGTACTAGAATTGTGACTTTTGTACTATAATCAAAGTATTTGTTACTGAGTTTCAAAAAAATATTATATTTTATATATTTTAAAGATTTTTATGTATTTATTTGAGAGAGAGAAAAAGAGAGAGAGAGAAAGGAAAAGCTCATGAGCGAGGGAAGGGGCAGAGGAGGAGGGAGTGGGAGAGGGAGAGGATCTCAAGCAGACTCTGCACTGAGTGGGGGCCCTGATGCAGGGCTCAATCTCAACACCCTGAGATCATGTCCTGAGCTGAAACCAAGAGTTAGACGTTTAACCAATTGTGGCACCCAGGAACTGCCCCTAAAATATTTTAAGCATGCAAGAGTAGAAACACAGGATTTAACCTCTTTTAAGCATTATGTCTCCCAGTTTGGTAAACAGAATTACCTGCAAAATACAAATAGACAAGCTTTCCACAGTCATAGGTAACTAAAGCAACACTGTACAATATACACTTATTAATATTATTAACATCTAGCCTTATTGAAAATTTACTATGTGCCAAACAAAGTGCTTTACACTGCATGCATCATCTCATTTAATCTCCAGAGCAATCTTATGTGTTGGTACTATTATGGCTCCCTACTCCACTCACTTTACAGAGGAGGAAAGTGATGTTCAATGAGACTAAGTAATTTACTTCAGGCCAGAGAATCGATAAATGAGGGGCTAAGTTATCAGCCTAAATCCCTTTGATTTCAAAGCACCACTTGCTTCTAACCATTGAGCTGCACTGAATACTTTGTCAATGAACCTACATCATTACAGTGATGTGGTTCATAGAGTGGCTGTTTGAGGTCATCTGAATCCCAGCTTCCACTTACTAGCACCTGTCAGAAAGTTAAAAAAATTTTTTAAGTTTCAGTTTTTCCCATCCATAAAAACTGAGATCTAATAGTACATACTTCAGGGTTCCTAAAAGGATTGAATGATATACAATTTTCAAAGGATTCAGTATATTTTCTAGTACACATAAATTATGTGGTTAACTAGGTTAACTCTTTTTACTAATAAGGTCATAGGTATGGACTATGATTTTTACCTAAGAATGGTGACAGAGTCTTTATAATAATAGGCAAAGAAGTGCAAATACCTAGGAACTGAAAAACCTTTGTGTTTACACTAAACTTTAACCAATTATTACAAAGCTAAAGTTAGGCATTCTGAGCTTGGATATACACTTTTCCAACTTAACCTGCCTCTTTCCTTAAAAGGCAAACCATCTCAAGTACATACCTGGCTTTAACTTGGGTATTTCAGAGATTTGGATCACCAGAGTAAATAAAGCCTTCAGTTCTACTTCTTGCCAAGAATTTAGAGAAGACTCTTCAATTTAGCTGAAAGGTATATAAACTCCTACATAAAGATGCCTAATTTACTCATAGAAACTCATGTTCACACTCTCTTCTTTGTACCAGGAAAAGGATCCTTGCCATTCCACATGCCTGAAGCTATCACTGGCATTAAGTAAGAGGCAGAATGACTACCCCACAGTAAGCCTCTCATCACTGGAAAACACACTTTAGAACCATCTAGATAAGTATCCCATCTAATGTAATCATTCTTTACAAAGCTTCACACTCAAAAGATGTATTTTTTGGTCAATGATTTTATATATAAAAACTTGTTAGCCCCAATAAGCAGCTCATCCTATACCTCTAATAGTTATAAATTCTTTCTTTAGATTACATTTTCATCCCTAAAACCTTTACCAATTAACTCCTTTTTGCTTTAAGAAATATATTTATCTATATATGATTCTAAAGAAAGTTTTAAAAATATTAACAGATTTAAATGTTGTCTTCTTGATTTTTCTTTTCCCAAATTAAGTAGCTGTGCCTGAGTTCTCTCCATCTTTTCCTAAAATATGGATTTTAGATTCCATCTTGTTTGCTTTTATTTTAAATACATACTCTGGTTTGTTCATTTCTCTCTTGAAATGAGACTATCCAGAACCAAATGTGGTCTGAATGAGACAGAGTTTGGCAAGGCTAATCACAGTTATCTGGAAAAGACATTATCCTTTTATTGAGCATCCTCTGTCTGACTTGGCTTTTAGCACACTCTTGATTCAGATTCACGCTGAATTTATTTTCAACTACTCTCCTAAGTTTTCCTTTTAATGCTAATTGCTTTTAAGCCTCAGGATTTAACAAATTAATTTTTAACCTAAAAATGTAGGAATTAACATTTATTACAGTTAAATTCTACTTGATCACAGCCTACTGTTCTAAGATACTATGATTTCATAGGATATTTAGAATTCTAATTTTTTAAAAGATTTTATTTGTTTATGAGAGATACAGAGAAAGATGCAGAGACATAGACAGAGGGAGAAGCAGGCTTCCTGCTTCTGTAGCCTGATGCAGGACTAGATCCCGGACTTCTGATATCATACCTACGTTAAAAACTTCACTTCTAATCCTCATGTCATCAATAAAATACGATGAGTAATGTAGTTCCAAAGATGGATCTATGTGGCATAATTTGGGGAAGATCTCTCCAATCAATTAGTCATTATTTGGCTAGATCTGCGTACAATGGGGCAGCTGATTACACATCTATCCAATTGAACTATCAGCCAACACATTTTTTTCCCATCTTTTCTGAATATAATCATGAGTCAAAAAATAGATGCCCTGTTGAAATCCTGATGCAACTGAGTTACAGCACTCTCATTATTAATAGTTTTTTTAAAAATCTATTTAAAAAAGAAAATACCTTATTTTTAGTGAGCTCATATTGTCTCTTAGTGATTATATCTTTCTTTGTCATTTGTTCCTTTCTAAAAATTTTCCAGGCACTAGTCTCAAGCCCCTGTGCTATGGTTTTCAGAATTTCTTTTTTTCCTTAATGGAAGTAAGGACTGTATTTTGCCATTTCTGGTCCTTTCACTTATCTCCAATATGTCATTTCCTCAGAGATTATCAACAGTGGTTCTAGAATTGTGTCCAGTACTTGGAATGTAATTTACCCAGGCTGGAGGATGAGGAGTCATCTAGAGTAGCTAACTGCCTCACCAATCCTGGGAATCGATTCTCCCCTTGGGATAATGACCCCATCCTTCCCAATGAGAGGAACACTTTATAGAGGCAACAGACAGAAAATAGGAGGGACTATCTTTGCCATTTACTGTTCCTACTCCTGCAAATGCTGCTGTTTTCATGATGTTACCAAAATGTCCAAGTGGTTGAAGAAACATACATGTGTTTTTCTTCTCAGAAGGATGATAATAGTAGCAGACTTTTAAAAAGGCTTCACCCAATGTGCTAGGCTTTTTTAAAATGCTTTCCATAAAGTTTCACATTTCATATTTACAATAAACCTATAATAGAAGTACTATTATTATACCCATTTTACTGATGGAAAACCTTATACCTGGAGTAGCTAAGGAACTTGCCCTAGGTACAGCTAGTAAGATACAGAGTTGATATTCAAACTGAGGTGTTCCTGATATCAGTGACCATAATTATTAGCCACTATGCTACACTGAAATTCATTTTTAAAATATAAATTTGGTTGACATTCTTAACTTTTGGGAGATTTTGGTCCGTTGATGTTTATATTCAACAATGCTATTCTTTTAAATTTGTTTCTCTCATATTTTTTAGTGGTCCTTCCTTCTAGTGAATATGCATATCCTTTAAAAATTTGAACTTATCTATGAACTCCCTGTGTGATCATGTTATTATGTTTAAATATCTCACTGTGACCTTCCCTCTTAACCTACTGTAGTCCAAGAGGCTTATTATGACTGTGTCTGCACATGTATAAATGCTGCCACTGTCTTTAAAGACCTCCCATATGCATCATCATGCTGCCCTTTGCTGGGGTAAATGGACTCCGTTATATGAGAAGACCCCTGCTTCCCATCTTAGAGTGATAATGGAAAAGTGTCTCTACGGCACAAAAAATAGAAAGATTTATTATTTCCTAGGAACCCATTACACGTGTCTGTTTTACTTGTTATGGCTTCTGTAAACTCTGGGGCTGCTGATGAATGGCCCTCCCAGGCCCTCCAGCCCCTTGAGAGCTGATAGTCACTGCTCCTGGCTGGTGGCTGGAGGCATGACCTGGATAAGTTAGTGAGTCAGGGCTGTTAGCATAAATGACCAAAGTGTGCCAAAGAAGGTAATTGGTGAAAATGGCTAGATGAGGAAAGAATTTATGTGGCTACCTATACAGCAGAGGCCTCACTTTCAAATCCTTCTGTCTAAAGTCAGATGCTGGTCTGAAATGACTATATGTTAGTGACAAAAACTGGCAGGCCTGGGGATCTCTCACAGGGCCACATAGGGACTGCTCTGCCTGCAGTCAGCCATGTTCTCCCTCTGTGTATGATGTCATTTAGGAAAGGTCACCAAATTTGAGATCAAGATGTAACAGTTGTTTTCCAATCAAGACAGAGCCAAAAATTCAGGTACTCTAAAACTCTTAGCAAAAAAACAATCTTTAAACATAATTTAGCTCCAGGTGTGCTTTTAGAGATACCAAATCTGTGACTTGCAAGCATACAGGGAATTTTGAGCTGATCCCAGGCCTGGCACAAAACCCCATTTCAGTCAACTACAAATAGGAGAGTAAGACAATGCATTCAGCCAGAGGACCCTCAGGCTTTAGATGGAACACTCAGAATTTTTCAGAATATCTAGGGCCCACATTCCATTTTTTATAAACTTCAATATCCTTTGTGGGCTGTGTTCTCTTTCAGAGTGTCCATGAATTCACTGTTATATTTTCAGTGACATTTTTGATATTTTATTTCTCAACAACTAGGTAGGGTATACATATTTAACTATTGCTCTGAATCCTATTGCTTCTGGATACTGATTTGCTTCCTTAAGTTTTCTTTCACTTCCCAATCAGGAATCAGATCCCTCTAGATGCTCAGAATTAAGTGCACAGTAGCTGACGCCCTCTTCTGCCTCTGATTTCAGAGAGGGACGCTACTTCCAGGACAAGTGAAGAATTTATCAGATGTACGGCTTTCAACAGCCTGAAACTTTCAGCAGGCACTAAGCTAGTGGAAATCCCACATCACTACTTCTATTGATGGTTTCCTTCAAATCAGATGAGATTAATCGCCGTCCACCTGCATACTCTGGCTTATCTCTCATCCCTCCTGATATGTGCTGTGCAGCTACATGCTACTCATTTCTGAACACAACTTCACAAATCTCTAGTTTGCTTTCAAACTTAACTTTTATCCCTAAGGGTTATTAGAAAGAACTCAGTTTAAACAGCCTATTAATTGAATATGCTGCCCTTAAATAAACTATTGTGGTTTCTTCCCTAGACCTAACTCTTGGAGCTGGACTATGACCTGGATATGACAGCGGAATCATAAATGGACACAGTGCTCATTTAGTGATGACCCACTATGTGTCAGTTGCCTACATAACATAATCCACACAGAAATGTGATGTGGTAATCATGCAGACCTAGCTTACAAATTTGTAAAAAAAAATCATATTTAACAATGACGTAATATAAATACAGTTGTGACTATATTCAGGCTACACAGTAGCTCAGAGAATAGACTCTAGAGCCAGATGCCTGAAATCTGATACTACTTATTAGCTGTGTGATTTAGGCAAGACATTGAACCTCTCTGTGTCTCAGTGCCCTTATGTGTAAACTGGATGCAGTAAGGGCAGCTTACTTAGTTTTGTGAAAAGCTAAAATGAGTGAAAAGTGCACAGAACATATTGGCTATATAGTTAGGTCTCAATAAATGTTAACTATTATTTTAATTTTCATTATTATTTATAAACCAGTAGATTTTCCCATAAGTCTGATTCTAAACATTATGGATGTAAATGGTCATTTTTGGGGTATATATAAGCTTACTGAGGCTCTCAACTCAGTCTTGGGGCTTTGCGTTCCACTAAAATGCCTCAGATAATACCTTGTACACTGTGAGCCTATAATAAACATTTATTGAATGAACATTTAAATAAACAGGCCTTCAATTTTTAATATATCCATGTTTGGAAATATTCACAAGGAACAGGACTAGCAATGACTGCATGGAGAAAATTCTTGTCATAATTTTCCATCCTCTTTATCCTCTATTAGCATACTTATCTTCTTCCTCAATCTACAAGTAAATTTGAAAAAATAATGGAATTCAGATTTCTTTATGAAAATGAATCCGTTTCTTTGTTTAGGCCAATGGGCCTAGCTGGTAATATTTCCCAAGACATCTTTTTAAGATTCTTAAAGTAAACATATAGTTAAAACTCAAACCAGTTTAATACACCTTGAAAAATAAGCATAAGAGCCTTAATTGCTTTTTTCTTGGCGAACATCAATTCCTACACATAAAAATGCAGCACCGAATAACAGCAGTAAGCCACGTTCCTTTCAAATAGCACATCTGTGTGAATACTAGCTGTCTATTATGTTTCTTAAAATCTAGGAGGCTGAATCATATTTGTGAAAAGAAACTTTTTAATAAAATTTAAAAAGCCTAATCCTCGCGCAGGGAAGAAAAGGTCTAGAAATGTCTATCTTTTATTTAATTAATACAAAACCTTCCCACATGCTTCAAAACAGTAACAATTTTATGTTAATATAACTCATTATAATTGTCTTGTATTATAGAACATTCTAGAAAAAATAATGGAATGTAAAATATAAGAAAGAGGGAAGAGGACTTTTGGGGAATTATAATCAATATCCTTTTTTTCAGATAGAAGTTTACAAGTCCTGACACAGTTCTGTTTTCCTTTTGACTAGCTCACACAAATATTCCCATGGAAAAATACTTTATTTCAAATACAACCTTATAGCACCACCCATCACATTCTTCTTAAAGTAGATTTCAGAAGTCTAGCTCTCTTTTATTTTTCTTTTTATAAAACTAAAATGGGGATCCCTGGGTGGCGCAGTGGTTTGGCGCCTGCCTTTGGCCCAGGGCGCGATCCTGGAGACCCGGGATCGAATCCCACATCAGGCTCCCGGTGCATGGAGCCTGCTTCTCCCTCTGCCTGTGTCTCTGCCTCTCTCTCTCTCTCTCTCTGTGACTATCATAAATAAAAAAAAAAAATAAAAAAATAAAAAAAAAATTTAAAACTAAAATGAAGTCATAACAGTGCTCTTATGCCCATCAGTGACTATTATCATATGGGATCCTAATATTTTATGTCAGAAGCACTCACTGAAAGTTCAAGTAAGCTCCCCTCCGTTGGTTTTTAGGTGAGCTACAGAATGTCCTGCTCTGGTGGTCAGGACTGAGTTCTAGAGCTGATTTCACTTACCGGCAGATGTAAACCTGCCTACATCTCTTCTTTATTCCTGAGTATCTATAAATTGAAGGGAATAGAATCAGAAGAAACTGCCAGTTAAAAAACAATCTTTCTGGGGCAGCCTGGGTGGCTCAGCAGTTTAGCACCGCCTTCAGCCCAGGGCGTGATCCTGGAGACCCAGGATCCAGTCCCATGTCAGGCTCACTGCATGGAACCTGCTTCTCCCTCTGCCTGTGTCTCTCTTTCTCTCTCTCTGTCTCTCATGAATAAAAACAAAAACAAAAACAAAAAAAAACAACAATCTTTCTCACCAATAAAGACATACACACCAACTTCATTAAAGAGTTTTTGGAACCCAAATGCTCGGGGGTTATGGGCAGCAAGGCTATATTTTTTACAGAGAACACAAGATGATCTTGTTGCATGGTCTGGTTGAGGAACACATTGATCCAGGGATCACTGAAGTTATTTGGAGATTTAAGATCTGTGCATTTTGTCATCCATAAATTTTATTTCAATAACAAAGTGATAGCTTTATGATTCTGATGGTCACTGAGAAGTGAATGTTGTTGGAGACCACTGGGTAAAAACATCTATCCCAGGAAAAAGTATACATCTCTGGGTACATATGCTCTGTGACTTCACCACTGGAGCAATACTGCTGTGTTATGACATGCCAGAAAAAATCATCAGTTCCTACCCCAAGTGTCCTCAGTGGCAATTTCAGATGCTGCCAGAACTTAACCAGGCATTAAGTTAAGCTATGGTAAGTGCATCTATAGCATATATATATATTTTTTTATTTCAGCAATTATGCTTCTAAGAATTTATCTAAGGACAGAATTTAAATGACAATTACAGTTGTAATTACAGACAATTACCTACAGAATCAGGCAGAAGGGTGCTCGCTGCTGCAATGTCCATGTGATGAGCCTAGGTTGGGATGGTTTATCTGATGCATCTGCCAGACTTAAGGCCAGGGAAGCCCTGGTGTGTCTTTGCCTGAGTTCACATTCTTGGGAAAGTTAGTCTGAAAGGTGAGACGTGGAATACCCCACAGTGTGTATCATAAGGGAAAAGGAGAGGAGGGCATGGTGTGTGTTTCCCAGTCTGAGCAGCTGTGATTCCTATAAAGAAAGGGGAAGGAGGCTGGGGTGGATGGGGCTGTCTTTCAACAGGATTTGGGAATAAGTGCTATGGTCACTGGAATGCCACTTCGCAGTCCACGTGGGAAAGGGGTGTTCCTGCCATATTTTTTTCTAGGAGACCCAGTGAGTCCAAAGCAATAGCAGCAAATTATATGAAATAAGACACAGCAGAACCCTCAAGATGAGTAGTTGTAGAAGACTGGGAGACAGAATGTAGTCTACTCAGGGAGGCATCAGGGCCCCCAAAGGGGTGTTCCTGGCACAGAGGTCACAGAGAGGAGCCTTCCCTTAACTGCCTTCAATCCAGGGCTGCACGTGTTGGAGGGTCAAATGAGGATTTGAAGACATGTTTTCATGTATGTATATATGAGCCTTTTGGGGATTTCTGAAATAACTGGGGAACAGTTTCTTGTGGACAAGAGTGAACTGAGCTTTATCAGCTGGACATGGGACAATATGCAAAAGAGCCAGCAGCATTTGAGTTCTTAATGTGACATAAAATGAACTCATAGACAGATGAGTTAAGGAGACTGGGAAGTTAGATTAATAATATGGAAAATTTGCAAACAAAATTTCCAACAACAGTGGGTTCAAGTTGAGTGAATTATCACAAAACCATATAATATAAGGCAAGATTAGGACTTGAAGAATATATAGGCATGTTTTTTCCGTATTTCACAGCCACATTATATGCATTCTCACTGTTACCCCAAGAGCATCCTGAGACCCCACTGAGCAGAGGCAAAGCTCAGAGAATTTGATTGCCAAATTGAAGACAGATGTGTTCATATCTGCAGAGCCTGCCCTCTTTTCCTTATCAGCAACCAAAGATGAGATATTTTGCTGCTGAAGGAAAAGTGGGGCCATCAGGAGGACCTGGCATGTTTTGCCTGGGGTTAGGAGTGTTGCTCTGCAGAGTGACCATAAACTTTATGATCAAGCACAGTCGCTACTGAGACTGGAAGTAAAGGCAATAACTGGATGGGTAACTGGGGCATACAGTACCCTATTTTTGCATGGGGGACCCCTGCCACTCTTACAAATGGAAAATGGATCACTACACAACCATTTAAGCAAAACCCATAAAACCCACATCAGGATGTGGAAATGCTCCACTGTGACATTATAAAAAGTCATAATACAAAATAGTACATGTATATGCTCCCATTAAAGTAGAAATATGCAGAGAAAAGAAGAACTGGAAGCCCATATGCAGATAATAATAATTATTTCTGGGTAATTGTATAAAAGGATATTTAAATTCTATAGTTTTCAATTTATGGATTAATGGACATTGATTACTTGTACAACTCAGTTTTATATAAAAATATGAAAGAATATAAATTAACTAAGGACCAAAAGGACAGTTTATATGTGGCACTATCTGCTTTGTTCTGAAATAAAAATTCTAGGCAACATTTGGAACCATCACTATTGTTTTTCAGGGGGCTCAAGTTACAGTTTTCTCGAGGGTACAATCTGTATCTTATTTCATCTTTTTCTTCTTTAGAGGGATTGGGGTAACACCAGTTTATAGTGAGGTTATAGGTTAGGTGGTCTCCATTCTGGGATAATAATCAGATTGAAATATTACATTTTATTTTATTAAAGATTTCATTTATTTAGAGGAGAGAGAGAGAGAGAGAGAGAGAGATTGGGAGCACACATTCAGGGGAAGCAGCCAGCAGAAGGAAAAGCAGGCTCCCCACTGAGCAAGGAGCCCTGATGCAGGGCTTGATCTCAGGACCCTAGGATCATGACCTGAGCTGAAGGCAGATGCTTAACCCAACCCAGCCACCTAGGCACCCCTGAAATATTAGATTTTAGGTCTTGATTCTCCAATGCGAGATTGACATAATGGTGAGACTTGAATCCTCAATAGTGGTGCCTTTTAGTTTATAGAATGACTTCCATGTACTTCTCTATGTTGTAGAGGGCAGTATTCTAAACCCTCTACATGCTTTATTTAATCCTTACAATAATTCTATGAGATTAGGAACTCTTATCATGCCTATTTTATAGATGCAAAAGCTGAGGTAGAAATATGAGGAGTGATTCCTCCATAGTACCTAAAACGCATAATCTCTCCTCCATCTACAGTGGCCTTTCTGAGACAACTCAGTTGCTCTTAAAGTCCAGCAGAAAAAAAGAGACATTCAGTAGTTTTCAAGGCTTTGTTAAGATTTTAAGTAAACAGCTGTTTTTTTTTCCTCTTAATTTTAAGGGAAACTCACTTATAAGATAAATACATTTGGTTGCTTATTATAAATAACTTATGTTATAGGTACACTTTGTTGTTATACTGAAACAACATTGAGGTGAGAGTTCTCAGATTCAGGCAGTGGGGTCCTTTAACTTCTAGAAAGGATGACTTGGCTTGTCCTTTAATCTACTAGGGTAGTGTGTTCTACTGCAAAAACCTGATGATGCTATAGTAAAGACATTTCTTCTGCTGTAAAAGTCATAATTCTATGAATATTTTTATTTGCTGACCAATGTGAGGAACAAGTATAAACTAACATCAATGAACATTCTTTGACTTGACTGGCTTCAGACCAGGGAGAAACAGACCTGCCGGAGCACTTGTGTCTACTTGCATAGGTAGGACTTCTCTCTGCAGCCCCCATGAGTTCTTTACTGAGGCCATCTGAAACGCCAGCCTATAACTCTTGACTCCTTTCAACATGTCTCTGGTGCTGCAAACTGTCATACATCCCTCCAATCACTCCATCACTTTCTCTGACACCCATTTACATCATTTCATAAATTTACCTTCTCTGGGGATCCTTCTAGTCCTCTGGAGAAGGACCAATTTAAATCATCCTTAAATCATCATCTTAAACACTAGCTACCATTGGCTGCAAGGGGAGCCAAGAAGTGTGTTATATCAAGTCTTAAAATGCTGTCCATGCCTTTTTAATTTTAACATAAAATCAGAGCTAGCTATTTTATCATGAAGGATTTAATAAGTTTACCTTTTAGACTAATGGACTATAATGGGATCCTTAAATTTTGCATGTAAAAACCCCTGGGATGGGAAAGTTTCAATTTCTCCTTAATAACTCATCACTATAAATCAGATTCTTTTAATATACTACACATCAATGTCGCAACGAGCTCCGAAGGAACTTGTACCATTTTCCTTCTGATGTTTCAGTCACAAGGAAAGGCTAGTTTATTTCTAAAAGGTAGTATTCAAAGCAATTTCATTTTATTTCCCTCCACAGAAGATATTTGATATTTAAGCACTCTCATAAAAGATCTACCCTTAGATATTTCAGAATGACTTGTTTCTTAGAAATTTCATTGGTTTCTGACTTACCAGGGGATTTTTTTTCTAAATAGGTTTTAAGTCTATCATGGTGCATTCAGTGTAGATTTTATAATACATATTGTTTTTTTCATAGCCAGTGGTTAAATATTAATACTAGAACACATTTATTGGATCATTTTCCCTCCAATTAAAATGTAGCACTAATAATGATAATGGTGATGATATTATGACATCAATATTAATAATGGCAAAGCTATTATAAAATAACAACTCTGATTTATTTTTGGTCCTTTTCCAAAGCTGTGCATTTATCTAGATTTCTAAAATAATAAAGAAAAGGATGACAAAATACGAGTTGATTCAAAGGTCTGTATAATGTAAATAACAATACTTTCTAAAGATTCCAAGTTTAGAAGAAGCCATGAAAAGAAACTGTTTCCTGAATATTCCACAGTTAGTCACAGTCTTGTGCTGAAAGTTCCCCCATAGTGAATGGTCTACACAGTGCCAAATATCAGGATGTAAACTCAAAGATGTTTTTAAAAATTTGTGTTTTCAAACATCTGATTTCAAACAAAAGAAAGATATCCTCATTCATTCAGAGAGTTGGCACCATGATAAGTCATGAATGGTGTGGATTAGCTTCCTCTTTAGTGATTAAAGGATCTATTGGTTCATTTCATGGGCCTGCAACCTCAAGTCAAAGGGGGGAATAGAAACTGTCAAGTTTTCTTTATTTCAACTTAGTCAATGTGACGATTCATATGGCAAAGTGGATTTGCAGTGACAAGAGAGGAAAGGGATTTACATGCATGGTTGGACTGTTGATATAGCCCTCTTGGTCTAGGGGGGTGGAGAAGGGAGGAAAAACCACACTTAGAGGCAGAACACACCAGGAGGATGTTTACTTCAGCTACAAATTCATCAATTACCATGTTTCTGAGAATCCCAAGATTATAACATGCCATGCAATCAGAGGATGTGGAGGTGCACAGCCTCTGGTAAAGTATGTTTCTGTCTATCCTGTTTCGAGTGTGGGCTCTGCACAGTGGTACACAGAGTCCACCAGAACCTGGGCATCTGGAGAGAGGGTGGGTGTTAAACCGCGGCTGGTGGGGAATCGTTCACTGAACATCACAGAAATTGGCTAAATGCTATCAAACCATGAAATTAATGTAAACACCAATCACAGGATTAAGCATAGAACATTTGACGCAAAATCAACAAGAAGATGATGGTGTAGCTTCTGAAAACAGGTATACTCAACTATAAAGAATCAGATCAGAGAAAGATAGGGAGAGAATGAGAGCAGAAGAAAAGAGAGAGGAAAGAAACAATAGAGAAGAGAAAGGAAAGGAATAAAGGGAGAGAAGAGAAAAAATCTTTGGCAGATATGTTGTATACCTCCTTCAGTAACATGCATCAGCTCTAGGGAAGTTTAGGGTTCATGCAAAACACAGAAATTTGTCTAAAGTCATTGAAAGAAGCTTAGTCTAAATTGTCTCCCATGTAGCTCCCACATGGGCATGGGAAGCACCTGCAAAGCTAGGAGGAGAGGCCAAGCCTAGCTTAGGTCTCTCTACCTTAGGTATCAATGGGAGGAAAGTGCCCCCGTGGTCTGGGTGTCACTGCTGGTGGCAGTGCACATTGCTAGAACCATTTAGAATCTAAATAGCAAGTATATTATTCTTTGGGTATTGTCTATATATCTAGTTATGCCCAAGTGAGTGAACTCACAGGTCCCGCGATGACCGTCATCTTCTCCTTATCATAATAGGCTTTATACTGACATTTCTTTTCTTTTCTTTTTTTTTTTTAAGATTTTATTTATTCATTCATGAGAGAATAGAGAAAGGCGGAGACATAGGCAGAGGGAGAAGAGTCTCCCTCTGGGGAGCCTGATGTGAGACTCGATCTCAGGACCCTGGGATCACAACCTGAGCTGAAGGCAGACTGCTTCAACCACTGAGTCACCCAAGGACTCCTGACTTTTCTTTTGTAATTAAAATGCTAATGCTAAGTTTTGAGGAAGTCTTATGTGGTATTTTGATGCCAGTTCTGATGTCAGATAGTTCTTAAACCAATTTCACCACTTACTTAGCTCTATTACCTGGGAGAGGTTACATGGACTCTGAGGCCATTTTTCCTAAGTAGGAATAACAACATGCACCCCTGTGGAGCTAACTACCTTGCCTTTTTTTGGTCTCACATACTACAAACATTAATTATTCTCCTTAATTATGCATTAAGCACTATCAATAATAAGCTATAACAATTATAAATATTTATGAATCCAACATAGGAGCACCCAAATATATAAAACAATTAATAATGCATAAAAAGTTAGGTATATAGAAAAGGGGTCTTCTTTTGTTTACAGATCATCTCAAAAATTGGGGGAGAAGAGCAAGGAGAAAGGTCAAGATCAGGAATTAAGAAAGTCAATAAAAAATCAATGTGAAAATACATACTAATCATGTATCTTGTAAGGAATTAATATTCAGAATATATAAAGATCACCTATGACTTAACAATGAAAACCAAATAGCCAGATTAAAAAATGGACAAAGAATTTGATAGGTATTTCTCTAAGAATGATACAGAAGTGACTAACGAGCATATGAAAAACTGCTTAATGTCACTAATCATTATGGAAATGCAAATCAAAACACAATGAGATATCACTTCATATTCAATAAAATGGCTATCATTAAAAACAAAACAAGGGGGTGCCGGGGTGGCTCAGTTGGTTAAGCATCTGCCTTTGGCTTAGGTCATGATCCTTGATCCATGGGATCAAGCTCTGTGTTGGTCATCTGCTCAGTGGGGAGTCTGCTTGAGACTCTCTCTCTCACTCTGCCCCTCCCCTCACTCATGCTTACTTGCTCTCTCTCTCTCTCATAAATAAATAAAATCTTAAAAAAAATGAAAATAACACATTTGCAAGAATGTGTTAAGATGGACAGAGAAAGAACCCTGATTCTAATGACACTGCCTAGGTTTGTGAATATAACCATGCAGGGAGTTCCTTCTGGTCAAATACATCGTCCTCATGGCTCAAGCCAGCTTGCACTGGATTTTCTGCCATTTACAACGGAGAGAGTTCTCAGTATTAACACACTTAAGGAGGACGGGCATGTTCTAGGGAGAGGGAACCATATACGCAACAGCAAAGAAGCCAAGAAACCAAGGCCCATTCTGTGTACACAGTTCTGTGACAAGAGTGAGTAGGTGTGAGGAGTGTTCTGGAGAAGAAGCTGGAAAGTGTGTAAGAGCTAGCATTTTCTCCAGCGTTGCTCTGCCAGTGCCAGTGTAATAAAATGCAAATGTGATCTCAGAATTCCTCTCCCTTGCTTAAAATACTTTAATGACATCCCAAAGGTTTTAGGATGAAGTTCAAACCCATTAGCTTGGCACCCAAGGCTCCTGATGACCTGCCTGCTTCTTCTCTCTTAAGTTCCATTTCCCACATCTCTCCCACGGGTACCCTGTGCTCCAGAGAAGTGGAACGACTTATCGCTTTTCAAACATGCATGCTGTTTCATGCCTTTGTGGCTTCATTTTACACACATTACATCATTGATTCCTCACCAGAGCCCCACGAAGTGGGCATTATCGTCCTCACTTTACAGGTTAGAGGGGAAAAAAAGAGTAAGGAATTTGAGGAATATCAGAAGTCACTGTCATTAGAAAGCAGAGCTGGGATTTGAACATGTCTGACACCAAAGTTCTCGTTCTTTCTTTGCTCTCATCACTCAACCTAGTTCTTCTGACTTCTGCCCATGGAACTGTATATTTCACAGCCTGGTCTTTTCATGGAATAAATAAAATTTCAGGATTTCTGAAGTGGGGCCTGGAGAGATGTTTACTAGTCAATTAAAGCTACATTGCTACTAAAATCAACGCTTGTATTTTCTTCATGTAGCTCAGAAACACCACTGAACATCTCTTTTCTGCCAGGTAGTGAGCAAAGTGAAGGGTCTATTAGAGTGAACAAAGCTGGTCAAAGCCCTTGTCTTCACAATGCTTACAGTAATTTACTCCCTCAACCTGACTCACTGAGAAGGCTTCCTGGCTACCTGGGAGAATGAGTAACACCTTTTTGCTTTTACATACATATGGAACTCCATCATTTTTTCTGCTAAGGAAATATCAGCTGCATTATTTTCGACCAGTGCTCTTGAATTATATCAGAGATTAATTGATCAGCTAAATGGGATAAGGTGGAGAATAGACTGGGAATAAATCAATGAAGGAAATAGTGTGCTGTGTCTTATATAGCTGGGATCAATCGTGTTACAGCTCACTCAGTGAAGCTCCAGATTGCAAAACAGCCTGCTTGGAAGGGGTCATGAACAGGGCAAATCGCTGATTTAACGACATACGAAATTTTCATTGCTTTATTTATACTCGATTTCTCACTAAAGTGAACAACGTTTCTTAATAGTACTAATTTCGCAGGATCACAAACTAGGACTGTTTTCTTTTAATTGGGACAAAACTGATCATCACTCAATACACTCTGTGGAGAATTAAATATGTAAGAATTAAGAAAAAAAAAAAACTATAAATTGCGCACCCAGAACCCAGTGTGTGTGTGTGGGGGGAGAGAAACAATTTTGTTTAACTCAAATTTTAAAAGTGCTGTTAGAAAATCAAATAATTATATTGTAAATACTGTTTGATAGAAAAAGCTCATTGAATCATGGTAGAACAAGCTAATGGAATTGTGCTAAGAAAAATTGTAAAGTAAGGAGAAGACAAGATTGTTGAGAAATGAAAAAATTCAAAGGGAAATTTCTAGTATCAAAAGGCACTCTTTGTGAACATAAACATGTATCCTTCCTTCCCCAACAAGAGCTAGATGGGGTCTGAGAGATGAAAAGCTGGACGCTGGCCCAGTAGGCCTGAGTGAGAAGTGATTAAGGCATCATGGGAGGGAAACTGAGCAGCTGGTCCCATAAAGGGTGGGTGAATGCCACTCGCTGTCCTGTGGTGTCTGCAGAAGTAAGTGCACAGAGAAGCTTCTTTGGGCAGGCAACCCTCACACCGCTCTGCTTCTCCTTATGGGTTGGGGCTTTTTCTGACTGAAAATGTCATGCTTGGCAGGAGACATTCCATGAGCAACAAAACAAAACAAAACAAAATTATTGTTCCACTTAGGAAAAAAGACAATTTTCTTTTTAAAACTACAGTGGCCATTAAAAATGGGCTCATTTTTTCTTGTGTTGTACCTTTGGCCCAAAAATACTTCCAGAATTTCAAGAAGACTACTGTAGATGGAAGCTTTATTGCAATTAGCCAACCAGAAGTGAGAATAACTTAAAAGGATTAAATTTTGAAAATTTTGAAAAGGTCCTCAATCTCCAAATTAAGAAAATATAGAATGTTCCTGAGAGATCTCTCCTTTTGTGCGTGTGCATTGATCATGTTTATTCAGTGAGTCACACTTTAAATGCAGTATGTCAAATCCTAAAATATTATTAATTCTTTAAAAGTTACATGAAATTTCCTCTTATCAACACAGACCAATAAGATACAAACAGGCATAATTGGTGGAATCCAGCCCCTAACAGCTAGTGCAAGTTAATCCTCTGGTGTGGATTAGATTATAAAAAGTATAAATGACAACTAATCTCAAAGCCTTACATATACATCAGGGATTGTATTTGACTAATCTTAGTGATTACTTGAGTGTTAACCAGAGTAACTTAAGAGGCAGGAAACCCCACACCAAATCACGTTAAATTATACAGGAACTGAAGGGGTCTACCCTAAACTGACGAATTAACCTGAAAAAAAAAAAAAAAGAACCCTATGAAATATTTTCACTACTGGTTGAAGAATGTGAGATAGATCAGGACATATTTTTTTAAACTATGGGAGGAAATAAGATTTAATATGAACAAGACAAAGGTAGGACGGCTCCTTCAGTTTAGAATTATGTGCTTTGCATCTCCTCATAGATACTCGCTGTGTCTTAGACATACTAGTTGTTTGCTGCTTTTGGCAGGTGATTAATTCTAGTCTAAAGATCATCTGTTACAGTGAAGAAACTGACTTTGCCCGTAGTAACATAGCCAAGGAGAGGAAAAAGTTATGAAATGGAGATTTCCTGACTATCAGGTATTATGCTCTTTGCATGAGAGTAACTAGCATGTTTTAAATCAAAAACTAGGTTCTATCATTAGGATGTAAGCCATGGAGATTCACCAAGATAAGTTCATTTAGTATATTCCCCTTGCTGTTTCCCATGGAGAAGAGGCAAAGAGGCTAAGTCGTGCATGATGATTTACAATTTTCAGCATTCACATATGAAATATATTTGCCTCTTCAAGTAGAAGCAGATTTTTATTCTTCTCTTAGACTTCTTCATATGTATCCATAGTGCTTAGAATGTCTTTTTATTTTGTTGTGTTGTGTTTTGTTTAAAATAGGCTGCACACCCAGTGTGGAGCCCTGAATATGGGTTTTAAATGCAGTAGGAAACAGCATGGGGTACTGGTTAAGAGATCAGGCTTCCTGGGGATCCAATTTCAGTTTCATCATTTAGGGACCAATTGATCTTGAGTAAGTTACTTAAGTAAGTTACTAGTTATGCCTCAGTATCTCCATCTGTAAAATACTATCTACTCAGTAGTAGTAGTTGTGAGGATTGTGTGAGCTATTCAATAAGCTTTGAGAACAATGCCTGGTACATGGAAACCATTATGTAAGTGTGGCATTAAAAAATTGTCTTTGCTGAATGACCAAATATTTCCTTGCACCTCTACCAATTAACATTATTCAGCAATTGATGAGGTCTCCCTAACAAAGACATGGTTTGAGAATTTGTTAAACTTAGAACAACTCTCTTATTATTTGAGATAAGCCAGAAGATAAATAATCGCTATGACACACATACCGATCTTGTACAATGTTTCGTAATTATTTATTACTTGCTGAAAAACTTGAGTGGGCAAAGGGAGGAACAAGGCAGTCATGTTAACATCTAAACCTCATTAAAGTTTCATCTTCTTTTAAAGTCCAGGAAGACAAATGAGTTACCAGAGGAATTTTTTTTTTCCCCCTCTAAGGCTTATACAGATATTTGAACATAACTGCTGAAGTAAATTAAAAGGGATTTCCTAAGTGCCCAAATGCCACATGGTGGGGGTGGGGTGAGGGCAGGGTGCAGGAGAACTGATAGAGCCAAATTATCAGTGCTGGGTATGAATTTCAATATCTGAGATGAAGATAAACTATTGACTAAAATAGTTTTTATTTTAAAAACTATGTCACATGCTGATTTTTGATATGAACATTGAAAAATAAAAGTGATTATTAATTTATTAAAAAGGGCAAATGTGTAGATGACAAATCAGATTGGGGGGAATTATCCTCTTAAAAATATACCAATAATTACCTGGCACGGAAGGTATAGTAAATGACAAAAAATGACCACAACTTTTTTTTTTCTTACCTCTTTATGCTTATCCTTTGCAAAGTGACTTTGCCACCCTTCCCATCAAAATACCAGATCTACTTCTAACCCCTTGAATCTAGGCTGGTCTTGTGACCTTCTTTAACTAATAAAATGTAGAAGTAAGGTCATGGGAGTTCCAAGTCTTGGACTCGACAGGCCTTGTAACTTCTGTTCTCATTTCCTTCTGCCACCATAGGAAGAAGCCTGGTCTTGTCCACTGAAGGATAAAAAGGTCACATGGCGGGGGGGGGGGGCATGATTCATACTTGCCTGAAGTCTTCTAGATCAGATAGCTGACAACTAACAAAAACCACCAGATATGTGACTGAGGCCATCTTAGACAGCTGCCAGAAGCCTGGCCACATCAGTCATCCTTATCAAGAACAGCATGAAAACCACCCAGGCCAAATTGCTAGCCTACAGAATTATGAGCAAATCAAATCACTGCTATTTTAAGTCATTAAAAGTTTGGAGTTAGTTTGTTATACTGCAATAGATAAGTGATGTAGATGGTTTTCAAAGTTCTTAAAATGAGGTTGAAATTAAGAAACTGTAGACATTCAAAATGAGTCAAAAAAAGGAAAGACACAAAACAGTTCTGTTGTTTCTACTTACGACTGATACAAAATATTTTCAAAGATAACAAAATGGAGAATTCCTGGCTCTCCATGCAGAAGTGACTGGTTTTGCTTGATTTGTGTTACCTGAGCTAATAAAAAAGGTAAAAGATAAAATGATACATAGTTCATATTTCAAAATTTAAAAAGCATTTTAGGAACACATTTTAAGAAAATAAAATACACTGGATTTTCTTTTAGGCTTATGAGAATTGTTTTAAGTATTTTATTGAGGGAAAGTATTTACTAAAAAATGAACCCACATGTCCTCCTTTATTTGGCTGAGCACAGTTCTCTAGTGACTGGGAGCAAGAATATGGGGAGATCTGTGGAACTTTGCTCCGTGGTCCACAACCAACAATCCCTTCAGTATAGGGGTAAAACAGGCTCAATGTGTATCTCATTTCCTCTTGATTGCCCGCATCTTTATACTCTCTTATGCCATACTTCTTTTTCTTACTGTTGGTCCCTATGATGGCTTTGTGATGTGTCAACCTGGGTAGGCTGAATTTCATTTCCCAGAATCCCCTTACTTGTCCATTTCAGAGCCACAAGGGAGATTCTTGGGTGATCTGGAGGGTGGAAATGAAGCTGCAGCCATTCTGTAGCTCTCACATGGTGCTGCTGATTAGCTAATTTAGCTGGTAGGCATGAAGCAGCAGCTGAATCAGCAACTGCCCTAAATTTCTCTGGATCCTTCTTTACATTTTCTGACTCCTGAGCCAGGTATGTGTGTTTAGCTCTTTGACAAAGGGCTCTTGCAGGATACCCTTGAAACCAAGGTCAAAAGCAAGGATACAAGTTTTAGTTCATAGTTATGGAGTTCCAGCTCATAGCTGTGAGCACCAGCCTACTTCTGACTTTCCCTTTCGATCTGTCTGCCCCGTGGACTTCAAGCTCCAGCATCAGATGCAGAGACAATATCCTTATGGAGAGAACTTAATCAGCTCCTACAACTGCAAGCCAAGTCCCTGTAACAAATTCACTGGTTTTGCTTCTCTGGTTGAATCTTGACTGGCATGGTCATTGTTTTGGCCATAATGACACTGATAAAATTATCTCCTGTAACCTAGTTGGTAGATCCTCCACATCTATGGAGAAAAACCAAAGAGCTCCCAAGAGATAAATGGCTTAGGAATTTCAAAGAGACAGATAATGAAGATGATGATCAAGAGTTAATACATATATAGCACATAGTATGTGTAGGTTTCCAATACTAAAGATTTATTTTATTTTACCAACAAGCCTATGAGATACCTACTAATATTTCCTCATCCTCTGTGCTTGAGGCTCAGAGAGATTAAGTAACTTGCTAGTAAGTGGAAAAGTCAAGAATTAAGCTCAGGCATTCTGACTCCATGGTCTATGTACTATGTACTATTATGTACTATTCCATGGCTTCAAATCAACCCACATCTAACGATTTTCATTCTCTGGTTACCCCACCTTTTTTAAACATTTCATATGGGAAGCTAGTTTATGATAGTTTAACAGGAAGCCTCAGTCCTATTCCTCATATCTGATTTTGCCTCGAACTCGCTCTGTGAGTCTTGGACAGGTCATGCTAACTTCCTTATTCATAAAATGATTTCAATGTTCTCTTCCAGTTATAAAAAAGTTCACAATTCTATAATGTTCTGAAAATGAGGTTATAAGGTCTTTGAAGGAAAGCTGCTATATACAACAATTGGGTCATAAAACCTGCATGTATGGATTTGATTTCCTTGCATTTGCTTCCTGCCACTTCTCACATCAAAAATTTCTCTGTAGCTCCCTATGTCATTATAATAATGGTTTTTATCCTTTTCATGTATGAGGACACCGTTAATCTCTGTCTCTTCACACACACACACACACACACACACACACACACACACACACCTGTGCATGTGTGCACAGATTGTGAATATCCATATAAGAAATGTACTTTTACTATAAATTGAAGAAATATATGATAAAAGGCCATGCTACATTTGGTAATGCTTTTAAGAGAAGTCAATTTTATTAATCATAAGAATATATAAAGGCATTTGAAAAGCATGCTAACTCTATAAAAATACTGTATGGGGTTATTGATCTATGGAAGTCTTGCAGTTACATTTTCATTTCTTCCTGGGTTCCTGGAGCACACACTAGGCAAATTTTGGTGAGCTCCTCACTGTTATTCATCTATTTTAATTTTATTCAACTTATGTTACAAATGTAATTTCTCACGAAATATATGTTAAAAATCAAAAGAAGGACAGTTTTTAACGTTACAGCTTTATCCTCTTTATAGACTTACTGCCTATTTTTTCTTGTTTGTTTTGTTGTTTGCAAATCTGTAGCTTTTTGGTATTATAAAAGTTTCTGACCAGGAATGTCATGTCACGTCTTCACCATCTTTTAGCAAAAGATTTTCCAAGAGTTAAAAAACCAGGAGGTAGGCATCAAGTTAGAGATAGGGAAATATTACAGGGTATAAAAGCAATTCAGAAAAATTGGATAATCAGTCCAACCAGAGTAGGAGATGACTACTTTTAGAGGCCACAGACCAGATCAATGACCTTCAGAATTTGGTCATACCTGCACTGAGCCAATAGCTATAAAGTAAAATGGTACTACTGGCATTCACCAAAAGGATTAAGGTGACACTGCACTTGGAAATGTAATAATAGCTAAACAAAGGTAGACACATAGGAACAACAGCTGTGCTAGTTATTTTTCTTGTGTCTGAGCTTATGCCAGCAAGGGGTTTTACTTTACTAAGAGGAGAAGAGGTCACCATATGCATGCATTATGATACTCCCAAGTATACATTCTACAGCCCATTACTTATAGTACAGTTGGCAAAAAAAAAAAAAAAAAAAGGTCCCGTATCCCATCCCAGGGAAGTTAGCATAATTCACTCTTAGTCTCCTTCTAGGGGCAACCTTGATGGGGTATTAAAAGGGATGAAGAGAGAAATTAAAAGGTAATGCCCATCATTCAACACTACTACTTCAGACAATTATTTCCCAATGATCCTCTAATTCTACCCTTCAACCACAAGCTGCATCACTCTCACTTCTACATTTTGCCACACTTCCCCTATTATACATGGTGTTACACTGTACTACAAATGTACTATATATCCCTCTCTTCTCTGTTAGACTGTAACTGAGAGTGGGAATTATATCTTAGTCATTGATCTGTTCTTAGTACCTAGCACGGAGCCTAACATATGGCAAGTGCCAAGTAAATGAGGAATGGAATTAAATGAATTCTGTTAGTTTACTCTAGAGACCCAAATTTAAGATAGGAATCCATGTGGAAATTTTTTCAAGTAGGTGTGCTACTTTCTGTGGAATTGATGATAACTGCCTTTAATTGTACATAAAAAAGGTAATATTTATTCTTCTGAAACATCACAAAAGGCAATGGCAAAAAGCCTTCAATATGGCCATGATCCAAATTAAAATTCTTCAACCCAAAAGAAATAACTTTGATCTGATCAAAATGTATGAGTTGCTTTTTATGTCACCATAATTTAAAGACAGATAAATGGTATTTAGGATTTACATATACATGTGGAGTCCAACCTCATTATGATGATTGTACCTAGAAGCCAGGGAGTTCTGAATCTTAAATGCATTTTTGGAAAAAAAAAAAGTATATTTTCAGAGGAGGAAAAAAAAGCTACAACAATAGCTTTAATTTAACTGGAGACATTTATTGCACAATCCCAAAAGAGCTTGATAAATTGTTGAGAGCATCAGCAGACTGTCTATTCATCTGGCATATTAGCATGAAAGGGGGCTTTTTGCCCAGTGGAGCCTGGCCTCTTCTCTACAGGATCTTGCTTTTGAGATTTCTGAAATTGCTATTTCAAATACAGTACATTAAGATTCACTCTAATCATAACTATGGAATTAGAAAAGTCATTATAACTTTAGTTATAACTTGTTGGTATATTTGGCCAAGTCATGAATCTCGCCCTTGAGACCAACATCTACATTATAACATAAAATAGACACATGTACAGCCAGTTATTTATTTTCTTTGGTGATGGCATGTAATAATTATGTAAAGGCATGAATAACTGATATGGCAATTCTCACTCTATGCAGAAGATGCTCTTTGAAAAGCTAAACAGTGACCACAAACAAAAAATTTACTTTGAAAATCAAAGTTTAAAAGTACCTTTAAATTAGTTTGAGACCTACTGAGTGCCAGACAGGGTAATTGTTCCCAAGACTCACAAACAAGAGATCAATTGGGATATGTGATGCAATATGGAATCTCAACATCCCTCTGTGATCTAGTGGGGAGAATTATGTGGCCATCTACCTGACATGCATTCCATCTCTCCCGTGAGAATACAGTGTATGAAAATCATAGGACTGGTCAGTATGGATCCCACTGTTTTAGGTCTAGTTCCCCTAGTTTATCATATTAGGGTTGTCACAGTGATTAGCTAATACATTCCAGGAATGAACCAACCAGTAACTGGCTTTTCTTTGGCTTTTCTTTCTCTCTGACTTTTCTTCTTTTCAAAGGGTTACTTCAGGAAACACTATATAATCCATTTTAGGTCCAAAAAGAGGAGGCTTCTATAGATGGCTCTGTATTTTTCAGAGACTCCTGTGAGACACAGCTTGGGTAATATATTAAGAGGATATGAAGTTTGGATTTGCTACCACCATTTATCTGCCTTGAGGGAAGCCATCTTAGAATGACGTGAACATATGGATAGGTCAAAGGCAATAAAAATTACACAGAAAGATGTAGCCTGAACCCTCACCATATTGTAGCAGAAGCCCAACCTATCTCTGGACTCCTTTAAAATGCACAATAGAGTTTCCTATTACTTGCAGCTGACTGCATCCTAATTATTACAACACTAATAGGAACTGTGTTATCAGAGCTGATTTCTGAAGGAGGAATATGATTCTGACAAGTGAATAATAGGAATGGGAGGCCAAAGAGCTCTTTCCAGGGTCAGATACTTGCAGGAATAAGAAAACAGGTATAAAAACCTGCAGTGTGATCAGGTTCAAGTGCAGCATATGAGGGGACAGGTGGTAAGTGAAGGTGAAGGGCAGGTGCCCCTTCTGGAAGTCTAACTCTGGTGACAGATGGCAGCTGGACCAGAAGAGGGAAAGGCAAATAGAGGTGGTTATCACAGTAATCTGAGTGAAAGATAATGAAGACCCAGGGCTGCACACTGGCAGTGAAGATGGAGGAGAGAGGAAGAGTTCAAAGGGTATGTTAGTAACAGAATACATATGATTTGGAGTCACACTGCATGAGAGGAAGAGGGAAGATAAAAAATGGATTGTGATGTTTCAATCTTGAGACATTTGGTAAAGGCTAATGCCTTCCCATTAATCAGGAATAAGAATTCAGGCAGAAGCGTCAGTTAAACCACATTAAATCATTTTAGGAATATGTCCTATATGATTTTTTCTTAAAGATAGTTACAGAAACAATCTAAAGCCAAAATAACAGGAAGTTAGATGAATTATGGCACACTTGCTGAATGAGTAAAATATTATGCAGTGAGTTATTAACATTTTCCTGTGAGTGGCTCACTTGATTGCTAATATTTCCATGCCAAACACATCCCCCTAATAAAGTTTTGTCTGTCTATAGGACTGCAGCAAGGTGGTGGGTTACACGTTCATTTCAACACCATCTCTTTCTCTACCACTAATAGATCCCTAGGCACCCAATGGTTGATAACCTTTATAAAAGAGAATGTCAAGAAAAATGCTTTAGACTTGGGGAAAAAAAATAACTAAAAGAAGCACTGTTCTGGTGTGAGGCCAGTTTTGAAAATTAAGAAACACACAGGAAAAATAAAATATGCACTACTGTGTTTATAATTACTTTGGGGTGGTAGGACATAAAGTATTTTTTCTTTGACTTCCTTATAGTTCCTCTTTTTCCCCTAACATGCACATATATCAATTGCATAATTTTAAGGGGACATTGCCTATGTTGAGTTCCCCACAGGCAAATAATGAGATAAGGATTTGTGTGGAAGTGATTTATTTGGGATTGTTCACAGGAGAAACCAGTAGGTGGACAGGGGATGGAGGATAATCAAGGAAGGAGGCCAAGCAAGGGTGTAATATTGGGTGTGATCCAATTGAGGATGACTTGCTATCAACCCCTCAAGGTCAAAGGAGCTAGAGCTATTATTACCCTTCTGCCTGTTTCTCATTGGTTAAGAGCTACCCCTGTAGAGATATAAATGATTCTCCTTGCAGGAAGGAAAACTTGAGGGCAGTCCACCCACCAAGAGAGACAGGTGTTGGCTGTTAGGAACACATAGGAAAACAGCAACGAGTTCTGAGGGAATGTACATGGCACACTGACTGCATCTGCTAGACATATTCATAATATGAAGTCTCTACTGTTTTATTTAACAAATATGAAAACCTTGATTTCATGACTATGTTCATGCATATTAAAACTGTTTACTTTTGGTAAATATATTATTGGCTCTAAACTTCTAGAAAGGGAGATTTGAAAAACCTTACATTCTAAAATGAGTATGTTAGAAATCAGAACCACTGGATATAAAACTTGATGACATCTGGGGACACCAAATGTTGACTGCTGCTTGTTGTTACTGAGCCAAGATGGCTGAATTTTGGGGGAAGGAATTTCCTTTCCTGACAGCAACATGCCATATTGTTAAGAAACTTTGTAAAACTCAATGGTGGTCTGAATTATTCAACTGGTGTAAAACATCCTAGAGTGGAATGTAAGCTATTTGGTTTCCATTGAAGATCTGGGACTACCATCAATTATGAATCCCTGAAGTAAATATTTCTTAGGGAGAAAGAGAAAATTCCAGATTGGTGACATTTACCAACCAAGTTGACCCCAACACAAACTCCAATGCTGTTTCATATTTGCTAATAAGAAGGGGAGGCTCATGGGCACATTAAATGTTGGTAAGACCCTGGGCTCTTATTATGTTTCAACATGGACTGGACCAGCCTATTCCATCTTCTGAGCTTTGAAGTTCTCTTTCCAATAAAAGTTCAATATATTGAACATTTTAAAAGATATCTCCTACTCCAATCCCAAAAAGCCCAATTGTAAGTCTAAGTGGGTGGCTGCCATGGTGGTATACTGTAAGGTATTCTGAGAAAGCCCTGTTTGTCTCCAAATAGCTTCCCTCCACTGATCTCTCAGCCATGGAAAATCAACCAAGACAGGCCATTTTAGGAATCAAAAACAACAGTGGAGAGCAAAAATGCACGGAGGTACTCAGCGATTCTTAACCACAGCAGATGAAATTTTATGGATAGACATGAGTAGTTCTGGAACCCCATGAATTTGAGAAATATCACATGTATACATATGAGTGTATTTTTAGGAAACAGAATCTAGGGATTTTTGTTTGTTTATTTTGTTTTCAAGGTAAGGAGTTAAAAACGAGAGGAGACTTGTATTCTCTATGCTTGAATGGCTACTAACTAGACAGGTGATCCCATACTGAAACTTTTTGTCCCTCAGTTTAAGGATTCATACATTTCTGAGGACCCAACTTCCCTACATGGTTAGTTTCAGAGCTTCCGCATGGTGGTGGTAGTGCGTGTGTGTATGTATGTACTTGTGTGTAGAGGAAAATGGCCCTCCCTCAAAGATTGCTGAGGAAAATGTCCAAATACTTCTTTTGTACCTGCTCCTTGTGGGTCACTCCTAACACGAGGGGTATAGTAACAAAATATAGCATTACTGGAGAAAGGTAGAGGGAGTGGGGAAAGAGACTTGGGGGAGAGGGAGGGAAAGTAGGAAGGAAGGAAGGCAGAAGGAAAGAAAGGGGGAGGGAAAGAGAGAGAAATGGCTTTCACTGATGATGAAGGTGTTATTTATGGGACAGAGGTGAACAGAGATGATGGAAACTGGTTGTAGGATTGATCCCTTGCCCTCACTCCCTCTCATTCCTCCAAGTATTGCTGCAGCATTCACATTTTTAAAAGTTCATTTTTAAGAGGTTTTTAAATTAAACTATGGTGGGAGGCAGGAGGACTGCATACATGTGTATATTCTCTTTAATTTTTCCATTTTAAGATATCAAATCATCCGTGTCCTCTGACAAGTGATAAAATATAATAAAGAAATTTTACAAGCCTCTTCATTTGTTTAATAGTGATGATGTGGAAAAATGACCTTTTAAAAACCCTTAAACATTTAACTTTTGATCCTAAGTCTTCTCCCCACAGCTTACTTTATTAAAACTAAACACATCTTGACATTATAAATTAGGAAAGACAAGAGGGCAATCCACTATAATTAGAAGTCTGGGCTAGGCATTCTATGGGATAGATCACTACAACTATTATAATGCAGTTTATTGAAAATTTTATTGAGTCTCATTTGTGTACAAGTAATAGAACTGCCACTCACAAATTAGGCTTGAATAAGGAAAAGTCAAAATTGCAACAACTTCAGCAATCTCTGTAGCCTGAGATCAGCCTTCTTTCATTCACAGATGTGTATTTCATTAATGAAGAGGAAGATAATACCATCGGAAGAGGGGTCAGGGTAAACCTTCCCAACTCTTTTGTGGACTCTAGATGCTTGACTATGTCTTGCCCTTTACTGATCATCAGCATTAAAGGGACTCTGCTTGCACAAGTGCTTCTAAGGGCCCATTTTACCTACTAAGCACCCAAGGTGTTAGGTGTAAATCCTTAGATTTACTTATGGGAAGAGACTAAACTGGGATTGATACTAGACAGTCCCAAAGACAGAACCCATGCTCTGGTCAAGAACTAGGACTCAGGAAACATTGGACCGCAGATGCAGTCAACAAATGTGGCCTGTACTGCTGCACTCCTAGACCTTCATGAGGTATTTATGCTTTAAGTATATCAAATAGAAAGACATGCATGAATCTGTGGCCTGTAAATGCCAGTTAAACATAATCTTCCAGGAACAGAAAATGATATAGAAATTAAGTAAATGTAAGCTAAATAACCTACAAACAAGTAACACAATGATATATCATTGACAGTATATTATGTAGCCATTAAAATGAAATAACTTATTATAGATTCCTATGATGAGAAATTTTATTTTGTTTTTTGAGATATTATAATTTAAAAAGTAACTAGTAAATATATATTATTTTCAAAGATTTGGGTCTGTTATTATTCCACATGATTGTAATTAAGAAAATCATAAAGGAAAAAAAAAAAAAAAGAAAATCATAAAGGAACAAAAATACAATAAGAAAACAAGATGTCAACACTACTATGGTGAAAGTGAAAATTATGAGCAATTTTTAACTCTTCTTTTGAATTTATTTTATAATTACCTTATAAACTATTATACTTATAATTAAATTACTTTTATACTAATAAATACATTAATAATGAAAATAAACATTACTTCATTATTTGCATTTATATGAATCAAATTTTTTTTTTTATGAATCAAAATTTTTGAATATTTTCTCCTACTCTAACCTGATTCTTCAACTGCTACATGCGGGTGAGAGCAAAAATACTAAAAAACCAAACTGTCAGATCTGAAAATGAAGGACAGTGAGTGAAAGCTGGTCAAGTTCACATAGTCAGTGGGCCACCACAGTTGTTCAGGAGCAAAACACATCCTTAGAAACAAGGCTGCAGGGGCAGATAGGTGGCTTAGACTGTTAAGCATCTGACTCTTGATTTCTACTCAGGTCATGATTTCAGGGTTGTGAGACTGAGCTCCTCGTTTGGCTCTGTGCTCAGTGCTGAGTCTGCTTGCTCCTCTCCCTCTCCCTCTACCCCATCTTTTCTGACCCTTCCAGCCACTGCCCCTATCCTTACTCTCTCTCTGTAAATAAATAAATAAATAAATAAATAAATAAATAAATAAATATCTTTAAAAAAAGACCAAGGTTGCTAATACTCAATTTAGCACTCCTTCCCCCCAAATCACATGGCTATTTTTGGCATGAAAATAAGCACATCTATTGGAGAATATACTTAAGGGGAAAAAATTCCTTTCTGTTATTGCCTTTGAGTATAGCATTTCTGCTGTTTTTACCTGCCCAGCAACTACTGTACCATTCTCTAGCATCTCACCTCAATTTTCTTTTGGTAGATCACTCTTTTCTCATTCATGGTCCACACAGGTTTGGGTAGAGCTCACTCTACCTCGCCGGTTCATAGTTATGCTACAGCCGAATTCAATGGGCCAGCAATTGGCACCGTCTAATGGACTCCAAGTTTATGTAGTATGAGCAAGTCTTGAGACTTTAGTTGGAATGATATTGTATCCAGTGGAGCTGCTAGGCATTTAGAACAGAAATCTGGTGCAACCAATGATTCTTTTTACTACCTTTTGAAAGATCCTGTCTGAGAATGGAATAACCCAAAGAGCAGCATACCTGAAAATACAGTGAAACGTTTTCTGGTGACATTGTCTGAAATCTGGATCCAGCAATGCTTGAGACTTGACTGCTATCACTGGACTTTTCTTTTACATGAGTCAACAAATTCTGTTATCTCCTTAAGCTAATTCAAATTTTGTTGTTGTTCTTGTTACTTGCAACCAAAAAACCCCTGAACTCATTTCTCTGTCATTATCCATCAAAATGCACACAAATATACTTTCTCATTAAACAGATGGTTATTAATTAAAGAAACTATTGTAGTTATATATTATATATCAGGTTGTCAAAACTGTAATCATTCACCACTGTTGTGATCCTTTGTACTTCCTCTTTTGGTCTAATGTATTTGAGTATTATAAAATTCTAAATGAGAAAATACTGAATTAAACAGTTATAACTATATGATTTATCTCAAATGTGTGTGTTATAGTCCCTTACTAATTTTTCAAGGCAACAAAGCGTTTTAGATATGTTCACCCACGTTGGACAGTTTAATTATCTGTGGTGCATTAAAAGAGGTTTTAATCAACAAGTCTTAACTGACAAACAGAAATGAAGGTGCTTAATTACCCATCCTTATTCATTAACATTAAACTTGAAAACATTTTTATTAGTAGTGATTAGGTATAATAATTTAGGTCAATGATTTTCAAACTTTAGCTTGCATCAGAATCACCTGGATGACTTTTGAAAAAAATCCTAGCCATACTTGTCAGCATTTCTGATTCAGTGAGTTTAAGGTAGAGCCTGGGACTTTGCATTTCTAAGAGGGTCCTAGATCATGCAGATGCTGCTGGTCCAAAACCACAGCTTTAGAATCACTTGTTTAGATTCATTTTTTAAAACTTTGCATTTTGGTGTAATGGCCTATATTTATTTGGTAACTTTGACTAAACACATGAGCCCACATTTCCTGAGATGCAGGTATATTTAGATCTGAAAATTCTGGACATCACAATAATGATGTGCTTTAAAGGTGGATGGGGAATAACACACTTTAAAGTAATCTGGGCAAAAGCTTGATTAAAATAATTCATTATGGAAGCCAATCAACCTTAATTTCCAATAGATGACATGATCAGCCAGGCATTCTGCTACATCAAGCAAAAGTCAGACTTAAATGTTGCCCAGCTGCATTTATTAGCAAAGTTCACTAGGTCAAAGTAATCAACTATACCACAAATTCCTAGGTGACTTTTTACCCCTAACAGAACTAAGTGGTTTCTATATGCCAATAGGGCCAGTAACTCTTAGCAGGACCAAATAAATAGTTTGGCAAAACCTGCTTCATCTTCATCAAATCATTAAAATGAGAATATAAGTAAAAAAATCTGATGATCCCCAGATAAAATACCTTATTATTTTGTAATAATTTAATGATACCCATCAATTTAATTCAAGTAAAAGGGTTTTGGACTTTATTTTTTTTAAGATTTTATTTATTTATTCATGGGAGACACACACAGAGAGAGAGAGAGAGAGAGAGAGAGAGAGAGAGAGAGAGAGGCAGAGACACAGGCAGAGGGAGAAGCAGGCTCCATGCAAGAAGCCAGATGTGGGACTCGATCCCGGGTCTCCAGGATCACGCCCTGGGCTGAAGGCGACGCTAAACCACTGAGCCACCGAGGCTTCCCAGTTTTGGACTTTAAAGTAGGAAAAGGTCTGAATTGAGTTTTACAATGCCAAAGCCCAAAATTACACTGCTTTGTCTAGACTTGTCTAAGTGGGATTTGTCTACTGATAAACCATCACATTTCCCCCTATCTTCCCATTGAAGGCTTAACTACCGATGAAGTAAGGATTTTTCACGGCTTAACAACTAAGATTAGATTATAATGGAAATTTCATTGTAAGGTTTACATGTAAAATATCTTCTCTGATCGGCTATCAACAGAAATGTAGTCCATTCTAACCTCACCCAAAATAAAATATACACTTGAAAGGTAAAAATGCACCATTAGCTTTAAAGCCGGTAAATCACAATTGGCAATAAGGATGTTTATTTCTGTATGGTAAGGAGGTGTGATAACATGGATGCACAGAGCTGGAGGAAATCTTAGACCATCTGCTCAACCCCTTCCTTATACAAATGAAGGAAACAAACCTGTAAAATAACAATTTGTTGTCATGGGAGTTCAGTTAGCTATGAAAACTATATTGACAGTCATAAAGTTTCTTATTTCAGCAATGCAAAGAGTTGCCTTTTTCAACACATCTGCAGATGACACAGAGAAGGGTGGAGGACACAGACCTGGGGTGAAAGACTTGGGATCCAGAAAGACCCCAAGAGTCTGAAGCAATGGATTACACTGGAATACATCCAACCAGGTAAAATTTAAGTCAACACAGTGCCTTACACTCTAGTAAAAAAAACAGCCATGCAAGAAGAAGGAAAAGAAAAGACACAGTATCAGCACATGGCTGCAGAGAGGATTCAGGGGTCACAGACTTTGAGTAAGTAGCCTCAGCCTAAGTCAAGAGTGTGAGCACAAACTCGGTGTGCTTTCCCAGTTGTATAGCACGTGCAGAGGGGATAGAGGGAGACAATTTTGCTCTGTCCTTTACTGTTCAGGTGGGACCTAGAGCTACGTTCAAATTCACATTCAATAAGCATATGGGAAAATGAGATCAATCAGGAAGAAGCATCAAGATGGGGAAGGGCCTGGAACCGTGTCACATAAAGCAATAGCAGAAGAACCTGTGGCTACTTAGCCTACAGGAAAAAAATCTTGGAGGATATGTGATGAGAGTTGTCCCTCAATAAGACAACTTGTCAAAGAAGAGGAATGAAACTGTCCTGCATGGCCTCAGGAGACAGAAACAGCATTGTCTTGCAGAACTCCTGAAAGACAGACTTCAGAGAAGTAATTCTAAAAAATGAAAGCCACTCAGAGATGGATGATAGCTAAATAAAATTTGAGCTAACATTTTATCGAATCCCTATTTTGTGCCAACTTCTGTGCTAAGGAGTTTTTGTTCCCTCATTTCATCTTCCTAACAACACTGTATTAGGTACATTATTATTCTCAATTTAAACATGGAGAAAATACAGCATAGAAAGTTTGAATAACTAACTGATCCAAGAATGTGTGTCTGGCTAGCATGGTACCCTAGATTCAAATTCCGGCTCTCTGTTAAGCCAGGTGCTCAGCCCCTAGAGCACACAGCTTTGGGCTGCTTTGAAAAATATTACTTTTTCTGCCACTGGGGGTACCCCAATGTAGGCAGACAGGGAGCTAAACAAAACCTTTACGTTCTCTGCCAGTGAGGAGAACCTGAGGATTTGTGCTTTGTCAAAACAAGGGAGCCATATTTTGAGAATGTCTAGCTACACTACTGTAAGGAAACATATAGCAAGTTTTTGCATAAACAAGAGGAAATGACTTTATGGACATGGTAAAAATGCCCTGGGGTTCTTCCTAAGCACCACTGTCAGTTGAGGAGCTAGTGCTCTCCCGGGACAAAGAGGACATAGTTGAGGGTGGAGTTGGGGCTTCAGAGAAGAGGAACAGAATATTTGCCTAAGTATCTGAGGAAAGTAGCCAAACCAAGATGAATGAAGGACTGGGACTGAGGGAAGACTTTGCCCAGGTTGAGTTCAAAGATTAGTGAGGATGCTCTGATTCCAAAGGCAGAGCTACGGGATAAGCAGTATGAATACAGTGGATAGGACCTGGGCTGTGAGTCACACAACAGGAATAAGACCTCAAGGTCATCTGTACGTAGGATGGGCCATGAGTTGGCCAGTTGTCCTGCACATTTGGTAGGGAGAGGCTGTGCTATCGGCTCTCAGAGACCAAGAACAGGGAATTGTGGATGATGCCCTCCCTACACCTACATCCCTAAGGAAATTAGGGCCCTAGGAAAGGGGGTGACAGGTCTTGCCCAGTCCCACCTACAGCATGAAATACTGGCATATGATTTATCGCATTGTGGAGGCAGGGGAAGGAGGGGGAGGGGATGGTGATCAGACACTGTCAGGGGTTTCTCGAACTCCTTCACTTACAAAGAAGACAGGAGGTCTGAACAAGTGACAGAGAGGATGTGGCAATCAATGGTAGCAATAAAATTGCCTAAGGAGCAGAAAAGAGGATCTGTAAGCACTTGGGGACTGATGAAAATACTATCTCATCATCTGGATGCCTGACTAGCTATTAGAAGAGCAGAGAACCCAGAATTAATATACTTAAAAGGTCACTTTTCCTACAAGTTGGGTGAAAAAACTGCCCCATTTTACCTAAAGGAATAACCCTTAAGATTCTGCTATTCAGTTTTAAAAGGAAAAAAAAAAAAAAAAAAAGCAGCGCCTCTTTTGCCTCTTATAGTGCCATGCCTTATGCTTGCATTTGAAAATACTTTTTCATTTAATCCATTTATATTGTATTTTTACCCCAACTTATAAACAAAGTAACTGTCACTTACAGTGTTGATAAACTTCCCCAAAGTTAATGATGGGAGCAGGAATTGAACCCAGGGCTGAAGTCTTCAGACTCTGACTTTTTTCTACTATGTTGCCTCAACATCAGGGAAATTTCAAAGTCCAGACAAGTCCAGAACCAAAGAGGATATTTGGCTCTATTTACTTCTTTGGCTAATAGGTAAAGGCAAGTTCCACTTGGTGTTGTCAGAAAATTCAGACTCATGTGACAGTTATCCCATGATATTTGCATTTTAGTATTAGACTCTTGGAGTAAGGTTAAGGAGCTAAAACTAGAGTAAATGAGTGATATAGAGAGTAACACATGCTGTCAGTTGGAGGGGAAGGCAAGGGAGGCTGGCCATGAGATCACCTCTCAGCCTGCTCCATAATCAATTTCTAAGTCTACTTCTGTAAAAGTAGTTGGAGGTGAGGTACTCAGCCAGATATTCTTTAAGAAATAGGCTGTCCTCTGGCAGAGCCAAGGTAGGTGACCTTTTAGGACATCCAGAGGAAAAGAGGCAACTGATACCATATCCAGAACTGTCTTCAGAGTGAACACCCGGATTTAATTCAGTGGTAATGAGTAATGATGATATTTTGCTGGTCTTTGGAATTTATAATGACCCTACGGGAAACAGCTGCCCTCAAATGCCATCTATCTTTCAGTGGGTGCTAAAAACTCACCGCCTCCCACCTCCCCAAACCATCTCTAATTTCTGTGTTGAGAGCCAAAAGATAAGTAAAAACTTGAAAAAGTGAGCTAGTAGCTTCACTTCATAAATGTTTTATCACCTTCAGAAGTTCATATATGAGGCCAAATTATCTCAGGATTTGTTTTTGAAAAGTGAAAGTGATAAGGCATTGAGCAAAGTGGATGAAGTCAATGAACAAGCGTTTCCTACACATACAATAAAGACTCCATTCTCCAGAGGGCATGTCTGATCCAGAGGATCAGAGTTGGTTTAAAAGGTTACTTGTTTGTCATATGTTTCATGTGGATTCAAATATAGGGGACAATCCTTAAATTCAACTATGCTGAGACACAGAAATTAAATGGGAAAACTAGAAGAATTACACATTTTCTTGTTGTTAACATTAGGATTTTTTTTTTTTTAAACCTCTTAGCTTGGGTGTTAAAAAAAAATAAAAAGAGGGCAGCCTGGGTGGCTCAGTGGTTTAGCGCCGCCTTCAGGCCAGAGCCTGATCCTGGAGACCCAGTCCCTCGTTGGGCTCCCTGCATGGAGCCTGCTTCTCCCTCTGCCTGTGTCTCTTCGCCCCTCTCTCTCTCTCTCTCATGAATAAATAAATAAATCTTAAAAAATAAAAAAAAATAAAAAGATGACCTATGGATTAGTTAACTCTGCCTAAAAGTCATTAAATGGTTTGCACAGAAGTGCTGATTTAAAAATAAGATATGCTAGTGTATGTACTGATAGTAGAATAAACAAAAACTAGAAATGATGCAAAATAGGTGAGTCTACCCTGGGGTTTGTCATTTCTTGGTTTATCGGTGTTAATAATTATGTGTAATTTCAAAATAAAATGACTCCTTCAGTAGATAAAGCACAATTCCCCACAGCCCATGAATGGAAAACAGACTAATTCCATGACTATTGTCTGACCATCACTTCAGCAGGGTCCCTCTCTGGCTCAATGCCTCTGTATTCCGGTATTGAGCCCACGGTCCTGGAGATTTAGGCAAACACCACAATTCAAGCCCATGGGTGCTATTCAACAGGGACTCAGGCTGAATTTATAACTCTGTCTATAGCCTCTAGGATCCCACATGCTAGGGAGTGCTGACAGGACACTTGTGTTCTTTTGGAACTTAAGTCCCAGGTGAAGGAAATGTGAATTCACAAAACCACATTTTGGAGGATAAATATACTGCACTCCATCACCAGTTGCGGCTGTCACCTGCTCTAGGTTGCTCTGTGAGAACTGCTTATTACTCCTTAGGAAGGATTAATGTAAAACTTTCTGCTATGAAATTAGCTCCAGGGCTGAGATATACCAACTTGCTACCGAAACTGAAATCGCCCTGACCTGAGATGCATGGGGGCTTTTGAAGCTTTCCCCTACTTCCTTGGCATCTTATATGTGCCTCCAGAATGAATGCCCAAGGGATACAGGGAAGGCAGGGGAATGGGACAGGTGACTGCTGGCTGACTAAGATAATGGTAGACCGCAGTGATGGCTTTATTGCTTTTATCACCAAAACAGATCCTACTTCATTTACCACTTCCTTTGAACCTTTTCTCTGTACTTTTCCTGATGCAGTGATGCAAATGAGCCTTCCAAAGGAAAGTGGGCTTCTTTATGAATGGCTGGTATGGGGGACAAGTTTGGCTATATGCAGGTTTGTGGCTCATTGCAATGTGATTCATCTCAGCTGGTTATGTGCGGAGAGCAGCTGGCAGCAGGTACCCAAATAGCTGTGGAGAGAAGTTAAAAGGGGCTGCTGCCTGCTGAGAGAGCAGAAGAATTGCTTTAAGGACTCCCTGAAGCACAGCCTCCAGCAGCAGAGGGGCATTGGCGGAGGGGGGGGGGACAGAGAAAACAGCAGCAGCTGACAGCCTCACTGACAAGCAGTTGGAGAAAACATAAATTGGCCATTCAGAGTGAAGGTTTGGGGACCGAATGGGAATCTAGGAGGTGGAGTGACAAATGGTGACAAGCTATTTGGACACCCTCAAAGGAGAGGGTGAGTGAAAAGAGACCCATCCTCCAGGCCCTCCGTGCCAAGTCCAAGATGAAAGACATCAGCACAGAGGCAAATCTTGGCCAGCTGGAACCCGAAGCCCTCGTTCTAGAAATGACTACAGACTTGGGTACAACATTCTGCTGCCCCCTCCCTCCTCCTTGCAGCTCCATTTTGGCAAGTGGAAAGTAATCCTAGCACAAATTAATCACATTTAGAGTCTAAAATATCAGATTAATATAAGGTGATGAGCGGATTCATTCTGACCAACTCATTATGTGGAAGGAGAGGCAAACACAAAGGAAAAGGACTATGCCACAGTGAATGTTTGGTATCCCAACTCAGAAGCAATGAGGATCCAGATAAATCAGCAAAAAAAAAAAAATGTGGTGGGGGAGAAGGATAGAGACCCCAGTGATGAGAAGTGAAAAAGCTGGTGAGTAAATATGAGGATTAGTAGCGGGAAAAAAAGTCTGTATGTTTGGAAACAGACGGGCACATGGTTCATAAGTCACATGACCCACTAAGGTAAGGTCCACTCTCAGATACCCCTGCAGTCTGATGGGGCATTGTAGTTGTGTGCAATACATATGCATCTGAGGTGTGCGTGTGTGTGTCTGTGGTGTCTGTCTATATGTCTGTCTGAGAGTAAGTGAAGGAAGATAGAAGAGTGACAGGACAGAAAGAAGAACAAAGAATTCTTTTCGAGCTCTTTGAAAACTGGCATTTTGTAACAGGTGGATATATGATAAAAAATTAATTTTTTAAAAAAGACCAGACTTTGGGATCCCTGGGTGGCTCAGTGGTTGAGCGTCTGCCTTTGGCTCAGGGCGAGACCCTGCAGTCCCAGGATAGAGTCCCACATCGGGCTCCCTGCGTGGAGCCTGCTTCTTCCTCTGCCTACCTCTCTCTCTCTCTCTCTCTCTCTCTCTCATAAATAAATAAATAAATAAATAAATAAATAAATAAATAAATAAATAAACAAAATATTTTTTAAAAAAGACCAAACTTTAATCTGTTCACTATACAGTTACTTCTAGTATGTAACTTACTAAAAATATTTTTTAATTCCTTTTTTGGAATTGCAGGTCTAAGATTCATATAAGACTATCAAGTAAGTATTTTAAAAAACATTTTTCCTCAAAAATGTATTACTGATGAATTTACCAAATTTACATCTGGCTGGCAACAAGAAATTGCAATGCTATATAATTGTTACATTATCATTATTATAGTCAGCATATATTTAATAAAACTTATAATTACTTAATGACAAGTATAATTTAGATTCTTTCTGATGATCCATGAAACCTTTACATTTTTGTGACAAGGCCCTTGGGATCAGTTTTGGGGCACTGAGAATTGGGCAAGGCCACAAATGGGGTCTGCACTCAAAAATTTACATTCAACTCAAAAAATACTCAGACACTGCATTTGGGGGAAACAATATGTCTTCTTATTTGTCTCTCTCTCATAAAATTAGACTGCAGGCAGATTTTTTGGTTATTTGGATTTCTGAGGAACCTATTTTATCATTATAGATTTAGAAACATCTGTACTTCATATGCCTTTTGCCCATAGTTGCCTTTCCTTGTAAGCTGGAATTACCTACAGAGTTACTTCCCCTCAGTCAGGGGAGTTACTTCCCCCCCACCTAGACTGCTTCCTAGCAGTCCCCTCTAAACGAATTCATGATCATCTTGGTATTTTATGAGATTACAAAAACCAATTTGACTTTAACCCTAGGCACACAGAAAGCAAAAAATAATGATGCCACAAGAAAGGGTGTTTTTCATGTTTCTATGAAAGCTCCCGTGGCTGTGACCTCAAATGAGACACAGTGAAGGAAAAGCCTCTGTCCTGAGAAAGAAGATCCAAAATTTCCAGACTGATCATGTTCCTTGATATTTTAAAGATTTTATTTATTTGAGAGAGAGAGAGAGAGAGAGAAAGCTAGGGAAGGGGCAGAGGGAGAGAGAGAGAGAGAATCTTAAGTAGGTTCCAAGCCCAGTGGGGAGAATGATACGGGACTCAGTCTCACCACCCTAAGCACATGACCTGAGCCAAATCCAGGAGTCAGATGCTTAACCAACTGAGTCACCCAGGTGTCCCCCTTGCAATTTTAAAAGTATTTCTTCTTTTTTCCTTTGCTATGTTGAGACACTGTCCTCACCAAACAGTAGGCACGTTCTTCAAACCCACACCTTCTTTAAAAGCACAGCAGAAACTTGCTTTCTAGAGGAGTCCCACTCCACTGTATTAGGTGAATACTTATGAACACTGCAGTCTAAAAGAGTGGTTGCACTTACTCTCCATGTGCTATAACTAATGAGCTCCAATTAGGAAACCAGAAATGCTACTGAGCATGTGGAGGATGTTTACATTTTCAAAGTTACATTAACAAATAAAAGCAAAGGCGTGTTTTAGATAATTCAGAAACTGGAGTGATTATCCAAACTAATACTGTAGAGACCCTTGCACCCATGGAAGCTTGCATTTATAATCGCTCCTCCCACGTTCAAATCTGAAAATCCCCAATTCATTGTAGCACTTGGTCACACTGCTTTGGTAAAAAATAAAACTGTATATTTCTCACTTCCAAAGTAGCAAGGCTCTGGGGTTGGGGTTGATTTGAATGCTAATGAATCAGATCACCCTCAGAAGGCAGCCATGAGAAATCAGACTAAGTGGATTCCTTACAACACTTCATAGTGTTAGAGTGAACATATTCCTGACTCAGCTGCTAAAGGTAATACCTATCCACATAACAAGGGCACTTTTGTGGACCCCATCCTGGAGCTACTTTTTTCCCCCAAGGCTATGTAACATTCTCTCCTGGTAAACCATCAGAGTTTATAGAATGCTGTGGTTCTGAAACTGAGCCTGCTCATCAATCATACTGCTTTTTGAATCACAGCTTCTAATTTTCATTCATGACACTCAGGTATGTTACCTAGAAGCATCACATCTAGGACAGCTCAGACACCCACTGTGGAAAAAGAACCAAGATTTGGGGTTTTGTTTCCCAATTATACTCATGACATACTAAGCTTGATCATACTTTGTAGAGTAAGGATTAAAATGCTAATTGGCTGTAAGTAAGCAAACTGAGGCCTTTTGATTAATCAAGCCAGCCAGCTTTCAGTTTCTGACATCAAAATTTATACTCCCTGTGAAAAAAAACAAGGCCACAGCTACATAACATTAAACCAACACACAATTAACAACACTTTGTTCTAATTATCTGTGGGCACAATTAATGTTGGCTCTATGGTTCATTTTTCTTCTTTGATGGCTCTTAGAATATTTATGGAGATTAGTCCTTGATGCATTGGCCTTTTCTAAGATCTGGGGTTTCCTTACAAGCTCCCACACAAATCTGAGTAGGGCAAAGTAATACATTTATGCAGATTAATTCCTGACATATTGGCTTTTTGCTGCCATCTGAGGTGTTTCCAACAAGCTATCACCCAAATCTGGCCCCATGATGCTCTGCAGTGACAGGTGCCCTAATACTTGAGCTCACGACCTCCCACTGAGGACGCTTTCTTTCCCCTCAGCAGTTGGTCATAACCGATAAAAGGTTATGTCTTGATTGAACAAGCTTCCAGGAGCTAAAAGGCCAAAAGGGCTGCTGTAAAACAGCGCTGTAGATGCTAACAAAACCCAGGGTAAGAGGGATCCTCAGCTGCCTATTACCGGGGAGAGTAAATTGCAGGCAGGTTCAGTTCTTTCACATCAATAGTAAAGAGGCTGAAAGACAAGGAGCGCTGATCAAAGGCTTTTGGTGATTGGTACAACTTCAATTTATGGCATGCACGTATTTCTACGCTCTGAAGGCAGTGGGGGCCTAAGTTTTCAGGTCATAAATATTCTCCTCATGGCTCAGAACTGTTTGCACTGCCCCTTGGTGTGTTTATTTGGCTATGTTATTTTATGCTGTGAAGATCGGCTGAAGCACCAAGAGAAGCTGCGGCTCCAGGGTACCTTGAGAACTCGAGGGGCTGTTAGCTACAAACATCTGTAGACAGATGTTTGTATCTCTGTAAATTAAAAAAAAAAAAAAAGAAGTAGAAGAAACAATATTAGCTTTAATATATATGTGTTGGGTAGATAGGTAGCTCCATGCACTTGCATTCATAGGACAGGCCAAGGCTTTGAGTCTAATTTCTGGCCATAAGTCCCCCAGGCTTCAGGCAGGCCAACTTGCTGGTGGCTCCTTGAGACTTATTCAGGCTTTTGTGCTTTTACCCAGGCAATTCCCTCTGTCTCTCCTCTTAACTTTTGTCTAAAAAATCTGCATGAAGCCTCAAAGGCTTGGTTCAAATGGCACCTTATCTCTATGCCTTCTCTGAAAAGAATCTGGTCAGGCACTTCCACCTCAGTGCTTCATGGACTCTTGTACACAATTTTTAACATTCCTTGAAATTATCATATGCATTATTTTCATTTTTTCAACTAGTATATTTTTGTCTGCCTTCCAACAATATGTCTCTAGGACAGAGAAAATGTTCCATGGATCTTTTCTAAGTCCAGAATCCAGTAGCAGCCCAGGCCTAGAGATGCCAAAGAAGGGAGAGAGGAAAGAGTGAGAAAGAGAAAAAAGAAGCAAGAAGGAAGGGGAAGAAGGAGCAGGAAGGTAGGAGGAGGAGATGAAGGAGGAGGAGAAGGAGAAGTTAGAAGAAGAAAGAAGATACCATACAAGAAAAGGGTAAGACTGTATCTAAGTAACAACCTACCTTCTTGAGTGATATGAAAGCATTTCTGACATTTAAATAATCCAAACACTAGAACTTTGCCAAAGCACAGAATTCATGGGATGGTCAGTTGAGATGCTCCACCCTCCAATAGCCAGGATGTGAACACATGCCAATGACATCCCTCTCCAGAGTCTAGGAGTTCTCACAGACCTCCTAGAAAGAGAAACAGTCCTTTCACTGGTGTTGCTGATTTAATGGGACACTAACCTGGAAGCTTCTGGCTGCCATTTTTCCCAATGCGTAAAGAGAGCCTGCGTAAGAATGAAAACCACTTAGAGGAGAGCAGAGCTGAGAGATGGCAACAGCTCCCTTACATGTCTGAACCTCTGTATTCACTTGTGCCTCCATCCATAGTTACACCTCCATCTCTAGTTCCATGAACTTGCTTCTGCTTACATCAACCTAAATAGAGCCTCTGTAACTTGCAATTAAAAGAACAACAGGACTGCCTGCATTTTAAACTCTTCCTAAAGATTCAGGTCTCTGAAACTATTTCAGCAGCCTGTGGACCCTCCTCTCATTTTATCCTCATTTTATTGAGCAACAAGGATGGTGCCCTAAAGGATGGGTTGGGTGCTTTTCCCTACATGTGCTGTCCCCATCAGAGTCCCTTCTGGAGAGAGAGTCACTTATTCTTAATTAGATATGAAGAAATCTGTCTACTTGCATAACTTTTAAAAAATGGTCAGTTTTAATATTCTATTAAAAAAATATATATAAAAGGCTTATGTACCAAGATTCTCATCACAACATTATAATAACAACCTAAGGATCCAACAGAAAGAGATTAAATAAATGGTACTCCACATTCATTTGATAAATTCTGCAAAGCTGTTAAATAATATTTTAAGAACTGAGTAAGATGGAAAAATAGTATTGATATATTACACGAAGGAGCAAGCTACTAAACTGTATAAAGTGATATTTCATGATTTCCTAATTTGATTAAGTACAACAGAAAACAAAATGGAAATACACATGCCAAAATGTCAATAGGAGATATTTCTGGAGGGTACAATTACAATTTCTCTATTGCCTTATATTTTTCTAACTTCCTATGATGTGGCTGCTACTTTTATAATCAGAAAATTGCTAGCATAAAGTTATATACTGACACAGGATTTTTTTTTTTAACCTCAAGCCCCTTTGTCAAAGAGGAGTTTTTGTCTCTAATCCTAGCTTAGTGATTGTTGCTAGGTGACCTAGAGTTGGATACAAATTAATCAGGAGAAAGATATATACCAGATGCTTTAAGACAGGGATGTCTGGAGTTACCTGTCAGCAGACTGTCATAGAATTCAAAGATGAGAAGGAAACAGTTAAGGATTTCTATTCAAACTACCACCAGCATGTGTCTTTATAACTTTTACAATGTCTTTTTATGTCATTTTAGGATAGGAGAGGATACAAGTGAGAGGAAGGAGAAGGCAAGAACTTAAAGTCAATTGGGAATGCTAAGAAATTAGACCTTCTCTCATCAGCAAAGAGACAAAGCAAGGTGGTAGAAGAAGCTGCTATGATCACAAGCTCTCCTCAGGCTCCAAGGCTCCCTGGCACTGAGCACGTGAGGGTGGGCCTTCTGCATCCGAGGTTGAAGATTCAGGTAACATTCTATCCAAGACTGTGCTTGGTACTAAACTGGAACTAAGGTGTTTGAAGAGCTTTTAATATCACTCGAAGACTCTATCAATGGTTCTGAGTCCTGGCTGTGCATCTGAACCCCCCACAGGGCTTTATGACAACTCACGTTGATTCTCGTATCTATCTATCTATCTATCTATCTATCTATCTATCTATCTATCTATCATCTATTTATATTTTATTTATTTATTCATGAGAGACACACAGAGAGAGAGGCAGAGACACAGGCAGAGGGAGAATTAGGCTCCATGGAGGGAGCCTGATGTGGGACTGGATCCCAGGACTCCAGGATCATGCACTGGCCAAAGACAGACGTTTAACTGCTGAGCCACCCAGGCATCCCGATTCTCCATTTTAGACTTCAAGAATTGGAGTTTCCTGGGTTGTCCACCAGGCATCTGAACTTTTCAGAAGCTCTGTTTCTGCATGAGTTTCACCCCCTGTAGATTTCACTCCAACATTTCTATTTCTCCCTCCTGCATCATGGCTTTTGTCCTTTCCACTGGATCATTCCCATCGGTACACCAGTGCACCCTAAATAGTGCCCTGTTTTTTTCTTGCTACTGTTTTTAAGAGCTTTTCTTGTACTATGTCTCTCCTTCAGGCATGATTGTCTCCATGTCAGCTCCACTTTACAGGAAAAGTCCTCCAAAGAGCCATCTGTATACATTGTCTCCACCTCCTTGCCGTCCTTCCTGCTCCAATCAGAAACTATTGTCGTCAGGCTTTTAGCTCTCCCAATCTCATGCCAGAGCCAGTGATGGATTCTGTGCTTTATCTTTCTTATTCTGTTGGTGGTACTGACAAGGCTGCCCTTGAAATGCTTTCATCTTTAGACCTCTCTGACACTTCACCTTTCTGATTTTCTTTCTACCTCACTAATGACTCTTTCACAGGCTTGTTGGATGGCTCTCCTTTATCGGCCAGACCTCTAATGCAGGGGCACTGCAAGGGTCTGTCCTTTGCCCTCTTTAGGTCTACATTTCCACTTATGTCTCATGTGGCTTTATTAAGTCCCACAGCGTAGAATGCCATCTATATGCTGATGGCTCTCAAATCCATATTTCTAGCCCTGACCTTGGCCTTGGAAATCCAACTACCTACCAAACATCATCACTTGAATGTTTAGTAGGAATCTTGACTTCACATGGACAAAACAAACTGATGATTATATATTCCATTCCTCAAGTTGCCTCTGCTCTGAGCCTGGCCTTCCTCAGAAATCTGCTATAACTCCATACTCATTTGCTAAGGCCAAAAACCTAAAAGTCACTCTTGACTTCTCACTTTCTCTTATGTTCCACATCCAATCCTTCAGTAATTCCAATAGGTTCTACTTCTCAACACATAATTACATGACCAAATTTCTTATCAGCAGAGCATAATCGAACCATGGTGGAGTCTAAATTCTGACTTTCACACTTACTGACTATATAACTTTGGGTAACTTATCCAACTTTTGGGGGCTCACATTCCTCATCTGTAAAATGGAGATAATCATATCCACCTCCCCTCACATTAGTTATTATAAAGATTAAAATAGTATGTATATGTATAGATTGGAATGGTGCTTGAACATACTAAGCTCTATGTCAGAACTTCCACCACTGTCATCATCATTATTCCCCTCTAGTCTACTAGTCTAATGGTATTATTATATGCTATTATTTCCTATTAGTCCTAGGTGCCTGTTCTAGACCTACTAGCCTAGACCTAGCCTACTAACAACTTCCATCTAGAATCTAAAACAATTTCCTACCTGGACTTGTTGTCCTGCTTTTATACCACCAATCAGCAAGAGTTGTCTTTCCAAAGCACAAGTTGGACCGTGTTACTTCCCTGCTTAACAATTTCCAATGGCTTTCCTTTAAATTTACAATTATATTCAAAGTCCTTGCTGTGACCGTAGCCTATAAGGCTTTAAAGGGTCTGGTCCTTGTGTACCCCTCTTAATTTTCTTCCTCCCATTTTTTAACCTTATATTTGTGTTTCAGGGTAAATTTCTTTCTTCTATTCCTTTAACTTGCCAACATTTCCACTATATATCTAGGCTTCCCTACATGTAGTTTCTCCTTGTGCTTCATTCAGGTTTTCATACAGCTGTCTCCTTGTGTTATTTATTTATATATTTTAAAAATATTTTATTCATTTATTTGAGAGAGAGAGAGAGAGAGAGAGAGAGAGAGAGAGAGAGAAAGGGAGAGAGAGCCCAGGAAGAGGAGCTCTTGGGGGGAGGGGCAGAGGGAGAACCGAGTTCTCCCTCTGAGTAAGGAGTCAGACATGGGGGGCCCCAGGTACCCCTCCTTTGTGTTATTTATACTGTGCCTACATAGCCTGGTAATCAGCTGCCATTGTAGGTAAACACCTCTCTTGTTTCTATCTGATCTCCGATGACTATATCACCTGTTTTTTCTTATTCAGAGGCATTCATTTTTCTATTTGTTTGTTTGCTCACTTATTTATTATTTAAGTGTGCAGTTCACTGGGGTTTTGGACCATGAAATTGATCTACTCCTAGCATTTGGCCCATAGAAGGTATTCAGTAACTATCTATTGACTATGAACTCAACATAAAATTGTGATGTGCAGACAGCTTTGAGAATTACTATTTTTAACTACTTCATTTTAAAATGGAATTACTGATTAACAAAAATGCTTATGCTTAGCACTTTAATTGTCATACTTTCATGGAAAGGTATAACTAAGTAGAAAACACTGTTATCACTTTAGCACATTTAATTGCCATGTTTTTCTGCACAAAATAAATCTTTTTTTTTTTTTTTTTTTTTCAAAATAAATCTTTTATATAAGAAGCCAAGTTCCTCTGACCTTGAGGCTATAGCTAAGGCATCAGCACTTACCTGGAGGCTCAGAACTCCCAGGTTGTCTCAGTCCTGCTCTCCCCCTTAGCTAGAATTTGGGAATCAGAGATGCTGTGGGAGTTGATAATGAGCAAAGGGCATGTCCAGCTTGATTTCTAGTCAGCTGTGAAGCTGGTCAATGAATGATTAGAAAGGGCAAGTGGGAATGTGCAGAGAGATGCCTGAGACAAGCAAATCACATATTTTAAGGAACATGCCCATAAGCAAATCTGGTGCTTAAGGCCAAAACCCAGGGCAGACATGAGGGAAAAGAGAAGACATAAGGTCAAGTCAATGCATTGTGGAGGTCATGTCTAGGAGATTCCCTTGACTCAGTGGTCAGGGATGAGATGAGAGAAAGGGGTGGTCCTTTGATAGACATGGCCTTTGAAAGGGTGGTGCTGTTGAAAATAGTGAGCTTGATACTAAGTTGAGTAAGCAGTTTCTTAAACACATGTCTTGAAAACCAAAATTTTTAGAAAACATAGGAAACACTACACCTGGCACTTAAAAGCTACAGAAAATGTACATGTGGCATCTATATCAACCGTGTGGCCCTTATGGCACATATATAAAATATAGCAAATGGTTCCCCCACCAGACATCAGGACCCTAAACAAATCTTATCACTTAGGCCCAGGGAAAATAGTTACTGGGTGGTGAGGGTAATGGCTGACCTTCCTGAACAACTGAAAGTTACTGAAACCAAGGTACCGTGCAGAGAGAAAACAATTGCTAGGACAAAAGAGAGAGGAAGGTGGGGAGAGAGAATATCAATCATTACTTTGATTACTGGCCCTGGAGCTCTTTTTGGAAGGTAAATGTTTTATTTAGCAAAATACCTTGATGAGCTCTGTGAATGGCATGGAATGAGACCATGAGTGGGGTTCAGGGACAGAGCACAGAGCCCTGCATAACCAGTGATGGGGCCTTAGCGGAGGGAGAAGAAGCACATGGGAAAGAGCTGCCATATTCTCTGTCAGGTTGGGAAAGAAGTTGCAGAAAGGGGCAAGGGAGAAATGCCCTGTAGCTGAAGAACTTGGAAGAAACAGCTAACTAAAGATCAGGTTCAAACAGTAGTAAGAATTGTGGGTAAGGAGAAAGTTAACTTAGTATTGAACAAAGAACTTTAGGAAACAAGCAATGACAATGACCAGAAGAAATTAATTTAGAAAATAAAATATTTCTGTGAATTAAAATTGTGGGGATTAATGGCACTTAGATATATC